>NC_053489.1:468809427-469409427 GCF_905171775.1 Rana temporaria | reverse complement strand
ACTCTGTTGAGAAATAGAAACATAAGCAGCTAAATAATTGTTTTACCATGTTCTCCCTTAAAAAACATGTGTCCTATCTTTGAATAAAGTGGGAAGGGTTGGAACCTCTATCAGGTTTTACTGCTGTCTGTGTTGTCAGAGATTTTCCCTGCAAAGCAGGGATAAAAACAGCATGATCGCTTAGTAGAAGCACATAACACACACAGTAAACTTTGTTAGGCACAACCCCTTGATCACCCCTAGATGTTAACCCCTTCTCAACCAGTGTCATTAGTACAGTGCCAGTGTATAGTATTAGCACTGATCACTGTATTAGTGTCACTGATGTCTGATGTCAGTGTTAGTTAGTGTACCACCCAGCCAGCTTCAGCTAGTGTCATATTTCCACAACACTACAACAGTCCCAAAGACATTTAGCAGAATACATTTTGTCCTAAACTTATGAAGAAATTTGATTTTGGTGATTAAATGCCAACAAAAGATATCTCTATTGGTGTGAAAAAAATGATAACAATTTTATTTGCATACAGTGTTGCATGAACGCACAATTGGCAGTCAAATTAGCACAGTGCCGAATAGCAAAAAATGCTCTGGTCATGAAAGAGGTAAAAGCTTCTGGAGGTTAAGTGGTCAAGGTAAAAAAAAACTTCTGCCTTTAGAACCACTTTAAGGCTCAGTGGGTGCAAATCTCTGCAGCAACAATATTTGAAACATATTTTGTGTACGGCTGGGAAAGGCAAGAATGTTCTTCAGTTATTGACTACTGTTTGTCTCCTCCCATTAGAGATTTCTCATATTACTTGCAATGTTGACGCTAAGCCAGAAAGCATGAGCAGATCTCTCCAATGGGGTCACAGGTAACGATGAAAACCTAAACAGATGGTTTAACTTTTTCCATAATCTAAACCTAACCTAAATTAAACTAAATTTGAAAAAAAAACAGTGCATTTCTATAGTATAATTAAAGAGTAGAAAAAGCTTTTTAGAGTGAGCTTACATGAGTTAACTTTCATTAACAACTTAATGACCGCCGCATGTACATATACGTCCACAGAATGGCACGTACAGGCAGATGGGCGTACATGTACGTCCCTGCCTTTTCGCGGGTCCGGGGGTCCGATCGCGACCCCCCCCCCGGTACATGCAGCGGTCGGTTCTTATGTGGGAGCGATCCGGGATGAGGGCGGCTATTCGTTTCTAGCCACCCCCTCGCGATCGCTCCCAGCGAATCAGCTTCCTCCTCTGCCTGAACTGTAAACACAGGCAAGGAGGAAGTGATGTCATCTCTCCTCTGGCGCTCTTTTTCGTCCGGAGCCAGAGGAGAGAAGACATCAGTACAGTGAGTTGCACCAACAGCACACTAACACAGTACACACAGTCACATAACCCCCCCAGATCACCCCCCTAGCCCACTGTGACAGTGTCACTGATTGCAGTGATCATTTATTTTCTGATCACTGCATTTAGTGTCAAAAATTGTATTTGGTTATAATGAAAAAACAATATTACAATTTTCAGATTCATTAGAATTCATTTACATTTTTCATTTTCATATATTCATAAGTGCCAAAAGCAAACACAAAAAAATATAGGCAAGCATCACATGCGTGTGTTATAATACTAAGGTATACCATACAAATAACTAGATCCCTTACTAAAACATTGCATGATCCATCCTTTGTACTTCACCTCCTTTAAACTGCCTAATCATCAACATTGCAGCTCCCAGTGCCTAAAAAAACCTAGTACACACTAGTAGTTTATTTTCTTTCAACCCAGCAGGGCTGGAAAATCCGATGTTAGTACAGCGATCTTCCCGTGCTGTGGTATTGTATCGCCCCGCGAAAACACACCGGTCAACGCTCTCAGCCATTGGTTGAGAGCGTTTATCGGGAGACCATCAGCAGATCTTCTTCGTCATGCCTCATTGACAGAAGCCGAGCTGGACCTGCTGCAGTACACACAGGCCGAATGTTGGCTGGGGTCTATTGAACCGGCCCATGCCACCCAACATTCGGCCTGTGTGCATCATTTTTTTTTAGAACCCACTGGTTGAAAGGAAAAAAAATAACAGATTCCCCCTATCCACACATCAATGTGGATGGGGGAATCTTCTCCTCTGTGCTATTGTGTTCTAACAGCGGGGAGACTTCCCCCCCCCCGTCAGAATACAATGATCTGTGATGCCGGCTATAGGCGGTGCCCCTGATCAATCAGTAAAAACCCAATAGGCTAGCTGTACAGAAGTTGATCGGTAGATCAACTTCTGTAAAACCAGCCTGTCCATACGTGGATGTAAATTTGTCTGGTCCCTGCTGAACCGGCCAAATTTTGATCCATTAATGGCTGGCCAAGGCTGAGTTCACACTGGTATGACAAATGCTCCGACGTGATGATTACAGCAGCAGTAAAATAATTTATGTCACTCTAGGATTGTTTTGATTGGTCAAAGGACAAGTCGTACTATGTCAAAGTCGGAGCAAAATCTTATCTTGTCCATTTAAGTAGGATGGAAGTAGGACCGATGTAGGTCAGATGTAGCAGGGCAAAGTAGGATGATAGCCGTACAACAGTCGTGTCATATCAGTGTGAACCCAGCCTTAAAGCACAGTTTCACCCAAAAATTCCGTTCTGCTTTAAGGGAAGGTGACCCCCCTGACATCATTTTTTGGGGCTGAGAGCAGAAACCCTCTTTTTAGAGGGTTCCAGCTCCCACATCCTTCCGGGGCACTGCTGCACTGGAAGGAAGTTAACCTCTCCCCCCTCCCACTCGGCAATCATCTGGAACATGTCACAGGTCCCAGATGATTGCCCGGCCAGTCACAGTGCGCAGTGCGGCTCGCACATGCACAGTGTGTGCCTGGCTCTGAAGCCACTGCCAGGCGCCCACAGTGACAATGCTGGCACCGTGGAGAGGAGGGGGAGACGAGCGGGTCTTCGTTCCCCCGCATCCCTGGACCGTGGGACAGGTGAGTGTCCGATTAATAAAAGTCAGAAGCTGCAGTATTTGTCGGAACTCCGCTTTAAGGGACAATCCTGAGAAACCTTTTAGTCTGCTACCTAATCTTCCACTGATTTTTTTGGTCCAAGTGTTTGTAGAAAGTTAAGGGCAGATCTTGGTAAATGATACTGGTATTAATAAGCACAGTTTAAAGATAGTAGGAATATGTTTAAATGTAAAGCATGTAGTCAATGCATCAGAATAATGAGTTTGGTTTCTCAAAGATTGGTGCTGCCACTATTTTTCTTAAACAAATAGATTTAAAAAGATTTTATACTTTTTTTTACACATAGTTTACAAATACAGATTAAAAGAACAGTATGTTATCTCCTCCTACATCATTATTTTTAAATTGGCAATGCTTTACAGAGTGCACACAATAATAGCCATGACCAATCCTATTTCCACTATGCTCATCTATTAACAAGCATGTAATTTTGTGATTACGGTTCACTCTGGAACAAGCTGCGAATAACATCACATTTTTGGTTCTATTAAATTTATTATCCACTTTGACAAGATGCATCTGGCACTTTCCTGGTTCTGCTGATCCTAAGACGGCATTTTAAACAGACAACAAAGCTCATTTGATACAAGATACAGTTACCACGGGATAGCACAAGCGTTTTAATATTTATCTGATATCAGAGTATTTTCTAGCTTAAGGTGGCCATTCGTTGATTTCAATAAGGAATGGGTCTAATTTGAGCACGGTTTGAAGTGATGAGGTTTGGGTCAAGTAATAAAGGAATATTATAGAAGGCAATAATTAGCGCTTTACCATTGGAAGTGCTCATTATTGCACACAGGCAGAAATACAGGTCTATAAGTAAATGCAGGAGTGGCCTGTCTATTAAGAGGCCCCCCCTATCCATGTGTCTGGCCCCTTGCAGGACACCGGATGCATGGATTTCATGGGAGGGGTTAAAGCACCTGATTAGAGCCAGAGGATCTAATAGGCTTCAAAATAGGATGGTCTTGGGGCGCAAGCACTGTGAACTGAGTCCACCCAGGTGTGTTACAATAGTGAATGAATATTTGCTATTGTAACAATGATCCTCCTCCCAGGCCAATCAGGAAGCGATTGGCTGAAAGGACAGGTGATCCTATTGGACACCTAGGAGGAGGGAAGGAGACTGTAACGGGAGGGCCCGTGGGACCCAGAGGCTCTTGCAGGCTGTGGGGTACACCTGTTTTAGCTTCACGATGACTCTTGTGTCTAAAGTTATCCTATGTCCACTAGGGGCATAGGATGACTGAGAAATGATATCTTGGACTACATGAGATGGGGCAGTAATGTAATCCACAAATCCACAATATATTCAAGAATGTCTGCAAGAACTAATTACAGGTTGTTGATTCTGAACCCAACAGGTCAATAGAAGAGTGACTCATTCATGTGGGAACACAGACAGTTAAGGGGGTAATTAAGTCTGCTACTGTCATGTAAACTAACCTTAGTCTGGCTTCTAAAGACCTTCCATTGTGTGATGCTAATTAACACTGTATTGTGTGAATTTCTATTGATGATAAATGTGTATTGTATAGCAGGTGAGAAGAGCTGGAGTCATGATGCCTGACTTGTCAGCTGCAGCTAACTAGCTCATGTGGATTGTGTCAGACCTGGCGCCAGAAAGTCTACCCAAAATGTGTATTGGAGGCTCGTTAGGAAGCATTGTATAATGTTGTGGGTGGAGTTGAGTCATTGTTCATATTTGGTTGCTGACTGTATATAAAGAGCCTGAGTTTACCATTAAAGAAGCTATTCGTTTTGAACCAGAGAACAGAGCTGTGTGTGTCTCGTTTCTGGGGAATCCTATGGGTCGTGTTCGTCTGCTGGATTGTGGAGTGTAGATAAGCTGTCGTCGGTTGGTGGAATGGAATATCGTAAATGGCGTTAACCCCTGTCCCATTTGGGGTTCCGTTACAGAGACGAATGCTGTGATGGGGGAGAGGACACAGGAGCCGCTGCCCGATGCCCGCCACCTAGATGAGGTAAGTGCCGGACTGACCCTCTGACAGCGAGCGGGTGGGAGGAGGTGCTGCGCCTCCTGAAAAAAAAACACCAGCTGTCACTAAGTAAACATCTCAGACAATAGTTCCGACAAACTATACATGGTGCATTGCCCTGAGCTGCACCATGTATCTTGTGTATTCTGCTACATATCTTTGATAAAAAAAAAAAAAAAAATCAATAAGTGTATATTATTTGGTTTGTGTGAAACTTATAGTAACAAACTATGGTACGTGTATATACAGTATATATATATATATATATATATATATATATATATATATATATATATATATACCTTCTTCACTTGATTAGATGATTGCTATCATGACTTTATGCACTTTGTATTGATAGTGCAACACAATTTTAGATTTTCTGATATATATTTGAAAACTGATCAATTCTAATGTACTGGCGGCGTATCTCATTTCTTGAGGCCCTAAAATACTAGGACAGTACAAATTACCTCCAAAAGAAAACTTTTTTTGGAATTTGGAAATTTTGGAAAGCAGAGTTTTTTTTTACATTTTGTTTGTTGTTACAATGAAGATCATTGTAACAGCAACGTTTACAACTGTCTTGAAAAGGTTAACCATTCACAAAACTAGTGATCTGTGCTTGGCTACAGCTAATCACATGGTGCAGGGTGCTGTGATTGGCCCAGGTACCATGTGATAGCTGATAGCCAATCCCAGCATAGGCAACACAGCTGTTATAAATTATTTAATTCATTATAGCAAAGTTAACAACGTGATCGCATAGCTCAGAGTACTAGAAACCGCAATCCGCTGGGTACGCAGCTTGCTCCTAAATCTGGTGCAAGCACATCATGTACATGTTTGTGTCTGCACATGCTGCCCTGCCGCAGTATATGTACTGTGGCACGTCGACAAGTGGTTAAATTTATAGAGGGATAACAAATATTGGAAATTAAAGCAGTATTAAACCAAAAACCAAAAGGTGGCTGCATTGGTTTTCTTTTTTTAGACTTTTTCCTCTGTGTTTTTATCTGGTGATCCAGCCAGTAACATTCCTCTGGTATTAGAGTGCCTCCACTGCACTAAGGAACACAGGGGTTACAATTGGACAGCAGCATTGTTAATCTGGGGGGAGGGGAATGCTAGGTGTACTAGCAGGTGTACTAGCAGATTTTAATGCAGTAACAAATTGAAGCTGAAGTCCAGATAACACTTTATAGGCAGTTACAGCAAACAGTTATTTTGCTTTTGGGATAAAGTTTTTTATCATAAATAAATAAATAAAAGCAAATCATTCTAAGCACTCCAGTCAGTGATAAATGGTTTGTCCTGTCCCTGTAACTAATACATCTGCAAAATAATTTGTTCTTTTGAAAAATAAGACCTACTGACCAGATCACTATGTGAGAATAAAGGAAGCCTAAAAAAGAAAACAAATGCAGCTATTACTTCTAAGAATTTGTAAACTGCAATATAATAAATGTTTGCTTTTGGGTTTAATGCTTCTTTAAATACTGTATATATCTAAATAAAACTAATAAGCACATGTGATGTAACTCATTTCTTTCCCATTTTTGAAGCTGCAAAGTTGTACTTATACCTAGCATTCTCTTCTTACAATGCTAAAACTCAACTGGAAGCATGTGCTACTATGAAGAAATGGATATCCTGCTGCATAGATTTTTATATTTATAATGGATTTTTTTACACTGCAGTCGTTCTATTTCTTTGCAATGCTTCAAAGTAATGTCTTTTGTCTGGTTGTCAAAGGTTAAAAGGGCCTTTGAACAAAGCTTTTATCTCCTATTTAGACATTGATTTTTCTCTTGAAATAGGCACACTCAATGGGAGTTATTTAATCTTGCATAGCATGGTGGTAAATGATTCACGGGCTGTCTAAACATATTCTCTGATCATCTGCTTCTGATTATATGATTGACAATCACAATTTTTACCAATGCAATTTAAGCCACCTAAAAAAAAAAAAAAAAAGAAACCAGAACTCAAACAGAATATAAAGTTTTAGTAACGCATATGTTTTTATTACTAGTTATTGATCTTAACGCCAAAAAACTCACTGCAGTGCATTGTAAATACATTCCAAATTTCTTTATCTTGCAAATTATTATTATTATACAGGATTTATATAGCGCCAACAGTTTGTGCAGCGCTTTACATCAGGGAAGACATTACAGTCACAATACAAATCAATACAGGAGGGATCAGAGGGCCCTGCTTTTTAGGCCCCGTACACACGGTCGGTTTGGTCCGATGAGAATGAACCGAAGTTCATTTTCATCGGACCAAACCGATTGTGTGTATAGGCTATCGGTCTGTTTTCCTTCGGTCCAAAATTTTAAAACATGCTTCAAAACCGAACCGATGGACCGCTGCCCCATCAGACCAAACCAATGGTTAGTACAGAAAAGCATCGGTTCAAAACCCGCGCATGCTCAGAATCAAGTCGACGCATGCTTGGAAGCATTGAACTTCAGTTTTTTCAGCACGTCGTGTGTTTTACGTCCCCCGCATTCTGACCTGATCGGATTTTGAACTGATGGTGTGTACACACATCAGACCATCAGGCCACTTCAGCGGTGAACCGATGAAAAAGGCCTGTCGGACCATTCTCATCGGTTTTGTCCGACCGTGTGTACAAGGCCTTAGAGCTTGCAATCTAGAAATGGTTTTATGTATTCATTTTACATACTGCAATTGCAATGCGTTGGTGTAATTGCTATAGAAAACAATCAACATTCAGCAATTTAGATTTTCTGCAGGCACTAACACTGTATTGCAAACAGGTTTCATGTAATGCAGTATATAAAGGAACAATTAATTAGCATGTGACGTCAGTAGGTATGTTCTTTTCAGCCTGACACCAGATATCTAAGTACAGTACACACAGGCATTCTTCCAACAAACTATTTGGAGTGATAGCCACTGAATACAAAGTGATAAAAGCCATCTGAAAAATGTAGGTATTTGAACCCTTAGCATTTCTGTAAGTTTTCATAAAACAGGAGAAGGTTAGGTTTAATTTACTTTAACAATTGCACCTGGGTCAAACAAGGACTTTGCCGAGAGGTCTACTTTATAGCCCTAGCAGGGTGGAAAGATCTTACTGCACCTCAAGTGAAATTACTTCCAACCGACAGAGACTTTACCCACCCTCTATGCCACAGGTGTCAAACACAAGGCCCACAGGCCGAATCCGGCCCTTTAGGCCATTTCATGTGGCCCTCGCACCTCTCCTGCAGCTGCAGTCTTACTCCAGACCCTTACTTTCCGCTTTTAAGCAATATATCCAGCTTCTTCCCAGCAGCAGCATAAGGAAAAGGGGTGCACTGTGATGTAAGGGGGAGTGGGGGACTCAACCTCTGATGGTGGGGTGGCTCTTGACATCTAATGTAAAGGGGAGGGGGATGCACCGGACATCTAATCTTACAGATACAATTGGCCCTTTTGAGGGCAATCATAATGCTGATGCGGCCCACGAAAATTTTTTAGTTTGACACCCCTGCTCTATGCTGTTTTAACCCCCCTGGCGGTATTCCCGAGTCTGACTCGGGGTTAGATTTTCATGCTGCGAGCGGTAACCCCGAGTCAGACTCGGGCTTGCCCCGCTGGATCCACAGGCACTGTTTACTTACCTTGTCCCTGGATCCAGCGATGCCACCGCGCTGTGTGAGCGAGCGGTACCTCGCTCGATTCACACAGCGTCCTCCTGTGCCGCCGATCTCCGTTCCCTGCGACGTTACGACGCACGGGAGCGGAGAACGGCACCAAATTCAAAAACGTAAACAAACACATTACATACAGTATACTGTAATCTTATAGATTACAGTACTGTATGTAAAAAAAAACACACCCCCATTGTCCCTAGTGGTCTGCCCAGTGTCCTGCATATACTTTTATATAATAAAAACTTTTCTTTCTGCCTGCAAACTGTAGATTGTCCATAGCAACCAAAAGGGTCCCTTTATGTCAAAAATTGTTTTAGAGCAGCTAAAAAACAGCGATAATAAATTATAATCACTTGCAGAATTGTGCGATAGCGATTTGTGGGGAAATTCGTCATAAAAATAAATAAATAATGACAGCGACAATTCTGCAACTGAGCAAATTTCAGTGATTTTGATTTGATTACATTATTGAATAATTTTTATTATAATTATATTATTATTTGTTATAATTATTTATAATTATTTATTATATTATAATTTATAATTTTGTTTTTAAAAAAATGTCATACCCGGGATGCCTATTAGAATCTTGTTTGGTCAGATTTAAGTGAGTTATTTTTAAAAATTACAGGCCTAGAATATAAAACGCCAAATTTCCTTGCAAATAATGGTACCGCTTTCAGCACCTTTTTTCTGAAAGAATTATACCGCCAGGGAGGTTAATGTCCTTTGGAAAGAACAACCTTTTATACAAACTCCCCTTCCACTGTAAGTTACCTATAGAAGTTACTTTTCTACAGAAAAAGAAAAGCGGCCACCTAACCCCTGAACAACAGAAACAGATTTCACATTCGATTTAGAACCTCTACCAGTATGTTGTGGTGCTGTGTGCTCATTGGGGAGATCCCTTCTCCATTTTAGTTCCAGTGAAAACAGTTTTTAAAATAAAAGGTGAGAGGAAACCTCCCGAATGTGAAATCTGTTCTGGTAACAGCTGTGAAAGGGAAAGATTTCTACTTGTTTGAGGGGGATCCTTTTTCACATGTTGTGTCTTTGGGACTGGAAGTGAGGTAAATCAGGCTTGGCAAAACAAAAAAAAAATGTGGCTGTAGTTTGTAGGAACTGATAACATTTATATTTATGCAACATTTATTTAACACATGCCTCGAGCCTTGAAAAGCAGATTAAAAGGAAGATGAAGACCATAAAACAACAAATGAAGGCTTGCTGAGCAGTGACACAGATTAATAGGATAAATACTTAAAGGTCATTAGCACATTAGCTAGTATGGTGGAATTTTTCTCCCACACATGCTGCAATCTTGTTTGGGGCACGAATGTTAGGATTGCATAATTCTCATCCTGTTTAATCATCTGACTAAAACTCTGAGCCTGGGACAAAAGACCATGATGAGCCTTTGCATCCTCTATAAGGCAAGTCCTCATTAATTCCACAAACATGGATGCTATAATTCTGGGACCCACCTGAGGAAAGTGTTCCAATATAGCCAAGTGTGTGTATTAGTAAGAATGGATATGCTAGCCTAGACAGTAGACACATTTCCCCATTCCCTGCCACATCACCCTTGCTCCCCTTACCTTATTTTAATTCCTATTTGTAAATAAACCAAACCCTTATTTAGAAGAGAAAGTAAAGTCCAATGCATAGTTCTGAAGGAACGGGCACCCATTCTGTTCCTTCAGAATCCTGTGCTGTGAATGACGGTTCCCTTACACGTGCGCAGGAGTGACATTAGCTTGGCTCCGGCCAGTCACATGACTGTTAAACGACTGTCATCCTACTTTGCCCTGCAACATCGATCCTACATCGGTAGGTCCTACTTCCATCAGACTTCAATGAACAAGATAAGATTTTGCTGCTACTTTGTGACTTGTCTTTTGACCAATAAAAACAATTCTAGAGTAACAAATTCCTTTTACTAGTGCTGTATTTACCATGTCGGATGTCACAAGTCGGATGGTTAGGACAAGAATCCTACTTTGATCCGAATTCAATGATATTCAATGGGCTGAAGTAGGATCAAAGTCTGACCAAAGTAGTGCAGGAACCTTTTTTAAAGTCGGAATGACTTGTGTTGGACCAGTTATGACGACTCTCATAGGGAATCATGGATTTACACACGTCATGCAACATGTGCTTCCAAAGTCGGAGCGTATGTCATACCAGTGTGAACCCAGCATAAAAAAGTGCAGCTGGTAAAGTCTTTGATTGCAGCAAAATGTTTCAGGACTCCGTCAGAGCTCCATCTCTGGTGGATAAACACTGAAGCAAAATAAAAGTCCCTTGCAGAACAAATTTGTGAGCCTTTTGTACCATACATATATAGATCTTAAGCTACAACATCTTTCCAAGGATAGGGTTAATTACATAAATATGAAGCATTCTCTGTATTCCAACTTTTTTTAAAGTTAACAATCATAAACAAGTATGCAAATATGGTAACTGTATGAAGGCGTGACCCCATGCAAATGAAGGGCCAAGCGCCAGACAAATACGTATAACGAACAGTGCATGCGCCGTCCCGTGGACGCATCCCAGTGCGCATGCTCACAATCATGTCGGAACAACTGCCTAAGATACGCCGGATCACTGCCTATGACGTGAACGTAACCTACGCCTAGTTATATTCGTAAACTACGTAAAATACGCGGGCTTGAGTTCCCTGGTGCAGACCTTTCCATGTCTGCTGCTGAGTTACACCTGCTTTATGGGGCTTAACTTTACGCGGACGTACAACTTACGCACACCAGTCGTAGCCTGCGTTCGGGCGCATGTACGATCGTGAATCGGCGTATCTCCCTCATTTGCATATTTGAATAGAAAATCAATGAGAGCGCCAAATGCGTCCAGCGTAAATATGCGCCCACTCTACGCCGGCGTAGGCAAGTTACGTCGGTCGGATGAAGCCTGTTTTTAGGCGTATCTTAGTTTGTGGGTACGGCCCACAGATACGACGGCGCATATTTGCACTTACGTGGCGCAAGTGCTTTGTGAATCCGGGCCTATGTGTTTTTAGTAAATCAACCCCTATGAGTGCTCTCACCCACACTTAAAACAAGTAGATATACCAAAACAGTGCCACATACCGTAATATTATGTTTGTATATTGCGCAGCACTGTTTTGGTATACACTTAAATAAGTACAAAAATAATGACACCCCAAACGCAGTGCGTTTGTCTGCTCTGGACCGCATAGTGAAAATGTATCATGCAATTCCGTTTCTGTGGATTTCCAAAAGTAGTGCATGCACTGCAAAGACCTGCATGTGAATCGCACAGGAGCACATAGTGAGATCCTGTGCAATTCAAATGCAGTTCCCAATGCAAACAAATGTTGTTTGAACAATATCTATTGGACTGCAAACCTATTTCTGTGACTTCAGCTAGGCTATAAGCTTAGTAACAGTGTGGGTTATTTACTAAAGGCAAATCCACTCTGCACTACAAGTGCAAACTATGCAGTGCAAGCTATACAGTGCAGCCGGTGCACTTAAAATTGCACTGAAAGTGCACTTGGAAGTGCAGTCACTGTAGATCCGAGGGGGACATGCAAGGAAAATAAAAAACAGCATTTTAGCTTGCACATGGATTTTCCTTTCATAAATAACCCTAGAAATAGATTTCTGCAAACAAATTACCCCTAGCTTTACATTATGACAAAATATCAATTTGTATAGTTAAAAATGTATATTTCCTACCTATATCAATAGGAATGGCTTTCATGGCACATCATAATCACAAAATAAGCAAAGGTTAACTGATACTGTATCTTGTATGATCTATAAATGACCGAAAGGAGAGTTCATATTTTTCTGCTATTTATTTTAATAGTGATGTAATTGTGCCTGTGTTCTTCAGCATGCACATTAGATTTAGCCTGTAAGCATTTTGGCCAAGTTAATACAAGAGAATGACATGCTGGTGCTGTAAGTGCTGACAGACAATAGACTGCCAAAGTATGTTTTCCATTGTCAGTGACAAGGTGTACCCTGATTAGGTACACAGAGGGAGTAGGAAGTTTCGAAGAACAATTATAGACATTTAGAAGAAGCTGTAAGGGGAATGCAAGCTGTTTTAATCACCGTCGAGACACAATTTCACAAACTAAATATATCAAGCTTGTTTTTCACATGAACATGCAAATCACACAGGAAATGCTTTTTCCACCAGTGAAGAAACAAACTGGGGCCAAGCGCCAGGTAGTCCATGTGGCTGAAAACAGCTCCTAATTTTTTGGCAATTATATTGGTTCTCTGTCATTGACCCAAACTTTCTGAACAATGGTTACACTGTAAAATAATAAAATAAAGACTACCTTCCTTTGCTGCCTGCACATCTGAATGCTGAACCACTGAAGAGAAATCCTCTGACCAAAGTGTCCTAAAAAAACCTGACACTTTTAGAAATGTTGATCTGCTTCATCTTCTGCAGAGCTCAGTGTTTTTTCCTGCTGGCCTTCGCATTATTACTGTGTCCTGTAGTAATGTGGAGGTCTGTAGGAGGAACCACTGAGCACAGAGGAGGACACAGCAGATCAATACTCCTAGAAGTGCTGGTTTTGTATGACCCTTCATGAATCAGATGAAACCCATTGAAGATCTGGGAGTTCCACATTTCTCATGCAGTCCAAAAATCCCAAGCAACCCTATACCCCAAAAATACCAGGCAACCCTATATCCCAAAATCCAGGCAGCCCTATTACAGGCAAAGCTTACAGCATCTATCTCTATTAACAATATACTCTGGCCTCCACCGGCTCATATTCAGTTTCTCTCCAACCTTTTCTCAGTCCTTAAAAACATAGGACAATACCAAATACCCTAGCATACTGCTAACCCTGTCTTCCATCCAAAGCAGTCCACTATTCTTCTCAACATGAGACCAGAAGTTTTACATGGTGGCAGTTGGCTTTAAAGCGGTGGTTCCGCGGGATATTGTTTTTTTTTTTCTGGTCTAATCCCCAGCTCTTACCTTTAAGCCTGCACTAACAGGGTGTCCCACTCCTTAAGCCGTGCTATGCGCTGTTTTTCTTTATATTATATTTTTGATCCCGAGGCGATGGACGTTTCCATCTTACCTGTGGGCATACTGAAGCCGACAGGGTCTTCTTCCGGGAGAGGGCGAATGCTGGCCTCCCAGCATTCACCGCTCGCTCCCGTGCATTGTGCAGTGTTGACGGCGAGCGTCGCCGTCAACACTGCATGGTTGCCATAATAACGGCCGGCATAAGAAGTTCACGCCCCGTTGTGCCGAGATGTCGCGCGATTAGAGTACAGCGCGTCGACAGAGGAGTGCCACAATTCGAGTGACAGGACGGGGGAGAATGGACTTACACGCCCATTCCCCGCGGGGGATTTTGATTGACAGGTCGTAAATACGACCTGGAAACGGGTAAGTAGGACTCAAAAAAAAAAAAAAAATCGTTTAGTCTTTGTATTTGCAGCGCATTTGCATAGAGAGGATGTTATTAAACAGGGTGAACCACCGCTTTAATAAAGTAAAAACATCTAAATCTTATTCCCTGAAAAATGTTACCTATTTTTCCAATTCAATAACCTCCAGAATACATACAGTATGGTAGAACTGTCCCAAAGGGTAGCAGTTCTGGTTTCATACATACCAATTAATCCTAACAGTATTAGGGTGCTCATTCAGGAAGAACCCCATAAAAGCACTATTAAATAATATACTAAGCTGCACAAAAACGGAATACTACCTGCTCATAGGCAATTTACCAGCAGTCAAATAAATTATCACTTAAAGCGGTTGTCTAGTCATCTGTTCAAAAATAAAAAATCAGCAGCTACAAAAACTGTAGCTGTTGACTTTTAATATTAGTACACTTACCTGTCCCAGAACCTGTCCCAGAATTCAGCGCTGTCCTCACCCGATGGCGCTGGCATACTAACTATGGGAAGCCGGCTGTGACTGCTTGTGGCTTCTCAGCTGGGTGCCCACTGTTCATGTTCAAGTCCTAGAAGGCTACAGGGGAAGGAGGGGGGGGCGCTGCATCAAAACCAGGTACCCACTGAACCCCCCCCCCCCAAATAAATTATGTCCTAAATGTTCCCCTTTTGGGTGAAGTTCCGCTTGGAAAAAGCAAAAAATAATATATAGAGATATCGATTCTACCCCTATAAAACTTTAGCATAAGGAGCCCCACTCAATTTTTTTTTTTTTTGGCCAGGGCATAATTTTGCTTTAATTTAGAGCTGCCGCCTGGTACTAATTAAATACAAGTGATTAATCCCTAAGGGCCTGATCACACTGCCTGCAAACAAAACCTTCAAGAGCTAATATATAATAGCTGAACAAACTGTGCAAATTGGACACTTGCAGCCCTATCAACTTTCCTCAAAACGCCACAAGAAAGTAGCAGAAGTGCAACAAAAAAAAACGAAAACTTCCTTTAAATATAGTAATCGGGGGGGACCCCTTAGTCTGCCTGAAAAGTGGCACATCTATAGCATGCATAGAACATGCTGTAGCAAAAATTAAATTTCTAAAGAAATTAGTAAAAAAAATAAAAAAAAGTGTTTGGTATGGATTTTTAGGGGAACCCCGACGCCAAAATAATAAAAAAAAATTGGCATGCCCCTCCTAAATCAATATCAGGCCCTTATCCAGCTGTGCAGTCAAAGTCAAATGAGAGCCCCTCCCCCCGAACCATATCAGGCCACATACCCTCAACATGGGGGGGGTGGGTGCTTTGGGGCGGGGAGGGCTCTTGTCCCCCCTATGTTAATAAGGGACAAGGGCCTCATTCCCACAACCATAATTGGTGGTTGTGGGGGTCTGCGGGCAGGGTGCTTATCGGAATCTGGAAGCCCCCTTCCCTTCCCCCTGCCAGTCACTCCGCATGCGAAAAAGAAAATGCTCCTGGCTGCCCACCTGCTGCAGGCTCCACTGTTTGACAATTCATATAAAGGGAGGGGCAGGGCCACCTAGTGATGTCACCTGGTGGAACTGCCCCCCTTTGGACATCACAGACTGGTGCATGCACAAACACTGTGTGTGTGTGTGTGTGTTTTTATTACTTTTTGACACTCTTTTGGTGAATGGTAGGGGTACTATGTACCCCATACTCATTCACATGGGGGGGCGGGATCTGGATTTGTTAAAAGGGCGCTTCCAGACTCCCAATAAACCCCCCCCCCCACAAGCACCTGGGAGGAAGCCCTTCTCCCCTTCAACATGGGGACAAAATGCTTTGGGCCTGGTATTATTTAGGAGGGGGGGGTGCTCGCTCACATCCCTTTCCTAACCTGACAGGCTGCATGCTCGGATAAGGGTCTGGCATGGATTTGGGGGGGACCCAACACTGTTTTTTATATTTTTATTTGGCGTGGCAATTTTTTTTTATTCAGCTGTCAGTGTGGAAGTCCATTGACAGCGGATGACTCGATTGTTCGGACGCCGTGGCTGGCTTCCTTGGCCCGCTCCTTAACAACTAGCTTATACTACACCCTGATTGGGCAAAGGTTTGCCCAATCATGGTGCATAATGCACTGTGCAGCGAGCAGTGCATTGCAGGGCGTTTGGTGGGTCACATACCTGATGAACACCGCTAAATCCGGCTCCTACCTTTTCTGAATGTACAGAGTCAGTGATCACTGACTCTGTTCATTCACATAACTCAAACATCGTAATCTGTGTTTATGAAGCTTCAGTTTATGAATGGAGAGGAGCTTCTGTCCATTCATTTTAACTGAGGCTGCAGAGAAAGGGACTGGGAAATCTGTCCTTGGTCCCTTTCTCTGAATTGTAAAAATAATAAAAATGTAAATAAAAAACACACTGACACAATCCCCCCCCCCCCCAAAAAAAAAAAAAAAAAAGGAAGAAAGCACTGTAAAAAAAAAAACAACAAAAAATATTAAAACTGTAAAAAAAAAAATAAAAAAAAATACTGACACACGTGCCACTGTCACATGGCATAAAAAAAGTATCGGTAATCGGTATCGGCGAGTACTTGGGAAAAAAAAGTCTTAAAAAAGTGGTATCGGGACAACCCTAGTACAGACTGACAGTCATTCACACATGCTACCTAAATACCTCAAATAATTGCTGACTGTTGCAGCTTGAAAGAAGATCCTCCACATTTTTTGGTCCTGCTTCAAACTTAAACCCTTTTGAAGTATGGTCAGAACTTTTCCAGATAGTTTATCATATAGATTATCATATACGGAATGACCTGGTCTTCTTCCTTTGACAAAATCAAAGCATGCCCACTAAAATTTATAAGAAGTTTATCCTTCGTTTTGAATGCCGCCAAACTTGCATCCCTTTATCATGGAGAAATTCCTCGACTTACTCAATATCATTGTGGATGCATAGAATAGAGGATATAAAACAGATGGAAAACCTCGTACTAGACATGGTACGTACATGATATTACAAAAAAAGTACTACAGAACAAAATAACTATACTATGGAGGTGAAAAATATCAAACAAATAGTTTAGGTCTCTAGTTGGATAGAGTCAAAAGATTTATTGGCTTTGTAGGATGGTTGGGTGGCTAATGGACACTGTGTGGTCCTTCCATAAGAGCTTAGATGTCTAAAATAGTAAACAGATAATACACACAGATTTTGGGTGATTAAAGTGAAATATCAGTCAGCACTTGTAGGTCATGTCATATAAATTAACATGTGTGGATAAGTAGCTCCCCTTTATTGAGACAGATAAGAAGACACAAGCCACTGAGCTCCAAAAGGATAAAAAAAGGTGTGATTTTTTTTTTTTTTTTATCTTAATGCATTCTATGCTTTAAGATAAAAAGCCTTCTGTGTGTAGCAGCCTCCCCAGAACCCCCTAATACTTACCTGAGCCTCCTCTCTGTCCAGCGATGTTCACAAGCCCCTTGGCCGTCCAGGACTCTCCTTTTTGATTGGCTGAGACACAGCAGCAGCGTTATTGGCTCCCACGGCTGTCAATCAAAGTCAGTTAGCCAATCAGGAGAAGCAGGGGGTCAGGTGTCTGAATGGCCACACGGAGCTGCTTGCTGTGGGGGCACTTGACAGGAGGGAGGGGCAAGGAGTAGCGAAGAGGGACCCAAGAAGACGAGGATCCAGACTGCCCTCTACAAATCCACTGCACAGAGCAGGTAAGTTTAGAAATGTTTGTTATTTTCTTTATTAAAAAAAAATAGACTTTACAATCACTTTGATGTATGTATTTATACAAATTTATGAGTTTATTCAACCCTGATGAATTGTGACCAATTTGCTTTAAAAAAATATTGGATTATACAGAATTCACCACATAGAAGTTACACTAAGATGATTCAAATTCACCCTGCACACCACTAGGGAGGCCTACAGTCTTGGTGACCCACTCTAGATGAGGAATACAAGGGTTTGGCATGGTTAGCATACTCTGCAATGAATAAAGACGTTTATTATACGTATATGTAATCTGTGCACAGGGCAAGAGTGTAGAAGTTCATTGCCATTTCAAGATAACACTGAGGCCCCGTACTCACGACCAAACATGTCTGTTGAAACTGGTCCGCAGACCAGTTTCAGCAGACATGTTTGGCCGTGTGTTGGCCCGAGCGGACCATTTTCGGGCCGATCGGACAGGTTTCCAGCGGACAACTGTTTCCTGGACTTGCTTTAAAACAGTCCGCTGGAAACCTGTCCGCCCGGACATGTACGGTCGTCTGTACAGACCTACCGTACATGTCCTGCCGCCCGCTATCCCTCGCATGCGTCGATTGACTTCGACGCATGCGTGGAAGCATTTTAAAGGCGGGCCGCCCACGTCGCCGCGTCATTATCGCGGCGACACTGCGTCATCGACGCGGCGACACCGTGGACACGCCCCGCGTATTGTTTACGCGCGGACTTCTGTTCGATGGTGTGTATAGCCATCGAACAGAAGTCCCCGGGCAGTCCCCGGCCAGACATGTACGATGGAAACGGTCTGCAGACCGTTTTCATCGGACATGTCCTGCCGTGAGTACAAGGCCTTACTGGTAGCAATATAATGCACATCTGAGCTATGACAACGTAAGGGGAAAAAGGGGGGAAAGCAGAAGAAATAATATTCTAATAAATGATTAAGCATTAAATATTCATGGATGTGCAAATGAAAGCAAAGCAGCAGCACTTGGGCAGCACACAAATGAGGCAAGTGTCGTCATTTAAAGCACAAAACAATTATCGCTGACACTAATTCCATAGCAGTCAGAGTCTATTGGTGGAGTTTATCTATTCATAATTAAAGGTCCCCTCATTTCAGTGTGGGATGCTATCACAAGATACTATTACATGGTTAATTCCCACAGCTACTAAAAGTAACCATTAAGTCAGAAACAGTTGTGTGGGGGTGGAATGGCAGCAATACGGCACTGTCATGCATTATCATTAAAATAAGCACTGCGGGCGGCTTGTTCATAAGCAATGAATTAATGAGATGAACAATGCTTAAAAGTATGATGGGCTCTTATCAGATGGTGGCATCGCTCACACACGGCTGTAAATGGCTTTTATCAAGCGTAGAGGTATTAGCACAGTAACCTCAGACATGTTTTACAATTACTGCAACATGTCAGAGAGGCAATTGAAAATTATGATGCTTGCTTTACATAATCACCTTTTCAAAGTAAACACTTTTTCTCATTAATTGAACAAGTGGTTTTACATTGTAATTTCCAGGTTAAAAAGAAAAACCTATACATTTATTTTGTGCATTATATATTCTTACATACAATAATAATAGCTGAAGATCCAAGTTTCTGCTCATATTGTTATTTTTATTGCATTCACCAAGCGACAGAACAGAACGTGACATACTTCTGCGAATAAAGCCTAGTACACAAGGGCCAAATATCAGCCCATGTGTACAGTTGTCAGACCAGCTTCTGTTGAATGGGCATGCTGAAAAACCAGCACCCAATCAGTGCTAGCAGCCAATGGCTGCCAGCGCTGATCAGTGTGTTCTGGCGGGGCGAACAGTCCCCTTTCAAAACACAAAAGCACAGCTTGGGAGATTGTGATTAACATTGCTTATTTTAGTATTGTGATCTGTGAGCTCAGTTTTTTTTTTTGTTCAGCCTGCTGGGTTGAACAAAAATAACTTCTAGTGTGTACCCAAGAAAGAAAAGGGGGGGGGGTGTTTGGTGGGACCCCTTTCTGCCCCTTTTTCTTTTTAATATATCCTGGGATGGAGGCACATGGTCCTATGTGCCTAATTTAAAGTCCCCCAAAACTTTTTTGCCTGACTGTTGCATGACTCTAATGCCACATACACACGATCATTTTTCGGCATGAAAAAAAATTGTTTTAAAAAAATGTAATTTAAAATGATGGTGTGTGGGCTACACATAATTTTTCGGCTTCTGAAAAACGACAACAATTTTTTTCGAGCATGCTGCATTTTTTAACGACGTTTTAAACAATGTCGTTTTTCGGGTTGTAAAAAATGATCGTGTGTGGGCTAAAATGACGTTAAAAACCTGCACATGCTCAGAAGCAAGTTATGAGACGGGAGCGCTCGTTCTGGTAAAACTACCATTCGTAATGGAGTTAGCACATTCATCACGCTGTAACAGACAGAAAAGCGTGAATCGTCTTTTACTAACACGGAATCAGCTAAAGCAGCCCCAAGGGTGGCGTCATCTGCATGGAACTTCCCCTTTATAGTGCCGTCGTACGTGTTGTACGTCACCGCGCTTTGCTAGAGCATTTTTTAAAAACGATGGTGTGTGGACAACGTAGTTTTAATGATGAAGTTGGAAAAACGTTGTTTTTTCTACATGCCAAAAACTGCATTTTTTTTCATGCCGAAAAATGATCGTGTGTACGCGGCATGAGATACAGGATGGCTAAAATGTGTTCTCCCTGGTTTGTCATTTTGTCGCCAATTAGAAGATGTGGTGGGTACAGAGAGCATAATACATAGGAATGGATTATCTGCAACATTTACTGTGAAAAATTTATCAAAATCTAACTACAACGGCTGCAAAACATTTAGCTGAAGCACTGACTGAGAAAGTACCCGTACGCTACTTTAGGGTAAAGAGAGCAGAAAACTTGAGTTGTACCCCATAAACATAGTTGTGTGTAGGAGCCTTTTCTGTGCAGCACATGATACCTTTCCAAATGTTAGGGCATATATATGCCCACACTCTCCTATGTAAGGGTGAGGCCTCGTACACACGACCGAGAAACTCGACAGAATCCATCAAGAAACTTGGTGGGAGAGCTATTTTGCAGAGGAAACCGCCGTGTGTACGTTTTTCATCGAGGAAACCATTGAGGAACTTGACGAGGAAAAAAAAAGTTCTCTTTTTCCTCGACGGGAGTCTCAATTTCCTCGTCGTGTTCCTCGTCGGGCTGGTTTTCGACGAGAAACACGATGGTGTGTATGCTAAGAAACCCTTGCATGCTCAGAATAAAGTATGAGACGGGAGTAAAAGTAGCATTTGTAATGGAGATAACACATTTGTCAAGCTGTAACAGACTGAAAAGTGCAAATTGTCTCTTACCAAACTTTTACTTAAAGCGGTAGTTCACCCACAATCCCATGATGTTACCATCGAGACAGGCATTGTAGCGCGAGCTACAGTATGCCTGTCCCGATTTTTTTAACCCCGTACTCACCTCGTAGTCGTCCATCGTAGATTCCGGCTCCCGCGGGGAATGGGCGTGCCTATGGAGAGGGAGGATGATTGACGGCCGGCCCTGGCACGTCACTCTCCCCGAAGACAGCCGGAGTAGGTCTCGGCTCTTCACGGCGCGTGCGCACAGGCTATGCGCACGCGTCGTGAAGACCAAGCCTATTTCGGCTATTTCCGGAGAAGCGTGACGCGCCAGAGCCGGCCGTCAATCATCCTCCGTCTCCAGAGGCACGCCCATTCCCCGGTATCTTCGATGGACGACTACAAGGTGAGTATGGGGGGAAAAAATTCGGGACAGGCATACTGTAGCTCGCGCTACAGTGCCTGATTTAAAGGTAAAAGAAAATTTTTTTTTTTTTTTCCTGTCGATAGGGTGAACCCCCGCTTTAACACGCAGTAACATGAGATTAGCAAAAGCAGCCCCAAGGGTTGTGCTAGTGGAATCGAACTTCCCCTGCCCTTGTATGTGTTGTACGTCACCACGTTTGAGAATGAGGAGATTTTGTCTTGACCATGTGTACGCAAAGCAAGCTTGTCGAGTTCCTCGACAAGCCTAACAAGGAACTCGTCGAGGAAAACGATGTGTCTTTTCCGACGAGTTCCTCGGTCGTGTGTACGAGGCCTGACTGATAAAAATTTACTCTAAGCAAAGAAAGAATTCCCATTCAATCATGAAAACTTTTTTCCTGGTTCTGACTTGCTCGGAATGGCATTCAATGCTGTTTCAGCATGTACATGCAGAGTTACTTTATGTGATCATTCAGATACAAAGACAGTTTAGTGAAGTTCTGCTTTGATTCTTATTTGTAAACATCTAAATGACTCACATACTGCTAACACACAGGTGTCAAACACAAGGCCCGTGGGCCGAATCCGGCCCTCCAGGCCATTTCATGTGGCCCTCGCACCTCTTCTGCAGCTGCAGGAGAGCTGAAGCCCTCCTCTAGTCCTCTTCCAGACCCTGTACTTTCTGCTTTCAAGAAATGCATCCATCTTCTTCCCAGCAGCAGCATAAGGAAAGGGGGGTGCACTGTGATGTAAGGGAGAGTGGGGGACTCAACTTCTGTTGGTGGGGTGGCTCTTGACATCTAATGTAAGGGGAGGGAATGCGCTGGACATCTAATCTTACAGATACAACCGGCCCTTTTGAGGACAATCATAATGCTCATGCGGTCCACAATAAAAAAGAGTTTGACACCCCTGTGCTAACAATTCGCACATTTGTCTTTGTAAAGGTGTTGATCCAGAACTGCTCTAATTCCTGAGAACCTCTAAGGACGCAGGTGGACAGTAATTAAACAGGACCAGCGTCCCAATCTCACATTCCAAGCATAATTTAACACCGTTTTCTTCTAAGCAACTCTCTTTTATGTATTTTCCTTTTTAGCAACTTCGGAACGTAGCAAGGAAAAGCATGGAAATTGCTGAGAAAACGATTTACAGACAGGAAAATGCCACACTACCTTTAAAACATCTTAGAAAAATGTGTTACTATGCCAACCAGAACAATATGCTCATCATACTTCAAATAATTTCTGGGGAAAAAGATCCATATAGGTATAAAGAAGGGTTTTAAATCTGAGCTCATGTCAGCTTAGATTTCACATTGCTGAATACACGGGGGGGGGGGGGTTATTTACTAAAGGCACATCTACTTTGCACTACAAGTGCCCTTGGAAGTGCAGTCATTGTAGATCCGAGGGGGTGCAAGGAAAATAGTGGATGATAAAATCAGCAGAGCTTCCCTTTATTTCAGATCTTCCGATCAGATCTAAAGCAATTGCACTTGTAGTGCAAAGTGGATTTGCCTTTAGTAAATTAACCCCATAGTATTAGATTTGTCTTAATTTCATTTCCAAACAGAACTACAGTACATGTCTGCGAGAATGTATTTCCAGCACGACAGCATCGCGCTGATTCTCAGCGACAGGGTGCCGACATCTCGCACTCGCTGGAATAGGAAAGGTACATTCCAGCGAGCGCGACATAGAAGCGGCGGGGATCCGACTTGGATTCCCGCCAATTCTAGCTACGGCGTTTGGTATGAATCACGCCACATTTTAAATAAAAAAACCGCATGGGTTCCCCTGCAGGAGCATACCAGGCCCTTAGGTCTGGTATGGATTGTAAGGAGAACCCCCCTACACCGAAAAAACGGCATGGGGGGTTCCTCCACAATCCATACCAGACCCACATCCAAGCACGCCGCCCGGCCGGTCAGGAAAGGAGTGGAGTAAAAGAGGAGTGGAGTAAAAGAGCTTCAAAGAAGATAGCGGCGGCCAGCCCCGAAGAAGGCACCGGAGAGCGAGCGGGAGAAGAACCGGGGAGTGCTGAGACGACACCGGAGAACGGAGAAGACGAAAGAAGACCCCCGAAGTCAGAAGAAGACCCCCCGGAGAGCGGAGAAGACCCCCGGAGCTGACTAATAAATTATTTTAAAAACCTGTGTTGTGTGTTTATTTTATTGACACTTTTCCTCCAGGTGAATGGGTAGGGGTATGATGTACCCCGTACTCATTCACCTAGGGTGGGGGGCCCTCTTATTAAAGGGGGTTCTCAGATTCCGATAAGCCCCCCGCCCGCAGACCTCGACAACCAACGGACAGGGTTGTCGGGAAGAGGCCCTGTCCTTAAAAACATGGGGACAGGGTGCTTTGGGGTGGGGGGGGGGGCCGCAGGGCACCCCCCTGACCCAGAGCACCCAACCCCCCCCCCATGTTGAGGGCATGCTGCCTGGTATGCTGTGTGTGGGGATACGGGTCTGGTATGGATTGTGGGGGAAGCCCCACGTCATTTTTTCGGCGTAGGGGGGTTCTCCTTACAATCCATACCAGACCTAAGGGCCTGGTATGCTCCTGGAGGGGAACCCATGCTGTTTTTTTATTTAAAATTTTACGTGGAGTTCCCCCTCATGATTCATACCAAATGCCGCGGCTAGAATTGGCGTGAATCCAAGTCAGATCCACGTCGCTTCTATGTCGGCTTTTCCTAATCGCAGCGAGCCGGCTCTGCACTGGCTCCTGTGACGGGGCTCGTAGGTGGTCAATCTCGCAGAGAAAAGGAGCGAGATTGACACAATATCGCGGTCACCTACTGTGTTCACATATGTGTATTTTATAAATCCCTTTTTTGTACTTCTTCCATCTGAAGTATCTTGTTGATCCTGCCAGTTACCATTCCTATTTTTTTGTAAGCTGACCACACGTGGTCAGTTTACATGCTTTCTCTGGTCATTCAGAGGTACAGGACACCGTTGAGACACACAGCATGCCTATATTGGGTAGTTTGATCAGCCATCACAACCTCAACCAATCGCAGCCTTCCCCTGGCACATACACACACCCCTTCCAATCAAAGCCTGCCTCTTGTACACGTCCCCTGCTCAAGCAGAACCTGTACCTTGCCCACTGTATGTCTGCACAGTGTCCTGCAACCCACCCCCCACTATCACGATGGTCACATGACAAAACCCTTTAACCTTGTAAAAAAAGGTAAGAAATATCATTTCTGAAACTAAGCAAAAGCAGTTAGGATGCCTGAACAATTATAAGTGGATTAGAAAGTGTCTATAACATTGTGGGCCAGATTCAGATACCTCAGCGTATCTGTCCGGCCGGCGTAACGTATCTCCGATACGTTACGCCGCTCTAACTTTGGGCGCGAGTTCTTTATTCAGAAAGAACTTGCGTCCTTAGTTATGGCGGCATAACGTATGTGTTGCGGCGTAAGGCCGCGTAATTCAAATGGGGATGTAGGGGGCGTGTTTTATTTAAATTTATGTTGACCCCGCGTTTTTTTCGTTTTAGTTGAACTGCGCATGCGCCGTACGTAAAATATCCCAGTGTGCAGTGCTCTAAATGACGTCGCAAGGACGTCATTGGTTTCAACGTGACGTCCTTGGTTTCAACGGGCGCCCGGAGCATGATGGGACTGTAACGTCATAAGAGGCCTATATAAATCGGTGTGAGCCACGCACATGGCATTGCAGCGGGAGGAAGCGATGTGTCAACATAGAAGAAGAAGAGAAGAAAAAGAAGAAGGCAGTAGGCGACAGAAGCCCGGGCACCCCCCGCCAAAGACGTCGAATGAGAAGCCCGGGAGGGGGCCGATGTAAAAGAGCTAAAGAAGAAAGCGCCCCCCCCCCCCGGCGGAAGAGAACCAGATGGCGGTGAAGACCTTCACATCCCCCCCCCTGCCGAAGACGTCGAATGAGAAGCCCGGGAGGGGGCCGCTGTAAAAGAGCTAAAGAAGGGGGCTCCCGGATTCCGATAAGCTCCCCTCTCGCAGACCCACGACATCCAACGGCCAGAGTTGTCGGGAAGAGGCCCTGTCCGCATCAACATGGGGACAGGTGCTTTGGGGTGGGGGGCCCACAGTGCGCCCCCCTGCCCCAAAGCACCAACCCCCCCATGTTGAGGGCATGCGGCCTGGCACAGTTAAGGAGGGGGCCGCTTGCTCATCCCCACCCCTTTCCTGACCGGCCGGGCTGCTGCTCGGATACGGGTCTGGTATGGATTTTGGGGGGAACCCCACGCTGTTTTTTCGGCGTACGGGGTGTCTCCTTAAAATCCATAGCAGATCCAAGGGCCTGGTATGCTCCTGTAGGGGGAACCCATGCTGTTTTTTTATTTGAAATTTGGCGTGGAGTTCCCCCTCAAGATTCATACCAAACGCAGCTGACCAAAGTGCACTGCGGTTACCTGCGTTTATGTGCCGATAGCTGCGGGATTTCACAGCTGGACGCATCCAGTTCTATTTTTTCTATCCGCACAAAACCGTGGGGAACAAACACCGCAGGTAACCGTAGTGTGTGAATGATGTCATAGGAAAGCATTGTGTGCTTCTAGCTGCGGTAAATTCCGCAGCTAAAAGCACCATTCTATCCGTCCATGTGAAAGGCCCCTTATGCTCTATCCTAAAAAAAAAAAAAATTACACGTTTTGGTTGAAGTTGTTTTGGTTCAAGTTTAACTATGAAAATACTCCTAGCAACACATGAACCTAAGCCAATTTCAAATAACCCAAAGGGGTGTGTGTATGTATGTGTGTACAGGTTGATTAGCTAGGTAGGTTCAATGATGGCAGCTAGGCCTGGTGGTCTGATGCTTCTCTTTTGAGCTGTGTACAAAACAAAAAATATAATATATATATATTTAAATAGCAACCCTGTTAAATGGTATACTTACAAGTCAAAGACTAAGTAATGGAACCCTTCTTCTGATATGCTCTCATGGAGTCGAACTGTAGGAAAAATAAAAACAAAATAGAACAAAAATGTTAACAACTGTAGCAAAATGTCCTTTAAATAAAGTTTATTACCATGTCACGTTAAAACAAACTTGTGCAGTCAATTTTGAAAAAATGCCCCTATATGTTTGTTTGGTATGTGCTTCTTTTTTCTAAGGAGCCTGCAGAGCACTGCACCTGCAATCAGCAGGTCATGGTTGCAATCTCAGTCTCCTGCAGACTCTTAGGATAGCTGTACCTCCAATATGGGCAGGCAGTTACTTGCGAGCAAGAAGATCAGTTAAATCGGTTGTATAGTCATTTTTATAACTTTTACCTACAGGTAAGGCTATAATAAGGCTTACCTGTAGGTAAAAAGAATATCTCCTGAACCTGTATGGTTTATAAGATATTCCCCTTGCAATGAGCCGCTGACCTCAGTGGCGCATGCGCATCAGGAATTCTCGGCTGAAAGCCCGGCAGACGCCGGACCTTGACGGAAAGAAGCCTCCCGCGTGCACTCACAGCGCTGGAGCCGCGATACCCGGAAGACACGCAGAGGGAACATTTAATCTCCCTCAGCGTGGACTGGCTGGGATACTGAGGTCTCGTTCTAAGGTAAGTATTTCATAATGAGCTAGTATGCGGTGCATACTAGCTCATTATGCCTTTTGCCTTACAGGTAAATGAACAAAAAAAAAGTGTCAGCGGGTATACAACCGCTTTAACTAGGAGAATATTCACCAGAGCCCTCGTAGTTCATCAAGACCTTCAAGAAGTCAGCTGCAATAGCTGACGGTACTTGTAGTCTATTTATTCGCAGGAGCCCCACACGGAAGCATGGTTTTCAAATTGTGACAGCGTGTCGCCCTAAATACACCCTACACACCCTAGATACGAGAGTAACATGTTCAGAAAGGTGAACTTAGCCTTTAAAACCACTTCCAACCCAAGGACGTCATATGACGTCCTGGACTTTCAGTGGGGATATCTGAATGATGCCTGTAGCTACAGGCATCATTCACATATCATTATTTCCAGCTGGTGATCCTGTGCACCATAAAAATGATTATAGTGGAAGTTCCGCCGCTTGATCATTCTTATAGGTGACGCCATCCGGTGCTTCTCCGTGCTCTCCCGTGCCATCGGGGACCCGGAGAAAGAATCAGCCAGCACCGGATGACAATAGAGATTTCCGGTGACCAGATGGTCACAGTCATCTCTATGACCGTTGGAGGCATGGGCGCAATGTTATGATGTCACACCCAGGTTCC
Source organism: Rana temporaria (assembly GCF_905171775.1). Taxonomy (NCBI): domain Eukaryota; kingdom Metazoa; phylum Chordata; class Amphibia; order Anura; family Ranidae; genus Rana; species Rana temporaria. Next base: position 469,381,602 of record NC_053489.1, on the reverse strand, counting down.
TGGATGTATACAAAGCCGCGATCGCGGTTGTCAACATGAGATCAGTGAACTTTTTGTCTTATTGACCCCGCATCTCTCCATAAAGAGGACCTGTCACAATAGATTCCTATTACAAGGGATGTTTACATTCCTTGTAATAGGAATAAATGGATGAAAAATATTAAAATGTAAAAAAAGTGTAAAAATAAAAAAAATTAAGTAAAATAAAAAATGAAATAAAAAAATAATTAAAACGCCCCTGTCCCAGGTAGCTCGCGTTAAGAAGCGAACACACACATAAGTCCCGCCTACATATGTAAACGCCGTTCAAACCACACATGTGTTAAAGCGTGAGAAACAATACTAGCACTAGACCTCCTCTATAACTATAAACTGGTAACCTGTAAAAAAAATTAAAGCGTCGCCTATGGAGATTTTTAAGTACCGAAGTTTCGTGCCATTCCATGAGTGTGCACAATTTTAAAGCATGACATGTTCGGTATCGATTTACTGGGCGTAACATCATCTTTCACATTATACCAAAAAATTGGGCTAACTTTACTGTTTTGCCATTTTTTTAATTCATGTTTATTTTTTTAAGTGTTTCAAAAATTATTGCGCAAATACTGTGCAAGATAAATAAAATAAGTTGCACTTTGCAAGGGAATCTTTTTCCAGAGTTTTGTAAATTTAGCGAAGCTCTGTGGACTTCCATCATCCAAATATTGTGCAAGCAAAAATGCTGTTCTTTTTTCTTTTTCTTGCAAATGATTGGGTATTCTTTGCAAAGTGGAATTGCACTATATTCACTAAGCTCTAGGGAAGATTCCCTTGCAAATCAGCTACTGTATTTGTCTTTAGTAAATCTATCCCATTGTTTCATTCAGCTTGTGGCAAGGAAAACTGATTTACAAGGTGCTGTGAGCCACTAGATGTGTCTAAAGGGGAGTCAGTTAACTTCTTTCCATCATATCCTTGGTAGCACGAAAAACCATATTGCATAAATAGATCTATGCAGAACCCTACACTATCTATTTGTTTTTAGACAAGCTATCTTATGTTTTTTTGTATGGAATGGATGGAGGCCTCCTTGCATAATGAATCACAGGTCCAAAAACTCTTTGGCCTCGTACATACGACCAAGTTTCTCGGCAAAAACCAGCAAGAACCTTGCTGGGAGATATTTTTTTGCCGAATAAACCGGTCGTGTGTACATTTTCGTCAAGGAAACTGTTGAGAACCTCGACGAGCCAAAAAGAGAGCAAGTTCTCTATTTTCTCGACGGGAGTCTGATTTTGCTCGTCGAGTTTCTGGTCGGACTGGTTTTCAACGAGAAACTCGGACGTCTGTATGCTACGAAACCCGCGCTTGCTCAGATTAAAATATGAGACGGGAGTAAAAGTAGCATTTGTAATGGAGATTTTTAAAGCTGTAACAGACTGAAAAGTGCAAATCGTCTCTTACCAAACTTTTATTTAACACACAAACACATGAAATTAGCAAAAGCAGCCCCAAGAGTTTAGCCAGTGGAATCGAACTTCCCCTGCCGTTGTATGTGTTGTATGTCACCGCATTTGAGAACGAGGAGATTTTGGCTTGACTGTGTGTACGCAAAGCAAGCTTGTCGAGTTCCTCGACAAGCCTAACAAGGAACTTGACGAGGAAAACGATGTGTTTCGCCCGTGTGTACGAGGCCTTTGATGTCTGGGAATCTTTTATTAACACTTTGCCTCTTCTTACCCAACAGTCTATTGTATAATGTTTTCAATACATCTCATGGTATCAATCCAGACTATTAATCAGCGACCCTCCAATTGACGTCCTACCTTCTACTGATTCATGACACACTTCACAATTGATAGTGGAAGGCCCCTGCCAACTATTACCGACAGCCGTCCATCCAAATGTTCTGTAATGTCTACCCTAACACTCAGTATTCCTATTTCATCTTCAAAGTATACTACCAAACTGTACGTTGTCGTTTCTATATTGCCTTATTGGCCAAATGTTGCAGCCACGCTCTTTGTTACCCCTATTCCCAATATAATAATAAACATAAAAACATGGGAGTTAGTTGTGGTCACCATTTAAGCCTGGTACAATATGCAGTCCAGTAAGCCAGAAAAGTAGTGTGCATCAGTTGGCATGCAAAAAAATTAACCGGGAGTCCTCTTTCTTTTTGGAGGGGCTTATAAACTGTCAATAAGAGATTGTCACATTTGTACTTTTGAGTACAAAAGTGAAGTTGTCATATAAGCAATTAAAATGAGAACAGTAATAATTCTTAGCACAATAACAATTACACTACGGGAAAACCAAAGCAAATAAGAATACAACTGTCAGGTAAAACCTGCTCTGAAATTTGTTGGAGAGAACAGTACAAGGTGGAAACAAATAATTTCACCTCAGAAGGAACTCTGTAGCCCCATGATATCGTTACCATCAGAGCGGGCCATTACTGGCTTATCACACTTGAACAAATGATAAACTCACTTCCAAAGGTGAGAAGGAGATCAGTTTACAGAAGAAGTCCCAGCAAACAAATTCACTTCAAAGTACCGTAAATGCTAGCTCCTTCCAAGAACCAAATTACAGTTCCTAAGTGCCAGTCTCGCTGATGAGTGTTTGCTGTAGGCCTGGTGACAGACCATTCTATAATAATGAAATGTAACCTTCCAGTTAGTATGGTGAACAAACTTTTAGCTCTGCAGAGAATACTAGCGACAAAAGTTGGCCCAGCAACACTGGCATTTTTGTACTTTCTTCCTGTTACTTATCAGTTTTGAAAACCTGTTTTGAAAAATAAAGACCCACCGACAAGATCCAGTCAATGCGCAAAGTCACCATTTCCATTGTTGCTTTTTTTTATATAAGAATGTCAAATGACAGCTTGTTTCTTCTGCAAGTCTGCAAATGTTAAAAAAATAAAACAGAAAGGGACAGGATGTTACATTTAGAAGCCTGGCACAGCATATTTGGGTAGAGAACCCTTTGTGCCAACAATTTCACTATAAAAAATGCCCCTACCCCAAAATATGACCTAGTCCTATCACAGCAGCCCATCCTCTCCTTAAAATCTTAAAATGATACATTAAACTGAACACTTCGGTTACCACAACTAACTAAACCTTTAATGCAACCCATAAGGCCTTACATTTACCTAATGGTGGTACTGTTTACTACACTCTGAAAAGTGATCTTTGACTCTTTTTCAGAGGATAGCAAAGCATCGGTTGACAGGCTTTTAGGAGGCACTACTGCCCCCTCCTGAACAACTTTTCATTTACTGCGGCAGGGCGGCCCTTGAGAGCAAAATCACCGAGCTGTACATGATTCCTTCCTCCGGGTCTGGGGCATGCGCACATGATCACAGCAGGAGCCAATCAGCGGGTCTGGCAGACACGATGTCTGCTGGAATCTCGGCGATCATTCGTAGAGGGGCAAAACGGCGGTCTGCCTATGTAAACTAGGCAGACCACTGTTCTGCTAGTAAGAAAGACAGATATCTTGTGTTTCTGCTAAGCAGTTCAGTTAAACACATCCCTCCGCAGTTAGAAAACACTCAAAGGGAATACAGTTAACCCTTTGATTGCCCCTGATGTTAACCCCTTCCCTGCCAGTGTAATTTATACAGTGACAGTGCATTTTTGTTAGCACTGATCACTGTATTGGTGTCATTGGTATCCAAAAAAGTGTCACTTGGTGTCAGATTTGTTCACCGCAGTGTCGCAGTCCTACTAAAAATCACTGATTGCTGCCATTACTGGTAAAAACATAAAAAAGTCCATAAATCTATCCCATAGTTTGTAGATGCTATAACCAATCAATACACGCCTATTGGGATTTTTTAGTACATATTGGCCTAAATTGATGAAGAAATTAGATTTTTTACATATTTTTATCGGACGTGTTTTATAATAGAGTAAAAAATATTGGTGTTTTTTTTTCAAAATTGTTGGTCGTTTTTTGTCTACAAAGCAAAAAAATAAAAGCTGCAGAGATGATCAAATACCACCAAAAAATGTGTGGGAAAAGAAGGATATCAATTTTATTAGGGTACAGTGTTACGCACCCATGCAATTGTCAGTTAAAGCAACGCAGTGCAGTATCGCAAAAAATGGCCAGGTCGTGAAGGGGGTAAAACCTGTGCATTAGGGCTTGTTCACACTAACAGTTGGGGGGCTCAGCCCTAGTTTTACCAGCCCCCCCTTTGGCTGATCCTTTATGCAGGAAAACGTGGGCCACTAAAACCATGCCTATATGATTAGTACAATTCTTACGGCTGTGAGCAGGAAGCCCAAAACCTCTTGCCCATGGATGTAATAATTTACTGATATTTAGGATGTTTTGGCAGAGACTGGCAGAAAGATCCTAAATAAAAAGCTGTTCTGGCTGACTAACCACCAGCCAAAACGGCTCGGATGATGGGGGCAAGCTTACTGAGGAGAAACAGGAAGTGAGAAATTCAGACAAAGAAAAAAAAACATTTAGAAGGGAAATCGAAGGAAAAGGTAAGTGAACCAACAATGCACTAGCTTAAAGGAACCTATTTAGAAAAAAAAAAAAAAAAACCTTTACAACCCCTTTAATACACTTAAATTGTAAAATGTTCTATTTTTTATGGCTCTGAACCATCACTGCATTACAGATCCTCACACAGTTTTTTGCATTTTCCTATAGACATTAATGCACCTGTGTTCAGATCTACCGTATGTATCGGCGTATACCGCACACTTTTTTCCCCAGAAAATAGGGGGAAAATCACGGGTACGCACTATACGCCAATAGCATACCTCGGAGGGGGACGAGCGCCTGCCGGAAATCATCGAGCTGTCATCTCCTCTTGGCTCTCACTCGGCTGTCACGTCACACATGCACAGTCCCGCCTCCGCCACCAGCATTGGACCAGTGTTCTGTCTGTCACATGAGATGGTCCAATGCCGATGGCGGAGGCGGGACTGTGCCTGTGTGACGTGACAGCCGAGTGAGAGCCGAGTGGAGATGACGGCTCAGTGATTTCCAGCGGTGATTTCCGGCGTGCGCTCGTCCCCCTCCTTCCCCTCCGAGGTATGCCATAGGTACGCTACTACGCTACAGTCTCAGCCAGCGCTACAGCCTTGGCCAGCGCTACATCGCTGCCCGCGTTTAAGGGTTTTCTCACTCTCCCCTTCACCACAGACTGCTGAAGCCTGCTGAAGCCCCAAGCCATGCTACAGTCTCGGCCAGCGCTACAGCGCTGCCCGCGTTTAAGGGTTTCCTCACCCTCCCCTTCACCACAGACTGCTAAAGCCTGCTTAGAAGCCCTAAGGTACTGTACATTTTTTTTCATTTGCGAATGTGATTGGACCTATTTTATTTTATTCATTGTTGTGGAGGAGCACTTGTCATATATTCACTTGGTGCACACTATTGCATGAATTATTTGGTATGCATCCTATTTAATATTGCATATATTTCACGTAATTTACTAGCCTGCTTAGAAGCCCTAAGGTACTGTACATTGTTGCTTATCTTAAAAAATTTGTTTTTACAGAAAATTCCCTCTTAAAATTGGGGTGCGTGTTATACGCCGGCGCGCGTTATAGGCCGATAAATACGGTATATAAAATGTACACGTTTCTTAACCCATTCCCTACTAGCAATATCGTATGGCTGAGTCTTCCAGACCATAGAAAATTGATGAACCCAATCTCTAAAAACTCTTTGTCACTATGAGATAGGTAAAAAAAAAGCTCCCACGGCTTGCAATCCCCACATATCCCGCTTCTTTCCTTTTATACAAACCCGACCTTTTATCCAGCATGGATATTTCCGAGAACTTTTAAGGCTTGGACTAAGGCTGGTATTATGTGTTTATATCACATAGCATTAACAACTACAATTCGACCTTTTCCACTATGTGAGACTTTTGGCCTCCCCACTAGTGTTGCTCACGAATATTCGCATTGCGAATATTCGTTACGAATATGGCATATTCGAATATTCGTGAATAACTCGAATTTTGCGGCCAATATTCGCTATTCCGAATATTCGTATTTTTTAAATTTTATTTTTAAAACAGATCACATCCTAGTGATCTCCATCGACGTCTAAAAGCATTGCTGGTATGATTAGAGACCCTGGGCCGAGTAGCTAAGCTGAGGCGATCCTTTTATGTTGCCGAATATTCGCAATCGCGAATATTCGATTTCCGAATATTCGCGAATACTTTCTCCGCCCTTCTTTTGCATCAGAGCCAATCAGAGTTCTCCTACCACAGTTGTCATAGGAGAGAGTGGAGTGTTTCTGTGCGTTTTTCCAGTGTATCACATCTTCAAAGAATTTTCCATCTTTTGTCCCGTGTCATCATCATTTGCATTTCACCTCTTTAATGAGAATAATAACTGTTTAACATAAAGACATTTAAGAGATGTCAACGTAAACGGTTTACTTGTATTTTCCAAATCTATGGTTATTCAATATTTATTAAACTAATCAATATACAAATTGGTCAAAGTAAACCCTCAAATCTATATAATAATGAATTCATTTTATTAATACCTTGTTAGTCGCAGGGCCCATTAAAGGGGTTGTAAAGACAAAAATATTTTTCTCTTAAATTAAAGTCTGACAGTAGCTGATAAAGTAAAAAGTAATGTTTTGCATTATAACTAGTTTGATACCTGTTGAAATTGAGCTGTTTTATTCACCTCCAGCACTCCTGAATCATTATTCTCACTGACTTCCTGGTTTGCGGTGCGCATTCATTCTTGCTACATCACGGCCTAATGGGAACTACAGTTCCCATTAGGCTTAGCCTCCATGCCTAAGAGGGATAAGAGAGCGCCTTCACACAGGGCTGTAGTCATAGGTAGGGGGTGAGCACATTCTGCTTTCCACCAAAACGGCTCAGATGCTGGTGGAAAGCAAGAAGAGGAGAGACAGGAAATGGCATTTTCAAACCTGGATTACTGTATTTTGGAGGTCAAAAGGAAAAACGAGGTAAGTGATATTTAAATGCTCTCGCTTACAGCAATCAATTGATCTAATAAAAAACGAACCTTTAGTGTTCCTTTAAGTAAAACCACACTTTTTACAAAGGGCAGGTGAAATTGAATGTTTCAAAATTTCGCAATCAGTTTCGCATTCGCATTAGCGAAATTTCGCAAAAATTTTTTTTTGATAAAATATCACGAATATTCGATTTTAGCAAATATTTCACGAATATTCGGCTATATATTTGTGATATATCGCGAAATCGAATATGGCGTATTCCGCTCAACACTACTCCCCACTACATACATTTTCAGATACCTACAAATCAAGAACTTTTATGGTCCTTTCCTCAACCTTAGTGATAATTTACATAATATTACCCAATTTGAAAGGATATGCCTCAAAGATCCACATGCCAAAGGTCGAACTTCAACAGTTTATTCCCAACTGATTACTAAATCGAATACTATCTTACCCTCTTATATTGCTAAATGGGAATCGGATCTAGATTGTAAAATTGACAATGAAACCTGGACAAGCATATGGTCTAACACTAGCTCTTCATCTATAAATGTGTTGGCAATGGAGACGTCATATAAAGTGCTTTCCCGCTGATCTCTGTTTCCGTGGTTGTCCAGACAAAGGAACATATATCCATATATCCATATCTGGTGGCAATATCCACTTGTACGGAAATTCTGGGAAGGGATTTTCAGGATCGCTTCTAAAATTTTTGACTGTACTATTTTACCAGATCCAAGGGCGGCCCTACTTAAAGCGGATGTCCCCCTGAAAAAATGTTTAAAAGCCAGCAGCTACAAATACTGCAATTTTAATATCAGCACGCTTACCTGTCCTGGAGTCCAGCGCCGTCTGCAGCAGAGGACGAGCGATCGCTCGTCACTCTGCTGCCCTCCACCGCCATCCTCGGTGAGGGAACCAGGAAGTGAAGCGCTCCGGCTTCACTGCCCGGTTCCCTACGGTGCATGCGCAAGTCGCGCTGCGCCGTGCTGACTGGCTCCCGCTGTGTTCTGGGAGCCGAGTGTTTCCCAGAACACAACGGGGGGACGGGATCTGCCGTCCTGCCCGCAGTCTACCCGCAGACTGTGTGGCCGGAAGTGGGTCCCCCTCCCTCTGAAAGGTGTCAAATATGACACCAGAGGGGGGGAGGGTTCCGACGAGCGGGAGTGGAGGCGGAGGGTGGAGCTTCGCTTTAACATTAAATCAGAATCCCTTTCTCAGGATTAAAACATAAATTATTTATTTTGTTTAAGATAGCTAGGGCATGGAAATCACCTGTAGTACTGTTGCCAGAAACCGAAAAAGAGAATGAATCATTCATTTATACATGCTAAATTAGAAGCGCTAGACAAAAATGAGTTGAAGAAATTCGACAGCGTATGGAAACCTTGGACCGTATACTATACGCCAGATACTTTTGACTCAAATTCTTGGTATTGATGCCTTTTCATGGATACTAGTGAAATAAAATATGTCGAATCTACCTAGAAATGTCACAACCCTCCTCCCTCCCACCATTAGTTCCCAGTTTTATTTATTAGTATTTATTTTTATTATTTTTAAAATATTATTTTTCTAGAACATTATTTTTCTAGAATCCTAATCCATTTTAACTCACTTGGTTATACATTACAGTATATGTTTTTTTTTTAGATAGGATTGAATTGACAATTTTGGTTAGATTAGACCAGGGGTCTCCAAACATTCTAAACAAAGGGCCGGTTTATTGTGCTTTAGACTCTTGGAGGGCCGGACTTTGGCCAGCAGGAGTGGAAATTTTCCTGGCATCAGTGGGAGTAAACATCTGGTATTAGGGGGAGGGATAGTGACCCATTGCTGGTATCATAGGGATGAATAGTGCCCCATTAGTGGTGTCAGTGGGAGAAATGGTGCTCCATTGTCGGTGTCAGATGGTAGAATAGGGTCTCGTATCAGTGGGAGGGATTGTGCCCCAAGGGCCGGATAAAGGCAAGCAAAGGGCCGCATCTGGCCCTGGGGCCGCAGTTTGGAGACCCCTGTATTAGAACATATCTTCATATCAATTGACCCATGTTATTCATAGTTATTTGAAGTACCAATTCACCTTTCCCTTTTTGTCTCAACTATTAATTACATATAGGTAGACACTTAAGACTATAATGCCTCTAAATAATATATGGTGTACCACTAGTCTTCCCTCTTATTACTATGGTAAAATACTTCAACTCCTATAAAAGTACAATTATTATTGCATTAATTTGTATTTCAATGATATATCTCATTTTTATTTGATGTCATCTGTAATACTGTAACTGTTGTTATCTGTTATTCTAAAATAAAACATTTTACGTCACAAATGTACACGTTTCAATTAAAGTGTTTTTTTTTCACCTGTGTGCAAGAGGCCTTATTCTGAAGAATGTACAACAGTAATGGTTATGTTTGGCCTCCTGACCTCATGAGCTTACATACAGCTGCCCTATCTACAAATTAATGGGTTTATAAGTACGTTTTATTTCCCACATAAAAAATAAATCATAAAATTCAAGCATTTTAGGAGCTGGTTATAGCACAGACGTAAATGCACCTTTTATATCCACACAGCCAATGTCTAACTGGGGAAAACGCAGCCATTTGTTATGCTACATTACCTGCCTGCATGACCTCCACTATTACTGGAACATAACAAATAAGACAGAGCAGCCTGGCCTTGTGAAGCACGTTTTGCCATAGGAAATTAATGCTGAAAAAGTATGCCTTGTGTTCATTTCCTGTCAATCAGTAGAATTGTACGTCTATATATATTTATGGCATTATCCAAATAAATGGTAGAAAGTGCTTCATGAGTAAGTGTACTCTGATTTCATTGTAATGCCTGATTACCCTATCTGTATTGGACCTGCCAGGTGACATTTGGAAATAGAAGAGTATTGACAATTTCTTTGTGGGAAAAAAATAGATCTACTTTATCTTGCCTGAAGCGACGTGAGATCAAAAAATGTTTGATTATTGGAATATAGGAGCAGCAACTAAGAATGTACTAATGTGCTCTCTTGGTTTAATATTTTATTATCATGTATTAACCTGAATATGGATGGTTGATTAAATTATGTTCTGGGGGTATCACTTTCAACACTCAAGGCGATCCCTTTAATGCCTCCAGTACATCCACTTACAGTATAACAAATCTACCATAGTGTACAGTCATTTATTAGCAATCATAAAGATTAAAGTTGCTCTTATAACTTTATAAAAATTAGGTGCATATGACTGTAAAGTAGGAAATGCCGCCGCTCATGCAACGCGCATTCCACCGAAAACCGGAAGTGACGTAATGGAAGTCCTACCCTATGTGTTTTGCCATCAATGTGCAAGGTCTTTAGAAGCAGGAAACCTGAGGATGCTGCAAACTGATGGCGAAACACGCAGAGCAGGACTTCTGTTAAGTCACTTCTGGTTTCGGTGGAACGCACACTGGGTGAACAGGCAGCGTTTCCTACTTCTTTACATTCATATGCACACCCTTTTTAGAAAATTGTAAGTGCAATTTTAATCTCCATGGTTGCTAATAAATGGTTTAACGCTATTGGAGATTTCTCCTTTCTGCTCTTTTAACATCATTATTATGAGGTTATAAGTGGATCCACTGGACGCATTAGTGGGATCGGCTCGAGTGTTTAAAATTATACCTGCAGAAAATATCAGTCGGTTGGATGATGATGCCTGTTCCTTCCTATGCTTGATGCATTAGTGTATGCTTACACCAGCTAGTGGGCGGAGGCCAGGAGGGTTGATTTGCATACTTAGGGGAACTTGACCAATTGTCAGACAGTGGGCATGGCCTGGCGGCTGAGCCGGCCCTTAAATATGGATGAGTCAGACGTCGGGAGTTGGGTGGAAGATGGATTGCTAAGGAAACTGTTGGTGGCCCTGCCAGGAGTGGCTTTGTGATGATCCTGACAGCAGTGCAGTTTGAAATTAATCTTACCTAAGAAGCAGCGGGAGCAAGGAGGACAGTGTGAGTACATCAGCACAGACAGGGACTTACAAAGGGAAATATTGCCACATGTAGCAAGCCTTTCTGGAAGACCGGATTGTGCTTAAATCTTTCCTTTCCCTTGCCCTGGGAGATCTTCGGTAGCAGCCAGGTGGGCTGGTGAAGAGGTGGTCAGGTGGGCTGGTAGTTCCTGCAGTCAGTAGAACTGGGATCAGTGTCTACAGTGGAGATATTTCTGTATGCAACCTACAACACTTTGTGATACTGCTAAGGGACTCAAGAGTTCCTAGTTCTTAAATAGTTTTTTTTATTATTATTAGTGTCAGTGTCGGGACAGTTCAAGACCTTGTACAAAGAAAGGACGTTGTCCCTGGTTTTTGATCTTTAACCGCTTGCCAACCAGCCACTGTCATTATATTGCAGTAGGTTGGCACAGCTGCGCGAATCGCCGTAGGTGTACATCGGTTCGCTTTAATAGCAATAGGGGACCCACAGCGTGACGCAGGAGCCGATGCACATTGGCCAGCAGCCGCGATCGCTCCACAGACAGCCAGAACAGGGATCTGTGTATGTAAACAAACAGATCCTCGTTCTGACAGGCAAGTAGATAGAGATCTGCTGTTCATAGGGATCAGGAACAGGGATCTCTCTCTACTCCAGTCAGTACACTCCCCCCACAGTTACAAAAAAAACCCTAGGGAACACTTAACCGCTTGATCCCCCCTAGTGTTAACCCTGGAAGTGACATGTATACAGTAATCAGTGTTTTTTTTTATTTTTATCTCTAATCACTGTATAAATGTTTGGTCCCAAAAAAGTGTCTGATCTGTCTACTACAATGTCGCAGTACTGCTAAAAATTACAGATCGCTGCCATTACTAGTAAAAAATAAACAAAATAATAAAAAAATAAACAAAATAATAAAAATGCCATAAATCTATCCCCTATTTTGTAGCTATAACTTTGCGCAAACCAATCAATATACACTTATTGCGATTTTTTTTTTATCAAAAATATGTAGAAGAATACATATTGGCCTCAACTGATGAAGACATATTTTTTTTTTTAAATCTTGGGGTATTTATTATAGCAAAAAAATAAAAAATATAAGGATTCTTTTTCAAAATTGTTGCTTTTTTTGTTCATATTGCAAAAAATAAAAAACGCAGAGGTGATCAAATACCACCAAAATAAAGCTCTATTTGTGGGAAAAAAAAGGACATACATTTTGTTTGGGAACAACATCACACAACTGCGCAATTGACAGTTAAAATAACACAGTGCCGTATTGAAAAAATGGCCTGTCATTAAGGGGCAAATCCTTACGGTCACTCAAGTGGTTAAAGTGGTTATAAAGGTTTTTTTTATCTCATTGCATTCTATGCATTAGGATAAAAATAATTCTGTGTGCAGCAGCCCTCCTCAGCCCCCCTAATATTTACCTGAGCCCCATCTCGATCCAGCGATATTGCATGAGAGACTTGGCTGTCTAGGACGCTCCCTCCTCATTGGCTAAGACAACAGTGAAGCTCCACTGGCTCCTTCTGCTGTCAATCAAATTCAGTGAGCAAATGAGGAGAGAGAGGGGGCGGGGCCGGGCTGCAGCTCCATGTCTGAATGAACACACAGAGCTTTGGCTTGGGTGCCCCCATAGCAAGCTGCTTGCTGTGGGGGCAGGAGGGAGGGGCCAGGAGCACCGAAGAGATACCCGAGAAGAGGAGGATCCACTGCAACAGTGCAGGTACGTACTACATGTTTGTTATTTTTAACAAAAAACAAAAAAACAAGACTTTAATATCGGTATTCAAGTTGAGCATCCCATATATCCCTTCACCCCATCCAAGTTGTTACCCCTAATAAAACATAAAAACAAAACCAAGGGACTGACTTCCTGTGTTTGGATGCAAGCAGAGACTGCATGTTGCCTGGCTGTGCAAGAGTAGGAGAGCCAGTTACCAGCAACCCCTACGGGGGAAGATCTACAGAGAATAATACCCAATTTCAAGAAACTAGGATACACCACAAAGGACTTGTCAAATTAAATCCTAATCTGGTGTGTAGAATCCTGAATGTAATCAGTAATTTCAAGCGACTTGATTTGTAACATTTTGGTTAAAAAAAAAAGTGAGGTTTAATGACCATGAATTTTAAAGCTTCTGAAACGTAATGTACACATACAACAGAATAACTGATGCTATGTCACAGTCAAGGGACACCAAAGCAGCAAACACTATACATGGGGACCACTTGGTTTAATCCCTGGGTATCAGTCTAAAGCCTCATACACACCATCAGATTTTCCGTGGATTTTTGTCCGAAGGCCGTTGGCCGTGAACTTGTTCTGCATACAGACGGTAGAACTTTTTCAGCCAACATTCACGAAACTACGTGTTTTTTCTGCTCTTTAGCGCCACCCTTTGGGCAACTTCTGCTAATGTTGTCTGAAGGTTAGCATTGGTTTAGAGCATGCGTGTTTGTACTTTGGATTTTAGTCCGTGTACACACGATCGGATAATCCAACGGGACACATTTGTTGTCGGACAATTTGAGAGCATGACCATCCAACATTTGTTGTCGGAAATTCCGACAATTCCGGTGGAGCATACAGAGGGTCAATTATCCGACAAAACACATCCATCGGACAATTGTTGTTGGAATATCCGATCGTGTGTACGGACCTTAAACACTGATGCAGAGCATTGGTTTTCAAACTGTGAGGCTGGCCCCTTCTAAAGAAATACAGACACTGCAGATTTTCTCATTAAACACAAGACTGCTCATGTGGTTTGGCAGACCCTCCCAGGTACAAGTCAGTTTGAGAAAGAACATGGTAAAACCGACAAGGGAGGGGTTTGAATCTGACAAAAAATTGGTCCCTTTCACACTTATGCAACTTGGGACTGCAAAGTCGCATGACAAGTCATACCCCATGATTTCCAAAGTACCATTCATATCTGTGCAACTTCAAGTCGCACTGACTTCAAAAGTAGACCCTGTATTATTTTGGTCTGACTTTGATGTGAGTTGAGGTCCATAGAACTTAAGCTTACACAGGCATTCCCCGAAATTGCAGCAAAATGGCGGGCGTAAAATCCCAGTGGTAAAATTGTTGCAAAATACAGCGACTTTCAAGTCACAGCAGTGTGAAAGGGGTCTACAAAGATCATTCAATCTATAGAGTATAGTTCTCCTGAAGAAGATTGTTGTTTTGTTTTGTAACAAAACTGGAGCTAAAGTATCAATCTTAGGTACTGCTGTGTAGCATTATAAAACTGTCAGTTGTTATTTAACCATGGACATGTGAAATGTTGCTAAACTGAAAGAATTCATTTGCCATGGCAGCCAACTTTTTTTTATTTATTTTTTATTTTGGTGCTGTGCTATTTGCAGCTTGCGGCTTCAAGGAAATGTGTTCATCTCCTAGATTTCTGGCCGACGTTACCAATATGTCCATCTGTCCTTGGCTATACAAAAATGTGAAATATTGAAAAGAAAATACATTTGATAAATTTAGAATACAGCCATTCACCAAAATGATCTTATGTCTAAATGACCAGCAGAAGGCCAGGTTGCACATAATTCTCCGTGAAACAAGTATGAACCATGTCAAATGTATATTGATTTAATGTTCAAATTTGCTTTAAAAAATAAAATACTACAGCTAATGACCTAAAACAGTGTTTCTCAACTCCAGTCCTCAAGGTGCCTCAACAGGCCATGTTTTCAGGATTTTCCACAGATGAAACGGCTGTTGTAATCACAAAGGGCTCTTTCACACGGAGCGGATCCGTATTGATCCGCTCTGTTAGCCCGTTTGGCTCAGCGGGGATTCCTCCGTTAATCCCCGCTGAGCTGTCGGCGGACAGGGCGGTCCCCGCACACAGTGCAGAGACCGCCCTGTCTCTCCTCTGCTCTCCCCTATGGGGAATCGGATGAATACAGACCGTGTGTCCGTATTCATCCGATCCGTTCCGCCGGACGGAAGAAAAATAGGGTTTTCTTACGTCCGCAAAAGCTGATCTTTGCGGAGGCGGATGGTTGCGGACGTTAGCGGGTGCATCATCCACTAACGTCTGCAATCCCATAGGGATACATTACAAGTCCGTAAACGGACTTGTAATAAACGGACCGTTTGTCCGTGCGTGTGAAAGGGCCCTAAGGCAGTGAAACTCATCAAATCACATGTGCAAAATAATGGCAAGCCTGAAAACATGACCTGTTGGGGCGCCTTGAGGACTGGATTTGAGAAACACTGGTCTGGAGCAGTGGTCTTGAAACTTTTCCTCCCACTGACACCAACAATGGGGCACTTTTCCTCCCACTGACACCAATGATGGTGCGCTATACCCCCCCCCCCCCCCCCCCACTGACAAAAATTGATGGAGCACTATTACTCCCACTGACACCAAAGATGGGGCACTATTCCTCCCCCTAATACCAAAGACTGACACCAAGACAATTTTACACCCGATTGGTGCAGAAGCCTTCTATCCTTGATTGACAAGGAAATGTATGTAACATTTATTTTATTTTTTTACATTCATTTTTGAGAAATTTAGACTTTTGTTTACTGTGCTGCAATCCTTTTTGAATTGTGTTGTTCTGAGAACTTCCTTGCCCATGTGCATCCTACAGTACTGATGCTAGGTATAAACTGATCTGACAGCCATTTTTTTTCTATCTCTCAGCCCACAAGTTGTAGCATGACCGGAAGCAGAAGTAATGAATAAAGTCTTCTGTGTTCTCTTTGTCACTGCGTAGACCCTGGACTGGTGAGGAGTTTGAAACTTTCAGATTAGGTCTTAATTGCCACCAGGCTGAGGTCTAAAAAATTAGCACCCCTCAGGCCGGACTCCAGATGGCAAAGATGGGAAGGACCTGTCACCATCTTACCCTAGTTACTTGTGCCACCTGTGTCTGGAACCCTACCACATGCCTTATAGTAGGATATGCTGACTTCCTAGTACATGCACATACTGTGTATGTTTTATGAGCCACTGATCATCAGCATGTTTTACTCAATTACTCAATTACAACTGGACACATGTCTGTAAAAGATTATTTTTATTGTGCAAAATAATAAATATTATTAAAAACAGAAGAATTGGCGACCCTCATTTGGGACATAAAGTTTACAGGTACCATGCTGTATCAGCCTGACTAGAATATATTGGACATGAAGCAACAATAACCATGTTCAAACCAGTTTATCAACTTAGGCAAAAAACTGCAAGGATCATTTCCTAGCATCTCAATCAATAAAAAAACATTTTCAGCTGCTGTACTCATGCAGTGTTGTCCTCCAAAGACTAACCTGGTTACCAGTCCTCCTCTTTTGGGTTGAATAAAGCCTGGTGTTATTTAACCACTTGCTTACTGGGCACATATATCCCCCTCCTGCCCTCCTGCGAAATATGGGACAGAATTATTATTATTTTTTTACTAATAATGGCAGCGATCTGTGATTTTTATTGGGACTCCGACATTATGGCGGACACGTCGGACACTTTTGACACATTTTTGGCACCATTCACATTTATACAGCGATCAGTGCTATAAATATGCACTAATTACTGTATAAATGTGACTGGCAGGGAAGGGGTTAACACTAGGGGCGAGGAAGGGGTTAAATGTGTAGAATTTTCTAACTGTAGGGGGAGGGGACTGACTGGGGGAGGTGACCGATCTGTGTCCCTATGTACAAGGGACACAGCATCGGTCTCCTCTCTCCCTGACAGGACGTGGATCTGTGTGTTTACACACACAGATCCACGTCCTTGTCTGGGTAACCGCCGATCGCGGGTGCCTGGCGGACATCGCGGCCGAGAGACACGCGCATCGGCATCTCAGTGATGCGGCGGGATGGCCTCCCGGCAATTGAGATCCACACTGCGGCCGTACAAAGTCGTACGGCCGGCAGGAAGTGGTTAAGAAAACTTCCTGTAGATTCAGGGCATCATAGCCACCCCCACACTGGACTCCCAGGAGAATTCTGAAAAGAGTGCCCCTTTTAAGATCAGCTTACCAGTTGATAAAGAACAGAGTGAAGAAGATATGTGACATCACTACTGTATGTCCTCTGCCAAACTTATCTACCTTACCAAACACTCAGTGTCTGCCACCACACTCTGCCAATCCCTCCACTGACTCTCGAATTCAAAATATTACCAACATTTTTATTTTTTTTCAAACTGTTTTATTCAGAGTAAGATGATGGTAAGTAAAGCACTGTGCAAACTGTTGGCGCTATATAAACCCTATATTATAATATTAATACACCAAAGACACCAGGCAAAAAGAGTATGTATATTGGTCTTATTTAAAGGATGCAGTGTTGCTTAAATAGGTGTAGGCAAACAGCAGAGCAACCCCAGACTTTAATTCATAGATAGGTCATTTGGCCAATAATAAATGTTTAAAAGGACATAGGAAAATTAAAAATTGGAAGACCTGAATCGTGTGGGTAAGGGTTCCAATTACTTCAGTTAAAACACAAGGAAAACTGCACAGTGAATCAACTGCTTGTTCCAAACCAGACACAGTAGGCTTTCTTCTTAAAGTAATCAATTGGAACATCATTTCTAAAAATGTGATATTGATTTACTTCTCACATGTTGTTAAACTTAGACAATGGATTTTCAAATGGATACAAAATAGATTAAGATTCAATCCTCATTATTTATTATTATATCCTGCGCACCTAATGGAAGTGTCAAGGCTTTTAACAGGATTTTGGGTATTACACAAAAAATGTATTCTACAAACTAGGAGAATAATTGATCTGCCTTTCAGGGGGCCTTTACAGTATGTAGCAATATGGATAGGTCACCACCCCCTGTAGGCCTCTATAAAAGAATGCTAAAAAAATATCCTATCTCTGTTATCGACACTGCTTGGTGGAATGAATTGTAACCATCAATATAGATCTATTTTGAAAAGGGTGAAAGCAAGCATTGGCCACATTTCAACTGCTTCATCCCCATGTATCTGCTGGGATGTAGATTGCTCAAGTTATAATCATTGGCCATCATTTGTATCCGTCATGATTTACTGATCCTCGTTTGCTCCTGTGATGGAGGGTATTTCGTTATTTCCTCTAGAAATCTGTCCACTGCACATTTGCCATGCATTAAATCCAAACCTGTTGCAGTTCTTTTTGATTCAATCTAAATTACAATCATTTTCAGAGAACCTTCATTTGATTTTTCTTTATACGCAACAATAAAAAAACACACATGTCACAGAAAATCATGAAAGTGAACCATTAAAACAATCACAGGCATGTCTATCAAAAAATAAAAAAACTCACTCTTAAAACATATTTTAACTGACGCAAAGGCATGTATCCCGGCATTGTGGAAAATACCACTGTGCCAACCAGAGTCTTTGCATGAGTACAGCAGCTGAAAATGTTTTTTTTTTATTGATTAAGATGCTGGGAAATGATCCTTGCAGTATTTTGCCCAAGTTGATAAACTGGTTTAAACATTGTTATTGTTACTACCTGTCCAATATATTACTGGTCAGGCTGATACAGCATGGTACCTGTAAACTGCCAAATGAGGGTCGCTAATTTTCTGTTTTTAATAATATTTATTATTTTGCACAATAAAAATAATGTTTTACAGACATTTGTTCAGTTGATTAATTGAGTAAAACATGCTGATGATCAGTGGCTCATAAAACATGCACAGTATGTGCATGTAATAGGAAGTCAGCGTATCCTACTATAAAGCATGTGGTAGGGTTCCAGACACAGGTGGCACCACCTTCTGCACAAATAACTAGAGTTAAGCCCCACACACTCGGTATGATTTTTTGACAACAAACTTCAAAATGAGCAAGTTTTAAAAAAAATCCGACCATGTGTACGCTCCATCGGACAAACTTTTGGGGTTTTCATCGGACAAAGGTTCGCTCTACAAACAGACAAACTTTTCTGCAACAAAAGTCTTAGGCTGCGTACACACGGTCGATCCAAACAGATGAGAATGGTCCGAAGTGGCCTGATGGTCTGATGTGTGTACACACCATCAGTTCAAAAAACGGTCAGAACACGGTGACGTAAAACAAACGACGTGCTGAAAAAAACGAAGTTCAATGCTTCCAAGCATGCGTCGACTTGATTCTGAGCATGCGCAGGTTTTGAACCGATGCTTTTGTGTACTAACCATCGGTTTGGACCTATCGGGCAGTGGTCCATTGGTTCGATTTTAAAGCAAGTTCTAAAATTTTTGACCGCAGGACAACGGACCCATGGGCGGTACACACGGTCGGTTTGGACCGATGAAACTGGACTTCAGGCCGTTTTCCTCGGTTTGTACCGACCGTGTGTACGCGGCCTAACGGTGCAAAGTCCTATCGTGTGTACAGAAATGTGTACAGAAATCCATCGGACTTTAGTGCAAAGTACAAGCATGCATGCTCAGAACCAATGTTAAAATCAACCAACAATAGCAGAAGTTGACCAAAGGGTGGCAGTAAAGAGCAGAAAAAAGCTGAAAAAACATGTGATTTGGGGAAAGTTTGTTTAAAAAGGCCTGCCGTGTGTATGCATACCAAGTTCACGGCCAACGCCCTTCAAACAAAAATCCACGGAAAAGTTTATTTGAAGTCCGACCGTGTGTATGAGGCTTAAGATGGTGACAGGTCCTTCCCGTCTTTGCCATCTGTCCAGCCTGAGGGCTGCTAATTTTTTAGACCTCAGCCCGGTGGCAATCAAGACCTAATCTGAAAGTTTCAAACCCCTCTCCAGTCCAGGGTCTGCCCAGTGACAAAGAGAACACAGAAGACTTTATTCATTACTTCTGCTTCCGGTCATGCTACGACTTGTGAGCTGAGAGATAGAAAAAAAATGGCTGCCACTCAGATTAGTTTATACCTAGCCTCAGTACTGTAGGATGCACATGGGTAGGGAAGTTCTCAGAACAATACAATTCAAAAAGGATTCCAGCACTATGCTATGGTGTGGAAAGAGCCAAATGAGAAATACTGGAAAGTCTGGACTCCTTCATTATTTTAAAAAGAACAGACCCCCCCAAGCCTCTCAGCAGTAATATCTCCATCAACTTGATTCACAGAGATCATCCTACAAGTCTTGGGGGACGAGTGGGTCTTCTCCCTGTCCCTTTTTCCTCTCTGCCCCTCTTTTTTTATTCGTATTCCCCTCCCCCCTCTTTCCCACATTCATCTCTACCTTCTTTCAACTTTCTATCACTTGGACCTAGATATGCCCTTGAGTTCTGTTATGTTAAATATATTACAAATATTAGAAACAGTGTTGCTCGCTGATGATCACGTCATAGGTCCTATGTAATATTATATATGTTGATGTTACTAAGGTACAGACGTACACTTAGGGACGTGGTATGTTAAATCACTTTGTAGTGTGTGTTCTGTCATGATCGTGAGCTATCTGTTGTTCTGTGGAATGGTAATGCTGTTTTTTTTTTAAATAAAAAATGTATTTAAAAAATCACAAAGGTGACTTAAAAATGTACACACAGGGCTTGATTTACTGAAGGCGAATAGGCTGTTCCCTTTAAAAATTTATTTTCACTTTGCAAGGGAATTTTTCCTTAGTTTAGTAATTAAAGTTAGGCTCAAAAGACTTCCATCATCCAATTATGTGCAAGCAAAAATACAGTTTTTTTTTAAATCTTCTTTGCAAAGGGAATTTTTATCACATTCAGTAAGTTAAGGGAAAATTCAGATTTTTGTTTTTTTTTGCTTCTAGTAAATCAGCCGCACAGTGTCTCTCTACATTGATACAAAATTGTATTATTCTTGAGCATTTCTTTATATAATTTTTTCACATATTTAACCTTGCTGGTTGTGTTTTTACTGTCTACAAATCTGGGTACAGAACACTGTAAACTGTCAGCATTTTATGATGCTGAATTCATTATAAAAGTTATATAAAATATATGCTAAAGATAAAAAAAGAAATTGAAAAGGGATATATAAAAAGATGCTGGTTGTACTAAAAAGGTAAAATGGCATTTACAAGCTAGATCTATTTTCTGAATAAATAGCATCCAGGAGCCCCCAGCCTGATAATGTTTTTTTGCCCATGTCTTTGCTGCAGGTAGTCATTACTAAACAAATCGAGACTGTCATAACTGAATAATAGCATAGCGGGAAAGCAGATCTCAGCAAGTCCACTTATCACAGAGATATCTCTGTCATCCATGGAATGTTCTTGGGGTAAACATTCCTCACTTAAGTATTTTACAGGTCCTTGCACATTAAACAAGGGTGATAAGTTGAAACACAAAGCACCGCTATATCGGAATACTGAAAAGAAAAACCCACTAAAAATAGATAACAAAAGCATCTGAAATAAAACTGACACTCCAGGTGCATATGATTTTATAAAGTAATAAAATAGTACTTAGGTATTCTACTGTGCTTTGATGGCACATTCAGATAGCTTCTATTATTGTACACGTTTCTATGTAATGGTGACATTTTCCTGATGGATGAGTTCAGGGCAGGCTGATCAAATCTTCCTTACCATTTTTGAATTTGGTTTAATTTTAGTCATAGCAACTTCCAAACATTGCTCAGGAAAGGCTGCTATCTACAGTGAGGGCAAAAAGTATTTGATCCCCTGCTGATTTTGTACATTTGCCTGCTGACAAAGAAGTGATCAGTCTATAATTTTAATAGTAGGTGTATTTTAACACTGAGAGACAGAGTAACAACAAAAACATCCACAAAAACGCATTTCAAAAAAGTTATAAATTGGTTTGCATTTTAATGAGTGAAATAAGTATTCGATCCCCTATCAATCAGCAAGATTTCTGACTCTGAGGTGTCTTCTATACAGGTAACGAGCTGAGATTCGGACTCCGAATCTCAGCGTGTTACCTGTATAAAAGACACCTAAACACAGAAGCAATCAATCAGATTCCAATCTCTCCACCATGGTCAAGACCAAAGAGCTGTCCAAGGATGTCAGGGACAAGAGTGCAAACCTACACAAGGCTGGAATGGGCTACAAGACCATCGCTAAGCAGCTTGGTGAGAGGGTGCAGTTGGTGTGATTATTCACAAATGGAAGAAACACAAAATAACTGTCAATCTCCCTCGGGCTGGGGCTCCATACAAGATTTCACCTCATGGAGTTTCATATATCATGGGAATTGTGAGGAATAAGCCCAGAACTACATGAGAGAATCTTGCCAATAATCTCAAGGCAGCTGGGACCATAGTCACCAAAAAACAATTGGTAATACACTACGCCGTGAAGGACTGAAATCCTGCAGCGCTCGCAAGGTCCCCCTGCTCAAGAAAGCACACGTACCGGCCCGTCTGAAGTTTGCTAATGAACATCTTAATGATTCAGAGGAGAATTGGGTGAAAGTGTTGTGGTCAGATGAGACCAAAATCAAGCTCTTTGTCATCAACTCATCTCGCCATGTTTGGAGGAGGAGGAATGCTGCCTATGACCCCAAGAATACCATCCCCACCGTCAAACATAGAGATGGAAACATTATGCTTTGGGGATGTTTTTCTGCTAAGTGGACAGGACAATTTCACTGCATCAAAGAGACGATGGACGGGGCCATGTACTGTCAAATCTTGGGTGAGAACCTCCTTCCACAACCAGGGCATTGAAAATGGGTTGTGGATGGGTCTTCCAGCATGACAATGACCCAAAACACACGGCAACAAAAGAGTGGCTCCAGTCCTTAATCCCATAGGAAATATGTGGAGGGAGCTGAAGGTTCGAGTGACCAAACATCAGCCTCAAAACCTTAATGACTTGGAGAGGATCTGCAAAGAGGAGTGGGACAAAATTCCTCCTGAGATGTGTGCAAACCTGGTGGCAAAACTACAAGAAAAGTCTGACCTCTGTAATTGCAAACAAGGGTTTTGCCACCAAGTCCTAAGTCATGTTTTGCAAAGAGGGGTCAAACACTTTATTTCCTTCACACAGACAAACCGATTGGGTCCGTCTGTCAGTTGTTTAGGTGGACCTGATTGGACCATCCATTGCCCTCTATGGAACAGAGGATCCATTTACACCCACTAAAATCTGATCTGATCCTATCTGCTGAAAACAGATGGATGGGGGGTCCCATTGCGCATCCATCTGGCAGATTGGATCGATGTAAAATGAACAGGAGGTCTGTTTACATCTGACTCATAGAGGAAAGCAGGCTGTGTCCATGTCCGCTCTGCATAAGTGGAGCAGACATAGAACTGTCACCTGCCTGCTCAGCGGGGATCAGCAGAGATCCCTCGCTGAGCAGGTGGATCCGCTGGCAGAGTTTGCCAGTGCGAAAGAGCCCTTACTGTTTTTTATTTCATGAGTAGAAATAACAATACCAAACTGGCTCATCAAATTTATAAACTGAACTTGGAATATAATCATAGGGGCAGATCCACATAGATCTGCACCCGCGCAGCGTATCAGAGATACGCTACGCCGCTGTATCTTACCTGGCTTTAAGTCAAATCCAGGAAGATTTTGCGCCGTAAGTTACGGTGGCGTAGTGTATTTCTGACGGCGGATTCCAAATTGGCGGGTAGGGGGCGTGATTCATTTAAATGAAGCGCGTCCCCGCGCCGATTGAACTGCGCATGCTCCGTTTCGAAAATTTCCCGCCGTGATTTGCGCGAAATGACGTCGCAACGACGTCATTTTTTGAACTTAGAAGTGACTTACGTCCATCCCTATTCACGGACGACTTACGCAAAAAAAAAATTCTAATTTCGACGCGGAAACGACGGCCATTCTTTACCATGGCAAGTCTATCTATACGCCGCAAAATATCAGCTTTAACTATACGCCGGAAAAAGCCGACTAGAGACGACGTAAGAGAATGCGACGGCCGCGCGTACGTTCGTGGATCGTCGGAAAAAGCGAATTTGCATACCCGACGCGGAAAACGACGCAAACTCCACCCAGCGGGCCCAAAGTATTGCACCTACGATCCGAAGGCGCACAAAGCCGTACGCCTGTCGGATCGAACCCAGATACCGTTGTATCTTGGTTTGAGGATTCAAACTAAAGATACAACGAGGGTAATTTGAAAGTAAGCCGGCGTATCAGTAGATACGCCGGCATACTCGCTATGTGGATCTAGCCCAGTAGCTTTAAACATTACCTTGCCCCCAAACAAACTAGACACTGTAAATAAAGGCATCATTTCTACTGCAATGGACAAACAGCTCACTCAAATACTTAGGGACCTGGATAACACCTGCCTTGAACAAATCATTTAAATCTGAGAAAGACAGTATTTTGAAAATGAACCTTGTTCCCCATTTTTGCACCCCCTACATACACTCCTGATTACAATCCCTTACTCCTTTGTTAAACATCAACAGTATATTTGATCAAACTTTTGAGGACCCCCAGGAAAAAACCCACAAACTACTCTAATAAATAGTACCAAAAAACCTCAATAATCTAAAGCTCTATTATAGACCTTGGACAAGAGCTCCCTCCCCCACTTATTTTTTTTTTGTATTCTCCCCCCCTCTTCACTGTTTAGTATTTGCAAATGATGTTCAGATTTGTAATCTGCAGGACCATTTTGCTTCATAAGATATGACAGGTATGTTTTAATGTAATCATACTGGACTACCACTTAGCTGTTATGCTAGATATTTGTTGGTGATTCTGAAGATTTCCATCAGTTAATTATGGTTTAATGCATTTTCCAGTTTCGAGTGACCAAACAATTGAAATTACAATGGAAAGCTATCACAACGCTTTGCAGTACTTGTCAAAAGGCAATAATGACAGACAGACAGCGATCTTCCAGTATGCTAGATTATCTTATACAACTAGTATATGATTAAAAGGCCTCATGCACACAGGGCATTAAAAATGCCACTTTTAGGAGCGTTTGACATTTTCTTTTTCTGCCTCTAAACACCCATCAATGTTAGTCTATGTGCCCATGCCACACAGACGTTTAGAGGCAGAAAAAAAACACTACCTGCACGTTGGGGAGCAGCAGAATTTTGGCAGAAAAAATGCTTGATGCACCTAAACATGTGTAAACACACATTAACGCCTAATCGCGTTTGCATAAATGCAGCTTTATGCGTGTTTTGATGACGATTTTCTTCTGCCAGGTGATAGGCAATCAGGAGAGCTAGGCAAACACACATGAGGAAGAAACACTTTGAAGTCACAGAGCAGTTTTGCAGTACATTTTCAAAGCCACTAAATAGTCATCACATTTAAAGAGTCTAATGCCGCGTACACACAACCGTTTTTAATGTCATGGAAAAAAACAAAGTTTTTCTTGACGTGATTCTTGTCCAGCCTGCCTTGCTCGAGCAAAGGCAGGAGCAAAGCGCGGTGACGTACAACACGTACGACAGCACTATAAAGGGGAAGTTCCATTCGAATGGCGCCACCCTTTGGGCTAATTATGCAAATTTCCCTTCTCATAACTTGCTTCTGAGCATGCACGTTTTTTTCCACGTCGTTAAAGCCTACACACCACCATTTTTCACGACGAGAAAAACGACAACATGAAAAGCGGCGAGAAAAAATAGAGCAGGTTCTAAATTTTTAATGCCCATTTTTCTCATTGAGAAAAATGCTATGGAGCCCACACATGATAGTTTTTAATGACCAATTTAAAAAACTGCATTTTTCTCGTCATGAAAAACGGTCGTGTATACGCGGCATAATACTGCCATTAGCAGACCATAGATAAAGACAATAACATATTCAGTATTACTACACTGCCAGGTTTTGCTTAAAGATATAAAAGCAATAATGAACTAATTACATACACACCACCGGAGGGTTGTTTGTGGTAAATGAAATTGGTTTTAATTAAAATAAGCAATTATCAGCTCACTGCAGGGAATGTCGGCATGCAGGCCATTCCAACACTTCTACAGAGCACTCTATTCAGTGAATTTTTTTTTTAGATTAGATATATATCAACTGACAAATTCAGGCAAGATCATTAATGGCTACTGTACATTATTTTTAGCCATGTATAGCCATTTTTCATGACTAGTGTACATTTCCCTATACTTTTACCACACTCTACAGGTCCCTTGTTCCATGTACTCTTGTAAACACAGATATTTCTTTTCATCAGTGATTACCTGTGAATGCACATCCGATGAATTTCCTGAATGTGATGTCACACATGCATGCATGGGTAAACGATGCAATAAAGTATCTGTGTTTACAAGAGTGAGGCCCCGTACACACGTCAGAGGAACTCGACGTGCCAAACACATCGAGTTCCTCGTCAAGTTCAGTGTTGAAGCCGCCGAGGATCTCGGCGGGCCGACTTTCCTCATTGAACAACGAGGAAATAGAGAACATGTTCTCTATTCGGCCCGACGAGTTCCTCGTCGGCTTCCTCGCTGAAAAGTGTACACACGACCGAGTTTCTTGGCAGAATCCAGCTCCGATCGAGTTTCTGGCTGAATTCTGCCGAGAAACTCGGTCGTGTGTACGGGGCCTAAGGCCACTTATGTCAGGCTGTGCATGGGGCAAGTGGCTCCCAGAGTGTGGGAAAGCATAGAGAAATGTACACTAGGCATGAAAAATGGCTATACTGTCTGTATGCATGAACCATAAGTTATTTGTTTCCACCTAAAATGCTCATTCAGTGTACAAGAACTAATTATTAGAAAAAGCAGGCTGCCTGTGTGCAAAAAGCATATTTCTAGACACAACTAGATACCATCTTAGCTGCATGACCATGTCAAGAGCATATTTGTATTAAAGGAGCAGACTGGGGTGCCAGGAACTTGTACATACCAACTATTTAAAGAACAGCCACAAGTATACGTTTGGAAAGCCACCAGGGGAGTTAGACCACCTGCTGGCTTCTACTTATGACTCTTATATAAAAGGGGAGGAGAAGGAAAACGTGAAGGGAAAAGGATAGGACGTGTGTAAAAACTGAATAACAAAGTAGCCATGGGACTATAGGTGAGACAGTGGTTAGTGAGCTAAGCCATAGTCTCTAGCCCTATTACTTGTAGGAGGAAGGGGAGCATCAGTGGGGAAGGGAACAAAGGGGGAAGGAAGGGAGAAATGAGGAAGGGCGGGGAAATAGGAATTGTGGGACTTTAAAATGAAACACACCACTGGAATATAATGAATCAATTAATGAATTAAAATAACATTTATTGGATACACCGGAGCATACCGAGCAATGAACATTTATAACAATAGATACTGTACAAATAATAACAGGCATGATTGGTAAATCATATGATAAATAACATAAAACGTAAATGTACCTATGGTATAACATAATATGCATCGCTGTATCCAAATTATTGTATATAGTAAAAAATAGCAATACATTAAGACATAATTGTCTAAAAACATGATAAACATGATATTGGTTTTCAGGGTATAAATTCATTGATTCCTAATTCTCAGAGGTAAACCACATATGGTGTGATATAGTTACTGTGACAGAACAGCAGTATAAAGCTTGACGTGTTTCGTGGATAAACTTCCACTCATCAGGAGCAAGTATAGCCTGGGTATATCTGTAAATATAATGAAATAAAATGCGCTAAATGGTAATTTAGTACATATATAATCCAAGGAGGGGACATAGAGTAGAGTCCCAACCCTCTTACCTATAGGTAGATAAACCATTAGATAGATTATAACCAACCAATGTTGGCATCTGAGAGCACTGTGGAAAGCATGATCCCCGGGGGGAGCTGAGGTGGTGGTACTGCGGCAGCAACATGGCAAATTTCCCTACTTGTGTCTAGTCTACACAGGGCCGGTGCAGTGTTTACATTGTCTCTAACTTCCATTTACTTCCATTTAAATTCTGCATTGACCTCATACAACTGAAGGGTAGGGAAACTCAATCAATAAAGAATCATATACCCTTTAATATGATAATTTAATTAAAAAGGTATGTATTCTTTTACATGGGCATGCTCTGCTTCCATACCTGGATGTACTCAGAGGTAGACCTAACCATAGACCTGCAAGGAGCTTCCGATTAAGTCCACCTGAAAAAATAGACAGGCGGACCTGATCGAAAAGCCTGTGTGAAAGGGGCCTAGCTTTTAACATTTTTAAACATGCATACACTCTGTAGACCAACCTTTCTCAAGCAGGGTTCTGTGGAAATCTAGGGTTCCTCCAGATGTTGCTAGGGGTTCCTTGAGTGGAGGTGGGTTGAACTCTCATCTGATAATGCCCGGCACCAATGGCAATTGGTAGAGTCAACAGCATGGGACTCTATTCTTAGGTAAGTAACCACTGACACCGATGATCATGTAAAGGGCAATTCTTTGCTACAACCATCATTTTTAAAAGCATCCATTCCACTGAAAACCAATGTAAGAACTATTATCCTCAATGTCTGCCTACTATTAGGAGCACTACACTGACCACCAGTATATCATGGCATTCTTCCCACTGACCACCAATGTGGCATGGCTAAAGTACCACGATTTGCCAGGTAAAAAGGTCGAGGAAAACTTTTGTAGACTAAAAGTAGACGTGGCAAAACACATTGCACATGGCCCATTGTTGACACCATCCAGAACCCCCACACCCTCATTCCAAGAAACCCAATTCAGTCATTGCTGGAGTACATGCATGTAGACAGGAAGTGAAGCAGCAGATCAGCACCACGCTGCTGCAAAGGATGAAAAAAAAAGATGAAAACTGTATTTGATAAGAAAAAAAGAAAACATGACAATTGCTTAAATGCACATTTTGTAGCAAACTAAATGGCATTCAGTTATGTTTTTTATTCAGCTGCAGGTCCAAGACTCACTTTAGATTAATGTTTTGCGGTATGGGTTTTCTTGAAGGTGCTCCCACGTAGACATGTGCACAGCAAAAATTTTCGTTTATTTCTGTTTCGTTTCTGTTCGTTTATCGTGATTCGTAACGAGTCGTAATTTCGTAAGACGTTAGTTATCGTATTCGTACTCTTTAGTATTTTCGTAACACTCTTTTTTTCGTTTCCGTTTTTTTCTGTTAGTTTATTTTTCGTTGAATCGAGATTCGTATTTTCGTTATATTTTGTATTCTGCCGCGTTCGTATTTTTAAAATGATTTTATTTGTTCCTTCGTTTTTACGTTAGTTTAATTTTCGTTGTTTTGTTATTCGTATTTACATTATATTTTCCATCATGCCGCATTCGTATTTTCGTAAAGAAATATATTTTCGTTGCTTTATGATCATTCGTATTTTCATGTCTAATTTCCTTTGATTGTAAAAACGTACTTTTGTAGATTTTATTGCATTCGTAATTCTGTTAGAATACATTTTACGTTTATTCGACACACTACTCGTCGTAATTTTGTAATTCGGATTTTACTGTGATTGACTTGACTGTCTTAGTTAGCACACACACCCTGTCTAGAATGAAGTCTGACGTAGAAGAAAACTAAAATATGTCAGATATTACAAATACAAATCTAGAAATTAGATGCACTGCAGTCTAACACAGAAAAAGACACAATGAGCCAGGAGGTAATGAGAAAGAAGCTCATTGGGGGAAGGAACAAACCTCTTCAGAGGAAAGGGACAGCGCTCAGTTGCTATTGGTCAATGTCCAGAAATATTTCAGTACTAACGAAAGCTAATTTACATTATTTTGCATTTTCGTTGTTTTCATTTCAGTTTTCCGAAGATCCGTAATTTATTTTTCGTTAGTTTTGATTTTCGTTTTTTAGTCTTTGTTCGGCATTTCGTTTTCTTTTCGGTCTTCGAATATTAGTAAGTTTGCATTTTCGTTCATTTTGTTTTTCGTAATTATTTTTTTTTT
Source organism: Rana temporaria (assembly GCF_905171775.1). Taxonomy (NCBI): domain Eukaryota; kingdom Metazoa; phylum Chordata; class Amphibia; order Anura; family Ranidae; genus Rana; species Rana temporaria. Next base: position 469,351,886 of record NC_053489.1, on the reverse strand, counting down.
TTGGGTTCGGTATTTTCGTTGTTTCTATGTTTTCGTTTCTTTCTTCTTTCGTATCTTTGTTGTATTCCATATTCGTTATTTTGAAAATATCGTTATTCGTTATTAATTGCGCTAAACCATTCGTTCATTCGTATGTTAACGAATCAACTAAAATAACGAAAAATTACGGAAAACGTATTTGTAACTTAAAAAATTGCACATGCCTACTCCCACGTGAGATTTCCACAGTCCAAATCATGCAAGTTAAAAAGGCTGTATTAGTTTATGTGCCATTGGTTATTGGGTAAACTTTTAATGGGGACTGATGTGATTGTCCCACATGCAGAAACACCTTTCAACCACCTGCCGCCAATGTACATGTATGTTGTTGACTGCAAGTGGTTATACCGGGGTTAACCTAGGGGTATGGCTGCAGCTGTCAGCCATGACACCAGTATTGTTTTGACTCGGTGAAGCTCTACTAAGTAAAATCAATCCTAGTGGCAGTTGCGTTGGCTTACAATAGAAGTGACCTATTACGACAGTATCTAAAAAAGTGCATATAGTGTTTTTGCTTGTTTTTTCATGTGCTCCTATGAAAGTCAATGGGATCAAAAATTCCCCAGTCTGCTTCAAAAGTAGCTCATGTACCTTTTCAAGCTTCAGGTGTTGAGCTACAGAAGCCTGAACATGAAAATGTGAACAGGGACAAATGCTAAGCATTGGATTTTGGTTGCAGTGAGTTTTATAGTTGAGCGCTTCAAACTACAAAATGCTCAGGTGTGAATGGGGACCTTGGAATCTTTGTTGTGATTTTTAAGGATCTTGGAGAATGAAAAAAAAATTGCTAGCACAGAGCTTGTTTTAAATTCCCTTTGGGGCCTGGTTCATACCAGTCCGATTTCAGATGCGACATGAGTTGCAAAGGATCCCATGACATGAAATCACATTGGGCTGGATTCAAGTAGAATTGCGCTTTTTTTACGGAGGCGCAGGGCAACGTTTTTGCCCTGTGCCCCCGCAAATTTACTGCGCTGCCCTTGATTCACGGAGCAGTAAATTGCGTGGGCGCGCCGGCAAAATGCCTGGCGTAAGCGCGCGCAATTTAAATGATCCCGTAGGGGGCGGGAATCATTTAAATTAGGCGCGTTCCCGCGCCGATCGTAGAGCGCATGCTCCTTCGGGAAGCTTTCCCGACGTGCATTGCGGCAAATGACGTCCCAAGGACGTCATTTGCTTCAAAGTGAACGTGAATGGCGTCCAGCGCCATTCACGAATCACTTACGCAAACTACGTAAATTTCTAATTTCGCGACGCGGGAACGACGGGTATACGTAACATTGGCTGCCCTTGCTAATAGCAGGGGCAGCCTTACGCAAAAAACGCCGTACGGAAACGAAGTAAATTTCGTACGCAGGGCTCGCGCAACGTTGTGAATCGGCTTTAGTATGCAATTTGCATACTATACGCTGAGCACAACGGGAACGCCACCTAGCGGCCATCGCAAGAATGCAGCCTAAGATATGCGGGCATAAGAGCCTTATGCCGCGCATATCTTAGGCTGCAGTCGGTGTAACGAGGTTCCTGAATCAGGAGCATTCGTTACGCCGGGGCAAGTAAGCAATTGCGCTGTGTAACTTATGGTTACACAGGCGCAATTGCTTCTTGAATCCAGCCCATTATTTTCAATTGTGCTCATTTACATCCATGCGATTTTAGAAAAGGTTTCTGTGACAGTGGTCTCCCTGCCATTGGAACACAATAGAACAGCAGGGAGGATTCCATCCACCTCCAAATTGTGGATTGGGGAATGTGATCTTTTTTCCCCTTCAGCTTGATGGTTGAAAGAAAAAAAGTTAGAATAACTTTGTATTCAGTACCAACATACTGAAGTGTACATATCTAACCTACAAAACTCCCTTAACTACAAAAAAATTTCATCCTTTTCTCGAGGTCAGAGGTCTGGAATGAGGGAATTCCACTACAGAAACGTAATCATTTCATAATAAGTTCAAGTTCTCGTACACTGCTCGTCAAAATCAAAATAGTTCAGATGCAAAAAGGCCGTTTTCAAAGTCCTGGAAAAAAAAGTTGTGGAATAAACATTCCAGATGGCTTTCCCAGATATGGTTTTGAAAATCAATTCAACACACTTTAATTCTGTAATGCAATCTGTTGAAGTGCTGAAAATTTGCTAATTGAAACTTGGTGTTATAGTTACAAGTTTGTAAATATAAAGTAAAGGCAATGGAAATACATTATAGGCGAAGAATTGTACATTAATGCCGTGTACAGATGACCGGACATTCCGAAAATCAAACCATGTTTTTTTTTCGGACGGATGTTCGCTCAAACATGTCTTGCATACACACGGTCACACAAATGTTGTCAGAAATTCCAAACGCCAAGAACGCGGTGACATACAAGACGTACGACGAGCTGAGAAAAATGAAGTTCAATAGGCAATGTGGCTCTTCTGCTTGATTCCAAGCATGCGTGGAATTTTGTGCGTCAGAATTGTGTACACACGATAAAAATTTCCGACAACAAAACTTGTTGTCGGAAAATTTGAGAACCGGCTCTCAAATTTTTGTTGTTGGAAATTCCGACAGCAAATGTCAGATGGAGCCTACACACGGTCGGAATTTCCGACAACAAGCTTCCATCGAACATTTGTTGTCGAAATCGTGTGTACGCGGCATTACAAATACAATGGTAGTAGCGCATGCTGAAAAGCATTATAAGTCCATGCAACTTCCTTTCATGATCCTAAGATTTCTAGGACTCAATATTAGAGTGTAAGGCCTCGTACACACGACTGAGGAACTCGGCGGGCGAAACACATCGTTTTGCTCGTCGAGTTCTTGTTAGGCTTGTCGAGGAACTCGACGAGCCAATTTTCTCCATTCCCGTCGAGGAAAAAGAGAACATGCTCTCTTTTTGGCTCGACGAGTTCCTCGACAGTTTCCTCGATGAAAAATGTACACACGACCGGTTTCCTCGGCAAAAAATCTCTCCCACCAAGTTTCTTGATGGATTCTGCCGAGGAAACCGGTCGTGTGTACGAGGCCTAACAGTTTACAGTCTTTCAGGTCTGGCCTTGGGTGGGAGCAGAAGCGATCTCCAAAATATGTAGAAAAAAAAAGAGAAATACAGGCGGCTCTACGTGTAGACTGCATATAACATTTATTGAGGTAAAAGGAGTAAAACGCACATGTAAAACACACATGGTAGTAGTATAAAATAGGCACATCTTTACAATCCGGTGCGTGGAAGCTCTGCTGTTCCGTCTCTGTAAGGTTGCTGCTGTCACTCGTGCTGGCTATCCTGACCAGCAGCATGCTGTTCTGATGGTAGGAGAGGTCTGAGCTGCAAGCTTGGACAGGCTGAACCGCTGCTCGAACTGACATCGCTGGCGTGATCCTTTTACCTACAGCAGATGTCCGCAGACTTGTCAACAACTACCTGGTAGAACTTAGCAAACATGTGAAGAGAAAACCAGACAGAAGCCTTACAAAATTAAACAGAAGCTTGTTGCTGATAGGCCCCAACAAGCACTGACTCTCATGGTGGAATAACCTTTCCTTTGGGGCATGATGGGGCAGTGAGTGCACAAGGAGATGGGGTCCCCGGATGACATCACCGGTTGGCCACGCCCCATGTCTGTATAAGTCATGGCACACGACGGAGCTAACATTTACAGCGGTAGCTAGCGTCGGGAGAAGAAATGGAGGAAGAAGACAGTGGAGAGAAAAGAACCAGAGGAACGGAGAAAGAACCGGCAGAGAAAGAAGATATCAGTGCAGCGAGAAGACCCAGAGGAAGAACCAGAGGAAGAAGATATCAGCACAGCGAGAAGAACCGGAGGATGAAGACTTCACGGGAGGGAGGAGAAATCGGAGGGAGAAGAGATTCTGGAGCTGCTTTAATTGGTTGTCAAAAACCTGTGTGCTGGTTTTATTTCTTATTGACACTTTTTTTGGGTGAATGGGTAGGGGTACAATGCAACCCATACTTATTCACATAGAGTGGAGGGGATGGGATATGGGGGCCCCCCTGTTAAAGGGGACTTCCAGATATCGATAAGCCCCCACTCGCAGACCCCGACAACCACAGCCCAGGGCTGTCGGCAAGCAGCCCTTGTCCCCATCAACATGCGGGCAAGATGGTTTGGGGCGGTGGGCAGAAATTCTCTGTACAGAAAGCCACAAAAAAAAATTACAGCAAAAATGTAGGCAAGGTAGCGGCATCTGCACATGTAATAATAAAAAAGGGAAAAGCATTTATTCTCATTTGTTTATCTTCACCATTCTAACTGAAAGTGTTTGTATTGGTTTCCATGGATCCTAGCATAACAGTTATGGCCACACACTTTAATAAACAGCTCTTACAGTTGGTAAAAGCTACACCAGTACCTTGAGAAATGGGTTTTAATGACTTTCAGATGGTCTAGTGGAAAGCATTTCCTTTAACTGGCCAGACACATCCCTCATTTGGTCTGAATTGTTTGTGAGACTTGCTAAAAGCATTTAATGATATCATTCTTAAATACTGCATGCACTCAGAGTTAATAATTTATGAGATCGTTACAAGTCTAACAGTTTCCAAAAGTGCCCTCATTTGACCTCCTGCTGTACTGACCTGCAGCTTCATGCACAAAAGGGCTTACTGTCACATCAAAGAAACACATCACACTGCTTCTAAAAATATTTTATTACATAATAAACTAAAACACATCGGGGTGGATTTACTAAAGGCAAATAGACTGTGCACTTTGCAAGTGCATTTACCCCAGAGTAATTTGTAAATGAGGTAAAGCTCCAATTTGCACAGAATACCCAATCACGTGCAAGAAAGGGGACCGAAAGCTGCAACAGGCTATGAGAGTTCACTGCTCATTTGGGTTGGTTTTTCTAAAAGCAAGTAAGTTGTTCATTTTGTACAGGAATTATCCCCAGAGCTTAGCCAATGAGATGAAGCTCTGCTGACTTCCACCATCCAATCATATGCAAGCAAAAATGGGAGTTTTGTCTTTGGACTACATTACAAGACACAGTGTGGTGGATTTACTAAAAGTTGAATAGACTCTATACTTTCCAAGTGCAGTTGCACTCATCTTTCTTAGTAAATGTAAATATGGTGCAGCTTCATTTTGTAAAGCACATCCAATCAGGTGCAAATAAAATAAAAATAAAAGCATTTTTTGCCTGCACATGATTGGATGATGGAAATCAGCAGAGCTTTACCACATTTACTAATCTCTAAAGAAAATGAGTGCAACTGCATTTTCAAGGTGCACAGTCTATTTGTCCTTAGTAAATCCACCCCAGTATCTAAGGCCGGCCATGGACAGTTTGAATTTTGTCCGATTCAGCAGGAACTGTTGATGGACAGGCTAAAATCTACCAGGTTGACCAACTTGGGTACAACCAGCGTGTTGGATTCTCTGGCGATTATCGCTAGCGGCTGCTAAAGCCACTAGCGATAATCAAGACAATTGCAGATTCCCCTGACAGCACTGTCTGTGATGATGGGGGAATCATGAGAATTCCCATGGGTTGCAGGAAAGAAATTTGCACTATGTATGGCCAGCCTTGGTCTTAGACCATTTTAGGTTTTACAGCTACATCAGGTAAATGAATACTGGCAAATAAATCTGTGAAGACAGCCCTTGCATAACCCCTCCCACTCCAAGCAAGGCTCAGGGGCCTTTTCACACTAGAAGGTGGTGTTGGAAACCCTTGTTTCGTGTGCGTTTCCCACACCACTTTCAAAACACACTGCCCTTGCAATCTGCAGCAGCTGTCAATGCAATGATAACGAGACCCCAAACGCAGGTCGCAAGCGCAGTGCATTTGCCCGCACCGGATCACATGGTACAGAAATACCATGTGATCTGATTATAGTGTGTTTTAAAGTAGCGCATGCACTATTGGTGTGGTGTAGTGCAATTTCAGCCCTTAGTTTTGTAGCAAGCAATAAGGAGTGACTCAGGCCTCGTACACACGACCGAGTTTCTCGACAAAAACCAGCAAGAAACTTGCTGGGAGATATTTTTTTGCCGAGGAAACCGGTCGTGTGTACATTTTCGTCGAGGAAACTGTCGAGAAATTCGACGAGCCAAAAAGAGAGCAAGTTCTCTATTTCCTCGACGGGAATGGAGAAACTTGCCTTGTCGAGTTCCTCGACTGCCTAACAAGGAACTCGATGAGGAAAACGATGTGTTTCGCCCGACGAGTTCCTCGGTCGTGTGTACGAGGCTTCATAAGGAACTATATTCTGTAATGTCACCCAAGAAAAAGATTTTTTAAGTAACTCAAAAAAACGATGGCCCGGATTCTTAAAGCACTTACGCCGACGTATCTACTGATGCGCCGCGTAAGTACACGGATTCGTCGTCGTATCTATGCGCCTGATTCTTAAGACAAGATACGCCTGAAATTTGGCTTCATCCGACCGACGTAAGTTTCCTACGCCGTCGGAGCCTGTGCGCATATTTACGCTGGCCGCAAGGGGCGCTTCCATTGATTTACGCGTCGAATATGCAAATGACCGAGATACGCCGATTCACGAACGTACTTGCGCCCGTCACTGTAATCTACGCCGTTTACGTAAGGCGTACGTCCGGTGTAAAGTTATTCCACCATATAGGAGGCGCACGCCATGCAAAGGTATGGACGACGGAACAGCCGTCGTATTTTACGTCATTTACCTAAGTCGTACGTGAATGGGGCTGGGCGTAGGTTACATTCACGTCGTAGCCATTGAGCCGTCGTATCTTAGGGAGTATATTCGACGTGATTCTGCGCATGCGCCATTCGTTCGGCCCATCATTTGCATGGGGTTAAGCCTCATTTAAATGGATCACGCCCACTTCCTTCCTACTTTGAATTAGGCGGGCTTACGCCGGACAATTTACGTTACGCCGGCGCAACCTTAGGAGCGAGTGCTTTGTGAATACTGTTCTTGCCTCTCAATGTTACGTCGGCATAGCGCATATGAGATGCGCTACGCCCGCACAAATATACGCCGCTTTACGTGAATCTGGGTCTAAGTTTGTAATTGTACATTACAGGACACAGTCTAAGGGCCCTTTCACACGGGCGGACCGTACAGGTCTGCCTCTTAGTTTTTTAGGCAGACCTGAATGGGCGCTCCGTGCACCTCTATGGAGCCACGGATGTCAGCGGTGACATGCCCGCTGACATCCGACCCGCCAAAGTGTGCCGGAGGAAAATCTTACTTTTCGATCCGTCTTGCAGATCGGATGACAATGAACTCTACGGTCTGTCGTCATCTGATCCCTCATAGGAGAGAGCGGTGCTCTGAGGCCTCGTACACACGACAGAGTTTCTCGGTAGAATTCACCGAGAAACTCGGTCAAAACCCGGATTCTGCCGAGAAACTCTGTCGTCTGTACAGTTTTGGCTCGATGGAGCCGCCGAGGAACTCAACGAGAAAATAGAGAACATGTTCTCTATTTTCTCGTTGTTCTATGGGAGAAGGCGGCCCGCCGAGCTCCTCGGCGGCTTCATCCCAAAACTCGACGAGGAACTCGACGTGCCAAGCACGTCGAGTTTCTCTGTCGTGTGTACGAGGCCTGACAGGTCGGTCCCTGCATAGTGTGCAGAATTAGACCTATCATCTGCCTGCTCAAAGCAGAGCCCACACACTGACAGCCCCATGTGAAAGGGCCCTAAGGCTCTCTGGCACACCTGCATTTAGCTTTTCTAAAAGCAAGAGAAGAGATCTGGGAAGCATAATCAACTTTTATGCCTCCCAGATCACTTTTTCCTGCATTTAGACTAGGGTTGTCCAGATACCGATACCAGTATCGGTATCGGGACCGATACCGAGTATTTGCGGGAGTACTCGTACTCGTGCAAATTCCCCCGATACCTAAATAGAATACTTTCCCCCCCGCCGCTGCCGCCGCATCGCGCCGCCGCATCGAGGGACATGGCTAGAGGGACATTGCTGCATATGTGAGGGACATGGCTAGAGGGACATTGCTGCATATGTGAGGGACATGGCTGCATATGTGATGGACATGGCTAGAGGGACATTGCTGCATATGTGAGGGACATGGCTGCATATGTGAGGGACATGGCTGCATATGTGATGGACATGGCTAGAGGGACATTGCTGCATATGTGAGGGACATGGCTACATATGTGAGGGACATGGCTAGAGGGACATGGCTGCATATGTGAGGGACATGGCTGCATATGTGAGGGACATGGCTAGAGGGACATGGCTGCATATGTGAGGGACATGGCTAGAGGAACATGGCTGCATATGTGAGGGACATGGCTAGAGGGACATGGCTGCATATGTGGGGGACATGGCTGCATATGGGGGGGACATGGCTGCATTTGGGGACACATTTAAAAAAAGTATCGGTATTCGGTATCGGCGACTACTTGAAAAAAAGTATCGGTACTTGTACTCGGTCCTAAAAAAGTGGTATCGGGACAACCCTAATTTAGACATTACTGCTTTAGGTGTGTTTACTGTCTGAATATGCAGTAAAGCATGGTTGTTTTACTCACCGTGGAACCTAAGGGGTTAATCCTGCACATTGTGTAGAAAGGCTGTCAGATCCTTCCATTATTTTACTGTCCCCAATTCATCAGATGATAGAACAGAGCCTTGGAGGCACTCTGCACATGCTCAGTTTGGTGTGTGTATCGCTAGAATGAATAAAGGGGGCACAATATGGGCCCACTTTCTTGGGATTGCGGCTCCCTCAGCCCTGCTAAGTAGGTGGTAAGGGTTAATGTGGTTAATGTCAGCACCTGGCCTGCTAAGGAGCTCGGCAGGCCGGGTGGGATCAGCCAATAGGGTGCTGTGGAAGCTGCTGGAAGAGCCTGGAGGCTATTTAAGGACCAGCAGCTTCCGGCGGTCTTCCTCTGGCCCTGTTTGAAGCAAGCAGCGCGGACTCCTGCTTGAAGATTCGGCGTCTTACCTGCTGCAAGATGGAAGACCTGTTGAGACAGCTCGTCGAGAAGGCAGGCGGAGCCGGAGGTGAAGCGTGACTACGCCAATGCCTGTCGGCTGGTCCAGAGAAGGAGGCGCGGCGCTTTGAAGAGGAAGAAGAAGGCGTGTCATGGGGCGGTGAGCTAATGGTGATGGATGGCTCGGAACAGGTACCGCCCGCTCCCGCCCCATTCCCTCGTTCAAGACGAAGCTCCCCGCCGGAGAGAGAGAGTGCCCCGCCAGTGGCTGAAGCAGAGATGTCACCGCAGCAGCCGGAGGACGAGGCCGGGGGCGTGGCGACCAGGAGCTCGGGTGGAAGAAAGAAGAAGCGCGCGGCTTCACAGTCCCCCGCGAAGAAGGGGGGTCGTCGGGGTCAAGCAAAGAAGACAGTTCCACAGGCCAGCAGAGGTAGACAGCCGGCGGCGCAGGCCCTCAGGCAGCAACAAGGTCCGCTACAGGCAAGCGCTCAGCACCCGGGGGCGCCACAACAGGCACCTGGGTCGCAAGGGAGACAGCAAGGCCCTGCAGCGCTGCTGGAGCAAGCGGCTCAGCAGCAGGGGATCCAGCCCCCAGCAGTGGGTGAGTTGAGCCAGTTAACTTTATTATCTGGGCTTGTGGGTTCATTATCAGTACTGATTCAATCTTTAAATGCCAAAATGCCTGTTAGTCAGAATGAAATGTTAACCCCTCACAACATATCAGTTAACTCTGTTGTTAATCCGGTTGTTGCTCCTGTGGTTACTCCTCAGTTAACTACTGCTAGTGGTATAGGCTCTGCTGAAGGTTTCAAGGAGACTCCTAGAGGCTGCGTACCAGAGAGGTTTATGAAGGAGGCATTGCCTTGTGAGGTGTCTCCTTTGGGGTACCATCTGAGCCTGGCCTTGAAAGAAAAGATCTGGAAAGGTGATTATGTAGACTTACTTTCATTACTACCTGCAAACAAGGAAGTGGCGGTTAGCAAACGGGAGGAAAGAGAAGATGAGAGGCGCAGGTCGATACCTAGGTCCTTCAACAACTGGCTCCAGGCCTTTTGCATATTTGCAGGTGTGCTAGGAGAAAAACACCCGGAGCAGTGTGGTGGGCTTTTCCAGCACCTAGACCACGTGTTGGAAGCTTACAAAAATTTCGGTGGCCTGGGTTGGTTCTTTTATGATGAGTCCTACCGTCAAAAATTATCAATCCACCCGTCCCTTAGGTGGGGTATGAAAGATGTAGGCCTGTGGCTGAATTTGATGGCACCTCAGAAGCCGCCTGCTCCTAGGCAGCCCCCGGGAGCTACTCCCGCAGCGGCTCTCAGAAAAGGCTGCTGTTTTGCTTTTAATGAGAGTCAATGCCGCTGGAACAGTGCTTGCAAGTATAGGCACGAATGCTCTATATGCGCTGGCGGGCACCCAGCGGTAAAATGCTTTAAGAAAAATGCTGTGGCCGTTCCTTCACAGGCGCAGCATATTTTTCCAAAAAGCCTGCACACCTGTGAGGCTGGAAAGTCTGCGCCCGTGGCTGGACAGGTACCCAGACAGGGAGAAGGCATGTTTACTTAAGGAGGGCTTTGCCCAGGGGTTTCCGCTACCCGCTTTTTCAGGTGAGGGTTGCAGGTTAGTGGGTAATTTAAAGTCAGTGGAGCGATTCCCTCAGGTAGTAAGGGACAAGCTGTGCAAAGAATTGAAAGAAGGTAGAATAGCTGGGCCTTTTGAGCAACCCCCCTTTCGGAATTTTAGGGTCTCACCGTTAGGCGTAGTACCGAAGCGGGAACCTAACGAATATAGGATAATTCATCATTTGTCCTTTCCCAAAGGAGATTCGTTGAACGACGATATTGCTGATGAGGTATGTAGGGTATCTTACGCTACTTTAGAAGACGCGATTTCAAAAATAAAGTTGCATGGCCCAGGGGCGCTACTGGCAAAGGCGGACATAAAGGCGGCCTTCAGATTATTGCCAGTCTCGCCAAGAGCTTTCGACTCTCTCGGTTTTTATTTTGAAGGGCAGTATTTTTTCGACAGGTGCCTTCCAATGGGGTGCTCTCTGTCATGCGCATATTTCGAGGCATTTGCAACTTTTCTTCACTGGGTACTCAGTGTGCAGTCAGGAGCGGACAGTATAGTCCACTACCTGGATGATTTTTTGTTCATAGGACCTTCCGATTCCTTTTTATGCGCGGAGCTTTTGTTAAAATTTCAGTCGATGTCTCGGGTTTTTGGTTTTCCGCTCGCTGAGGACAAAACGTGCCGGCCCAGTACGTCGCTTGATTTTTTGGGCATCGAATTAGACACCGAAAGCATGGAGTGCCGTTTGCCGATTGCGAAAGTACAAAAGTTGAAAGGATTGATTGCGTCGGTGCTCCGGAAGAGAAAGGTGCGCCTGAAAGAGATGCAATCGTTGCTAGGCGTTCTGGCATTTGCGTGCAGGATAATGCCGGTTGGCAGAGTTTTTTCTCGACGTTTGCATCTCTCCATTGCAGGAAAGAAATCGCCATTTGATCATATTAGGGTGACCATCCCCTTGAAAGAGGACTTGCTAGTGTGGGCAAGATTTTTGGACTGCTACAACGGCAGGTCCTTCTTTCAAGCAGATTTTGTCGTCGCCAGCGAATTCCATTTGTTTACAGATGCGGCGGGTTCAAAAGGTTTCGGTGCAATATGGAAAACACACTGGTGTTGCGCAGTATGGCCGGAGTCATGGGTGATTTCAGGAGCGACTAAAAACTAGGTCCTTTTGGAATTATTTCCAATATTAGTGGCGTTGGAGTTATGAGGAACTGAATTCGCAAACAGGCGCATACTAGTTGAGACAGACAACAAAGGGGTACTTTATGCGGTCAACTGCTTGTCATCAAAGTCTTTGCCAGTTATAAGGATCCTACGGCAAGTTGTTTTCAGATGCCTCAAGTTCAACATCTGGCTGAAGGCTAAGTATGTCCCAGCGGTGTTGAATAATCTGGCCGATTCTCTGTCTCGCCTGCAGGAGGAGCGTTTTCGGAGTCTTTTTCCGGAGGCGGATGCGCTCGGTTTCCCATGCCCGGCCTACCTGTGGGAGATGATCTAGAGGAAGTGTCGGCTGCAATTAGGAGGTCTCTGGCACCCAAAACGTGGGCTTGTTACACTGCAGCCTGGAACAGCTGGATAGCTTTTGCAGGCCAAGAGGGTCATTTGTTTAGTCAGCCTTCTGAGGGCGCGATCCTAGCATTTTTGTCAAGTTTAATGCGGCAACATCTGTCCAGCAGTCACATTACTAAAGTGTTGGCCGGCATTTCTTTTCATTTCCGTTTACTAGGTTTGAAGCCGTGTTCTTATTATTTTTCAGTAAAGCAGGCCCTAAAGGGGTACAGAAGATCCAATCTGGTGGCGGATGGGAGGAGGCCAATCTCGCTTGAAATCCTAAGAGGGCTGTGTAAGGCTACGGAGGCGGTGTGTTTTTCGAGATACGAGGCATTACTTTTCAAGACAGCGTTTGTGCTGGCCTTTTTTGGTGCCTTCCGTGTTTCGGAACTGATACCGGCCAGCAAAAATGGTGGTTCTGGGTTACGTCCGGAACAGGTGATGGTGGAACAATTTGGTGTGCGTATATGGCTACAGCACTCCAAGACGGACCAGGTGGGAAAAGGTAGATGGGTAAATTTAAAAATGCAGGATGAGTCGTCTATTTGCCCAGTAGCGGTGGTGAAACACTTCTTGGGGATTAGACCGCCCGGGGGGGAGTATTTCCTGACTCATGTTGATTCTCTTCCCCTTACCAAATATCAATTTGATTCAATCCTGAAAAGGTGTTTGACTAACTTGGGTTTGGAGGATTTCAAATTTTCATCCCACTCTTTTAGAATTGGGGCAGCCTCGGAGGCCGCACGGTCCGGCGTCCCGGAAGTTGACATTAAAGCATTGGGTGGGTGGAGATCAAAATGTTATCAGTTATATGTTCGCCCTAATTTGTTCATTTAATTTTAGGTACCCAGCTCACAGTGTGGATTCTGGGGCACTCCTTTGTATATTGGGCTCAGAAAAGAGCGAATCAGCGTGTTTACTCGTCCAATTTGTCGCTACACCCGGACAATTTCAGTGTTTCATGGAGAGGTATAAGAGGTCTGCAATGGGCCCAATTGAATTTTCAACTCTCTAAACTTTGCCAGTTATGGCCACAGCCATCTGTGTTATTGATTCACCTGGGTGGAAATGACTTAGGGAAAGTCAAAACGCTGGATTTAATTTTTGCAATAAAGGGTGATTTGCAGCGTTTCAGCGCAGCCTTCCCGGATACGATAGTGGTATTTTCCGAGATAGTCCCTCGGCTCACATGGCTCTCCTCTGAACAGAGGAGGGTCATGGAGAAAATGAGGAAAAGGGTTAACAGGGCGTTGGAGAAGTTCATGCCACAGTTAGGGGGCTTCTCCTATCGTCATGTGGATTTAGAGGGTGGCTACCCAGGTTTGTACAGGAGGGATGGGATCCACTTGTCGGAGGTTGGTTTGGACATTTTTAATTTAGGGTTACAGAATATGATTGAGAAGGCCGCGACGCTTGGGGGGGGGGCGGGCTTGGGGGTCAAGCCCGCCTGGTGGGGACTTTATTTTGTAAATAAAAGAAATTTTTTGGAGTACTGCTCGAGTTTTCAGAACTGAGCAGGTGTTTCAGCTACGTTGGTATATGATGATTTATGTTTTTGAATGATTTATTAAAGTTTATGGAAATCTATTGGTAAATCAATAAAGGTGTCGCGGCCAAGTTTTTGCCACTTAAAAGTTGTCAAGTGTACTAATTTCATTGGTATCCGGGAAGGTAGGTTTGGGCGGGTGGGGCCTGCAATCCCATGAATAAAGGGGGCACAATATGGGCCCACTTTCTTGGGATTGCGGCTCCCTCAGCCCTGCTAAGTAGGTGGTAAGGGTAAATGTGGTTAATGTCAGCACCTGGCCTGCTAAGGAGCTCGGCAGGCCGGGTGGTATCAGCCAATAGGGTGCTGTGGAAGCTGCTGGAAGAGCCTGGAGGCTATTTAAGGACCAGCAGCTTCCGGCGGTCTTCCTCTGGCCCTGTTTGAAGCAAGCAGCGTGGACTCCCTCCCTCCCACCCCAGTCGCGACTACTTTATGTGATGGGTCACCCTGGTATCCAGGGGGGACTTTATTTTGTAAATAAAAGAAAATTTTTGGAGTACTGCTCGAGTTTTCAGAACTGAGCAGGTGTTTCAGCTACGTTGGTATATGATGATTTATGTTTTTGAATGATTTATTAAAGTTTATGGAAATCTATTGGTAAATCAATAAAGGTGTCGCGGCCAAGTTTTTGCCACTTAAAAGTTGTCAAGTGTACTAATTTCATTGGTATCCGGGAAGGTAGGTTTGGGCGGGTGGGGCCTGCAATCCCATTATTTTTGGTGAGGGTGCATGTGATCAACATAGGGCCAATCAGAACTCTCCTTGACAGAAAGTCAGGGGTCATGCAGCTTTATAGGACAGTCAGGACATAGGACAGTCAGAGGAGAATGAAAACTCCTCCTACAAGCTTTAACCAGACACTGATAGAAGTTATAAGCATGCTATATACTGCTGATAAGAAAGGGTATTTAGCAGTTTATATTTACTAAACTAATTGCATTTTCATGTTCTGTGTACTGTGGGAGACCAGATATAGTCAATGTAGGGTCCTGGGTTTAGTAAAACATTAAAGCCCTAATACACTGGACGGTTATGCTGGGGCTGTCCTTAAAGATTTGTTTGCTAGTGTCCAGTCACCTGATGGTAGCTGCATAACTCAATCATTTAAAACGAACATCGTGTCCTGTAATGTAAAATAATATTTTTTCCCTTTTGGGTATTGTTTTCCACATTCGTTAAACTAAAGGAAAAATTCCCTTGCATAGCCTATTTGCCTTTAGTAAGTCAATACCATAGACTTGCAGACTCTCAGAAAGAGCAGTGAACACACAACTACGGTGTAGCAGAGTCTTCACAAGTAATGACAACATTTGGCCAATTCCACATACATATACTTTAGAATACAAACTACAGATTTTTCTAAAAATATGTATTCTTTTAACATGAATATCTAAAAAAAATATTCAAGGGGTGCAGAAAACCTGTATGCGGCCTCATGAAAGTGGGCCCTTATTCACTGGGCCACATATATGAACCGCTGTGTTTCCACTAAGGGTACGCTGCACAGCATTCTCCCAGCACAGAGGGCCATATTCTCATAGAAGTTACGATGGAGTATCTCAGGATACTCCATCGTATCTCCCTTTTTTGGCCCGTGTATCTATGCGACTGATTCTTAGAATCATTTTCGCATAGATACACTTAAGATCCGCCATCTGTAAGTCACTTACACTGGCGGATCTTAAATGTAATGACGCCGGCCGCCGCTAGATGGCATTTACGTGAAGGACTCATTTGCGTATGCAAATGATCCTTCTACGCCGATTCCCGAACGAGTTCGCGTCGCGTAACCGTCGATAACGTCGTTTGCGTAAGCGGAAATTTAGTCCTGCTATATGAGGAGTAAATTTCCGCAAGTCCCACGTAGGCCATGTTACGGATGGCGTCGGGTCCGCGTCGTGTTTTTTCGTCGGGTACGTCGTTTCCGTAAGTCGTTCTTGAATACGACTTTACGTCAATGACGCACACGTCGGCATCATTGACGTTTTCCGCCGAGAACTGGAGCATGCGCACTGGGCTTTTTGAAGCCCGGCGCATGCGCAGTTCATTAGAATCGGGGGCGCGCTTAATTTGAATACAAGCCGCCCCCTTGGAGATCCGCCAGGCTACGCCGGGGCATTTACACTCCGCCGTCCCAACTTATGGAGCACGTGTTTGGGGAATACAACACTTGCTCCTGTAAGTTGGGACAGCGGAGTGTAAGTGCCTTAAGCGCAGCCCGCAGATTTTTAGAGAGAATATGGGCCAGAGTTCTCACTGAGAGTACTGGGCCTTGAATGACCGGTCGTGAACCAGAAGGTCCTGTTCGCAATCATCTGATTGATGTTATAGCCTGCCCCTCTTGTATTCTCCTCCTGAATGGAGAAAAATATGCATTGTATCTTTTTCTCCTTGCTAGAGGAGAAAAGTATAAACAAAGAAAAGTGTGCGTTAAAAATAAAATAAAATAAAAAAGTTATAAAAATAAAGATAAGTTGGCTAGATCAGGGTTTAATTGAGGTCAATGCAAGGCCCCTTTCAGACGGATGCTCTTCCGTCAAGCGGATCCACCTACTCACATCTCCCCTGACATTTACCGATCCATAGAGAATGGGTAGTCCGATCGGGTCTGCCTGAAAAAAGGACAGACCTTAAGGTACCGTAAATATCTCCTAAATGTGCAGAGTTTAGGAGATATTTACTGTACATGTTTCCGATGACGTCACCGGCGCATGCGCTCTGAAGTTACATTCAGAGTCCTGTGCCATAAACTGCCGCTCCCATGTACATGCGTGGGATGATCGCATTGCGGCTCCAGCCACATAGGCCCCTTTCACACGGGCGGACCGTTCAGGCGCTCCATGCTTGTCTATGGACCATCAGATGTCAGCGGTGACCATGTTCGCTGACATCCGATCTGCTAAAATCTGACGGATGGCGATACGTCGCCATCCGTCCTGGCGGATTGGGTGAGATCTGATGAAAACGGACATGCTGTCCGCTTTCGTCTGATCTCTCCATAGACAAGCAGCAGCACTTAACAAGCCCCTCCCCGCTCAGTTAGCAGAGAGGGACCTGTCATCTGCCAGCTCAGCGAAGAGATTTCCCCAATGGATCCGTCCCCGTGTGGAAGGTGCCTTACACAGCCAGAGTCCGCGAACTGGAAGGAAGATGGGTGAAGATGGAGGCCTTTTCAGCAGTTACAGCTTGCAGCTGGACGGGCTTCGTTTTAATGTACGTTTCCAATAATGTGCTAGTATGCAATGCATACTAACACATTATGGCTTTACCTTGCAGGTGCCAGGAAGAAAAACACAAAAAAAAACACACAGAGGTTTATCACTGCTTTCAGATATGAAAACACTTGAATGTCCACAGCCATGGTTCTATTTGAAATGATTTCTGTGTGCATGACAACATACTAATATCATGACTGACAACATTACATCCATTGCTTGTGATTGGATACACAGACTGTCAGAAATGATCCCCATATCCAATTCGCAGCACACATTATTCTTTGTATCGTTAGTATTTTGCAGGGTTTTTAAGTGATGATTCATGCAATATGCAATAACAAGCTCTGACCCCTATTTTCTGACACAATCCAGAGACTGTTACAGCAGAAGAAAAAAAAAAAAACACATATCAATTATTAATATGGAAGACCTAGAGTGGAGTAATTTTTGCCCTACTTAGCGAACGCTTTTGCCTGGCTCTGTATTATATATATGTGCCACATTCTGTATTGAAAGTTAAGCTCGCAGCAGGAATTCAATGAGGAACAATTTGTGCAACTCAGAAAATAGACACGGTAGCTTTCTCCTAGCAGCACATTTAGCATTCAATCAGAGACGTTGCAAATGTTCCCTACATTGAGAGAAAATAAACACATTGTCAGTATGCCATTTAGTATGAAGACACTGCGGTGGCAGCATGTGACTAAAATGTGTGATAGAGGGAAGAAAACACTCTTAGCATTCTCCTCTACCTGATATGGTTAAATACATAGGCCCGGATTCACGTAGCACTTACGCCGACGTATCTCGAGATACGCCACGTAAGTGCACATATGCGCCGTCGTATCTATGCGCCTGACTCTGAAAGCAAGATACGCCTGAAAATAGGATTCATCCGACCGAACATAAATTTCCTACGCCGTCGTATCGTGGGCGCATATTTACGCTGGCCGCAAGGGGCGCTCCCATTGATTTACGCTTCGAATATGCAAATGAGTGAGATACGCCGATTCACGAACGTACTTGTGCCCGGCGCATTAATATACGCAGTTTACGTAAGTCGTACGTCCGGCGTAAAGTTATTCCCCATTTATGAGGCGCGACTCATGCAAAGGTATGGACCAGGGAACAGCCGTCGTATTTTACGTTGTTTACGTAGTAGTACGTGAATAGGGCTGGGCGTAGGTTACGTTCAAGTCGTAGGCAGTGATACGACATAAATTAGGGAGATGTTTCGACGTGATTCTGAGCATGCGCACTGGGATGTTAATCGTATCTTTATGACACTCAGTCCATCATTTACATGGGGTCACGCCTCATTAGCATGGCTCACGCCCACTGCCACTTACGACGAGTTACGCCGAGGGAACCCAGCATAGATTTGGGAGCAAGTGCTTTGTGAATACTGTGCTCGCCGCTCTGCGCTACGTCAGCGTAGCGTATATTCGATACGCTAATCTGGCATAACTATGCACCGCTGTATGTGAATCCGGGCCATAGTGTGAAGCGCAAACATTCTGTTGTGTACAGGGATGTGCAAATCATATGGCCTGACGCCTGGGACACGTAGTTCCGGGTACCTGGCAGGTGGACACCAGAGCTTGATTTGCTGCTTAGCATGTGCTGGTACTGAGTGAGCACCCAAGTGCTAATCAAGTGCAATTGTGTTGATAGCTGTGTTTGGTCAATTTGATCACATGGTACAGACAGGGGCAATCATAGCCCATCTGTACCATGTGGTTTGACCACAGCTAATCAGAACAAAACAAACAGAATGAATCAGTTTATTTCAGTACAATGTTTTGCTTATAGAAATGTAATGCAAAAAAAAATAAAAAATCCCGACCATTTTCCCAGAGTAGTACAATGTTACTATGGTAACATTGGGGGTTATTTACTAAAGGCAAAACCACTTTGCACTACAAGTGCAAAGTGCACTTGAACAAATAACCTAAAAAAGAAAGCCAATACAGAAACCACATCTAAGAACTGGTAAACTTCAATATAATATGGTTTTCTTTTGGATTTAAAGAATATGTTACCCCAACATTTCATATTCCTGATATGTGCATGCTGTACCATGTACAGTGGAAGCTCTGATTGCGAGTAACGCCGCTAACAAGTAATGTGAAAAATTCACAGTTTATGGAGTATTCTCCCTGATTAGTTTTTCTTTGTACGTTTTATCACCTTTTAAGTTAATATTAGCGCATCTATATTTTATATGTTTCACTGTTTGGATTTGGTATCACTCAAGATAGCAGCTATATTATTTGTTTTTTTATTTAGGTGCACGTGGAATTGATTATTTAATTAGCGCTGTAGTATATTTTTCACATTACTTGTTTATTTCACCTACAATCACTATTAGCAGCAATTATGGATATTTTTAATTTCATGGAAAATCGTACTATTGATCTGAAAGAAGTTTTTACCACCAAAACTATCTCTCAAACGGGTGACCTGGATACTAATTTTAGGAAATTCGGGCACCTGATGGAGAAGAAAGTTAGTGCTTGGTGGGATCTCACAACACATGAGCAATATATTAAAGAAGGAATAGTCCCAAGAAGACTGAGATGGGATATTCCTATTAATGATGGGTTAATGGATAATGATTCCATTGAGGAATGGTATAAATTCTTCAATGAAAAAGGGCTGGAAGCTTTGCAATTCCTCATTAAAAGGAAACAACGGAAAATTGCTAATATGAACAAATTAATAGCAGAGTGCAAAACTTCTTTGGAGAGTCATAAAGACACTCCATCCTTTGCAACACTTACGAGCCAACTTAATAAGGTCTTGGAACAAAATGACCTTGAAATAAAGCAACGAAAAAGGAGGAAATACCTTAGAGATACTAATGACTATCGTCTACATCAAACATTTAAATGGCAACTTAATTTAAAACAAGGTGGGGATGGTTCAGTATCCTCTTCACCTGATAGGGAAGTACGGATTATCTCACCTGAGAGGGATTTGAGATATAGAACACCTGAACCTGGGAGATCGTATGAGGATGACCATAGTAGACATCCAAGGGATCACCACATTAACCCACCAAGACCACCAAGAGATGAACATAATGAACCAAGAACACCAAAACAATGGTGGAAAAATAAAAACAATGGTAAACCCCGATCAAAATCTCCAAGAAAGCCTAATTGGAAGAATAAGGGGAACCAAAAACCATCTAACCCCCCTAAAAATCAACAGGGATCTCAGGGTGGGAACACACAAGGATACCACCATGATCCTTACTATCACAATCAGGATAGAAGAGATCCAAGAGATTATCATGCACCCCCACAATACCATCATACAGGGGGACAGCCGCATGCCTACTATCAAAGGGGACCACCAAATTATGAACATCACCAATATGATGTGAGAAGAAGTCCAGTACCGACTCACAACCAATATGAGCCTCTATCTAGTTATAGAGAGGATGTGGATCCTCGTTCCTCATCTTTTTTAGAGTATCGCCGGGAGGAGAGGTCCTCACCCACGCGTCAAAGGGAGTGCCGAAGCCCAAATCGAAGAGGGGATGCAGAGGGGGACACAAAAAGAAGAAAACTAGAATAGGAGAAGGCATTATCAATCTAAGTGGGATAGACCTAAGCCCAACAGAATTGATAACACTTGATAAGGGTCTCAAGTTTGCCCCTAAGCGGAATTTGAGCAAATTTGATACTTATGTAGACATCAAAAAGTTTACACGCAAACTAAACATCAAGAAATACATGCTAACACAGCCAATAACGTATCAGGCTGTACCTAATATGCCAGGAAGGGTTGAACATAGTCAGTTGAGAAACAAATCACTGTTCAACCCGCAAGTTGTAAATAATCAACATATTGAGGTCTTTTCAAAGATGGTACTGAAAGATTTGGACCAACTTAAAGTGAAGAAGTTACCGAACCCCATGGCCATACATAAGGGTATTAAGATGTTGGAAGAAAACAAAGAGGTTATAATAAGACCAGCCGATAAGGGTGGAGCCATTGTGGTCCTCGCCAAAGACTATTACTATGAAGAATTGGCCAAGCAACTCGAGGACACCAATACCTATATCAAATTACGCTCCAATCCGACAGGAGAATACAAGGAGGAGCTAGTTGACTTGATCTATAGAGGAAAAGAAAAAGGAGTGCTGAACAAAAGAGAAGCTAAATACCTAATACCTGAGGTGTGCCGAGTACCCATTATATATACTGTTCCCAAAGTCCACAAGGATCCTGAGAAACCCCCTGGACGTCCCATTATCAATGGGATTCAATCCATCAACTCACGCCTAGGGGAGTATGTGGATAGATTTATTCAGCCGTTAGTGCCCCAAACTAGGGCTTACCTCAGGGACACAAAGCATTTAATACAGATCCTTGAGAGCACAGTACTGGAACCTAATTGTGGTTACTTGTTGGCCACAGCTGATGTGGCCTCATTGTATACTGTGATAAACCATGAAGAAGCCATTGGGGCCACAAAATGGGCATTGAACAGTTTTGGTCATCTCATATCAAAACAAAAAAGGTTTATTTTGAGATGTCTTGCATATGGGCTACAGCACAACTACTTCTGGCATAAATCAGAGTATTACCGGCAACTGAATGGTATAGGAATGGGTGCTAAATATGCACCGAGTGTAGCCAACGTGTACATGTCTGAGTGGGAGGAGTCGTCCATATATGAAGGTATGCCGGAGCAGCTCATACTCTACAGAAGATTTATAGACGACTGTATCATCATTTGGAAGGGGGATGAGAATACCCTAACTCAGTTTTTTGAGAAATTAAATGATAACCAGAAGAACATAAAACTCACCTACACTTTGAGCAACACCACTATTCAGTTCCTTGATTTAGAGATTACTATAGACAATCAACAACTAAAAACTAGAACACACTTTAAGCCGGTCCAGAGGAACAGCTATATCCCTGTGGATAGCTGCCACCATGACCCGTGGCTAATCAATATACCAAAGGGTCAAATGCTAAGGATTCGCAGGAATTGCTCAGACCCTGAGGTATTTTTGGATCAAGCTAAAACGATCGGAAAAAAATTTATTGATAAAGGGTATAACAAGGACTTTATAATGGAACAAATACAAAAGGTGTATGAAACTCCACGTACCTCTCTAACACAAGACAAAATCAAGACAAAAAGGCTGGAAACTGAATTACCCATAATTCTAAATTATAACACCCAACACAAGCAACTTGAAGCTATTATAAAGAAACACTGGCCAATTTTGAAAGCAGACAGACAGCTACAGGGAATTTTACCGAGTTACCCACGGGTGGTGTACAGAAGAGCACCAACTTTAAGGGATTTGGTGGCAAAAAATATTCCTGACCCACCAATGAGAAACAATTTACTCACTTTTTACCAAGGAAAAGGTTTTTTTCCATGTAAACGATGTTTTGCGTGTAGGCAAACCAATTTCAATGGACAAAAATGTTCTAAATTCAAATCTACAGTGACTCAGAAGGAATACAACATAAAGGATCTGATCACGTGTAGGACTGAAGGGGTAGTATATGTATTGGAGTGCTCTTGCTCACTCCAATATGTTGGACGCACGAAGCGCCCAATGTGGAAGCGCATCAGAGAACATGTCCAAAATATCCAAAAAGCCTTCCCCAAACACAATGTGTCTCGGCACTTTGATCTATGCCACCACAACAATCCCAAGGAAATGAAATTTTGGGCCATTGCCAAATACACTCCACACTGGAGGGGCAGTCATAAAGTAAGGGAATTAAGTAAAACTGAGTCTCGCTGGATACATGAGATGCAGACTCTATCTCCCAATGGCCTTAATATCGAATTTGATTTAAATTGCTTCATTTCCAATTCGTAAACATACTCTTGGTTTTGTATTAATAATTAATTTTATTAATATATATTGATTTTTATTCATTATGATGGTTTTTATTACTGTTATTATAGTAATAATCTTTTAACTCTTTAGTACAATTTTTATTACATATTTTTGATGGTTTTATATGTTTTATTGATAATATTGAATAGTGTTGATGCATCTATTTAATTGTATTTTTAAATGTTCATCTACTTATTCTATGCTTGTTGTATATCTGGCCACAAGAGGGCAGTAGATTGCATATGCAAATGCAAATGCAAATGCACCATCCGCATAGCAAACAACATAGAATGTTTTTAAAGTTTTATATCAATTACATTTTTTTAAATTTGTTTATTAAAATTATGTGTGTCTATGCATCGACATTTGATCTCACTAGAATTCAGCTATGTGAGTAAAGTTTTGCCGCAATGATGTTTGTCTTTCCCTTTGGTTGCTCACACTAATGTAAACGCTGTCAATGAGAAGGCTATCTAAACCCCAAGCCATTCTCATAACGTATGAACCCATGAGTAAGTCGCGTGCCTGTGACGTAATGCGTAGGGAGGAGCCTGCGATCGAATCCGAGTGCATCGGATCGAGCTGAGGAAACAACATACTGAGTGGCGTTTTCATGCTTTACTGAAAGCCGGGATTCGTGAGTGCATATGTCAATGCTCTGATTACATTTTTTGATCTGTCATCGAATATTGCGCAATGAGATTTTTTCTCTTTTCTTTCATGCAATCCCTGTCTGTGAGTGCCTGTATCATCTGATCACAGCGGTGGAGGGCTGGATTAGCATTCAGATTGAAGAGAGTGATTTTTTCCCTGCATGGAATCCTGCTAATCACTGTGCACTAATTAAGGACATATTAGTAATTCACAGTTTATGGAGTATTCTCCCTGATTAGTTTTTCTTTGTACGTTTTATCACCTTTTAAGTTAATATTAGCGCATCTATATTTTATATGTAACGCCGCTAACAAGCGTTTCGCAATACGAGCACTGCATTTAAAAAAATCCTGACTGGGTTTGCAAATGTTTTCTCGCAAAACGAGCAGGATTTAAGCCAAAGCAGTGTGCAATACCGCGTTTGGCCTGAGGGGGCAGGGGCCTGAGCCGAGCAGAGCTGAACTGCACCGTTTGGAGCTGCTCTAAAAATCTCGGAAATACTCCGTTCCCGAGCCTTTCTGAGTTCAGCCGAAGTGTTCTCAGCCCTTTCCAGATGTTTCCAAGGTTCTCCGGCACCCCTCCCACCTCTGGCCACATGCCGTTTTGCATGCCATTGAAGTCAATGTGGAACCAATTATTTTCGTTTCCATTGACTTCAATGAGGAAACTCGCTTTGATATGCGAGTACTTTGGCTTACGAGCATTTTCCTGGTTCCACTGTACTTGTGTTTAAAGGTATCCTGTTCTTTGTATTGCTTCCTTTGTGTGAAACCCCTGGTGTTCCTGCCAGTCTACTCATGCTCTCCAAAACTTGTCCAATTAAAAAATTCTTTGCATCCATTAAGAAAATGCAAAGCCCAGGAAGCACCAATTGCCCTGGTCGAATGTGCCGTGACCGGAAAGGGGGCGCCCGCCCCCTAAGAGCATAAGCCTGTATGACGGTCTGTCTGATCCACCTAGAGATGGTGGCTGACGAGTCCGCCAGGCCCCTTTGTGGACCAGATACCGACACAAAAAGTGAGTCAGACCTCCGAAACGGAGCCGTAGCTGACAGGTACACCCGCAGAGCACGTATCACGTCTAAGAAATGAAGTGAGACCTCCCTAGCATGCAATGGCCGAGGACACAAGGACAGAAGCACAATGTCCTCGTTAAGATGAAACAATGAAACCACCTTCCAAAGAAAGGAAGGTCGCGGGCGTAACACCGCCTTATCCTTATGGAGGACCAAGTATGGCGACTTGCAGGACAAGGCCGCCAGCTCAGAAACCCTTCTGACAGACGTAATGGCCACCAAGAAGGCCTCCTTTTGAGAAAGCGTCACGAGGGGAATCTCTCTGATGTCCTCGAAGGGAGGTTTCTGAAGAACCGAGAGCACCAGATTCAAATCCCATGGGGGAAGAGGTGGTCTAAGAGGGGGAAGTATATGATGAACCCCCTGCACAAAGGTACCCACCAGAGAATGGGCCACCAAAGGCTGCTGAAAGAACACAGCCAAGGCTGAAATCTGACCCTTAATGGTGCTTAAGGCAAGCTTCTGATCCACGCCACGCTGTAAAAACAGCAGGATTCTGGATACAAAATACGTCCGTGGACCCCAACCCATCTCTTCGCACATAGAGATGTAGGCCTTCCAAGTGCGATGGTAAATCTTCCTCGAAGAAGACTTCCGAGCCCGCAGCATAGTTGGAATGACAGAGTCGGAAAGACCTCGGTCCCTTATGCCCCGTACACACCATCACTTTATGTGATGAAAAAAAACGACATTTTCTGTGAAGTAAAAAATGACATTTTTGAAACTTCAATTTTCAAAGACAAAGTTGCCTACACACCATCGTTTTTCTCACAATGTTCTAGCAAAGCGAGGTTACGTTCCACCACGTTTTTCCATTGAAGCTCGCTTCATAAGTAGCTTCTGGGCATGCGCGGGTGAAAAAACTTTGTTTTAAACGAAGTTTTTTGCTACACACGGTCAATTTCTGTGAAGTAAAAGTTGACGTTTTGAAAAACGACACATAAAATTGAAGCATGCTTCAATTTTTTTTGGTCGTTTTTTAGAAGACATAAAACAACGTTTTCCCCCACACACGGTCAATTAAAGTGACGTTTTTAAAAACGTCATTTTTTTTCATCACATAAAGTGATGGTGTGTACGCGGCATTAGAAGCTGGCTTTCAATAGCCATGCCGTTAAAGCAGGATGGAGTATAGGACCTTGGGACAGAAGGTCCTCCCGCATTGGCAGCCGCCAAGGCGCATCCGCCACTTGGCGCACGAGATTGGCGTACCAAGGACGCCGGGGCCAATCCAGGGCGATTAGAATCATCGGGATCCCCTCAGCCTCCACTCTGCGGAGTAGTCGAGGCAGCAACTTCAGTGGGGGAAAGGCATAGATTAATCGATACTGACCCCACGGGGCTACCAACGCGTCTGACGCGTCCGCCCAGGGATCCCTGGACCTGGCCACGAACCTTGACACCTTGCGGTTGAGGCGAGAGGCCAGGAGATCCACATCCAGTGTTCCCCATCTCCTGCAAAGGAGTTGAAACACCTCCTGATGCAATGACCATTCTCCCTGGTCCAGCATCTGGCGACTCAGGTAGTCTGCCTGCCAGTTCTCCAGGCCTGGAATGTAGACGGCCGACAGAGCTGGCACGCTTCTTTCTGCCCACCTTAGGATGTGAGCGACCTCGGACGCTGCAGCCGAGCTCCGTACTCCCCCCTGATGGTTGATATAAGCCACAGCCGTGGCGTTGTCCGACTGGATCCTGATCGGGCGGCCTTGAAACCTCCTTGACCACGAGGAGAGGCATAGCCTGATCGCCCGAAGTTCCAAGACCTTGATCGGCAGACAGGACTCTTCTAGAGTCCAACGACCTTGGGCCGACTGGACCCCCCAGATGCCCCCCCCAGCCCGAGTGGCTGGCGTCCATCGTAACCACCGGCCACTGAAAGGGGAGAAAGGACTTCCCTGCCCGATGAGCCGGGGATCTCAGCCACCAATTCAGAGAATCCCTGACCAGATGGCTGACCTGAATCTGACAATCCAGCGACGATGGGGATCTGTTCCACTTGGGAAGGATCTCCCTCTGTAGTACTCGAGTGTGGAACTGGGAGTACGGTACAGAAGATCGCCTAAGTAGCCCACGATGGGAATGCCTCGCTGTCTCAGCAAAGCTATGATCGGCGCGAGCACCTTGGTGAAAACTCTTGGTGCTGACGCCAGAAGAAAAGGGAGGGCCACAAACTGATAGTGATCCTCCCCGATCGCAAAACGCAGAAACCTCTGATGACTTGCGCAGATTGGGACATGCAAGTATGCGTCCTTGATGTCCAAGGACGTCAGAAAGTCCCCCGGATTGAGCGCAGCTACCACCGAGCGAATCGATTCCATGCGGAACTTCCTTACTTTCACAAAGACATTCAGAGCCTTGAGGTCCAGGATCGGGCGGACCCCGTCCTTCGGGACCACAAACAGATTAGAATAAAAACCCTGAAACCTCTCGTCCTGCGGAACGGGTAAAATTACTCCGCAACCTAGCAAGTCCCTTACTGCCCCCAACAGGGCAGCCCGACGAGCCGGTAGGAGAGGGAGACTTGAGGGAAAGAATCTGTTTGGGGGATAGGAAAGAAACTCTATCTTGTACCCCGAAGAGACCACTTCGCAGACCCATTGGTCGGAGTGCAGAGAGTCGTGAACCTGCAAAGCCGTCCCCCCACCCATGAGTCGGGCAGGGGCAGGCCTTCATGCAGTTGCAGGCTTGGGTGCCGGCTTGTTTGGCTTCCGCACCCAGGGACGTCTCTGTCCCCCAGTTGAGGCCTTGTCGGTCTGGGAGGGTTTACCCGCGGGCCCTGACTGACGAAAATACCGCTTCTGTGTGGGAAAAGAAGGACCCGGCTTACAGGGGGGTCCCTTCCCCTTGGAGGACTGAGGGAGAAGAGTGCTCTTCCCTCCCATGACATCCTTGATAATGTCATCCAGTGAAGACCCAAAAAGCCTCCCACCCTTGAAGGGTAAATCCGCCAGGGCTTTCTTAGAGGCCTGGTCCGCAGACCAGCATTTCAGCCAAAGCAGGCAGCGTAAAACCACCGCCGAAACAGAAGCTCTGGATATCAAGGGTGTTGCATCTAGTGAAGCATCACAAACATAGACAAGGCCCTGGACCAGCTGGTCAGCCAGTCTAATAACTTCAGGCAGGAGTTGGTGCTCCTCCGCGCTCTGGCGCAAAACCTTTGCCCCCGCTTTTTACCCCCCTTACCGCCGCACGCCGCTTCCACCCTGGCAACAAATGTCTCCAGGACTGCCGACAAAGAGTCTATTGTGAGTGCAGAAACAGAAGTACCAGCTGCTGCCTCTGCCATGCTGGGGGAAGGAGGACCAGATACTGACTCCCGCACACCGCTGCGTGTGTGAGGAGAAGCCGTGAGGTAAAACATGTGGTAGCCGTGGAGTGCTGTGTGAGGAGAACGGCGCTGTGCGCCGTAGGAGTCAACACTATAGGCCGAGGACTTAGGCAAGATGGCCGCCGAGCGCCCATATGGAGCCTGGCGCGGCTACAACAAAATGGCCGCCAATGGAATTTTCAATAGAAACTGAAAATCCCCCAAAAAAAAATCACCAGCGCCGCCAGAACGGCGGCAAAACACAACATTTAAAAAGGTGAAAGCCTAGAAAGGCTGCTCAGCATCCCAAAACGTCCAGAAAAGAGGACTCCCGGAAGTACCACATAGGCCAGGCGCACAGTCCCCTCAACCAGGCGCCCCCCCCACCCCGACAGCATGTAGAACAGCAGAGGGAAAAAAGGGCGCAGGAAAGGGAGGATACCGAAACACCAGGAATGCTCAGCTGTACCACCCCACCTAAGAGGGAGGGACTGTACTTACCAATCCACGGGACGACTCACTGACGCATTCCAGACAGGCGTACGACCGCAATGGAGGTAGCCGTCGACCCGGTCCACTGTGAGTGAGACAACACCACAGCTCAGTCATGTGCAAAGCTCACTGGCCACCCTAGGAGTCATGGGGCATGTCATGGCAGACCCAGCCTCTTTGCAAAGGTGTGCTCACGCTCGCTGGCCGAACTGAGAAGACTACAAGGATCTATAATATCCAGCCTGTCTCTCAGCCGACAGTTGATAGAAGAAACAAAAATAAAAATAAAATAAAATAAAATCTTTTCCTCAGGGTGCTGGGCCCAAAGGGAGCCATACGTCCTTTTCCTTTGCTAGGCAGAACGAAACTGAGGCTGCATACTGCAGGGAGGAGGGTTATGTCCGGAGGGACCGATCCCTGGGCGGGGCTATTCAGCTCTGTTTAAAATGACATGTATATGAATATCTAACATGTTTCTGCCTAGTCCTCTCCTGTAAACAGGGAACATAACCCACTTGTCAAGAATTAAGAGGCTGTGTCCGTCCATGGACAACAAGAGAAATAGACTTTACAATCACTTTAAATATGCTTTAAAATTAGTACCCATTGATCTCTGTAGGTTTAAGTTCTGTGGGGTAATTCATCATAAATCTTCACAGCGCAAAAAAAAAAAAATCTCTTGCCAGAAGTGAGTTGGCAGCCTGCTAGAAAAGAAATGTGCATGATTCCCCCATCAACACACGCAGTGTTGACAGAGGTATCCCTCCTGCCGAGCAGTTGTCTCCTCCTGCTGGTGGGGCAAAGACAGTGATTATCACTAGTGGCTATAGCAGCCGCTTGTGATAATCGCAAGCGAATCCAGCAGGCTGGATGTACCCAAGTTGATTGATCGATCAACTTTATACATTCATCCTGCCCACTAACCCCTTGTGCCGGGCATACGTAAATATACAGCCACTCGACGCCTGGTCCTTAGCGCTGAGGAGCGTCATATTTGTGTTAATTGCTGCACGCTCCCATCACAGTTACCATCGACTAACAGAAAGCTCCTGATCGCAACAAGTTTTTGGACCATGTGACCGATGTGACAGTTAATCACGGCTTAAGCCCATACCCCCCCCCCCCCCCGCGTTATAAACCTCTTAAGAGCCCAGGAGGTTAATGGTTTGAATCGTGATTGGCCAGTCTAAGGACAACACAGAGCAGGTAGATGCACAAATAGAGTGGAAAATCAGAATGCTGAGACGCAACTTAAAGGACTTCATAGCAGCTCTTGAGGATGAGTTGCTCCAGACTATCTGCAGCTACGGAGGTCAGTAAGGGCTTGTATCAAAGCTTATTTATTGCTCATGAATGATTTATGATTCATTTTGAAGGACAAATCATCACTTTCTGTTTCTTACAGTGGATAAAAAGGTTCCTAAGTAATTGCCCTAGACAAACGGATTTAGCAGCAACCAGAAAAAGTGAATTATATGGTATATTTTCTTTAGATTTGTTACTTTCTTATTATTTGTTTTACACTTTGAAAGGTATTCCCTTTTATACAACATGTCAAAATCACTGACTAGCTTTAGAAAAAGTTGGCTTTACGCCTCTGGAAAAAAAGATGCTACACTTTTCCCGACATAGCTGGCAACGAAATCAGAAGTTCTTTCACCACATGAAACATACAGTTACAGCTCTATGCAAATTGGAGCTTCTAAAGATGATAGGGCAGATGGCAGCTACACCCAGTGCTGTGGGCCAGTGTAAACTGGCATTGCAAATGGCAGAGTTGTGGCTTTGCAGCCAGATTCCTCTAATGATGTAGCCAAATACTCACATTGTCTGATTGTCTAATAGGCACAAACACTGGCAGTCCAAAGGGAAGAAAATGTAATTGTCAGAAAGACATTAAAAAGCAAGAACATGAAGGAGGAAAACTGAACATGTGCATGTTCACACGGCTCTACATATTCTAAATATAGAGAGAGTGTTAACCAGGCTCATCACAGCTATCTTTAACTCACCTGCTGTGTGAGTTAGTAAAAATCTTGGGACTGTATAAAAGAAAGAAACTTGAAATACCAAATGAACTGACATTCAAAACCAGGCCAATTCTGACATTTCTCACATGTTAAAATAAGCATTTTTTGCTATAGAATTACCGTATTTATCGGCATATAACATGCACAGGCATATAACCTTCATTTTAAGAGGGAAGTTTCAGGGGAAAAAAACTTACATTTTAAATAAACAAATTTGAAGCAAAATAAGGCCCCTTTCAGACGTCCGTTCCGCCTGTCCGTTCATTACAAGTCCGTTAACGGACTTGTAATGAATCCCTATGGGAACGCGTCCGTTAGCGGATGGAGCATCCGCTAGCGTCCGCGTCCGTCGGGATCCGGTTTTCGGACGGAAGAAAACCCTATTTTTCTTCCGTCCGGCGGAACGGAACTGATGCAGACGGACAGACGGTCCGTCTTCATCCGGTTCCCCATAGGGGACAGCGGAGCTGAGACAGGGAGGTCCCTGCACTGTGTGCGGGGACCGCCCTATCCGCCGAGAGCTCAGCGGGGATCCCCGCTGAGCCGACGGAGACACATGGAGCGGACCCAGAAACGGTCTGCTCCGTGTGAAAGAGCCCTAAGGGTCAGTGCCCATCTGCAGTCTCAAAATTGCCCATCAATGCAGCTTGATCAATGCCCATCCACAGCCTCATAATTGCTCATCAATGCAGCTTGATTAATGCCCATACACAGCCTCATCATTGCCCATCAATGCAGCTTGATTAATGCCCATCTGCAGCCTCCCCATTGCCATGCCGTCAGATTACATACAGCGAGAATCTCCTGTTTACGCGACGGCCTCTTTAATACAAAGTCCCGCCTCCTGGACCGGCTTCTATGATAGACAGAACACTGGTCCAATGCCGGTGATCTGCCGATATGGTTCCTCCCATCGATATGGTTCCGTGCTTGACTGCACAGACAAAGGCGACGGAAATCACTGAACCTGATCAGCTGTAGCAACAGGTTCAGGCAACGTGGAATTTGCTGTAAGTGGCCAGTCGGCCTCACGTCCTCGCTGCGCTCGCTCGGCCTCCTGGCTCTTTTTTTAACATCCTCCAATCCACAGGGATGGTAAGGAATGAGCCTGGATTCCGCCTGAGCCACGCAGCTGTTCAGGTTCGGAGATTTCCGTGGGCTTTGTCTGCACCTGCGCAGTCAAGCAGGGAACTATATCGATAGGGGAACTAGCTCGACAAGACACCAGCCCAGGAGACGGGACTTCCTTTACAGAGGCTGCAGAGTAAACAGGAGATTTTCGCTGTATGTAATCTGACGGTGCTCGTTCCGCCCCCCTCTGACGGTGCTCGTTCCTATTCTCTCCGAGGCAGCCCAAATTGCAGTATAGGCGTATAACACGCACACATTTTTTGCAACCGATTTGCAGGGTTAAAAAGTAAGTGTTATTTGCTAAATAAATACAGTACTTAGGACCCCCAAACATTATATATTTTTGAAAACAGAGACCCCAAAGAAAAAAATTTACATCCTTTTTTTCCCCACAAATAGAGCTTTCTTTTGGTGGTATTTGATCACCTCTGCGGTTTTTATTTTTTAAACTATAAACAAAAAAAAGAGCAACAATTTAAAAAAAAAAATAAGCAATATTTTTTACTTTTTGCTATAATAAATATCCCCAAAACTATATATATATATATAAAAAAAAAATTCTCTCAGTTTAGGCCGATATGTATTCTTCTACATATTTTTGCTGAAAAAAATCGCAATAAGCGTCTATTGATTGGCTTGCGCAAAATTTATAGCGTTTACAAAATAGGGGATAGTGTTATGGCATTTTTATTAATATTTAGTTTTTTACTAATAATATTTTTATCGTGACTGCGACATTATGGCGGACACCTCGGACACTTTTGACGCCATTTTGGGACCATTGTCATTTATACAGCTATCAGTGCTATAAAAATGCACTGATTACTGTAAAAATGACTGGCAGTGAAGGGATTAACCAGTAGGGGGCGCTGAAGGGGTTAAGTGTGTCCTAGGGATGTGTTCTAACTGTAGGGGGGATGGGCTACATGTAACACAACACTGATCACCGCTCCCTTTTTGATTAAAGGGAGCGATGATCAGTGTCCTTGTCACTAGGAAGAATGGGGAAATGCTTGTTTACATCAGCATTTCCTCGTTCTTCCTCCCTGTGAGATGATCACGGGACTCCCGGCGGACATCGAGTCCACGGGACCCGTGGTCACACTCACGGAGCTTGTGCGCCCA
This sequence comes from Rana temporaria, assembly GCF_905171775.1. Taxonomy (NCBI): domain Eukaryota; kingdom Metazoa; phylum Chordata; class Amphibia; order Anura; family Ranidae; genus Rana; species Rana temporaria. The sequence continues at coordinate 469,319,367 of NC_053489.1, read as the reverse complement.
CAATTCTGCGTCTAAAAGGGCAACGTATATATACACGTTGATCTGCCCAGCCGTGCCATTCTGCCGACGTATAACGGCGCCAGCCGGTAGGAAAGTGGTTAAAGAATTTTAGTGAACACAAACCCCAAAAAATTAAAAAAATTGGGTAAAATATAAAAAGATGATGTTATGTCGAGTAAATAGATACCCAACATGTCATGTTTTAAATTTGCGCACGGTGGTGGAATGGTAATAAACGATAGCACCTATAAATCCCCAGAGGCAACGCTTTAAAAACATTTAAAGGTTACCAGTTTAGAGTTAAACAGGCAGGTCAGGTGCTAGAATTATTGTTCTCACTCTGGCATTCATTGTGATACCTCGTTTACATATGCTTGTGAGACCTATGTATGCGTTTGCATTTGCACGCGAGCGGGGGGCACTTTAAAATATGTTTTTTCATTTATTTTATTTGCATTTTTTTTTACACTGCCTTTGCATTTTATTCTATTTGTTCAACTTTATTGCTATTAAAAGGGATGACGAACATACCTTGTGATAGTGACTTTTTACTGGGAAATCTGGAGTCTATTAGACCCCATATCTCTGCTCTGCCCTCAAAAGCATCTGATCAAACTGAGATTGGTTTGATCAGATACTTTACAAGTTAGTAATGGCTTGAAAACATCAAACTGAAACCAACTCTGACATATTCATGTACAATGCAGGAACAGAAGTCATGCCCTTTACAGGACAACAGCAAGGGCCTGCCCACATTCCGAAGTGTCAGGCCCCGTACACACGACCAGTTTCCTCGGCAGAATTCAGCTTCCGACCGAGTTTCTGGCTGAATTCTGCCGTGTTCTCTATTTCCTCGTTGTTCTATGGGAGCTCTCGCCCCGCCGAGCTCCTCGGCGGCTTCAGTGCTGAACTGGCCGAGGAACTCGATGTGTTTGGCACGTCGAGTTCCTCGGCCGTGTGTACGAGGCCTCAGACTGTGGTGTTGGCAGCCAGAGGAATGGAGAAAAGCTAAACAAGAATTTAATTCATGCAATGTTGGAGGGTAGATTTAACGGGAGCCTGGAGTTGGGATTAAGTTTATACATTTTAAAGTTATTTCAATTTGTGTTCTAAAAGCACTTTCATACAAAGTTTCTTTATCCTCCTCCACAATGCTAATCTATCCCCCCTTTTGCCCCCCAAATGCATACTTACCTTGCAATTGTGCCCATGATGTCCGATCTTTGTTTACATTTTGGTGCCATTCTTTGGTGTGCTAATGTTGTAGAAATGGGGACAGCCCATCTCTGCTATCCCTGATTTGTCAGTGTGCCTGTCACACAGACAGGCGAATTGGCCAAAAAGTTTGTTGTGGGGTGGGAGGAGCCTGATGGGGAATTCTGAGAAACTGGTTCCACATCTGGTCCTCCTCTCTTGTGATTGACTGCAGCCGGCAGCAGAAAGACTCCATAGCCCAATAATAGAGTTAACCACACATAGGGGGAGATTTACTAAAACTGGAGAGCTCACAATCTGGTGAAGCTGTGCATGGTAGCCAATCAGCTTCTAACATCAATTTGTTCAATAAAACTTTGGCAATATAACCTGGAAGCTGATTTGTTTCTCTGCAGAAGTGAGCCTCATTTTGCACTCTCCAGCTATAGCAGTGTTTCTCAATTCCAGTCCTCAGGCCCCCCAACAGGTCAGGTTTTCAGGATTTCCATTATTTTGCACAGGTGATTTGATCAGTTTCACTGCCTTAGTAATCACCACAGCCTTTTCATCTGAGGGAAATCCTGAAAATCCTGACCTGTTGGGGGGGCCTGAGGACTGGAATTGAGAAACACTGAGCTATAGCAAATAAACCCCAAAGTGTTCTGTGAGACGCAGGCTCAGAGAGTGAGAGAACCCTTATCAAAGGTCAGTTCATATACGGTATAAAAATGCCTGAGTACAGCCAACTAATTATTGAGGTCTAGCTACCAGATTAGATGTGGTCCTATGATTGAAGGTATTATAGCACGAAAGCTCTATAAAGTTTTGGGTTCCAGGACCCATGGCTACAACTTAATAAGAGCTGAGAACACAAATCAGCTTACCCCCCAGGTACCAACAGTACTCAAATATGCGGCGGGTGGTCCTTGGAGCTGAGTGGCCGCATATTTGAATACCAATTAGCCAACAGAGCTGTGCCGAGAGCACGCACCCTGCGACGACTAACAAAAAGCTCCTAATTGCTGCTGTGACAGCCAATCACCACAGTCACATGTTCATAAACCCTGCCCCACCTCCTGGTATCTAAAACCTCTTAAAGGGCTGGCGTAAAAGGCTTAAAGTGATTGTAAACCTCCGACATAATATATGAACAAAGTATATTGCTCTATACTGTGCATTTATCTAAATTAAGAGCACCGAGTGTAATTTCTGTCTGCTCTCTCATTACTTTGCTATCAGCGTGGTCACTTCTGACACCAGGGGAGGGAGCTCCAGCACACAGCCTATGATTGGCAGCCTCAGCTCGTTCCTGTGTGTCCTGTAAGGGGGGCTGTGTCCCTTCCCGCTAATCATTTCTCAGAGCTCTGCATACTGAGCTCTGCAGTGTGTATTTTCAACTCTCTGGCCCTGTTTCTGACAGCTCAGACATGCTTTATAAATTCTGCACTTTGAACAGATGTAAAGAAGAGAACACTGCAGCTAAAAAGGTACAACTTATGTAGGATGATTTGTTTAATCTCTGTGTATCACCTGAGGCCAGTCACTTCATTGGGTATATGTAAGGGTTTGAAACCACTTTAAATACTAGCAGTCATTGATGAAAAGGCCAACAAAATCCCAGACTGTATTAAAAAAGGGAATGTTGCATGAAAGGAAGTAGAATGTAACCACTGTAAAACATATTTGTCTGAAACACATCTAAAATACTACTGCTTTGGGCTCTGGCCACAAGGAGGATATGACAGGGAAAATGAGTGTTTAGAGATAGCCAAGATTATTAGCTAACATGGCACAGATTACTTTACACCAGAATTGGGAAGGATTGAGCCATATATGACCACATTAGTCACAATTCCAAATTAAATGAATGGTTTACAAGACTGAACATTATTTACCAATATTAGGATGCTTCAGGAGACGACAGATTCTTGCTTCACGCTCCAATTTCTGGTGATCTGTCAATGAAAAAATAAACAATTTAAGAGAGAGAGGCATTTTACTATTACCGGACACTTAAAGTGAGAAAACGGATGTGTAGCTAGCCACATATAACACCTGATCTGTGGGACCTAATATGAGTTTTTTTTTTTTTATTAAATAAAAATAAGCAAAGCTCTCCCCTAGTGTGTGTACCTCTAAATCTGGGTACACACCCTACACATTTCGACCGGTTTCTGAGCAACAAACCAACCAAAATTTGCCATGTGCGTGCCCTGGTGAACCACCTCCCTCCCAGCATCCTTTGATTAGAAAAATCGAAGGAGCCGGGTGGGAATTGCTGGCTGAACAGTAACTGATACAACAGTCATTGCAGGAGATTCTATAGCATGAATGGGGGAATCTGTTAGATTATATTGTGCAGCCTATGGGTAGAGTGAAAATAATCTATGCATGTATACCCAGCTTAAGATGTTTCAGTACAGCACACCAAGTATACAGTAAAGGTATTTTTTAGGGGCTTCTGCACTGATGACACCAGCCAATATAGTTTACAAAAAAACAAGGTCTCGCGCTCAAAACACCAACCAACTGTAACATACTGTTCTGCACATCGCAGACCTGAAAGAGACGGATCCTCTTTTTTTTTTTTTTGTATCACAATAAGGGGCACACAGGCTCACATATTAATACAGCAATAAGCCTACATGCTTGCTGCCTTCTTCTTTAAGTCATCTTAATCAATATGTATGTCAGGTATCTTTGGGGGTCATTTTATCAAAAAATAAAAAAAATTGTAAAGATTTGCTCACCTAAAGTGCATACTTAGAATTTTGACCAGTTTGCAATTTCTTCAATTAACCACTTCCATACCGGGCACTTACGCCCCTTCCTGCCCAAGCCAATTTTCAGCTTTCAGCACTGTCGCACTTTGAATGACAATTGCGCGGTCGTGCTACACTGTAATCAAACATTTTTTTTATCATTTTGTTCCCACAAATAGAGCTTTCTTTTGGTGGTATTTGATCACCTCTGCGGTTTTTATTTTTTGCGCTATAAACAAAAAAAGAGTGACAATTTAAAAAAAAAAACACTATTTTTTACTTTTTTATTTAATAAATATCACAATTTTTTTTAAAAAAACTTTTTTTTCCCCTCAGTTTAGGCCGATACGTATTCTTCTACATATTTTTAGTAAAAAAAATCGCAATGATCATATATTGATTGGTTTGCGCAAAAGTTATAGCGTTTACAAAATAGCTGATAGATTTATGGCATTTTTATTTTATTAATTTTTTTACTAGTATTGGCGGCGATTTGCGATTTTTTTACTGTCACCGTGACATTGCGGCAAACACATCGGACACTTTTGACACGTTTTTGGCGCCATTCACATTTATACAGCGATTAATGCGATAAAAATGCACTAATTACTGTATAAATGTGACTGGCATTCAAGGGGTTAACACTAGGGGGTGAGGGAGGGGTTAATATGTATACCTGTATTGTGTTCTAACTGTGGGGGAAGGGGGGTGACTGGGGGAGGTGACCGATCTATGTCCCTATGTACAAGGGACACAGATCGGTCTCCTCTCTCCCCTGACAGGACGTGGAGCTCTGTGTTTACACACAGAGCTCCACGTCCCTGCTCTGTCGTTACTGATCGCGGGTACCTGGCGGACATCGCGACCGCCAGGCACGCGCATCAGCATCTCAGGGTCGCGCCGGGCGCGCGCGCGCCGCCGCCGGCACGCTCGCGCGCCCCCCAGTGGCCGAGGGAATACAGGACGTCATATGACGTCCTGTTGAATATTCAGAGTCACCATGGAGCCGTCATTTGACGATGGCACGGTACTCTAGTGGTTAAAGAATAAATTACCACAACATTTCATATTCCTGATATGTGTATGTTGTACCATTACTTCTATCCTGTTCTCTTTGTATTGCTTACTAAGGATGAAATACCTGGTGATCCTGCTAGTTCGTTTTCTCTCTTATTTCAAACTGACCATGCTAAGCATGAGAGCCCCTCCATCCGAGTAGGGACAGTTTTCTTCCTGTGCTGGAGTGCTGGCAAAAGAGGTTTTGTGTGCTGCTTGAGGCACCTGTGTCGGGGGTTCCCTACCCCTGGTATAGGGTAAGAGTTCACCTTCATTCTGTTTGATAATTGGAACTAACCGGAATATGGTTAACTACTAAATTTTCCTTGCCCAATGTTACGGCAATGGAAGCAAATTATAAAGTCCTAACACGCTGGTATCTTGTACCTGCCAGAGTGGCTAAATACACTCCCAATCATTCAGCCTTCTGTTTTTCAGGGGCTGCACAGATCCAGGAACACACATGCATATATGGTGGACATGTCCAATAGCACAATCCTTTTGAGGGAAAATCTTTGAACTAGCCTCCAAAATGTTCCAAAAGCCGCTAGCACCAGACCCTGCCATAGCATTACTTGATCTGAAACCAGATCATCTAACATTCTCCCAATTTAAGCTTTTTGTTCAACTTTCAACCGCTGCTAAGCAAACAATGGCGAAAGCATGGAAATTACCAAAACTAAGAACAGAATGAATTCTGCAATGTCCAATGCTAAAATGTCAGCTATTGAAGGTAACAATATTCCGGAATTCAAGAAAATGTGGAACCCATGGATAAAGACTCATTTACCCCCAAATTTTAATGATTCAGTCTTTCAGCCATGGTAACTGATTATTTAACAAAACCGTGTAACCACACTTCTATTTCTAAATCGAATAACTATACTGAACCACGCCCTGGTACCTGGACCGACATTGTGAACTTACTCTCTCACTATTCTTTCTTTCCCCCCCTTTTTCTCTTAAAGTGGTAGTAAACTCTGTACTACCACTTTCACTTACAGGTAAGCCTATAATAAGTTTTACCTGTAAGTATAAAGAATATCTCCTAAACCTGTACGGTTTAGGAGATATTCCCCTCGCAATGTGCCGCTGACTGCAGCGGCGCATGTGCAGCGGGGATCTTCGGCTAAAGGCCCGGCAACCACCGGACCTTGCCAGACAGAAGTCTGCGCGGGAGTGATGTCATCGCCGCTCCAGCCAATCACAGCGCTGGAGCGGCGATACCCGGAAGACACACCAAAACAAGATGACATCTCCCTCGGCGTGGACCAGGTAAGTTCCCCTAACCTTGTTTCAAGGTAAGTATTTCATAATGAGCTAGTATGCGGTGCATACCAGCTCATTATGGCTTTTGCTTTTCAGGTATGAAAAAAAAAAAACAGCAGCGGCTATACTACCGCTTTAACTTTTTTATTTTTTATTTTCTTTTTAAGTTAATGTATAACATTTGTTTATCTATATCATTCAGCTCTATATCAATACATGATAGATTTACATATATACAAAGTTTTTAGGTATTAATAGTTACAATTAATATACTAATATTCATACTAACATGATAAAGTAACATAGAGCAATTAATTAAAGGAACACTAAAGATAATAAAAAATAACAAACATGTTATACTTACCTCCACTGTGCAGCTCGTTTTGCACAGAATGGCCCTGAACCTGTTCTTCTGCGGTCCCTCGGCGGCTGTTTTGGCTCCTCCCTCGCATGATGGTTAGTTCTTGCGGGCGTGCTCCAGTGATACAGCCGGCGGCTATAGCCGCTCACTGTATCACTTGGCCCCGCCCCCCAGCGCCGCGCATCATTGAAAGTGATTGACAGCAGCGTGTGCCAATGGCTGCGCTGCTTTCAATCAACCAATGAATGAGCCGAGAAGCCGGCTGAGAAGTCTGCGCGTGCATGGCATGGAACTTTTGAGGGGTTAGGTAAGTAAACGGGGGCCTTGGGGGGGGGGGGGGGGGGGGCGCAACCTCTTTAATTGCGTGTGATGAAGTTGAACACAAACAAAACATACTATGTTACCTACATACATTATTTTTATTGTTTTGTTGTTTAACAAAAGAGCTTATATATATACTTGTATATGTAACAATGTACTTTCATGTTATTGTGCAATCAATAAAACTTTTTTGACAAGGAAAATTTGAATTAACATTTTAAAGATGTACAGCCATTCAATAAGGATAGAAAATATGAACACAGTAGACTACAGAAACAAATCTGTATTCATCTCTCATGGGTTTTAGTTTTGATCATTTTAGTGACTGCCCCTCCTCTTCAGACAACCGCAAACAGGCAAAATGCAATTCTTACATAAAAGCAAATAGCTGATGAAAGCACATCGCTCCCTATGAAGCAAAGCCTCTTGATACACAAGTATCTGCTGAAGAAATAATTGTTAAACACTTTTTAGTCTATGTAATTGCCCATCCTATTAACACCCTACATAATATAATGTCTAAGTTCCACTTTAACTTTGTTAGTGGAGAATTCTGCCTTTCTTCTTGAATTTAGCTACACTACCCATTGGTGTCCTGGCCCAGCACACACCTCACATCCAGCATCTATGGCAGCAGTGAGATGGCTCTTTCATTACACAGAGCTAACCTTCATACTGCATATCCTGTATTTTAGAAAATCCATTGAACACTTGGGGTTACAGGCACATTAAACAGCATTAAACCTGTATTAAATATACTCCTATCTGCCTGTCTGTACTTCTTGTCAGTGTTCACTCCCCATCCAAGCTCTCCTTTCCAGATTACCTCATGTTTATTGTCAGCTTCCTCCACAGGGAGAAATTTGCACTCTAATGCCTCATACACACGGACAGTTTTCCCATTGGGAAAACTGCCGTGACAGCTATTGGCTGGGAAAACTGGCCGTGTGTATACTCCATGGCAGTATTCCTGACAGGAAAACTGCAGCGAATGGCGGCGGGAAAAAAGAGATCTGGTTCTCTTTTTTCCCGCTGGGATTCCTGTCGGTTTTTAACCCGGCAGTTTTCCTATTCGAAACACTGTGGTGGAGCATACACACGGCCGGGATTCCCGGCCAAAGCTCTCATGACAGTTTTCCCAGCCGGAAAACCTCTGGTGTGTACAGGGGGAAAGTTACCAAGCAGGTTCTCGGTTTTCCCCCCGGGATTCCCAGCTGACTTTTTACCGCCGGTAATTCCGGTTGTGTGTACAGGGCTTGAGGCCTTATGCACGTGGAGGTTTCAAAGCAGCCCATACAAGTGAATGGCTTTACACACATCAATGGCCTATGCATGCACAAATAGCTTATTTCCCATACACACTAGGGTGACCAGGCCTCCCCAGTTTCAGGGGACAGTCTCCTGATTGAGGACACTGTCCCCGGACCAAGTCTGTCCTGGGTTTTGTCCCCAGATTGGATTTAATAGGGGGCAGGGGCAATTTCAAAGACAATCAGTTAAAAAATTTGAATTACACCCCCCCGCTCCGCCGTGCCTACTAGCATAGGGGGGTTGTATTTTTCCCATTATCTGTGCCCCTTTCTGATGATCATGTGCTGGTTGGAGCGGATGGAATATTTCCTCAGTTTCGGACGCATGACCGTTTAGCATTGCTCGCATGTTCTTCTGCCTTGGCTCAAATCCTGGCCAGCCACCTGCCTATCTCCTTGCCTTCCCTGGCGGATTGATCTTCCTCCGCTCCCCATCCAGCAGTAGCCGGGCCCGAAGAGTAGGCTGAGAGGGGGGCGGCGACAGGCAGAGAGTCACTGATTGTTGCCATTACTAGTAAAGAAAAAATATGTCCCCGGATTTCATTTTAAAAATCTGGTCAAATTAATACACACTGCTTTCTTGTTTGGGTAAGACACCATACGAGCATTCATGGGTAAAGCACAGCAGATAGACCACATATGCAATCACACAACACAGCCAGAATACACACTTCCTGTCCCATATATTTATCTGACAGACACAGGGGAGGCATCAGGGGTCTAATAAAACTTCAACGTTAAAAAAAAAAAGTAATAAACTAGTAAAAGTGTGACTTACCCTACCAACCTTCTATAACCTAACTGTGTGCACTGCCATGACATTCTTTCACCACTACCTTTACAAACTATTGGGTGCACTGCCCACTGCCATACTCTTTACACTCCTCTCTGCACATATTGCCTGCCATCAAACCTTTCACACATATACTGTCCAACATCATAGCCTCCACGCCCCTCCCCATACCCTCTGTACTCCTCCCTTGTACATACTGCCCACTGTCATACCCTCCTCAATCCTCCCCTGTGTATACTGCCCACCATCATACCTTCTGAATTATTTCCCTGCAAATGGTGCCTGGTGCCATATCCTCCAAATTTCTCGCTTGCATATACTGCTTGGTGTTGTACCCTCCACACTCTTCTCCCACACATAATGCCCACCATCTTATCTCAACTTTTTCTAGCATAGATAAAACAAGCCATAGAAAGAGACAATACACAACTAGAAACAGCTAGAAATGAACCTACTGAAATTGACTTTATACACATTTAATATTCCCAAAAACTGAAACTTTCTAATTAGATTGAGATTACATTTCCAACTAACCTATCTAAGCAGACTAAAGATATCTACAAATATAAGATGACTGCATTTGACTGCATCCAGGCTTGGACACCTAACCGCTTGGTGTTTGGCAACAAACGAACAGTATTGGCTGCTGTCAGCCTGTCATTACTTTCTACAGGCTAGGCAGCCACTGGCATTCACAAGCACGTCATTCTAGCCACAAGAATCCACTGATTCTCACCACTGGAATCCGGTGTATTTGGGTAAACACACGTGTGAAGGAGGCCTTAAGCTATCTCAGTTGTTTTTGTCTTCTTATGAAATCTCAGACAGGCCCAGTTATGTTGGGATAAGGGCTCTAAAGGAACTATACTCCCCCAGGACTCCTTGTTCTTGTTTTTCACTAAAAGATAGTTTTTATTGACTTGCTGTATGTTTGGGGCCGTTGGTCTGCTGAAGAATCAATTTGGGACTTATCAGAAGTACACATAATGGTAATGCATGATGGATAAGTGTCTGTACTTTTTAGCATTAAAGGGGTTGTAAAGGAAAACGTTTTTTGCATTCTACCTGCGTTATACTTACCTGACCCCTCCAAAGTCCCCCGCTCGGCCCGACATCCTCTTCGCCGCTCAGCCTGGCCATTGATTGGCTAGAGTGGATGGATTGAAAGCAGCGCAGCCATTGGCGGGCGCTACTGTCAATCACATCCAATGATGCGGCGCACAGAGGGGCGGGGCTGAGTGATACAGTGAGCTGCTATGGCCGCTCGCTGTAGCACGGGAGCACGCCCGCAAGGATTCCACACAATGCGAGGGAGCTCGCATGAATGTGTGGAGTTCTTGCAGGGAGGACCAGAGACAGCCGTCGAGGGACCCCAGAAGATGTGGATAGGGGCCACTCTGTGCAAAATGAACTGCACAGTGGAGGTAAGTATAACAAGTTTGTTATTTTAAAAAATATATATGTTTCCTTTACAACCCCTTTAAGAAAATCATTACCTCTGCTAAACTCTCCAACTCCATTTGCAGAAATGCAGCCCCAAACCAGCAAGGAACCTCCACTATACTGTCAACTGCTTGCAGGCACTAGTTCTGGTATATATACAATATGTTACCAAAATAGTTGGGACACCTGCCATTACACGGCCATGAACTTTAATGGCATCCCAGTCTTAGACGGTAGGGTTCAATATTGAGTTGGTCCATGCAGCTGCTGTATAACAGCTTTAACTCTTCTGGGAAGGCTGCCCACAAGGTTTAGGAGTGTGTCTATGGGAATGTTTGACCACTTTTCCAGAAGCGAATTTGTGAGGTCAGGCACTGATGTTGGATGATAAGGCCTGGCTTGCAATCCCTGCTCTAATTCATCGCAAAGGTGTTCTATCCTGTTGAGGTCAGGACTTTGTGCAGGCCAGTGAAGTTCCTCCACCCCAAACGCGCTTATCCATGTCTTTATGGACCTTGCTTTGTGCACTGATCCAAATCCTTTGGGGGGGGGGGGGATTATGTTGTGGGGTTGTTTTTCAGGGGTTGTGCTTGGCCCCTTAGTTCCAATGATGGGAACTCTTAAAGAGGAAGTAAACTCTTTGTACTTAAAATCCTCTGAGAAGCAGGGTATTTTCTGACTGAAGAGACCCTATTGGTCTCCTCTGTCAGCTGTCCCGAAGGCACGGAACCTTGCAGGAAGACGCGAAGATGGAAGGGCTGGGGGCCTACCGGATCGCTCCCAGGGCTATGTCGGGAGGACACCATATGCTATGCATACTAGTACATTATGGCATAACCCACCTGGGGGGGCCTTGAAGTAAAAAATATATAGCAGACTTTACTTCTGCTTTAAGGCTTCAGCATACCAAAACATACCAAAACATTTTGGACAATTTCAGGCTCCGAACTTTGCGGGAACAGTTTGGGGATGGCTCCTTTCTGTTCCAACATGACTGCGCACCAGTGCACAGAGCAAGGTCCATAAAGACATGGATGAGTGAGTTTGGGGTGGAGAAACTTGACTGGCCTGACCTCAACCCGATAGAACACCTTTGGGATGAATTTGAGTGGAGACTGCGAACCAGGCCTTCTTGTTCACATCAGTGCCTGACCTCACAAATGCGCTTCTGGAAGAATGGTCAAACATTCCCATAGACACACTCCTAAACCTTGTGGACAGCCTTCCTAGAAGTGTTGAAGCTGTTATAGCTGCAAAGAGTGGGCCAACTCAATATTGAATCCTACAGACTAAGACTGCAATGTCATTAAAGTTCATGTACGTGTAAAGGAAGGTGTCCTGTACCATCTGCCCACAGGAAGCCAAAGCTAACCTAGTCTATTGCCCTGTACACACAAGCGGAATTCCCGTCGGAAAGAAGTTGGATTTTTTTTTGCATACACGCGGTCACACAAAAGTTTGGTGAACTTTTAAATGCCAAGAACGTGGTGACATAAAAGACTACGAGGAGCCAAGAAAATTAAGTTCTATGCTTCTGAGCATGCGTCGATTTTTTTCCCCAGCATGCGTCGGAATTCGTACACACGATAGGAAATTCTGAGCGGATTTTTTCGTGACGGAAAAAAAGAGAACCTGCTCTCTATCTTTTTCCAGCAGTTTTTCTGTTGGAAAAAGTCTGAAGGAGCATACACACGATCGGGATTCCCGACCAAAAGCTCTCATCTGATTTTTTTCAATGGGAAACCCGATCGTGTGTACGGGGCATTTGTGTAATAAGATCACATAAAGCCTGGGTGATAAAGGTGGTACGGGAAAGAATTGTAAAGTGACTAAAATGGTTCATTTCAATCATTTCCATGTCTGTGGGTGATAAGGGGGTATTCTATAGTTAAAGTTTTCTTTAATAAACCAAAAAGGAGCTTTTCTCCATTATACCTTTTCAATGGATCCCACAAAAAAGAACTGGCAGGTCAAGACAAGCTAAACTGCATATAATGCCAGACCACCAGCATTTTTCATAGCAGCTTAGGCATTGGCCACAAGATAAACAACTTAATAGCATAATACGCCGTCATTATTTTGAAAGGATAAAATAATCACTATACAAGACAAGCAAAAATCGAGTTGCAAATAAAAGCCTTTGCTTTCACAAGGAAACAAAGCCAACAATACAAGCCTGACACGGGTCTGCAAGTCTCTTCTTTTGCTGCACTAGGTATGCAACTTGTACAGCTGCCATAATCTTAAAATTGATACTTATTCTCAACCATCTAACAATGTAAAACACAACAGGGTACAAATTCTAAATTTGATGTTGTGGGTAATATAAAGACCTATACAACTTCTCCAAACTATTATTTTTACTTCACTGTGTTACATGAAAGGCTTTACAGTAAAACTATAATGGTTTGGGGGCAATTTTATTAAAAAGGGCCTTTTTTTGAGGGAGATCAAGGCTGGCTGGATTTTCTATGAATAGAAAAATTAAAGGAGAAGTACAGCCAAAGCTCGTTTGTACTTTTCCTGTGGATCACAGTAGTGTAGTTCGTTCTGCACTCCTGTGACCCGTTTTCAGCAGACAGTTAGGGCTCTTTCACACGGAGCGGACCGTTTCTGGGTCCGCTCCGTGTGTCCGCCAAAGCTCAGCGGGAATCCCCGCTGAGCTGTTGGGGGAATGGAGCGGTCCCCGAAAACTGTGCAGGGACCGCCCTGTCTCTGCTCCGCTGTCCCCTATGGGGGACCGGATGCAGACGGACCGCCTGTCCGTCTGCATCCGGTCCATTCCGCCGAAAAATAGGGTTTCTTCCGTTCGGAAAACCGGATCCCGACTGACGCGGACGCTAGCGGATGCTCCATCCGCTAACGGACGCGTTCCCATAGGGATTCATTACAAGTCCGTTAACGGACTTGTAATGAACGGACGAACGGTCCGCTCGTGTGAAAGGACCCTTATAGAGTCCACAAGCTATGGTGCCAATATCTGAAAATTGATCACACCTGATGTACTGACGGCCTATCTCATTTCTTGAGACCCTAAGATGCCTGAAAAGTACAAATACCCCCCCAAACGACCCTTTTTAGAAAGAAGACATTCCAAGGTATTTAGAAAGAGGCATGGTGAGTTTTTTGAAGATGTCATTTTTTCCTGCAATTCTTTGCAAAGATTTTTTTTTATTTTTCACAAAATGTTCATATTAGCAGGTTATTTCTCACACAGAGCATATGTATACCACAAATTACACCCCAAAACACATTTCGCTATTCCTCCCGAGTATGGCGATATGTGTGAGACTTTTACACAGCGTGGCCACATACAGAGGCCCAACATGCAGGGAGCACCTTCAGGCGTTCTGAAATTTCTGTAAAAATTATAATTTGTTTGCTAGAAAATTACATAGAACCCCAAAACATTATATATATATATATATATATATGTTTTTTTTAGCAAAGACCCTACAGAATACAATGGCGGTTGTTGCTACTTTTTATCTCACATGGTATTTGGGCAGCAATTTTTCTAACGCGTTTTTGGGGGGGGGGGGGGGACAGTTTTGTGCTAAAAAAAAAAAACGGTAAAGTTAGCCCAATGTTTTTACATAATGTGAAAGATTAAGTTACACCGAGTAAATAGATACCCAACATGTCACCCTTAAAAATTACACACACTCGTGGAATGGCGCCAAACTTTGCTACTTAAAAATCCCCATAGGCGACGCTTTAATTTTTTTTACTGGTTACATGTTTTGAGTTACAGAGGAGGTTTAGGGCCAACATTATTGTTCTCGGTCTAACGTTCGCAGTGATACCTCACATTTGTGGTTTTAACACTGTTTTTATATGTGGGCGGGACTTAAGTATGCGTTCACTTCTGCATGCGAGCACACGGGGACAGGGGCACGTTAAAAAAAATATTGTTAATTTTACTTTGACACTTTTTTTCTCAAAAATACATTTTTTGATCACTTTTATTCCTATTACAAGGAATGTAAACATCCCTTGTAATAGGAATATGGCATGACAGGTCCTCTTTACAATGAGATATGGGGTCAATAAAACCCCACATCTCACCTCTAGGCTAGGAAGCCCGAAATAATTGAAAAAAACTATATTGGCTTCGATCGTAGCGGTGAATCAGTAGAAGCACCGGAGGGCAGCGGAAGGGGGGGGGGGGACGTCCCCTCTCGCCTTCCGTAAGAACGATCAAACAGTGGAACAGCCCCTAGGATCATTCTTATGGTGTAGGGAATCGTTGGCTGAAAAAGCTGATATCTGAATGATGCCTGTAGCTTCATTCAAATATCCCCGCACAAAGTCAAAGATGTCATATGATGGCCAGCGGGCGGGAAGTGGTTAAAATGTATGCATTGCGGAGTATTGCAAGGTATTGCGGAGTATTGCAGGGTATTGCGGAGTATTACGGGGTATTGTGGAGAATTGCGGGGTATTGCGGAGTATTGCAGGGTATTGCGGGGTATTGCGGAGTATTGCAGGGTATTGCAGAGTATTGCAGGGTATTGCGGAGTATTGCACAGGGTATTGCGGAGTATTGCAGGGTATTGCGGAGCATTGCAGGGTATTACAGAGTATTGCAGGGAATTGCGGAGTATGGCCAGGGTTTGGCAGAGTATGGCCAGGGTTTGGCAGAGTATGGGCAGGGTATGGCAGAGTATGGGCAGGGTATGGCAGAGTATGGGAAGGGTATGGGCAGGGATGGCTGTAGCTGTGACTTCAATTGTCCCAGAGCAGCGCTGCTGCCATCCGCTCTCTCCCCTCTCCTCCAACAATGTACCGATCATCACATGACACCGGTTTGTTTACAAGTGATCGCTCCGTCATTTGATGGAGCGATCACGTGGTAAAGGGCCGCTATCATTGCCCCTTTACCATGATCCGTGTTGCGCGGGGTTCCGTGAACCCGGCGAGCGCGGACACATTTGCGAGCACGCAACAGGGGGCGCACGAGATGCACGAGAGGACATCCATGGACGTCCTCCCAGAATAACTCGACCAGGCTGTAGCCGTCTTTCGGCTATGGCACGGTCGGCATGTGGATATGTTGCTTATCTTGCATCTATTTAAATGTATTGTACCTGACACGGTCTAGTCTGTGTCCCTTTATATTTTGGGATATTAAAAATATATATTTTATCATACCCTATTGTCCTATGCTCACTTGGAGTTTCTGCCCTAAAAAGTCCCATTTGAGGGTCTCTGTTTGTTCTATGGCTATTTAGGGATGTGGGCAGATTCTCTTACACCCCACCAGAGCAGTGTTGCCAACCTACCAGATTGAAATTTACTGGCACGACACCCGAAATTTACTGGCACAGCCACGTTTTTACTGGCATTTCACAAAAGTTACTAAATTAAATTTTTAGGTGCAAATTTCAGTATTTAGGCTACAAACAAGTACGCTAGGCAAATAGCAATGTGATTTAAGGTAAGTATTAAGGTAAAAAAACTTATTTTTGTTATTTTCGATATAATAAGGGCAAATTATTTAGTCACCTCACCCCCTGGCTCCACCCCCCTCTGCCACCAACACCCCCTGCCTTCACACCCCTCTGCGGTGCCACAATCTCCCCCTGCCTCCAATCTCCCCCAGGCCCCCTACCTTCATTGTCCCCTGCCTCCACCCCCCTCTGCTGTGCCACCAACAACCCCTGTCTCCTTCCCCCACCCTCTGCGGTGCCACCATCCCCCTCTGCGGTGCCACCATCCCCCTCTGCAGTGCCTCCAATCTCCCCCTGCCTCCAATCTCCCCCTAGCTTCATTGCCCTCTGCCTCCATCCCCCTCTGTGTTGCCACCACAACCACCATCACCCCCTGCCTCCAATCACCCCCTGCCTCCAATCTTCATGCGCAGTTCAAAGCAGAACCGATCTCGGCTATTTTTACTGGCACATTCCCGTAACCACGGACATTTACGAACGGGGGGAAAAGTGCCCGTTTTTACGAACTGTCAGCAAAAATACAGACAGTTGGCAACACTGCACCAGAGTTGAACCAATTTTTTCCAGGAGAACATTAATCAGAGAAGCAGCCAAGAGACCCGTGGTAACTCTGGAGGAGGTGCAGAGATCCACAGCTCAGATGGGAGAATCTTTCCACAGGACAACTATTAGAGGTACATTTCACAAATCTGGCCTTTATGGAAGAGTGGCAAGAAGAAAGTCATTGTTAAAAAAAAAAGTCCTGTTTGCAGTTTGCGAGAAGCCATGTGGAGGACACAGCAAACACGTGAAAGAAGGTGTTCTCGTCAGATGAGACCAAAATTTAACTTTTTGGCCTAAAAGCGAAACGCTATCTGTGGTTGAAAACTAACACTGCACATCACCCTGAACACATCATCCCCACCGTAAAAACATAGTGGTGGCAGCATCATGTTGTGGGGATGCTTTTCTTCAGCAGGGACAGGGAAGCTGGTCAGAGTTGATGGAAAGATAGATGGAGCCAAATACAGGGCAATCTTAGAAGAAAACCTGTTAGAATCTGCAAAAGACTTGAGACTGGAGCGGAGGCTCACCTTCCAGGAGGACAACAACCCTAAACATACAGCCAGAGCTACAATGGAATGGTTTAAATCAAAGAATATTCATGTGTTAGAATGGCCCAGTCAAAGTCCAGACCTAAATCCAATTAAGAATCTGTGGCAAGACGTGAAAATTGCTGTTCACAGACACTCTCCATCCAATCTGACAGAGCTTGAGCTATTTTGCAAATAAGAATAGGCAAAAATGTCACTCTCTAGATGTGTAAAGCTGGTAGAGACATCCCCAAAAAGACTTAGGTGGTTCTACAAAGTATTGCCTCAGGGGGGCTGACTACAAATGCACGCCACACTTTTCACATATTTATTTGTAAACCATTAATCACATTCCTTCCACTTCACAATTATGTGCCACTTTGTGTTGGTCTATCACATAAAATATATTTATGTTTTTAGTTGTAACCCGACAAAACATGGAAAATTTCAAGGGGTATGAATACTTTTTCAAGGCACTATCAATCTGATATCATGTCCTTAGAAATATCTCTCCCTCCTTTCCCTGACTTGGCAGTTGCCCAGCTCATTGTATCTGGAAATCTGTGTCCCTCCGTCCACAATCCGTGTCCCTCCGTCCAGGGACAAGTGTAGTGTCCCTGGAAATATGAATCCCTATTTCTAAGCATTTATTTCCTTTTCTCTGATCCTACTCTTCAATGAAAGGACAAACACTTACTGGAATTTAATGTGGAACTCAAGAGGTTCATTAAGGTCAATGCCGCAAATGCTTCCGCTCTTAACGAATACAAACATTGGTGGGATTTTGTTAAAGCCTGCGAGCACGCATTGGAAGAGGCAATAATCCCTTTTGTGAATGAAATGTTATGAATGAATTGTTCTAATCGCCATCTGTTGTTGTGACGTGTTAAAAATAAAACTATGACAGATTGCCACAGATCACAATCTTCCACACAACTGCACTGAACTTCTGACCATAGGCCATTATGAGTCACTATAGAATCTCTGTATACTTTCCTGCATGTCCATCTGTCATTCCCCCAATTCAATCTTCATGAGAACAGATATACAATCAGACAGGGACTGGCATATTTTCTGCCCTGCTTTTCATTCCCTTTGGGGAATCAAATTGTAAGCACAGCAAAGAGTAATTCTCTCTGTGAATTAATACTACTCTTTCTTTTACATGGGATATTGAATGCACTCAGCCTATGTACACCAAAAGATAGGAGATTACAGGGGTCCAGGACTCAGGGGGGTGTGAGAATAGGCACATAGCGGCCCCAAGAAACAATTGGCCCTAAAAAAAACAAATCCTACAAATGTTTAGCAAAGAAATCTTCAGTTGTCTTTTCTCAGGCCCCGTACACACAGTCGGACAAAACCGATGAGAATGGTCCGACGGACCATTTTCATCGGTTCACCACTGAAGTGGCCTGATGTGTGTACACGCCATCGTTCCAAAATCCGATCGGGTCAGAACGCGGTGACGTCAAACACACGACGTGCTGAATAAAACAAATTTCAATGCTTCCAAGCATGCGTCGACTTGATTCGGAGCATGCACAGGATTTGAACCGATGCTTTTCTGTACTAACCATCGGTTTGGTCTGATCGGGCATCGGTCCATCGGTTCGGTATTGAAACATGTTTTAAAATTTTGGAGCGAAGGAAAACAGACCGATGGGCTATACACACGGTCGGTTTGGACAGATTAAAATGAACCTCGGTCCATTCTCATCGGTTTTGTCCGACCGTGTGTACGGGGCCTTATAGTTAAAGTGGAACTAAAAAATATTTTTTGCAATATGGCACTGCGTTACTTTAATTGACAATTGTGTGGTTGTGCGACAATGTACACAAATGACATTTTATGTTTTTTTCCCAACAAATAGAGCTTTCTTTTGGTGGTATTTGACCACCTCTGCGGTTTTTATTTTTTGCGCTATAAACAAAATTTACTTCATGCTATAAAACATACCGTATATACTCGAGTATATGCCGACCCAAATATAAGCCGTGGCACCTTATTTTACCACAAAAAAAATGGGAAAACGTATTGACTCGAGTATAAGCCTAGGGTGTCCATCTGCATGCCTCAGTGTGCCTCACTTTGCCTCACTGTGTCCATGCCTCACTGTGTCCATGCCTCACTGTGTCCATGCCTCACTGTGCCCATGCCTCACTGTGCCCATGCCTCACCGTGTCCATGCCTCACTGTGCCCATGCCTCACCGTGTCCATGCCTCACTGTGTCCATGCCTCACTGCGCATACAGCGCGTCACGAGTTGCCGAAAGAAGTCGAACGTCGGTGGGCAGGCGCCGTATAGAGCCGACTTGCAGTCCGGCTTCTTTCGGCAACTCGTGACGCACTGTATGCGCCGGTCGGAAGGATGTCAATCAATTAGGAACGCCCAGTCCCGCACATTACATACCCGGAAGCGGCGGTGAAAATACGGTATGTATGGCACTAAAAAAAAAAAAAAAAAACAACTCGGCTGAATGTCATGTTAAATTTTTTTTTTTGGGTGACCCCCGCTTTAATGCCGATTGAGAAAGTTTTGTTTTGCTTTAACAAATCGTCAGCAAGCTAAGAAATATATATAAGAAATATCTTATATGTATGCAGCGGATGGTTTCTACTAGTTACTAACATCCACCATGTTCACCCTGCAGCCAGACTTTTATACATCACTCTCCAGTAGACAATGAGCAGTCATTTGCTTTTGTTGTTGTTTACTTGGGGGGTTATAACTTGGTTGGAGAAGGGGTATGGATACACATAGAACAGATCACTTTTGCCATCATCATTAAAGGATTGTTGAATCAGTTGCATTTAGAACAAATGATAGTCTGACTTGCAAATCCTGTGCCCACAGGCCACATCGATTTGACACAAAACCACACAGTCTCTCCTCTGGCCTTGCACCCAGCTCCCCTGGCATGCCTTTCAGATATCCACTGTGCCTCACTCACCGATCTTCTCTTGCCCTGAGTCCTTGGTGAAGAATTTACCCGGACATGCGTACCGACTGCTTCTCCAGCTCCTCTGTTCCAGAACTCCTCCTCCATGACTGTGTAAGGAGAGAGGCTTCCTCTGAGCTCACCGAGCTCCTCCGCCGAGGCGCGCACACACCCAGATGGGGATGGGCCTCCTGCTGCAGTCTAACACTCCATTCTCCACTTCACCCAGCCGACAATTCCCATCCAGTGGGCTGGACCTGAGCTTATGTAGGAGGCCTTCCCCCTGCCATCTCCAAATGGGGATTGGTCAGGGCTCCTCACATGAGCTCCCTGTCACTCAAATTTCTAGCACTGCCCCTCTTCCAGAACATTCTCCCTGGAAGCAGGGGTGGCCCCCAAGAACTGAAGGACAGGTGGTCACACCCACTGCTACACTAACCACTCCCTGCCCCCCAGATCAAAACAAGCAGGCCTAGCATGCAGCATAGGCCTGCCTAAATGTACCTGCCTTGCAGCTACCATAAAAAAAAACTCATCTATAACACCTACCTATGGTAGAGGGCGCTACATCTATAGACTACCTACGTCTATAGGTATATTTAAGTCTAACTAATAAAGGCTGTATTGTTAGTGGTGCCATTTTTGCTTCACTACCCTTAGTGAGTGACTGGAGCAAGCATGCAGCCATTGAAGTCAGACTATACAACCTTCATACATGTTCCAAGTCAGTGATTCACTCAAGTATAAAGCACATATAAGGATGACAGACCTGGAGCCTTCACCTCTAGAACAAGTTGAGAATGGCAGCGTCCAGATTTGATTTCAGGGACCCAAAACCGAAAATGTAATATATTGGAGCTTACCAATCATTAGATGTCGCGGCTGAATTATTTTTCTCTTCCAAAGACCAACAATAGATAGTTCGCATCTCAGGCAGTTAAAGCGGATCTCCACTCTAAAGTGAAGTCGCGCTGATCGGCACCCTCCCCCCTCCGGTGTCACATTTGATACCTTTCAGGGGGGAGGGGGGTGCAGATACCTGTCTACGATACGGGCAAAAGACGGGTTTTTTCCTTGTTTCCCGTCTGTCCCCCGTTGTATGCTGGGAACACTCGGCTCCCAGCACACAGCGGGAGCCAATCGGCGGGCGCAGCGCGACTCGCGCATGCGCCGTAGGGAACCGGGCAGTGAAGCCGGAGCGCTTCACTTCATGGTTCCCTCACCGTGGATGGAGGGGGGAGCAGCAGGGTGACGAGCGATCGCTCGTCATCTGCTGCGGACATCGCTGGACTCCAGGACAGGTAAGTGTCCTTATATTAAAAGTCAGCAGCTGCAGTATTTGTATCTGCTGGCTTTTAATATATTTTTTTAGTGGCACATCCGCTTTAAGCAGGGACCGGGCGGGATTCGATCCATGTATGGGCAAACTGAATGAACCAAGTTGATCTATTGATCAACTGGGGTACAACAAGCCTGTCAGATTTTATTATAGCTGCTAGCAGTAATCACTGTGTTCTCCCAGTGGGGGACAGCTTTCCCTGAGGCACCCCCTTCCCTGCAAGGAGAAAATATTAGCTCCCAGGGATGGTTGTGTTGATGGGGGAATGGAGCGACATTCATGCAGCCACGTGTATGGCCTTCCTAAGGTATGGCCAGTAACACACCTCCTTTATTAGAGTGCCCCCCACTCTGGATGAAGGAGCACATGGGGTATCTGTGGACAACAGTTTAGTCAGTTTGGAGGAAGCAAGGTGTTACCTAGAAACTGACACCAAACTCTAGCTAATAATACAAACTCTAGCTAATAATACTTTATAAGTAAGTAGTTAAGGCTTTTTTTTTTTTTTTTTTATAAATTCTTTATTTTCAAAGAAACAATGTTCAAATTCCACAAGAAAAACATCTCGCAACCATGACATAACATTTATCATGAAACTTGCCAATCCCATGGCTAACAAGCTTTTTTTTCATTTGGGACAAAGGTTTTACAGAAATAAATAAATGCTGATCATTCTAAGCTCCCCTACCCCAGTGTTAAATGGTTTGTCATATCTCCCTGATACATTCTGCTGGAGAGCTTATGCTTTTGAAAAACAACAGACTTACTGGCTGGATCGCTAGATGAAAAGAAAGAAAGCCTAAAAAAGAAAACAAATGAAGTCATCACAGCTAATGCCACGTACACAAGACCGTTTTGCATGTCATGGAAAAAAAATACGTTTTTCTCGACGTGATTCTTGTCAAGCCTGCCTTGCATACACACGATCGTGAAAAAAAATAAGCAGTGACGTACAACGGCACTATAAGGGTGAAGTTCCATTCGAATGGCGCCACTCTTTGGGCTGATTATGCAAATTTCCCTTGCTTCTGAGCATGCACATTTTTCCCTGTCGTTAAAGCCTACACACGAGCGTTTTTTACGATGAGAAAAACTAAGAGAAAAAATAGAGCATGTTCAAAATTTTTAATGGCAATTCTTCTCGTCGAGAAAAATGCTCTGGAGCCCGTTTTTGATGACCAATTAAAAAAATTGCATTTTTCTCCTCATGAAAAACGTCCGTGTGTACGCAGCATCAGAATTGGTAAGCTGCAATATAATAAATGTTTTAACAAATGAAAAAACTGCTCCAGGTGAAATTGCTAGGCTGCAAATGAACTCGCATCTGATGGGGTGCACGCCCTGTCAATGCTAAAGGCAAATGGAAGAATGAAAATAGGATGGCTGCACTCCCAAAATTGATGCAATGACAAATGTTTATTGAGGAGTAAAAACAAAATTCAATGGAGCAATCACATGGTTACGGCGGGGGAAGGTAAATAGGATAATAACTGTTTGCTTTTGGGGGCTGAGTTCACACAGCTGCGCTGCGAATTTGTTCATTTTTTGTCCTGTGTGAGGTGCGAATATACCGCGATTTTACCACAAATTTACCGCTATTGTACCGCGAATTTCAGGAGTTGGATATTCTGTGATTGATGTTCTAGCCAATGGAATCATAATGTAAAAAAAAAGGTGTTAACTTCCTGTTTTTTTGTGGAGAGTAGTGTGGTGGAATTCGCACATATGTGAACCATCAATGCGATTCCAGAACGATTTACATTGATGTCTATGGAGACTAAATTCGCAACGCAACGCTGTAAACACGCACAAGTCCCTTTTTTATCGCATTCGTAGAGGAATCGCAAAGCATGTATGTGAACGACTGTCATTAAAAACAATGGGCCAGATCCACGTAGGGCGGCGTATTTTTAGGCAGGCGTAGCGTATCGTAGTTACGCTACGCCGCCGCTACTTTGAGAGGCAAGTGCTGTATTCACAAAGCACTTGCCTCTAAAGTTACGGCGGCGTATCGTAAATCTCCCGGAGTAAGGGTGCGGAATTCAAATGATGAACAGGGGGGCGTGTTTTATGTAAAACAAGCTTGACCCCACGCAAATTATGCTTATTTCGTACGGCGCATGCGCACGCATGCTCAGTATCACGTCGGATTTTCAAATAAAATTACGCCTGCTCAATGCCTAGACGACGTGAATGTAATTTACGCAAAGCCCTATTCGCGAACGTTTTACGCAAACGACGTACACGACGGAAAATTCTACACTGGCCCGACGTCCATACTTAACATTGCGTACGCCTCATAGAGCAGGGGTAACGTTACGCTGAAAAAAGCCTTACGTAAACGACGTAAAAAAAAGCGTCGGGCGGACGTACGTTTGTGGATTGGCGTATCTAGCTAATTTGCATACTCGACGTGGAAATCGACGGAAGCACCACCTAGCGGCCAGCGTAAATATGCACCTAAGATCCGACGGCGTACTAAGACGTACGCCAGTCGGATCGAGCCCACATTCAGTCGTATCTGGTTTTGTGGATACAAAACAAAGATACGACGGGGCATCTTAGAAATTACGCGGTGTATCAATAGATACGCCGGCGTAATTTCTTTGTGGATCTGGGCCAATGACTTTATGGATGAAATGCGAATTTAGAATGTTTTTGACGCATCACATTCGTTATGAACTCGCATCAGTGTGAACTGGGCCTTAAAGGTTTATGTCACCAAATTATTTAATAAACAGATAAAGAATGCACCAGCATCAGACTGGTCAGTGTCCAGATTGGTAAACCCGAATATTAAAGGAGAAGTAGGACAAAGCTCTTTTCGCCATACTTCCCCTGTGGGTCACAGGAGTGCACTTCAAAGGAGAGAGGGTTAAAGCACACTGTCAGCTGACATCAGCACCATGACTAAGCTCCGGGCTGCAGAGTGAAACGCATTGGAGTTGTGGCTTGGTCGGAGTCCAGGCTGAGGTTGCCTATCCATTCACCTCTTTAGGATACCTTAGGTGTGCGACTTCCAGGGGCCACCCCTTTTTTCCTAGAACTCTCGCAGGAGACGGGCTCCATCCCCTGTTAGCACTCTAACAGCAGCTGCGCATCCACCGGCTACATACCCCTTCCTTACTGAGCCTGAGCGGCACACATACATTTTTCTCGGTCACAGCTGACATCACTGAGCCAGTCCAGACTCTGGAGGATCCCGACTTTAATGTCGGGATCCACCAAGATGCCTGACCAGCAACTCATTCAGCCTCTCAGCGAGCCGCTGAGAGTCTGAGCCAGCAGCTCTCGCCCCCTCCACAGCCCAGCTCTCCAGGGAGCGCAGATGGAGGAGAGCAGAAAGCTAATGACTGACAGTCACCAGCTCTCTGAAGACCAAGAACCGAGCGATCAGCAGTCATGTGATCGCTCAGTTCAAAGTCTTATAAGCAACGGGTGACAGCTTCAGCATCGGCCCAATGCTGCAGCCACCTAGGAGAGTATATCAGAGTTTGACAAATTTGCTTGGAATCTAGGAGCCAGCTAAAAAAGTTAGGAGCCAGAAAACGCACCCTGTCCCGACGAGCTTGCGCGCAGAAGCGAACACATACGTGAGCAGCGCCCGCATATGTAAACGGTGTTCAAACCACACATGTGAGGTATCGCCGGGATTGGTAGAGCGAGAGCAATAATTCTAGCCCTAGACCTTCTCTGTAACTCAAAACATGCAACCTGTAGATTTTTTTAAACGTCGCCTATGAAGATTTTAAAGGGTAAAAGTTTGTCGGCATTCCACGAGCGGACGCAATTTTGAAGCGTGACATGTTGGGTATGAATTTACTCGGCGTAACATTATCTTTCATAATATTAAAAAAATGGGGATAACTTTACTGTTGTCTTATTTTTTTATTAAAAAAAGTGTAATTTTTTTGCAAAAATAGTGAAAAAGTACATTAGAATTGCTGTTTAACTTGTAATGCTTAAAGGGGTGGTTCACCCTAAAAACGACATTTTCTTATTCCACTGCCCCCCCACATTACAATCACGATTAAGGCTCTTATTATTTTTTTCATGCTGTACATACCTTAGTACAGCATATTCACCCGTGCATCTGGGTTGCGAGTCCCGTGGGAGTGGGCGTTCCTCACATGTGTGTGATTGACATTTTGCCCAAAAACGAGCTCCCCCCCGTCGCGTAAGCCGCGTCACGGTTGGCGAAAGGAGCCGAACGGCGAGTCGGCGCTATACTGCGCATGCGCATCGCCGTTCGGCTCCTTTCGCCAATTGTGACGCGGCTTACGCGACGGGGGGGGAGCTCGCAACCCGGATGCACGGGTGAATATGCTGTACTAAGGTATGTACAGCATGAAAAAAATAATAAGAGCCTTAATCGGATTGTAATGTGGGGGGGCAGTGGAATAAGAAAATGTAGTTTTTAGGGTGAACCACCGCTTTAACTTGTAATACCAACGGCCACCACCAGATGGTGCCAGCTCACATCTGGTGGTAATAACTTGTAATACCAATGGCTCACCACCAGATGGCGCCAGCTCACTATTTCTAGTCGCCATGGCAACCTGGCGACCGGGATTTGTCGAGCCCTGGAGTATATTGTTTATTTACTTGCTCTTCCATACTTCCCTTTAAATTATTTGAGTCCAACAATATCACGTAACTGTCTGCAATATTCAGCACGGGGCATCGTCCAGAGATTGCAAGCCCGTGGAGCTCTCTGCTGAACAGTTTAGACAGATAATTCATTATCTACTATATTTTCCAAAACCAACTACCCAGCAATAAATGTAAAACAAATCAAGACAATCTTTGTACCATTTCCAAATGCTTTACAACACTTTGATCTTCCCATAACATTTAACTACAGCTGCTGCAAAATATTTCATTTTAGTGGGATCAGAAAAATTCCCATAGCTTTAGGGAACAACATAATAATAGGAATTGCCAGCAAATAATGAAATATCAGCACTAGAGATAGGCCACTGGGATTATAGAAGGAAATGATTTAATAATATTTCTACTCGTAGTGTGCGCAGGTTCTGTTATTTCACACCCGGAACATGACGTGACACTGCGTGCCGGAGAATACTACTAAACACTGCAAAAGGAAATCATACTTCAAATGACTCAGAACAATTGCCTTTGAGTAATGAAAAGTGAGAGTACAGTAATAAGAATAGATAGCATGGGAGGTATAGAAAATAGAACACACTTTACAATGCCCTGGACATACTGTATATTGATCTCTGTATAATTGCTATCGTATTAAGAGGACGGGGATTCTCAATGAGGTACCAAGATTGTGAGGCACTTTGTTACCGCGCTTTGTTGGTTCTTGTACAATACCGCTAAATAGGCTTAGTTATATATGACCCTCTCAAATGCAATATATAAGAATATCTAGCTAACGCTGGCTATACACAGAAAAATACAAACATAAAAACAAGATATGTGGCCCACTGTTTGAATATAAAAAGACATATCCATAGTTTCATTTAATGCAGAAGAAAAGCCACTATACTCACTATACTTAAAGGGCCAGATTCACATACAAATGCGTTACGCTGCGGCGGCGTAACGTATCCCATTTACGTTACACCGCCGCAAGTTTACAGCGTAAGTGCTTGATTCACAAAGCACTTACCTGTAAACTTGCGGCGGCGTAGCGTAAATCCGCCCGGCGCAAGCCCGCCTAATTCAAATGGGGCGGGGACCATTTAAATTAGGCGCGTTCCCGCGCTGAACGTACTGCGCATGCTCCGTCCCTAAAATTTCCCGACGTGCATTGCGCTAAATGACGTCGCAAGGACGTCATTGGTTTTGACGTTAACGTAAATGCCGTCCAGCGCCATTCACGGACGACTTACGCAAACGACGTGAAATTTTAAAATTCAACGCGGGAACGACGGCCATACTTAACATTGGTTAGACCACCTAGAGGGCATGCTTAGTTTTACGCCGCGTATCTCTACGGAAACAACGTAAAATTACAGCGACGGGCAAAACGGACGTTCGTGAATCGGCGTAACTAGTCATTTGCATATTCTATGCCGACCGCAATGGACTCACCACCTAGCGGCCGGCCTAGAATTGCAGACTAAGATCCGACGGTTTAAGTCACTTACACCTGTCGGATCTTAGGGCTATCTATGCGTAACCTGATTCTATGAATCAGGCGCATAGATACGACAATCGTATCTCAGAGATACGACGGCGTATCAGGAGATACGATTGTCGTATCTCTTTTGTGAATCTGGCCCAAAGTGTCACAACAGTAAAATCAGTCTGTATATGCAGTAAAGCATATTTGTTATACTCACTGTGGATCCTAAGGGGTTAATCCTGTGCATCGTGTAAAAAGGTTGTTTTATCCTGTCTTCTCTGATCCACTGTCCCCAACCCATCTCCTGATAGAACAAAGCCTTGGCGGTGTATTGCTAGAGTTGTTTTTTTTTTTTTTGGGAGGGTGCATGTGATCAGCACAGGGCCAATTAGCACTGTGCAGACAGAGGGTCAGGTGTCATACAGCCTCATCTGACAGTCAGAGGAGAATGAAAACTCCTCCTACAAGCTTTAACAAGACACTAATAGAAATCATAAGACTTCTATATAATGCTGATGAGAAAAGGTATTTAGCAGTGTATATTTAATAAAATATTTGCATTTCCATGTTCTGTGTACTGAAGGAGACCAGATATAGTGAATGCAGGGTCCTGGGTTTAGTAACACTTTAAATGTTAAAAATGTTTTCTCCCCCCCCCCCCCCCCCCAACACTCATCCCTATCTATTCTGCATACCCTGTACAAAAAAGATCTGTGTATATTTTCCCTTTTTTTAATTTGCTCCGGTTAAGTGATCAAGCTGCTCAAACTTCCCGGTGTCAGTGAGCGGCTGCTGCATGGGAGCAGGGATACACACAGGTTACATGTTCACAAGTTACATATTTGATGCATACTAGCTCATCGTGCCTTTGTCTTGCAGGGTTTTTTTTCCACAGGGGTTTACAACTTCTTTAACGTATTAGAGACCAAAAATAGGGTTGCCCAATCTATGGTCCATGCTAAAGTTGAAGGAGGCAGTCACAAATGATGCTAAAATCCGGCAGCTGCAGGTAGACCTCTACTTCGCCCACATTTTTACATCTCCTTTCTGCTCCTGTGTTGTCTACATTTTGAGCTTGATTTCTTTTTTCTCTCCAAACTATTTTCCAGTAGACCTCCAGGAACCCTTTCCTTTACCCCTCCACCCTTAGGCCCCTTTCACACTGTCGAGCCGTTTGGGTCCGCCTGTCAGTTTTTTCAGCGGACCTGAACGGCCGCTCCATGGGAATGTAGGCTATACAATGTTATCAATAATAATAAATAATAGACCAAACAAAGACCATCAAAGATGGTGATAAATTGGCCGCGGCACCTTTATTGGTATAATTTATAATACAAACATTAAATCTATTTAAATAATTATCTTTATTAAAATCTCAATAAATAAATATTTAATTTCAAAGATATTTTCCAAATCTTTCAAAACATTCTCACTCAGTCATAAGACTCAAGTGATTGCCATAAATAAAATATCAACCAAGTCCCCCCTTGATTCAAGGGTGACAGACCACATAAAAGGTGCAGCGACAAGGGTGGGGGGGATGGGGAGCTCTTAACCTGACGAGGTAAAAAAAAATTGTGCCCTGACCCTCACACCTGTGGGCTTTATATACCCCTCTGCCTCACGTGTATCAATACACGTGTTTTTCCCGCCTGAACTCACACGACCTTCCCGCTCAAAAACACATGCAAATCCCGCCCAAATCCTGTTTTCCTACCTCACAATTTTGTGTTCACTGAAACCCAGTTTTTTTTTTTATATTTATTTTTTTAAACTATAACCCAATTTTAAATTAACTATTATGATAGGCACAATCCCATGTAGTGGGCACTGATGATGCCCCCTTTTTCATTCTTCTCTATGTCAGCGGTGACATGTCCACTGACATCCGACTTGATCCGATCTGCTAAAATCAGACAGATGGCGATACCTCACCATTCGTCCATGGCGGATCGGCTCGGGTGAGATCTGATGAAAATGGACATGCTGTCCATTTTCATCAGATTTCTCCATAGGAGACAGCGGTGATGGACAAGCCCCTGCCCGCTTAGTAAGCAGCAAGTGACCTGTCATCCGCCGGATCAGCCGGAGATCTACGGAGAGATCTCCCGTTGAGCTGGCGGACTCCGCTGCTGGTGTGAAAGGGTCCTTACCCTCCCCCAATTATTTTACTAAACCAACACTTGGAAGCTTGATTTATTCAGACTGCTGTTATTCTTGTCCTACTATTCATCTCATGTGACTTCGTTACCCTAGCGGGACTTAACAAAGTCTGTTGTCCTTAAGTGGTTCTAAAAGCAAAAGGTTTTTTACCTTGAATAAAAATGTAAATAAACCTTTTGGGTGCAGCTCCCCCCCCCCTTATACTTACCTGAGCCCCATCTCGATCCAGCGATGTGCACGAGAGCAGTGGCTCTCCCAGGACTCTCTCTTCTCCGTGGCCCACACAACAACTTGAGCAATTGGCTCCTGCTGCTGTCAATCACAGCAAGTTAGCTAAATGAGGAGAGAGTTGGGGCAGGGCCGAGCCATGCTGTGTGTGTGAATAGACAATGTCAGACAAGTCTGCATGAGTGCCCCCATAGCAAGAGGCTTTCTATTGGGGGCACTCAGCAGGGGGAAGGAGCCAGGACTGCCGGCGGGGGACCCAAAAAGAAGAGGATCGGGACTACTCTGTGCAAAACCATTGCACAAAGCGGGTAAGTATAGCATGTTTGTTGTTTAAAAAATAAATAAAAAATGTAACCTTTAGAATCACTTTTGTTTCTCTAACTGGTTTGAGATCCTCATTACTTGTTAATCCAGAACCAACATTCATTGCCTCACCATGCTGTATTGTGTCTTTGTAACTGGCTGATCAAGTGTTCTCTGTAACCCAATTGCTGATGAAAATCAAACATTTTGAACAAGGAAATCTCCATCCACAGTAGGTACCTGATGCAGAGTGAGGGGAAGGGTTCTCATAAAACACCATATTGCATGTCACTTTTCACTAAGATAACACTTATAAAATAAGTCACAGTGCGTTTTTCTTGAGCATTTAGGTGTCCGTTTAATAAACTGTGAAGTTTTTTCTCCGTTCAGTTCACAGCAGTTCACGGCAGTTCTCATGAGGAGAATTATCTCCTCTGCAGCCGGTTTAATAAACAGAGAACTTCAGTTCTCAGATGGTGAACAGAGGTGAAGTTTTTTCTCTGAAAACAGCCGAGATCTGTGTAAAAGTGGGTGGACTGCCTGTAATCTCGTGAGATATTGTGAGATTATGGTGCAGCCGAATTCAAACAGTGAAACTAACGTTTAAAAGAACATGTAATTAATGTTTTCAGACATGTGATAACATATATATATATATATATATATATATATATATATAAAATGACATATATATATAAATACTGTATGTATATGTATGTGTGTGTATATATGTGTGTGTATATATATATATATATATATATATATATATATATATACACATATATATATATACCGTATTTATCAGCCTATTGTGCGCACCCGCGTATAGTGCGCACCCCTACTCTGGACGTGAAATTCCTGAATTTTATTTATTTTTTATTACTTACAGTTTTGGTGTCTTGCCTGGCGTCCATCGGCGGCCTTGTCCGGTCTGGCGTCCGTCTGCGACCTTCGTGGTGTCCTCCCCGCTGCTCCTGCGCTGTCTCTGAGCCGATCCCTGCTTCCCGCGCTGTGTTTGAACGCCGCCGCCGCCGACATATACCGAGCACAGTACACTCGGGCACGCTCGGCTCCTCTCGCATAACCTAGAAGGGAGCCGAGCCTGGCCGACTGTACCCGAGTATACTGCGCTCGGTATATGTCTGCGGCAGCGTTCAAACACAGCGCGGGAAGCAGGGATCGGCTGCAAAGTTCAAACACAGTGCGGGAAGCAAGTATCGGCGTATATCGCGCACCCACAATTTTGCCCTGATTTTAAGGGAAAAAAAGTGCGCGTATACGCCGATAAATACGGTATATATGTGTGTGTGTATATATATATATATATATATATATATATATATATACACACACGTGTTATATAGATACTGTATGTGTATATATATATATATATATATATATATATATATATATATATACACATACACACATATACACACACACGTATATTGTTGTTAATATTCATTTTTAACCCACTGGTGTTGAAATTAGGGAGAAATAAGCCTTCTTCCTCTTATCACACCAGCTTCTCTCCCAGATTCTCCACCTCTGAGCTGGTGAATCTGGAAGGGAGATATTTCAGGTGAAGAGCTATGAAATCTTCAGATCACGGTTTATTAAACTGGCCGTTTGTGACAAAACATCCATGTGCTGTGATGTGAAGTGATGTGAAGTGAAGAATGTGTTCTCTGCTCCTTATCACAGTTTATTAAACCGGCAATGCTCTGTGATAAGCAGTGATCAGCCGTGATCATCATGATCTCCGCTTATCACGGTTTATTAAACGTACACCTTACTGTAGATTGCAGCTCTCATGAGTCTATGGCCTCGTACACACGACCGAGTTTCTCGGCAAAAAACAGTAAGAAACTTGCTGAGAGATATTTTTTTGCTGAGGAAACCGGTCGTGTGTACATTTTCGTCGAGGAAACTGTCGAGAAACTCGACGAGCCAAAAAGAGAGCAAGTTCTCTATTTCCTCGACGGGAATGGAGAAACTTGGCTTGTCGAGTTTCTCGACAGCCTGACAAGGAACTCGACGAGGAAAACTATGTGTTTCGCCCGTCGAGTTCCTCGGCCGTGTGTACGAGGCCTAACTGGCACAGAGAGCTGAAAGAACAGGTTTACCTTTAGCAACATTTTACATCAGTATTCAGGGTGCAAAATGTAACATTCTGCTATGCACCAGACCCCAGCACACCCTGAGTGCCCCCCGTGACAGCAGGAGGGGGGGTGCCTCTCTCCCACAGCCACTGTCACATTTAAAATTGGCGTGGCTGTGCGGAGCTCCAACCACACAGCCAAATCATTTATTCACAGTGGCCTGTGAATAAATAAACCGCAAGTCCTGTCTGCCACCATGGACTTGATGGACTTGTTGTTCTCAATTGAGGCCTGAATCACACTAGTGCGTTGCGTTTTGGAGCTCCGTTGTCTTTGCGAAATTCTCTATAAGGTGTTCTGCAGATCAACTGCGTTTTAGCTGCAGATCAGGTGTGAATTTGGAGACCTGGGAGAGGGGAGGGGGAGGGGGGAAGTGTATTGAGTTGAATGAGACAAATACTGAAGAGAAATTAACACATCTGCGAATTCAGCTGCGTACCCATAGAAGATAATGGGACTGAATTCGCACCTGAGCCGCAAGACATAAAAACCGCACACGGTTTGGAGGCAATGCGCAGTGCGAATGCATCGCACATATGTGAACCAGCCTCATTGAAAACAATGTATTTTAAAATGTCCTGCGAATTGGATGCGGATTAACCCGCGCTCAATTCGCATAGGTGTGAACCTGGCCTGACTATGAGGATGCTGATCAGTTCCATCGTAATCTATTGATATTTCCTGCAGCTCAGTAGAGGACAGCCTGTATGGAGGTATGGCAGAGAACTGTAGGAAGTGTCTGCAGGAGCCTGACATTGCACCCCGATCCACTAATTGTAGGTGCAAAGGTTTGCTGGTTCCTGTTTTAAATTAGTGTTTTATAAATGCACATTTTTTTACCTGCGAAAATGTGTGCATTTTTTTTTAACAAAGGTGAATTTAGCCTTGAAGTTTGATTGTTTGCCATGAGAAACAGTTTTGTTTTATAATCATTCCACTAGTTGTCTACTTGGAGAGCTCAAGCTATTTTCATTTAGCAGGGTCTCTTTAATCTGATTCTGTTTAATGAAAAACATTCTTCTGGCATTCCGTCTGAAGCTTCTGACTTAATACCTCCCTAAGTCTGCAGTTTATACTGAGATACTGTACATGTTTAATGTATTTTAGTTCAATTCTACAAGGATAACCTTAATGTATGCACATATTTCATAACTTGATTCTACCAAAATTAGATGTGAACACAAACAATAGGTATAAACTAGAAAAAACAGATTGACACAGAAATGATATACAGTAAAACCTTGGATTGGGAGTAACTTAGTTTGAGAGTAACTTAGTTTGAGAGCGTTTTGCAAGACAAGCAAAATGTTTCAATAAATAATGACTTCATAAACAAGCAATGTCTTGATATACAAGGAATTTAGCAACTCACATGGTTGATCATTAAAACAGGCATATCTAAGTACTCAGGGATCTGGGGTAAAGCTGTCCACATAGACTGCCTTCCACTGACGTCGTCCCTTCTATGCTGTGCTTCAAGCCTCGCTTTCAGATCGCTCTACTGCAGGGTAGTCTTCCCGGGCACAACTGCAGACTGACAGGGGTGAGAGCCGTCAGAGTGGAGGATGGTCTATGTGGACAGCTTTACCCTGGAAGCATACATAGATGTGTCTGTTTTAATCATCAACCATGTGAGTTGCTAAATGTTACATCTTCATTAAATGTAACCATATTGCTACACTTCGAGGCGCCTCTCTTCTCTTTTATACTCTGTAGCTCCTGCTGGATTTTGCTTCTAATCCCCTTGTGGAGGCTTCTATTTGTGGATGGACATTTTATGGTTACACAACCTATCACATTGCTATAATCTTATTATATATGACTATAAACTAGGGTTGTCCCGATACCAATACTAGTATCGGAACCGATACCGAGCCTTTGCATGAGTACTTGTACTCGCGCTAATGCTCCCGATGCTTCACCTGATACCTGGGATGGGAGAGAGAGGCAGCGTACAACAGGAAGTCAGTGGGCGCGCAGGGGAAATCCCTCACCGTACAGAGATGGCTGTGGTGTGCACTCCTCCTGCACCCGGCATATT
Source organism: Rana temporaria (assembly GCF_905171775.1). Taxonomy (NCBI): domain Eukaryota; kingdom Metazoa; phylum Chordata; class Amphibia; order Anura; family Ranidae; genus Rana; species Rana temporaria. Next base: position 469,285,053 of record NC_053489.1, on the reverse strand, counting down.
CTCTTCCCTGTCAGGTGGAATGAGCTCCACCAGAAAGATGCCTTCTAGTGCCGGCCCCGTCATAACATCATTCAGCGGTTTGGGAGGCGGGATAGAAGAGGAGGCGAAAGTGCTGCCGGCGCTGCAGGGGAACGGTGTGCATGTGAGTAATAATCTGCCGATCTGTTTACACACACTGTCTGCATAGTGCGAGGAGCCCAAGAGCAACCCTTCCCCCCCCCAGCTCAACTCTTACACTTCCCTCCTTGCAGTGGCTCCTGGGTCACGCTGGTGAGACATGAATGATGTCTTAAAGAGGGCAGGGCCTGCTGTTATAAGGGGGGGGCTCTCTGATCTCTGGAAGTATCTAAGGAAGGGGGGGGGCTTTGAGCTAATGGGGGTCTCTAAGAGGGGGTACTGACTGCTGATATAATGTGTGGTAACCAACCATTAGATCAGCAGCACCCCCCTTGGAGACCCCCATTAGCTCACAGCCCACCTTATATTAATGCCCCCCTTATCAGTGCCACCTATCTGTGTCCATCATTGCCGCCTATCTGTGTCACACATCAGTGCAGCCCTATAAGTGCCACTTAATCTGTGCCCATCATTGCCACCTATATGTGCCCATCATTGCTGCCTATCAGTATCGCACATCAGTGTAGCCTTATAAGTGGCACTTCATCTGTGCCCATCATTGCCAACTATCTGTGCCATCTTTCAGTGCCAGACATCAGTGCATGCCACCTACCAGTGCCATCCTTCAGTGTGTGCCACCTATCAGTGCCAGCCATCAGTGCGTGCCACCTATCAGTGCCATCTTTCAGTGCATGTCACCTAACAGTGCCATCTTTCAGTGCATGCCACCTATCAGCGCCATCTTTCAGTGCCAGCCATCCGTTCCACGTATCGGTGCCATCTTTCAGTGCCAGCTATCAGAGCCAGCCATCAGTGCATGCCACCTATCAGTGCTGCATAATCAGTGCCACCTATCAGTGCCCATCCATCAGTGAGACTGCCAGCCATCAGTCAGTGCCACCTTTTAGTGCCCATCAGCCAGTGCCATCTATCAGTGCGTCACATGCCATTAAAAAAAGTATCTGTAATCGGTATTGGCGAGTACTTGAAAAAAAGTATCAGTACTTGTACTCAGTGTTAAAAAAGTGGTGTTGGGACAACCCTACTATAAACTGAAAGACCTATGAATAAATGGTTGTGAAACGAATCATCTGAGTTTACATTATTACTTATGGAGAAATTTTCTTTTATATATATGAGTGCTCTGAATTACAAGCATATTTCCGGAATGATATATGCTTGTAATCCAAGGTTTTACTGTACTGATTTCATAAAAAATGCCTCCAAATACAGTGAAAAATATAAAATGTAGAGACATCACATTGAATATACGGTACGGTTTCAATTATTGGCATGCAGGGACATTTTAGACTGTAAATAAAAGATCTGGACAGCAAGAATTACTGGATGAAAAATAAGTAAATAGCAGCTAATGCCAAGTGGGCAAACTAAAGAAAGCAGAGTGATGAAGCGCCAAGCAGATGTTAATCCTCCTGTCTGACCACAGATGTATGGTATGTTCTCTGGCACCAACAGGCACCTCCACAAGCTGCTTTGCTTTACTTAGTTGCACATGCCTTGCTGCCTCAGTGTCACTGTAACACCATCAATTTGCTGAAGTGAGTTAGGGTCTTTAACCCCGAGTTCCCAGAGCAAAAGTAAATGTTTCCTATTTACTTTTCAGAGACATCCTGGAAACCTAGCACAATGATCTAACCAACCCTGACATCTGTTTACTATCTATCCACCTGCTTTAATAAGGTAGCTGGCTGCAAATCCCCTTCATACATGGCAAGATGCCTGGATAAATATTCTCATTTCACCAGACTCCAGGCTAGCGTCTGTTCCAGCACAATGTCCATGTGTCACCTGCTAGCAAATCACCTCATCTTCATGAAGGACGCCTGTTGAAACAATGCTCCATGTAGTGAGTACTGCAACCGTAACTTCTCTACTTCCTTGAAGTATTCATTTGGTATAGACAGCAATGACAAAACTCATCACGACTGACAAATCCTACACTTAGATGCTGTCTCGCCTATAGCTAAAACTAGGCACATGCTTGGTGAATAGAAAGGTTCACTTTAAGGAAAGATAGCAGGGCCATTGTGTGACGTTTCCACATCCCATGTCCAATGGAAATATGAGGTGTATATAAACTCTTAACAATGAGAATCTCTAATTTACTTTTCTCTTATTTGCTTCTCCCATCATACCATCAAAGTGAGTGTAAACCTCAGACATAAAATACGAACAAACTATATCCCTTGTGTGTACTTGTTTCTATCTAGAGCACTATATATATCATTCCTGTCTGCTGCTTCAATCCCCTGCTATCAGCATGAATCACTTCGGACAAGTTTTCCTGACACTGAGGCCTCGTACACACGACCGAGAAACTCGTCGTAAAAGAAACATCGTTTTCCTCGACGAGTTCCTTGTCAGGCTTGTCGAGAATCTTGTCAAGCTTTCTTTGTGTACACACTGTCAAGACAAAATCTTGTCGTTCTCAAACGCGGTGACGTACAACACGTACGATGGCACTATAAAGGGGAAGTTTAATTCCACTGGCGCCACCCTTGGGGCTGCTTTTGCTAATCTCATGTTACTGCGTGTTAAGTAAAAGTTTGGTGAGAGACGATTCGCGCTTTTCAGTCTGTTACAGCGTGACGAATGTGCTATCTCCATTACGAACGCTACTTTTCCCGAAGGTGCGCTCCCGTCTCATACTTTATTCTGAGCATGCGCGGGTTTCTAAGCATACACACGGCCGTTTTTCTCGAAAAAAAACAACAAGAAACTTGGTGGCAGAGCTTTTTTTGCCGAGGAAAACGGTCGTGTGTATGTTTTTCGTCGAGAAAACTGTCGTGGATCGTGACGAGAAAAAAAGAGAACAAGTTCTCTTTTTTTCTCGTCAGGAGTCTCCATTTCCTCGTTGTGTTTCTTGTCGGGCTGGTTTACTCGTCGAGATCCATGACAGTTTTCTCGACGAAAAACATACACGTTTCTTAAAGGATTTTGTCCAGGAAAACGGTCGTGTGCAGTGGCGGCCCGTCCATAGGGACGCACGGGCGCCGCCCCCCCTCCCACAGTCACAAAAAAAATAAAAAAATTACAAATGTATGTTATTGGTTGGTTGCCAGCTGCCTTGTCTATTCAATAACCGGACGTGGGACGCCGGTTACCCGAATAGCGGCAGCTGGTTGGCTGAGGGGAACTGCCTATCAAAGCCAGCGGCTCTGATAGGCTTTTCTCCGGCTCTCAGATGTCTATACTCGGAGCGCAGGCAATCTGCGCTCCTTGCATAAGACAAGCGCCGTTTCAGCCAATCAGGTTCCCGGATTCTGGTTATCAGGAACCTGATTGGCTGAAGCTTCACCACAGCAGCAGAGGACATTGAGGGAGGACATGGAATCCTCAGGTAAGTGCTTTTTACAGGGAAAGGGGCACAGTGACATCATGGGGCACAGTGGTGACAAAGGGCACAGAGGTGACAATTGGCACAGTGGCATCATGGGGCACAGTGGTGACAATGGGCACAGTGGCATCATGGGGCACAGTGGTGACAATGGGCACAGTGGCATCATGGGGCACAGTGGTGAGTGACAATGGACACAGTGGCATCATGGGGCACAGTGGTGACAAAGGGCACAGAGGTGACAATTGGCACAGTGGCATCATGGGGCACAGTGGTGACAAAGGGCACAGAGGTGACAATTGGCACAGTGGCATCATGGGGCACAGTGGTGAGTGACAATGGGCACAGTGGCATCATGGGGCACAGTGGTGACAATGGGCACAGTGGCATCATGGGGCACAGTGGCATCATGGGGCACAGTGGTGACAATTGGCACAGTGGCAACAATTGAGGGGCACAGTGGCTGCGTTTGATGGCATGGCACAGTGGTGACAATTGATGGAACAGTGGCTGTGTTTGATGGCATGGCACAGTGGTGACAATTGATGGCACAGTGGCTGCGTTTGATGGCACAGTAGCTGCGTTTGATGGCATGGCACAGTGGTGACAATTGATGGCACAGTTGCTGTGTTGCATGGCACAGTGGTGACAATTGATGGCACAGTTGCTGTTTGATGGCATGGCACAGTGGTGACAATTGATGGCACAGTGACTGCATTTGATGGCATGGCACAGTGGTGACAATTGATGGCACAGTTGCTGTGTTGCATGGCACAGTGGTGACAATTGATGGCACAGTGACTGCATTTGATGGCATGGCACAGTGGTGACAATTGATGGCACAGTGGCTGCATTTGGTGGCATGGCACAGTGGTGACAATTGATGGCACAGTTGCTGTGTTGCATGGCAGAGTGGTGACCATTGATGGCACAGTGACTGCATTTGATGGCATGGCACAGTGGTGACAATTGATGGCACAGTGGCTGCGTTTGATGGCATGGCACAGTGGTGACAATTGATGGCACAGTGGCTGCATTTGGTGGCATGGCACAGTGGTGACAATTGATGGCACAGTGGCTGCGTTTGATGGCATGGCACAGTGGTGACAATTGATGGCACAGTTGCTGTTTTATAGCATGGCACGGTGGTGACAATTGATGGCACAGTGACTGCATTTGATGGCATGGCACAGTGGTGACAATTGATGGCACAGTTGCTGTGTTGCATGGCACAGTGGTGACAATAGATGGCACAGTGGCTGCATTTGGTGGCATGGCACAGTGGCTGCGTTTGATGGCACAGTGGCTGCATGTGATGGGCACAGTGAGGCTGCAATTATTATAATTTTTTTCGTTTTTTGCGCCCCCCCAAAAATGTTGAGCACCAACCGCCACTGGTCGTGTGTACGAGGCCTGAGAGAAAAATGGTGACAGGGAGGGGCCTCTATCTGATAGACAGTCTAAGCTCTGTGCTTTGTGTAGGGGGTGTGTCCCTTCCCTCCAACCAGCTATCAGAGCTCTCCTCACTGCAGAGTGTAACTTCAGCTCTCCGCCCCGATTTCTGGAACTCAGACAAGCTGTATAAATTCTGCACTTTGAATGGCTGTAGAGAGAAAAAGACTGCAGATAGGCAGGTACAACTTATGTAGGAGAATTTGTTTCATCTCTGTGTATCACCTGGGGCCAGTCACTTCACTGGGTATATGTCAAGCCTTGTACACACGCACGGTTTTCTCGGCCAGAAACAGCAAGAAAACTGCTGGCAGAGCTTTCTTGCAGAGTATACCGAGCGTGTGTACGAGGCTTTGAGGTTTCTCGTCAAGAAAACTGCCCAGAATCTCGACGAGAAAAATAGAGAACATGCTCTCTATTTTCTCGCTGTGATTCTTGGCAGTGTTTTCCTGCTGGGAAACACGAGCGTGTGTATACTTACCTGCCTCCATGGAAACCCACGCATGCTCTAAATGACTTTGACGCATGCGCGGTAGCTTCCAAGGCATAGGTAGGGTAAAGCAAGATGGTGACGACAACATCGAATGTGACGAGCGCATGCTCGTCGTAGGCGATGACGTCACCACGTTCGTGCTATTCAAAAGAACGTGTGTACACTCGGCCAGCAAGAAAATCCTGCCAGGAATCTCATCAGGAATTTTTGTTTTCCTGACGAGAGTCCTGGCCGTGTGTACAGGACTTTAGGGTTTGCAACCACTTTAAATGGCTTTTGTTGTATACTATATGTTTGATAAGTTCAACAAAATACCTGTTGATCCTGCCAGAAATCGTTTAAGATGATAACTTTCTGTGCTGCACTATTATCAGTTGCCATTGTTCCTAACTCTAGGAACTATAGAGCACCCCCCCCTATGTTACAGACATTAGGAGAGGAAAAGGGTGGGGGGGGTGATCAGAGTCCTATCACACTTCCTCTCCTGGGGTGATAACACTTCTGCTTCATAGATACAGTACAGCAAGTGTTGTTACACTAGGACAGGACGTCATTTACTGGCAGGATCACTAGGAGAAAATAAATGAACAGAAGCCTGTAAAAAAATGAATGCAGTTACCACATCTATGGACTGTAAGCCTAGGTTCACACTGCTGCGAATTCAAAATCGCGGTAAAATGCGCGATTTTACCGCGATTTTGCGGCTGCGATTTTGCCGCGATTTCGGCCGCAATTTAATGTAAATCGCAATTTAATGTAAATCGTCCCGAAATCGCAAAAAGTAGTACAGGAACTATTTTTTTAAATCGCAGATGCGGCGTCGCACTGATTAGGACAGTGCCATTGCCGACAATTGCCGCCGATTTGAGATGCGATTTGACATGTCAAATCGCATCTCAAATCGTTCCAAATCGTACCCAGTGTGAACCAGGGCTGAAGCTGCAATATATTACATGTTTTTGCTTTAATAAATCTGAATGTGGTTTAATGCTGAATTTGTGGTATATGTTTTTCCTAGTCATTTAACTACTACCGTTAAACAGAAATGTCTCGCTGGTTTAGAAAATGAGAGAGGTGCTAATTATGTTATTAGGCTTTTTAGTGAAGGCCTAGAGTCCTAGGAGTGTCAAAGAACAGAACAACTGTGAATCTGGTGAGCTCTTCTAGAATCATGATGAGCTTAGCAGCAATTGCTTTCACTTAACCCTGTAATTAAGGATAGAGTAACTGTCACTTGAAATACCAGTCACACTATTGCTTTTCCTATAACTGCATGTAAATACCCTTAAGCTGCAATACTATTATAACAACATAGGAATGACTGCTCTCTGAGAACATGAAAATACCCGTAACATTAACCGGTTACTTAAAGCGGAGGTTCACCCTAAAAACATGTATATAACATTATGTTCTGCATACTTCCAACATTTACAGTATGCTGTTTGTTTTGTTTTTTTTGCTGTACATACCGTATTATTGCTATTTTCCACCTGGCTTCCGGGTACACACTCCCGCGGGAGTAGGCGTTCCTATGCAGAGGCGCAGTGTCATGTGGGACTTCGCCCAGATGATTGACATCTTGAGAAAAACTTCCCCTCGGCGGATAAGGTGCGTCACGAGTTTCCAAAAGTAGCCGAACTGCGATCTGGCTCTATACGGCGCCTGCGCACCAACTAGGAGCCGTGTAGAGCTGACTGCGCAGGCGCCGTATATAGCCGACTCGCAGTTTGGCTACTTTCGGAAACTCATGACGCGCCTTATCCGCCGAGGGGAAGTTTTTCTCAAGACGTCAAATATCTGGGCGAAGTCCCACATGACACTGCGCCTCTGCATATGAAAAACGCCTACTCCCGCGGGAGAGTGTACCCAGAAGCCGGGTGGAAAATAGCAATAATATGGTATGTACAGCAAAAAAAAACAAACAGCATACTGTAAATGTTGGAAGTATGCAGAATGTAATGTTATATACATGTTTTTAGGGTGAACCTCCGCTTTAAGCAGGAACTTCACCCTTAAAAATAAATTAAAAAATGAAATAAAAGTCAACAGCTATAGAAACTGTAGCTGCTAACATTTGAAAATATGGGAGGTACTTACTAGTTAATGTTGATAAAGAGAGCTTTAAGGCTGTTTAAATCTCACCTACACAACATAACTGCTGTCTTTATAGTGCGGGTTTGAAATTGTTCAGCTGTACTTGCACGATTTCAAACTGGCATTTCAGTCTAATGCCATGTACACATGATCGGATTTTCCGATGGACTTGTTTCATCGGAAATTCTGATCTTGTGTGAGCCCCATCTGACTTTTTTCCATCCGAGTAAAAAAAAAATAGAACATGTTTTAAATTCTTCCGATTGAAAACAATCCAATGGGAAATCCCGATTGTCTGTGTGGAATTCCGTCTGAGAAAAATCCACGCATACTCAGAATCAAGTCGACGCATGCTCGGAAGCATTGAACTTCATTTTTCTCGTCGTATCTCTGAGTGCGGGAGGTGGTATCTATGCACCTGATTCAGAGAATCAGTTACGCATAGATATACCTAAGATCCGACAGGTGTAAGTGTCTTTCACCGTCGTATCTTAGGCTGCATTTTCGGGCTGGCCGCTAGGTGGCGCTTCCGTATGTTTACGCAAGGAATATGCAAATTAGTATATTAGTATATTTCAGAAACGAACGACCGCCCGGCGCTTTTTTTTACGTCGTTTGCGTTCAGCTTTTTCCGGCGTAAAGTTACCCCTGCTATATGAGGGATATGTGCGGCGTATCCTATGTTAAGTATGGCCGTCGTTCCCGCGTCGAATTTTCTAAATTTTACGTCGTTTGCGTAAGTCGTTTGCGAATAGGGCTGGACGTCATTTACGTTCACGTCGATTCCAATACGTCCTTGCGGCGTACTTTGGCGCAATGCACACTGGGATATTTTACAGACAGCGCATGCGCCGTTAAAAAAAACGTGAAAAACGCGGGGTCAAGTCAAATTTAAATACAACACGCCCCCAACATCCCCATTTGAATTACGTTACGTTACGCCGCCGTAAAAAAGGGCGCAAGTTCTTTCTGAATACAGAACTTGTGCCCAAAGTTACAGCGGCGTAACGTATCGGAGATAGGTTACGCCGGAGGAAAGGTATCTGAATCCGGCCCACAGTGTGTAGGTAAGACTGATGGAAGTCAGCTTCATCGGAATTCCGACAAAAAATTCCATCAGATTTTATTCCATCGGAATTTCCGATCGTATGTGCGCGGCATTCCTTCAGATGACGTTTTGAGAGTCATTAAAATTCCCCCCTGAAGTCGCCAAAAGTAGTGCAGGAAGCGGCATTGCATCAATTCGGATGGTGCCGTTGCCGGCAATAGGCTCCGATTTGACATGCGATTTGACATGTCAAATAGGCCCGGTGTGAACAAGGGCTACAGCTATTCTTGATCGTATGTCTTCAGGAAATTCCTTTTTTGTCAGCAACAGTGGAGCATAGTTCCTCCCATCGATACCAATAATGGGTCACTATTTCTCCCATTTATACCAGCAATGGGGCACAATTCCTCTCACTGGCTCTCTCTCTCTGCTCCAGGCACTGGTCATTCACGGAACACGTCTTTCTCTGCCCATCCACAGCATTACAAACTCCGGGCCGCTTTTTATATGTATCAATCACATCTCAAAGTGATCGTACAAGCTTCAGCTACCATTCCTGCTTCAGCATTGCAACTTGTTGCAATGCCCTGGTGCGGCCATCAATGGGATAGAGCAGGTGGAGAGGAAGCGATACAAGTATGATGCACAAATATATCAATGTATACATACAATTACTATTTTTCAGGACTAGGGCTACACAGCACAAAATAATGAATCTCCCCCTGCGGCTATTGTGTTCTACTAGTTGGCCCCATCAACTGTCAAATACCTAGACATTGCCAGCATCTGATTGGTTGCAAGCACTGTTGATCTGACAGTTTTTTTCTGCCCAACTACTCCAATTTTTCAATTGAAGGACATCAGGTAGGAAACGGCTGACAGTGCAACTCAATGAGAGAATTTTGTCTGCTTCCAGATGAACTAAAATTAAATTCGCTCTGTGTATGGCTGGCAAGTCATGACTGTACCTCAAAAAACACAAGGCTCTCGGATCAACTTTATAATCCCTTGTGGAGGACTATTGCATATATTTGATTTTAATATATCTTATCAGTGCAACACTGGGCAGCACAGCCTACACTCCATACAGGTGAAAAGAAATGTACTTCTGCGCTACTAATATAAAGTTAGTGCTATATATTAAATCTAAGAGGTTGCTGCTTAACACCAACTGTTATTAGCATACAGGTGAATGGGAGCTGTTATACATGAACTAATGTGTGTGGTAATGTGGGTTAAGAGGGCATTAGATTATAGGAACACAGTGAAAAAGCACATCTGCATGAGGCCTTAGTGGAAAAATCACACTGGCTTATCATTTCAATTGCCAAAATGGCAGAGAAGGCCTAGCATGTCAGAGTGTCATTTTTATTAACCTCCCTGGCGGTATGATTCTGTCTGGAATTACGTACCAAAAGCGGTACAATTATTTGCAAGGAAATTTGGCATTTAATACTGTAGGTCTGTAATTCTTAGGAATAACTCACTTAAATCTGACCAAACAAGCTTCTAATAGGCATCCCGGGTATGACATTTTTTTAAAAACAAAATTATAAATTATAATATAATAAATAATTATAAAAAATAATAATATAATTATAAAAATAATAATAAATCTAATAAAAATGTAATCAAATCAAAATCACTGAAATTTTCTCAGTTGCAGAATTGTCGCTGTCATTATTTTTTTTTTTTATGACGAATTTCCCCACAAATCGCTATCGCACAATTCTGCAAGTGATTATAATTTATTATCGCTGTTTTCTAGCTGATCTAAAACCATTTTTGACATAAAGGGACACTTTTGGTTGCTATGGACAATCTACAGTTTTCAGGCAGAAAGAACCGTTTTTATTAAATAAAAGTACATGTAGGGCACTGGGCAGACCACTAGGGACAAGGGGGTGTGTATTTTTTACATACAGTACTGTAATCTATAAGATTACAGTATACTGTATGTATAGTGTTTGTTTACGTTTTTGAATTTGGCGCGATCTCCGCCTCCGAGTGTCGTAACGTCGCAGGGAACGGAGATCGGCGGCACAGGAGGACGCTGTGTGAATCGAGCGAGGTCCCGCTCGCTCACACAGCGGGGTGACATCGCTGGATCCAGGACAAGGTAAGCCAGCGCACGCTGCAGGCTCTGCATATCTACCCCGAGCGTGACTCAGGGATACCGATTATAGCAAAAAAAATCCACCCCGAGTCACACTCGGGGATACCGCCAGGGGGGTTAAGATACAGATTAGCTCCACAGATTTAAACAAATACTGTAGTCTGCAACACAGCAACAAAATACGTGCAAAATGATTTACAGCTAAGAACTGTCTGCAAGTACAGTAGGTGAACCCGATTTTGTGTCAATCTCGCTCTCTTTCTCGGCGAGATTGAGCACCTACGAGCCCCATCGCGGGAGCCAGCGCCGAGCTGGCTTGCCGCGATGGAGACAGAGCCGTCATAGAAGCGACGGGAGATCCGACTTGGATTCCCGCCAATTCTACACGTGTGCGGCGTTTATGAATCCTGAAGGGGAAGTCCCCGCCGGATTTTAAATAAAAATCCGGCATGGGTCCCCCCTCAGGAGCATACCGGGCCCTTAGGTCTGTTATGGGTTGTAAGGAGAGCCCCCCTACGCCGAAAAAACGGCGTAGGGGGTCCCCCTACAATCCATACCAGACCCGTATCCAAAGCACGCTACCCGGCCAGCCAGGAAGGGAGTGGGGACGAGCGAGCGCCCCCCCCCCCCTCCTGAGCCGTACCAGGCTGCATGCCCTCAACATGGGGGGGTTGGGTGCTCTGGGGCAGGGGGGCGCACTGCGGCCCCCCCACCTCAGAGCACCCTGTCCCCATGTTGATGAGGACAGGGCCCCTTCCCGACAACCCTGGCCGTTGGTTGTCGGGGTATGCGGGCGGGAGGCTTATCGGAATCTGGGAGCCCCCTTTAATAAGGGGGCCCCCAGATACCGGCCCCCCACCCTAAGTGAATGAGTATGGGGTACATCGTACCCCTACCCATTCACCTGCAAGAAAAGTGTTAAAAACACAAATAAACCACACAGTGTATTAAAATATTTTATTTTTCTGCTCCGGAGGCCGCCCCCTGTCTTCTTTATTAGCTCTTTTACCAGGGGGAGCTTCTTCTTTGACGTCTTCGGGTGGGTGGGGGCCGCCGTCTGGTTCTCTTCCACCGCCGGGGGGGGGGGGTGGCTTTTAAAAAAGCCCCCACCCCCCCGGCGGGTTTCCTCCGGCGTCTTCGGCGGGGCTCTTCTTCTTCCGCTATCCCGACGGGTCTTCTCCGCTATCCGGGGGGTCTCGCCGCTCTCCGCTGTTGACTCGGCGCACCCCGGTTCTTCGTCTCGCAGTCCGGTCCCTTCTTCCGTGCTGTACGTCTTCTTCCGTGCTGTGAGTTCTTCTTCCGCGCTGTGACGTCATGTTCTTCACTTCTCTTCTTCTCCCGATGTTGACACGCCGGTCCTCCTCGCTGAAATGACGGATGCGCGCCTTGCATCGGACCTATATAGGCCTCACAGTCCCATCATGCTCTGTACCTACCCATGTGATACCTACCCACGTAGTATCACATGGGTAGGTACAGAGCATGATGGGACTGTGAGGCCTATATAGGTCCGATGCAAGGCGCGCATCCGTCATTTCAGCGAGGAGGACCGGCGTGTCAACATCGGGAGAAGAAGAGAAGTGAAGAACATGACGTCACAGCGCGGAAGAAGAACTCACAGCACGGAAGAAGACGTACAGCACGGAAGAAGGGACCGGACTGCGAGACGAAGAACCGGGGTGCGCCGAGTCAACAGCGGAGAGCGGCGAGACCCCCCGGATAGCGGAGAAGACCCGTCGGGATAGCGGAAGAAGAAGAGCCCCGCCGAAGACGCCGGAGGAAACCCGCCGGGGGGGTGGGGGCTTTTTTAAAAGCCACCCCCCCCCCCGGCGGTGGAAGAGAACCAGACGGCGGCCCCCACCCACCCGAAGACGTCAAAGAAGAAGCTCCCCCTGGTAAAAGAGCTAATAAAGAAGACAGGGGGCGGCCTCCGGAGCAGAAAAATAAAATATTTTAATACACTGTGTGGTTTATTTGTGTTTTTACCACTTTTCTTGCAGGTGAATGGGTAGGGGTACGATGTACCCCATACTCATTCACTTAGGGTGGGGGGCCGGTATCTGGGGGCCCCCTTATTAAAGGGGGCTCCCAGATTCCGATAAGCCTCCCGCCCGCATACCCCGACAACCAACGGCCAGGGTTGTCGGGAAGGGGCCCTGTCCTCATCAACATGGGGACAGGGTGCTCTGAGGTGGGGGGGCCGCAGTGCGCCCCCCTGCCCCAGAGCACCCAACCCCCCCATGTTGAGGGCATGCAGCCTGGTACGGCTCAGGAGGGGGGGGGGGGCGCTCGCTCGTCCCCACTCCCTTCCTGGCTGGCCGGGTAGCGTGCTTTGGATACGGGTCTGGTATGGATTGTAGGGGGACCCCCTACGCCGTTTTTTCGGCGTAGGGGGGCTATCCTTACAACCCATAACAGACCTAAGGGCCCGGTATGCTCCTGAGGGGGGACCCATGCCGGATTTTTATTTAAAATCCGGCGGGGACTTCCCCTTCAGGATTCATAAACGCCGCACACGTGTAGAATTGGCGGGAATCCAAGTCGGATCTCCCGTCGCTTCTATGACGCGCTTGCTGGGATGTGCTGTCACTATTCCAGTGAGTGCGAGATCTCGGCACCATGTCGCCGAGTATCAGCGCGACGCTGTCGTGCTAAAAGCACAATATCACAAACACCTACTGTATAATACACAATATTTTAGTGGTTATACATGATGGACTATAGTTTGCCCATTAACAGTTAGGCCTCGTACACACGACCGAGAAACTCGACGGGCGAAACACATCGTTTTGCTAGTCGAGTTCCTTGTGAAGCCGTCGAGAAACTCGACAAGCCAATTTTCTCCATTCCCGTCAAGGAAATAGAGAACATGCTTTATTTTTGGCTCGTCGAGTTTCTCGACAGTTTCCTCAACGGAAATGTACACACGACCGGTTTCCTCTGCAAAAAAATATCTCCCAGCAAGTTTCTTGCTGGTTTTTGCCGAGAAACTCGGTCGTGTGTACGAGGCCTGACGCTGTGTTACCAAACACAATTTTTTATCGTTTTTAAATATATCATTTACTATCATATGATATTGTTTTTACATTGGCTTGTTTTGTAAACAGCAGTGCATTAGTTAATGTTTAAATTAAAAACTCACCTTATATCCCTTATGCTCGGGCGTTCCCATCTTGCTTGTGGGCAGGCAAAGCCCACTAGCATAAACTTCTGGGCTGCGGTGCTGCTGAATAACCAGTATGCACTGCCCATTCTCGCGCGTGCGCAGTATTTACGGCGTGCAGCGCCATACACTTCAGACGTTGCCGTCGCAACAGGCATCGTCGCCGGAAGTGCCCGCCCCATTGTAATGGCAATGAAGCCCTCGGTGCTGCCCACTGACTCCTGGGAATTGATGACACACATCTCCCAGGAGCACAGGCGCTGAGCAAAATGATGTAAGGTGCCACAGAGAGGAAGTGGCAGAATACAAAGGACCCCACATCAACAGCGCTGAAGGGGTGAGTAAAAAAAAAAAAAATCCAAATGTTTTTGCTGATGCATAATGCTGTTGATTTCTGCAAAGTTTTTTTTGGATGGAACTCCGCTTTAATCATTATTAATAGATCGTGACACTAACCAAGGGGGTTATTTACGAAAGACAAATCCACTTTGCACTACAAGTGCAAACTACAAGGGCAAAGTACACCTGAAATTGCACTGAAAGTGCACTTGGAAGTGCAGTCGCTGTAAATCTGAGGGGAAGATCTGAAATGAGGGGAAGCTCTGCTGATTTTATTATCCAATCATGTGCAAGCTAAAATGCTGTTTTTTTATTTTCCTTGCACGTCCCCCTCGGATTTACAGCGACTGCACTTCCAAGTGCACTTTCAGTGCAATTTCAAGGGCACTTTGCACTTATAGTTTGCACTTGTAATGCAAAGTGGATTTGTCTTTTGTAAATAACCCCCCAAATGTTATTGTTTTAACAGGACAAAAGTTTCTTTTAATTTCATCACCATGGTAGCACAAAAGAAATCATTTATTATTTCTGTTGGATACATATTGTTTGGAAATGCAGCAATCCATGTAAAATGAGAGAGAAGATCACCGCTCAAGGTAGGTCTATTGTAGGGTCGTTTCAAAAATATAGGACTCCAAGGGTGCAGGCAATGCACTAAGGCAAATATTGGTAAAAAGATGAGGGATGGACAGCCGCACTCCAAACCAAACAGGTTGTCTTTATTCAAATCAACAGCAAGAAGCCATGAATAAGCACTGAAGCCAGTGCGAAACGTCGGTATTCTCCTGTTCCTATTGCTGTGATCTGCTGTGTTCTTGCTGTTGATTTGAATAAAGACAACCTGTTTGGTTTGGAGTGCGGCTGTCCATCCCTCATCTTTTTACCAATCCATGTAAAATGTTGAAGGAATGCTTTGGCCAGGTACAAAAAAAGACCCATGCAGAGCACATTTCCATGTTCTCTCTGGTATTTCATTGTGCCCCAAAACTACCATGTACTATACCCAATGTCACCACTGATATGAGAGGATGGTAAGCACAACCATATCATTGTTCATGCCTATGCACAGAACAGACCCTCCTAGCAACTTCTTATCTCATAGGAGCAACGTTGATCATCTGAGAAAATTCATTTTAGGTGACTGATTTGTCCCTTAGATAGGCTGACCTGTGCCTACAAGAGGTCGCAGAAGACAAATGAACATATCTTGAACCATTACTGTAGCAGGACTGAAGCATATTCACTTAATGTCAAGGGCTAGCTATAAACATAATAAGCGATCCAAGATTTAAAGTGGTGGTAAACCTCAGACATGGAATATGAACAAAGCATCTATAGCATGTACTTCTCTCAAAGAAGATAATTTAGGGGGTTATTTACTAAAGGCAAATTCACTTTGCACTACAAGTGCAAACTACAAGTGCAAAGTGCACTTGAAATTGCACTTGGAAGTGCAGTCGCTGTAGATCCGAGGGGGACATGCAAGGTAAAATAAAAAACAGCATTTTAGCTTGCACATGATTAAATAATAAAATCAGCAGAGCTTCCCCTCATTTCAGATCTACCCCTCAGATTTACAGCGACAGCACTTCCAAGTGCACTTTTAGTGCAATTTCAAGTGAACTTTGAACTTGTTGTTTGCACTTGTAGTGCAAAGTGGATGTGCCTTCGTAAATAACCCCCTAAGTGTAATTTCTGTCTGCTGTTTCAATCCTCTGCTATCAGCACAAGTCACTTCTGACAAGTTTTCCTGACACCAAGAGAAAAAAAGGTGACAGGGGAGGGACCTCCAGCTGCTTGACAACCTCATCTCTGTTCCTGTGTGGAGGAGGGTGTGTCTCTTCCCTCCAATCAGCTCTTCAAGCTCTCGTCACTGAGCTCTGCAGAGTGTAATTTCAGCTCTCCAATCCCTACTTTCTGAACCCTCAGACAAGTTTTATACATTCTGCACTTTGAACAACTGTAGACAAAAGATGGCTCCAGATAAACAGGTAAAATGTATGTAGGAGGATTTGTTTCATCTCAGTGTATCACCTGAGGCCAGTCACTTCACTGGATATACAAGGGTTTACAACCACTTTAACAATCATGATTTTTTTTTTTCCATTTTTTATATGGGAGAGCTTTTCATTTTGCATAATCGTTGGTAATTATATGGTTATCCAAGATTTGACAATAAAGGGATGTGTCTTACATTAGAGCTTCTCATACATTTGTGCTATCATTTTGATAATGTGTATGATTAATTCAAGGTTTTCTCCCCACCTCCTAATCCCAAGATCAGTCATCCAGGTATACAGTTGCAATAAAAAAATATGTGAACCCTTTGGAATGATATGGATTTCTGCACAAATGGGTCATAAAATGTGATCTGATCTTCATCTAAGTCACAACAATAGACAAACACAGTCTGCTTAAACTAATAACATACAAATAATTAAATGTTACCATGTTTTATTGAACACACCATGTAAACATTCACAGTACACGTGGAAAAAGTATGTGAACCCATAGACTAATGACATCTCCAAGAGCTAATTGGAGTGAGGTGTCAGCCAACTGGAGTTCAATCAATGAGATGAGATTGGAAGTGTTGGTTAAAGCTGCCCTATAAAAAAACACACACCAGTTCTGGGTTTGCTTTTCACAAGAAGTATTGCCTGATGTGAATGATGCCTCGCACAAAAGAGCTCTCAGAAGACCTACGATTAAGAATTGTTGACTTGCATAATGCTGGAATGGGTTATACAAGTATATCCAAAAGCCTTGCTGTTCATCAGTCCACGCTAAGACAAATTGTCTATAAATGGAGAAAGTTCAGCACCGCTGCTACTCTCCCTAGGAGTGGCCGTCCTGTAAAAATGACTGCAAGAGCACAGTGCAGACTGCTCAATGAGGGGAAGAAGAATCCTAGAGTGTCAGCTAAAGACTTACAAAAGTCTCTGGCATATGCTACCATCCCTGTTAGCGAATCTACGATACGTAAAACACTAAACAAGAATGGATTTCATGGGAGGATACCACAGAGGAAGCCACTGCTGTGCAAAAAAAAAACATTGCTGCACGTTTACAGTTTGCACAAGAGCACCTGGATGTTCCACAGCAGTACTGTCAAAATATTCTGTGGACAGATGAAACCAAAGTTGAGTTGTTTGGAAGAAACACACAACACTATGGGGGTTATTTACTAAAGGCAAATCCACTTTGCACTACAAGTGCACTTGGGAGTGCAGTCGCTGTAGATCTGAGGGGAAGATCTGAAATGAGGAGAAGCTCTGCTGATTTTATCATCCAATCATGTGCAAGCTAAAATGCTGTTTTTTATTTTCCTTGCATGTCCCCCTCGGATCTACAGCGACTGCACTTGCAGTGCAAAGTGGATTTTCCTTTTGTAAATAACCACCTGTGTGGAGAAAAAGAGGCACAGTACACCAACATCAAAACCTCATGCCAGCTGTGAATTATGGCGGTGGGGGCATCATGGTTTGGGGCTGCTTTGCTGCGTCAGGGCCTGGACGGATTGCTATCATCGAAGGAAAAATGAATTCCCAAGTTTATCAAGACATTTTGCAGGAGAACTTAAGGCCATCTGTCCACCAGCTGAAGCTCAACAGAAGATGGGTGTTGCAACAGGACAACCCAAAGCATAGAAGTAAATAAACAACAGAATGGCTTAAATACGCCTTCTGGAGTGGCCCAGAGTCCTGACCTCAACCCAATTAAGATGCTGTGGGATGACCTCAAGAAAGCGATTCACACCAGACATCCCAAGAATATTGCTGAACTGAAACGGTTCTGTAAAGAGGAATGGTCATGAACTTTCTCCTGACCGTTGTGCACGTCTGATCTGCAACTACAGAAAACGTTTGGTTGAAGTTATTGCTGCCAAAGGAGGTTCAACCAGTTATTAAATCCAAGGGTTCACATACCTTTTCCACCTGCACTGTGAATGTTTACATGGTGTGTTCAATAAAAACATGGTAACATTTAATTATTTGTGTGTTATTAGTTTCAGCAGACTGTGATTGTCTATTGTTGTGATCAGATCAGAATTTATGACCAATTTGTGCAGAAATCCATATCATTCCAAAAGGGTTCACATACTTTTTATTGCAATGTTTACAGACAAATAAACATTTCCCAATAAACCATTAATGGTTATAAAGTAACAGTCACAATATCACCAGCAACAGGGTCATTAGTGTGACAAAGGCCTTAGGGTAGCCTTATATTTTGCCATTTTTTATCTGCTTATATGGATACTTCTTGAATAAATACTCCTAGAAAATGATCCACATGTATTTACTATATACAGTGGATATAAAAAGTCTACACAAAATGTCAGGTTTCTGTGATGTAAAAAAATGAGACAAAGAAAAATAATTTCAGAACCTTCCACTTTTAATGTGACCTATAAACTGTACAACTCAATTAAAAAATAAACTGAAATCTTTTAGCAGGGGCAAGTAAAAATAAAAAAATAAAATAATGTGGTTGCATAAGTGTGCACACCCTCTTATAACGGGGGATGCAGCTGTGTTCAGAATTAGGCAATCACATTCAAACTCATGTTAAATATGAGTCAGTACACACCTTCCATTATTTAGAGTGCCTTTGATTAACCCCAAATAAAGTTCAGCTGTTCTAGTAGGTCTTTCCTGATATTTTCTTAGTCGCATCCTACAGCAAAAGCCATGGTCCACAGACAGCTTCCAAAGCATCAGAGGGATCTCATTGTTAAGAGGAATCAGTCAGGAGAAGGGTACAAAAGAATTTCCAAGGCATTAGATAAACCAAGGAACACAGTGAAGTCAGTCATCAAGTGGAGAAAATATGGCACAACAGTGACATTACCAAGAACTGGACGTCCCTCCAAAATGTATGAAAAGATGAGAAGAAAACTGGTCAGGGAGGCTGCCAAGAGGCCTACAGCAACATTAAAGGAGCTGCAGAAATATCTGGCAAGTACTGGCTGTGTGGTACATATGACAACAACCTCCCACATTCTTCATATGTCAGGGTTATGTGGTAAAGTGGCAAGACAGAATACTTTTCTTACAAAGAAAAACATCCAAGCCTGGCTAAATTTTGCAAAAACACGTCTGAAGTCTCCCAAAAGCATGTGGGAAAATGTGTTATGGTCTGATGAAACCAAGGTTGAACTTTTTGGCCATAGTTCCTAAAAAGATATGTTTGGCGCGAAAACAACACTGCACATCACCAAAAGAACGCCATACCTACAGTGAAGCATGGTAGTGGCAGCATCATGCTTTGTGGCTATTTTTCCTCAGCTGGAACAGGGACCTTAGTCAAGGTAGAGGGAATTATGAACAGTTTCAAATACCAGTCAATATTGGCACAAAACCGTCAGACTTCTGCTAGAAAGCTGTGCATGAAGAGGGACTTCATCTTTCAGCATAGCAACTATCCAAAGCATATGCAAACAAGAACAACCATATGAAAAGCGCTGTAATGGGGTCAAGTCTATAGTGGACAAGGATTAAAAGGCTATCAAATAATTAAAATGTAAATTTAATATTGCCATAAAATCATATGTTAAAACAAAAACAGTCCTCCATTGCATGGATGGTAAAACAACACTCAGCTTGTCATCTGACGTCACGCCCGGGAAGTTTTCGCTAAACATCAGAGCAAGCTCACAGTGTCGGTCGGGGTGTGATTTCTTCCCCCAGGGCTAGCCGACTGATTCACAGGCCACCCATCAGTTTCATTTGGCTTTTCCTCCGCACAATCCATTTGGATGTGTTCCCCCCTCGTTTCAACTGTGGGCACATTACAGAGGATCCACAAGGCTTCCATCCACTGCAGCATACCTTCTCGCCACTTGGTGTGCTGCACACCTGCAAAGGTATCACCATCATATTGCTAAGCAAGCTGAGTGTTGTTTTACCATCCATGCAACAGAGGACTGTTTTTGTTTTAACCTCCCTGGCGGTATGATTCTGTCTGGAATTACGTACCAAAAGCGGTACAATTATTTTGCAAGGAAATTTGGAGTTTTATACTGTTGGCCTGTAATTTTTAGAAATAACTCACTTAAATCTGACCAAGCAAGAGTCTTGTAGGCATCCCGGGTATGATTTTTTTTTTAAAACAAAATTATAAATTATAATATAATAAATAATTATAAATAATTATAACAAATAATAATATAATTATAATAAAAATTATTCAATAATGTAATCAACTCAAAATCACTGAAATGTGCTCAGTTGCAGAATTGTCGCTGTCATTATTTTTTTTTTTTTATGACGAATTTCCCCGCAAATCGCTATCGCACAATTCTGCAAGTGATTATAATTTATTATCACTGTTTTCTAGCTGATCTAAAACCATTTTTGACATAAAGGGACACTTTTGCACAATCTACAGTTTTTAGGCAGAAATGACATTTTTTATTTTTATAAAAGTACATGTAGGGCACTGGGCAGACCACTAGGGACAAGGGGTGTGTGTATTTTTTACATACAGTACTGTAATCTATAAGATTACAGTATACTGTATGTAAAGTGTTTGTTTACTTTTTTGAATTTGGCGCCGTTCTCCACTCCCGTGCGTCGTAACGTCGCAGGGAACGGAGATCGGCGGCACACGGGGAGACTGTGAATCGAGCGCGGAGGTCCCGCTCGCTCACACAGCGGGTGGCATCGCTGGATCCAGGGACAAGGTAAGTAACTTGCCTGTGGATCCAGCGAGAAGGTAAGGCGCGCCGCTGCACACTCTGCACATCCACCCCGAGCGTGACTCGGGGTTACCGATCCTAACATGAAAAACCAACCCCGAGTCACGCTCGGGTTTACCGCCAGGGAGGTTAACATATGATTTTATGGCACTATTAAATTGACATTTTAATTATTTGATTGTCTTTTAATCCTTGTCCACTATAGACTTGACCCCATTACAGCGCTTTTCATATGGTTGTTCTTGTTTGCATATGTTGTTATCACATCCCTCCTGATGTGTTCTCCCATATAGCTGCTCATTTGGGTTCTTGCAGGACTTCCAGTGTCTCTCCCTTTGTCACACAAAATTTTGTCTTCTGGCGCCAGACTTTTTTGTTGTTTTCTAACTATCCAAAGCATACATTCAAATCAACAAAGGAATGGCTTCACCAGAAGAAGATTAAAGTTTTGGAATGGCTCAGCCAGAACCCAGACCTAAATCCAATTAAAAATCTGTGGGGTGATCTGAAGAGGGCTGTGCACAGGAGATGCCCACGCAATCTGACAGATTTGGTGTGTTTTTACAAAGAAGAGTGGGCAAATATTGCCAAGTCAAGATGTGCCATGCTGATGGGATGCTGAGTATTGTAATAAAATCAAAAGGTGCTTCAACAAAGTATTAGCTTAAGGGTGTGCACACTTATGCAACCATATTATTTTATTTGTACTTCCCTCCACCTTAAAAATTTTAAAGAGAGGTACAGTTTATAGATCGCATTAAAGGTGTAAAAAGTTCTGAAATTATTTATTTTTGTCAATTTATTTTAATATCGCAGAAACGTGACATTTTAACAGGTGTATGTAGACTTTTTATATCCACTGTATATATATATATATATATATATATATATATATATATATATATATATATATATATATATACATACATATATATATATATATCACATTACTTCAAAAGACAAAATCTTGACTCCACAAAAACCTGAAAATCTTTAACAAACACATCACATGACTAATCTTTTCTATTAATTCAGTGAGTTTCTATGTACATTTCAGTGAGTAAACAGCTAAATAAGTATCAATCCCTGTAAGACAGGGACAAAGGTTGGATTTGGCTAAATCCTTGTCACTGAGACTTCTGGCCTTCACAAGATAACAGATCTCCACAAGGTGCACACAGTAGGCTAACAATGTATTGGCTTTTATCTACATTTGTGAGGGCTGGTTCTTACTGGACTTATGTTTGCTTTTGATAAATTGTACCCTTTAACGTTAGGCAATTTTAAAATCTGCTTTTCTAGAAACTTACTGCACAATTTATTTATTTTTTAGTTATGGATTGGGAACCTGAACTGGTTTCACTATATATATATATATATATATATATATATATATATATATATATATATATATATATATATATATATATATATACACATATATATATATATATACAGTAAAACATTGGTTTGAGAGCATTAAGTATAAGTATAAAAAAGAAGAGAGGAGCCTCTGAGGCCCCGTACACACGACCGAGTTCCTCGGCAGAATTCAGCCAGAAACTCGATCGAGGAAACCGGTCGTGTGTACACTTTTGGCCGAGGAAACCGACGAGGAACTCTTCGAGCCAAATAGAGACAATGTTCTCTATTTCCTCGTTAGTCAATGGGGAAACTTGGCTCGCCGAGATCCTCGGCAACTTCACAAAGAACTCGACGAGCAAAACGATGTGTTTTGCCCGTCGAGTTTCTCGGACGTGTGTACGGGGCCTAAGTGTAGCAATTTGGTTACATTTAATGAAGGTACATTTAGCAACTTATTGCTATACTTAGAGGTGCCTCTCTTCTCTTTTATACCCTGTAAAAAAAATGCTTTTATATACAAGTGCTTTGGATTACAAGCATGTTTCTGGAACAAATTATGCTTGCAAACCAAGGTTTTACTGTATATATATATATATATATATATATATATATAGATATATATATAATATATAAATAGAAGGTGTGTAAGGATGCTTAAAAGTCAAGTATTTATCAACTACTTATCCAATTCCCCTTTGTATGTTCATCTTTACAACTAGAAAAGCTAGCATTAGACAGGCGACACACGGTTCAAATTTCAGCTGATTCAGTAGGAACAGCATAAGATTCGAACCATGTATGGGCAGGCTGAATGTACCACGTTAATCGATTCAACTTGGGTACTACCAGCATGCCGGGTATTACCTGCAATTATCGCTAGCAGTTGCTATAGCTGCTATATCCGATAGCAATAATCACTGTTGGGAATCCCTCCTGCCAAGCCATTGTCTTCTTCCAGCGGGGGGGTTGGGGGGTCGTTCCCCGCTAGGAGAAGACAGGTGCTCGGCAGGAAGGATTCTGCATCAACACTGACTGTGTTGATGAGGGAATCAAGTGAATTTCTTTCGTGCAACCAAAAGAAAGTAGCTCCGTGTATGGACAGCCTTACCTTATGGAGAACCTAGTTTCATTCACAACTCTTCAGATATGATAGCCTGATGAGTAAGTAATCATACATGATATCCACACTTTCAACTTCAACAAAGTTCTGGACAGTTGTTGGTATTGGCATTCATATAAAACTCTTCACAGAAAGATTTGGATTTTATAAAATACTCATTGATTATGTTATATTGTCCTGTTTGCTCGGAAAAAATGCCTATGACAGAGGGGTTCTTTATACCTATTTATTGAAAAAAATTCCAAAGAGACATTCACATATCAACTATTTTATTATGGCACCTGAAAACCGTGCCCAATATGGCCCTCGTCCCTTCTATTTTACAATTGTAAGCTGGCTATAGCCAAGGTCAGGATGACAGCCGATTGGAGATAAAGGCCCAGATTCTCAAAGGAGATACGACGGCGTATCTCCAGATACGCCGTCGTATCTCTGAGTCTGAGCCGCCGTATCTATGCGCCTGATTCTTCGAATCAGTTACGCATAGATTTGTATTAGATCCGACCGGCGTAAGTCTCTTACACCATCGGATCTTAACTGCATATTTACGCTGGCCGCTAGGGGTGTGTACGCTGATTTACACCTAGAAATATGTAAATCAGCTAGATACGCGAATTCACGAACGTACGCCCGGCCGACACAGTACAGATACGCCGTTTACGTTAGGCTTTTCCCGGCGTAAAGTTACCCCTGCTATATGCGGCGTACCAATGTTAAGTACGGCCGTCGTTCCCGCGTCAAAATTTGTAAATTTTACGTTGTTTGCGTAAGTAGTCCGTAAATGAGGCTGGACGTAATTTACGTTTACGTCGAAACCAATACGTCCTTGCGGCGTACTTTGGAGCAATGCACACTGGGATATGTCCACGGATGGCGCATGCGCCGTTCGGAAAAACGTCAATCACGTCGGGTCATGGTTATTTTACATAACACATGCCCACCTCTTCACAATTTGAATTAGGCGGGCTTACGCCGGCCTATTTACGCTACGCCGCCGCAACTTCCCTTTGAGAATAAGGCACTTGTCTGTAAAAGTTGCGGAGGCGTAACGTAAATAGGATACGTTACGCCCGCACAAAGATACGCCATTCTACATGAATCCGGGCCACTGTTTCTTACAATGATCAAATTATGTTAGAATGAATCAAAGTAGTTTCAGCTTTTCATAATTTGTTAAATAATTTCTGTAAAGTCTTACATTGTTTGCTAACAGCATAAACCGTACATTGTTTGCTAACAGTAAAATCCTCATGGACATCACAAGGAATGGTAAAAAATGTAATATATATATATATATATATATTTTATATACACACACATACTAAACCGTGTGAGTATGAAGCTTTAGCATAGGGTATTTATTATATATGTTATGTGTATTCCACGCTTATATAGGTCTCTAAACATGAACATATCAACATCTGGTCTGTTCTTTTCCCTTAAATGACAACACATTATCACTTTGAGTAATATATGCCCATAAGGGTCACATCTGGCGAACCAGCTGGACCACCTTGGGCTATACCATATATAGTCCTGCAAACAGCTATGGAATGTGATCAACTAGTGAACCACAGGCCCTACCAAAGACAGATTCAGTATCTGGGACTACATAACTAAATCACCACTGTTTAAACAGATCTGCATTAAAAGTACAATTTTTAAAGAAAACAATTGTTTAGGCAACAAGGTCTATTAAATCATATTTCAGACAAAACACAGATAAAAATGTGTATTTTTGTACCTAAAAACAACGCTTATTATACACTAAAGCTAGCTATACATAGACGGAATGAGGGGGTGAATCAGCCCTGCCCCCTGCTCCCTTATCACATAATTTGATTGACAGCAGCAGGAGCCAATGGCTCCCTCTGCTATAGATCTGCCCATTGAGGAGGGACAGAGCAGAGAGATCCGCTGCTCTCGTGCACATCGCTAGATCATGATGGGGCGTAAAAAGGGGCTTTGAGGGGGTGCTGAATACAGAAGTTTTCTTACATTCATGCATAGAATGCATGAAGGTAAAATAAATTCAGCCTTTAGAACCACTTTAACATTTATGCAAGCATAATGACCATTTCCATATGAGGTCAATAATGCCCCCTGGAGACCCCGCCTATGTTTATATAGCAGTGGCATCCTGCCTTATTTCTATGATGTTGTCATGATGTTCCCAATCACTACTGCTCACCCCCACCATCACAGGCGCTCCCTCTCTTCAATTCAAATCCCTGCGCATGTGCAGTTTGCTATCTCCTCAGTTCCAGGTGGTTTGAGAGAGAGAGAGAACAGGAAAGAACCACCTGACACCTGAAAGCAGTTTCTTTATCACAGATTCTCTGCCTGCAAAAATTTGGACTGGCCCAAAAAGATGCCTGCTGCATGCAGCAATCCCTCCTAAAAGCATCCACCAATCAGCAGACCACAGCATGTCTTCATAACACTCCCAAACTGGTTATATCTTTAAACACCTTTGAAAAATAAATTACCTCCATCATTTCCTTTCACCCCTCTTACAGCATTTCTAGGTACTTTTGTGGGGTAGACAAAGTTACCTGCAGCAGGTAAAACATTTTGATAATTTATTAATAGCATTGGGATTGATTTACTAAAACTGTAGAGTGCAAAATCTGGTGCAGCTGTGCATGGTAGCCAACCAGCTTCAAGTTTTTTGTTGTAAAAGCTTAAAGCGGTTGTAAACCCGCTTGGTGATTTTTACCTACAGGTAAGCCTATATAAGGCTTACCAGTAGGTAAAATTAATATCTCCTAAACCTGCAAAGTTTAGGAGATATTCACCCCACCCTGGTGCACGTGAACCCGGAAGACAAGCTGGGGGACATATCAGCCCCCTCAGCGGTGACCGGGTACTGCTGCGGGGGCTTCGTTCTAAGGTAAGCATTTCATATTATGCTAGCATGTAATGCATGCTAGCACATTATGCTATTGTATTGCAGGGGTTTTTGTTTTGTTTTTCAGCGGTTTACCACCGCTTTAACCGAATAAGCTGAAGTTAGAAGCTGATTGGCTACCATGCACCACTGCACCAGATTTTGCACTCTCCAGTTTTGGTATATCAACCTCACTCTGTTCCAAGAGAGTGGTTCTCAACCTTAGTCCTCAAGTACCCCCAACGGCCCATGTTTTCAGGTTTTCCTTAAGGCCCCTTTCACATTGAGGCATTTTTCATGCGGTACAATGCTAAAAATAGCGCTGCTATACCGCATGAAAAAATCATGCCCTGCAGGCTTCAATGTGAAAGCCCGAAGGCTTTCACACTGAAGCGGTGCGGTAGCAGGAGCGGAGCGGTATAGGAGTGGGGTACCAGTGGGGCGCCTTCCCATTGAAATCAATGGGAAACCGCGGTAATACCGCCCGCAATGCGGGCGGTATTAACCCTTTTTCGGCCGCTAGCGGGGGTTAAAACCTCACCGCTAGCGCCCGAATATCGCGGTAAATACGACGGTATAGCGGCGCTAAAAATAGCGTGGCTATACCGTCACCCCACCTCCGCTGCCCAATGTGAAAGCAGCCTTACTCTGCACAGCTGCTTTAAAGTGGTTGTAAACTCTTACAATCCACTTTTTATAGGCTTACCTGTAGTTACCCAGGATATCTCCTAAACCTGTTTAGGAGATATCCCCTGTATCTGCATGTGCCGACGTAATCGGCACATGCGCACTGAGGCAACGGCGCGTAAGTGCCGTTGCTTCAGTGAGTGTGCCATTACCGGTGGCCCCCTTGCACATGCACGGGAGTGACGTCATCACAGCTGTCCTGTGTCGGGCACCACAACAGGGGCTTCGATCTCAGGTGAGTATTACATAATAAGCTAGTATGCTATGCATACTAGCTCATTATGCCTTTGTCTTGCAGGTCTTAGTTTTTTTGTTTTTTGCGATGTGAGTTTACAACCACTTTAAATCAATAATAATGACGTGGTATTGATAAGAGCTATTTTATCTAAGGGAAGTTCCCAAAACATGGCCCGTTGGGGGTACTTGAGGACTGAGGTTGAGAACCGTTGTTCTAAGAGACACAGACCAACATATTATGTGTGCAAGGATTGGGGCAATTTTCGGGAACTTTTATTGGGCTATTTCACCAATAAATAAAGTGATGAATATCATAAATCAATAAGATCAGGCTGCTGACTCGTCACAAACACAAAGCACTATTAAACTCATCAGGGAGCCACCATGGGGTTTATCTGCATTGTATTTTCTTCACCTTCCACATGACAAGTGCTGGTACTATTTTAATAATACAAATGAGCCCAGGGAAAAACCCAGGTCATGTTTGCTTTGCTGTTGTCAGGCAACAGAAAAGCTTGACTCCCTTTTGGCACATCTTTTGTATTTTACTGAGGTGGAAGCAAATAGGCACAAATCACTAGAAAACTAATTACATTTAAAAAAAAAATGCTGGCAGAGGTTTATAAAAAGCATCATTAAAAAATAAACACCAAGTTCTGGATAAACATTTAATGATTATTAAATGGACCTATAATCCAATAATACAATAAATAATAGTAATTATATAGCAAAAACAATAATAATATAATACAAATTTATAATTTCCTTTTAACTTGGCAATTTCATTAGGTTTGAATAAGCATGCAACAAACATTGTGAACATTTGCATTCTCTCTCATCTTAAAGTTTTAGATATGCATGACTGATTAAACAAATATTTACCTCACATTCAATAAAAGAGAAGTATGTGGTTTTTGCAGATTTATACTTATCTAGGAGGATGCAGCATCAGTCCAATGCTGCATCTGTTCCACAACAGCTATAACACTGACAATCGAGCGATCTAACACCGCAGATCGCTACGTTCTCAGTGCTCCCTGAACAGAGAGCTGCTGACTGTCAGTCACCGCTCTCTGCTCTGCCTCCTCCTCGCTCACTGGAGCACTAGGCTGTGGAGAGTGCGGAAGAGGCCGATTTAGGCTCTCATCAGCTCGCTGAGAGGCTGAGCTGGATGGCGGTCCAGGCATGTGGGCGGATCCTGACTCCTGGCTCTGTGATGTCAGCAGACAGCAGACTTCAGCCCACTGTCTGCTGAAAAAAGGTCACAGGAGTGCAGAACGATGATCCACAGGAGAAGTACATTCAAACAAGCTTTGGCTGTACTTCTCCTTTAATAACCGTTACTATCTTTATTAATTGTCATATACTAAATAAGTAAAAATATGGAATGTAGTTGTCTCACGCCTTCTTTGTGGCAATCCCCAGTTGATAATAGCAGCATGTCCTTATGTAATTTTGTAGCTCAGATCTTCAGAAAATGTTTTAAGGCCTCTTTTCCAGAGATAAACGATTAAAATCATTACTACGATGGTACATATGAAATTGCTATAA
The DNA here is from genome assembly GCF_905171775.1 of Rana temporaria. NCBI lineage: Eukaryota > Metazoa > Chordata > Amphibia > Anura > Ranidae > Rana > Rana temporaria. The sequence goes on along the minus strand of NC_053489.1, from coordinate 469,256,320 downwards.
TCAGTTTCTGAAATAGTGTAACTCTGACACTATACAAAAGCAACTAAAGCATAGTGTAAGGAGATAAATGCACACATTTCCTGCTACCATTGGGTATGAACACCAGTTCGGTCCTGAGATATTTCCTGCTGAAAATGACAGGGAAACCAACACTTCAGGAAGTGTAAATCTTCTGGGTCCCCTGCAGCCCTCACTGGTTCCTCCTACTTACCACCAACATCTGTAGAGAAGTGGAGGTCAGCAGTAGTGTTGCTCACGAATATTCGTATTGCGAATATTCGGCTCGAATATGGCATATTCGAGTATTCACGAATATCTCGAATTTCGCGGTCAATATTCGCTATTCCGAATATTCGGATTTTTTCAATTTTATTTTTAGAACAGATCACATCCTAGAGATCTCCATCGACGTCTAAAAGCATTGCTGGTATGATTAGAGAGCTTGGGCCGAGTAGCTGAAGCGATCATTTGCTGAAAATTCGCAATGCGATTATTCGGCAATAGGAATATTGTGCGATTATTTTCTTCGCCCTTCTTCTGCATCAGAGCCAATCAGAGTGCTCCTACAGCAATAGTCGAAATTCCGCAATAAATATCGCATTCGCATTTTGCGAAATTTCGATAAAATATCACGAATATTCTGAGCCAATCAGAGTGCTCCTACAGCAGTTGTCGAAATTCCGCAGTAAATATCGCATTCGCATTTTGCGAAATTTCGATAAAATATCACAAATATTCTGAGCCAATCAGAGTGCTCCTACCGCAGTTGTCGAAATTTCGCAATTATTTTCGCATTCGCAATAGCGAAATTTCGCAAACATTTCATTTCGATAAAATATCCCGAATATTCGAATTTAGCGAATATTTCTCGAATATTCGGCTATATATTCGTGATATATCGCGAAATCGAATATGGCGTATTCTGCTCAACACTAGTCAGCAGGAGAAATGAATGTGAGCTGTGGAGGACCCAAGAGATTGACAATTCCCCGAAGTGCTGATTTTCCTGCAGACATTAGCAGAAGACTTCTCAGGATTGCAGCAGAATTTGGAAAAATTAACAGCAGGATAGAGGAATGATTACTTCTTTCACAGGTATGCCTTGCTGCAGTTTTTATTTTTATTTTTATAGCATCAGGGGCACTTTAAGTAGATATGACCTTTTTTAATACCATTCAATTAGGACACTTGTTTCACATGCCTAGTATAAGGTATGAAATTAAAACACTGTGTCACATGAGACATATAGTAGAATACAATTTACTATTGCAGGACTACCTACCCTAAATAAATATTTAATTAGATGGTGGGGTAACAAAACCTTTGCCTGTAAGTAACACAGACACACACAAGGTTGTATTTACCATAAGGGCACTCATGGGCCAGTGTACAGGAAATCATTAACCACTTAAGCCCCGGACCATATTGCTGGTCAAAGACCAGAGCACTTTTTGCGATTCGGCACTGCGTCGCTTTAACTGACAATTGCGACGTGGCTCCCAAACAAAATTGGCGTCCTTTTTTCCCCACAAATAGAGCTTTCTTTTGGTGGTATTTGATCACCTCTGCAGTTTTAAGTTTTTGCGCTATAAACAAAAATAGAGCGACAATTTGGAAAAAAATGAATACTTTTTACTTTTTACCATAATAAATATCCCCCCAAAAATATATAAAAAAACTTTTTTTTCCTCAGTTTAGGCTGATACGTATTCATCGACATATTTTTCGTAAAAAAAAATTGCAATAAACGTTTATTGATTGGTTTGCGCAAAAGTTATAGCGTTTACAAAACAGGGGGTAGTTTTATGGCATTTTTATTAATATTTTTTTTTTTACTAGCAATGGCGGCGATCAGCGATTTTTTTTCAGTTTTGCGACATTATGGCGGACACTTCGGACACTTTTGACACATTTTTGGGACCATTGGCATTTTTATAGCGATCAGTGCTATAAAAATGCATTGATTACTATAAAAATGCAGTGAAGGGGTTAACACTAGGGGGCGGGGAAGGGGTTAAGTATGTTCCCTGGGTGTGTTCTAGCTGTATGGGGGGTGGACTCACTAGGGGAAATTACATTGTATGAACAGACGGTCAGGCATTTCTCCCCTGACAGGAACGGGAGCTGTGTGTTTACACACACAGCTCCCGGTTCTCGCTCTGTAACAAGCGATCGCGGGTGCCCGGCGGTGATCGCGACCGCCGGGCACGCGCGCTGGAGTCAGGAGTGAGCGGGGGCACGCGCGCGCCCTTATTGGCTGCAGGGAGAGATGACATAGATCTACGTGATCTCGTCCGGCCGTAAAACAGCGGCGGCTGGTCGGCAAGCAATTAAGGCTCGTTTCACACTGCTGCGTTGTGATATGTTGCAAAATTGTTCAGTTTTTTTGTCCTGTGTGAGGTGTGATTTTACCGCAAATTTACCGTGAATTTCAGGAGTTGGACACGGCTGCAATTGATGTTCTAGCCAATGGAATCATGTTAATGTCTAATGTAAAAAAAAAAAAAGTGTTAACTTCCTGGGTTTTGTGGAGAGTAGTGTGGTGGAATTTACACACATCTGAACCAACAATGCGATTCTAGAACGATTTAAATTGATGTCTATGGAGACTAAATTCGCAATGCAATGCTGTAAACTCGCACAAGACCCTTTTATTATCGCATCGCATTCGTAGAGGAATCACAATGCATAGATGTGAACAGCCGTCTTGAAAACAATGACTTTCAGATGACATGCAAATCTAGGCTTTTTTTAACGCATCACATTCGTTATCAACTTGCACAAGTGTGAACGGGGCCTAAAAAAAATGTCAAATTTTACAAACTGAGGTATCTTCTTCCTTGTTTTGTTTTTCTCTTCGGTTCACCTCTAAATACCGTATATGTGGACACACACTTGGGGTCTTCAATTGCCTTGTGAGGGTCTGGACATTTTTTTGTATTGCTGTAGTTGGAGCTACCTTCCAGCAAGCCTGCTCTCATTTCATTTCCCTAATGTCTTCCTAACTTGGGTGCTGCCATAAATGAAACTTTAGAAAGGGGTCTCATCATGGTGACGTAGCTTTACACATTTTTTAATATGAATACGATATATCAGAATATTTCCTTTTTAAAGCGGAGTTCCGGCCACAATTTCACTTTTTAAATATAAATACCCCTGTAATACACAAGCTTAATGTATTCTAGTAAAGTTAGTCTGTAAACTAAGGTCTGTTTTGTTAGGTTGTTACAGCATTTAGACACTTTATAATATAGAAATTGACTGGGGCCATCTTAAGTGTGTACATCATGAAGCCAGACTGTATGACTTCCTGGATTTCAGCCTTGTAGATCTCGCACATGCTCAGTGCTGCACAAGCAATGTAATAGTTTTCAGATCAGGTTTCAGCACCTGTACTGTCCAAGTCACATGATTCTTCGAGACTGGGGAGTGCACAGACTCCTGGAAAGTTACACCCACTACATTCCCAGGAGTCTGTGCGGTGAAGCTTAAGCACCTAGGTGCAGGAAGAGGGAAGATTAACTATTCTGCCTAGCAACAACACTTTGAAGGCATCTAAAAAAAAAAAAAAATTCTTAAAGGACTAATGGCATTTTTTTAAAACTACTGATGTAATGTTATATTTATGGGTGGAACTCCACTTTAACCAAAATGTTTATAGGTCAATTTAATGTTCTTGCTTAATTGAGTGCTGAGGTTTTTTGTATTACTCACTGGACCTAAGAGAAAATGAGGTTGATTTACTAAACGGAAATAGAATCTGCACTTTACAAAGTGCAGTTGCACTCTGCAAGAGCAATTGCTCCACAGCTTAGTAAATAAGAAGAAGCCCTGCTGACTTCCATTATCCAATCAAGCAAGCAAAACTGCTGTTCTTTGTTTCCTTTCACATGATTGGATATTCTTTGCAAAGTGAAGCCTTACTTCATTTACTAAGCTCTGGAGAAACTGTACTTGCAGAGGACAACTACACTTTGAAAAGTGCACAGCCTTTAGTAAATCAACCCCCAAGTGATGTGATGTTGGGAGCCACCTGTCACGAGTGAGTGACCTTTTAAGCTAACCATACACCTTAAGTTTTTTCTTGTTCAGCCCCATGAGCTGAACAAGAGAAATCAATAGTTTCCATCAGCCACTTTAAACAACATAGATGGAGTTATCTTTCTGACGGCTTTTGTACTTTGACATGCGCTGCTCTTGCGGCTGGCAGATTATCTGAACAGTGATTGCACCTAAGGCCTCGTACACACGACCAGGTTTCTTGGCAAAAACCAGCAAGAAAACGGATTCTTGCCGAGATTCACGTTCGTGTGTACGAGGCATTCAGGTTTCTCGCCAGGAAATCTGGCCAGAATCTCGACGAGAAAAAAAGAAAACCTGCTCTCTTTTTTTTCCTCGAGATTTTTGTCGGCCTATTTCCCGACGAGAAACCCAAGCGTGTGTATACTTACCTGTCGCCGCGGAAACCCGCGCATGCTCAAAATGACTTTGACGCATGCGCGGAAGCTTCCACGGTATAGGTAGGGAGAAGCAAGATGGCGGCCACGGCATCGAATGTGACGAGCGCATGCTCGTCATACGCAATGACGTCACCGCGTTCTTTCCTTTCAAGAGAACCGCGGTTCTTTTGAAATGACAGTCAGTACACTCCGGCGGCAAGAGTTTCTTGCCAAGAATCTCGTCAGGGAAAACGACGGGTTCCACCTGGCTCCTTCGATTTTTAGATTGAAGTTTGTTGAGACTGGTGGTGCAGACATGGCTACCTACGATTTTTGAATCAGTCGAAATTCAAGCTGTGTATAACCAGCATTAGCAGGGTAGAATTTGTCTATGGTTCCATCGATAAGCACTACTTAGGCCGCGTACACACGGTCGTTCCAAACCGATAAGAATGGTCCGACGGGCCATTTCCATCGGGTCACCGCTGAAGTGGCCTGATGGTCTGATGTGCGTACACACCATCGTTCCAAAAAACGATCGGGTCAGAACGCGGTGACGTCAAACACACGACGTGCTGAATAAAACGAAGTTCGATGCTTCCAAGCATGCGTCGACTTGATTCTGAGCATGCGCAGGTTTTGAACCGATGCTTTCTGTACTAACCATCGGTTTGGACCGATCGGGCAGCGGGCCATCGGTTTGATTTTAAAGCATGTTTTAAAATTTTGGACCGAAGGAAAACAGACCGATGGGCTATACACACGGTCGGTTTGGACCATTGAAACTGAACCTCGGTCCATTCTCATCGGTTTTGTCCGACCGTGTGTACGCAGCCTTACATACATACATTTTCCAACATTGCTCCTATTTTTGTACAGGCGTTTAGGAGCATTTTTTTGCCTCTAAAAGCTGGGCTTAAAATATGCCTGTAAACATCCCAATGTGCATAGACACATAGGATAACATTGAGCTGCTTCTACAGGCAAAACGCTAAACTCCTCTAGAAGCATCATTATGTTAAAAGCCCAGTGTGAATGAACCATAACAGTGTCTATTAGTCTTAAGCCTCGTACACACGACAGAGGAACTCGATGGGCAAAACACATCGTTTTCCTCGTCGAGTTCCTTGTTAGGCTGTCGAGGAACTCGACAAGGCAAGTTTCTCCATTCCCGTCGAGGAAATAGAGAACTTGCTCTCTTTTTGGCTCGTCGAGTTTCTCGACAGTTTCCTCGACGAAAATTTACACACGACCGGTTTCCTCGGCAAAAAAATATCTCCCAGCAAGTTTCTTGCTGTTTTTTGTCGAGAAACTCGGTCGTGTGTACGAGGCTTTAGAAGATAAATGAAGCCAGTGGGTCCATCAGTTTCACCTATAATATGGAGATCAGCGTACGGTGAACTGACACTGTAAGTTATATTATTTAAAAAAAAACGGTATGACTAAATGATAGATAACCCTTCATTTAATTTTACTTTAAATCTACAAGTTTATGCATAGTAATAGAACATTCGTAAATCAGATGAGGTGGAAAACCCTAATAAAACCCTAATAAAATTCACAAGTCATTGTAGAAATGAAGCAGTTCGCTGAGCCAGTGGTCCTGCAAATCCATTTATGTTGCTGGCTTTAAATTCTCCTAGCTGAGTTACATTTTTGTAGCAGAGATGCCTGACATTCCAGAATCAGGATGAAAACACAGTACGTTTTTATTCAGACTTATACAATGCATTGTAATGTAGGTGTATAGTACCTACTATAAACAGCCACCATCACCATCAATCAATATGATTATCTGGCCATGAACTGTGCAGCTAATGTTAGAAGCATTGTTGGTGACCAGATATCTCCACCTGAAGGTGTATGTCACCCTCACAGACATTTATCATCCTTTTTAGTAAGTACAGCTCTGACCTACCAATTGATTTGAGCTGAAACACAAAACTGCTATATGTGACACATTCTAAATATATCTAGCACTGCTGCTAGCAATAGGCTGGATGAAATGAGGTAGCTCTTACTCTTCATTTTCCCGAGGGAATCTCTACATACAAATATTTTCAATTGGATGATTCACAAAGTAGGTCAAGAACTGATGCTGGATACAACCGTAGTTACCCTGTAAAGGAATCCTAAACACAATAGGTGATTTCAAACTGAGCAATTAAAACAACCCTATGGAAGCTAATCCGTATGAAATAGCACCGTAGAAACTAGCCAGCTAATCATATTAAAATGCTGATTGCTAATTAAATAACATTTAAAGAAGGCATATCATTAAATTCTGCACTTGATATGAATCATAAGGGTATGTGTCAACATTATTCAATTTTGCTAATATTTACTTGCTATATACCGTATTTATCGGCATATACCGCGCACCGGCGTATATCGTGCACCGCAACCTGAGAAGGGAAGTTTAGGGAAAAAAATTACTTTTTGGATGCTCAGCCTTGTCCGGCATCCGTCTGCGGCCTTGCGCGGGGTCCGTCCAGCCCTGTCGGTGTCCGTCTGCTGTCTTGCCCGGCGTCCATCGGCGGCCTTGTCCGGCGTCCGTCTGCGGCTTTGCGCGGGGTCTGTCCAGCCTTGTCGGTGTCCGTTGCGTCCGTCTGCCGGGGGTTGCAGCGTTCAATTTGGCACCTTGGTCGAGCTGTGTAGAGCCGGATTTCCGGTGTGTTCGGCTCCTCTCGCGTGGCTGTGGGCGGAGCCGAGCGTGGCCGAGCCTAGCTGAGTGCGGCTTGGTCTTTGTCGGGCTTTGTCGGCGGCGCTCAGAGACAGCGAGGATCGGCTGTCTCTGAGGAGGATCGGCGTATATCGCGCACCCACGATTTTCCCCTGATTTTAAGGGGAAAAAAGTGCGCGGTATACGCCGATAAATACGGTATATAAAATTTGCTGTTTCCTAGCTCCCAGCCTTATCACTCATCTGACATCCGCCCTAAAGTGATTATAAAGGTTTTTTTTAATAACAAACATCTCTATACTAACCTGCTCTGTGCAATGGAAATGCACAGAGCAGCCCTGAACCTCCTCCTCTCAGGACCCTCACCGACGCTCCTGGCCCCACCTCACTCTCCTTCACTTCCCATGGGGGCTCAGTCCCGAGCCCCGTTGCTGCATCCATTGACACAGAGAGCGGGACTCGGCCCCCGCTCCCTTGTCAATGGTTTTGATTGACAGCCAATGACTCCCCAGCAAAGCAAGTGAGATTTTGAAGTGAGGAGAGAGAAGAGCTGCAAATGTGCACGGTGCTTGATCAAATGAGGGCTCAGGTAAGTAAAAAAAAGGGGGGGGAGGTAAGGGGCCCAAACTAATGCCTAAACATTTTTTACCATAATGCAAGTAATGCATTAAGGTAAAATATGTTTAGGCTTTAGAACCTCTTTAAAATGGTTAAAAAGGCAGAAGGTTTTACTTTACCCTACTGAAGTCTTTGGAGTAAGGTAAAAAATACTTCTGCATGCAGCTTCCCACGCAGGCCCCCCTAAATACATACCTAAAATGCTCAGTACATTTGTTAACTTGATGAGAGTTGTTCGAAAGTACTTCAAAATTGTGTTTGGTTTTAACATTCAATTTTCGACTGAATGTAATTTCCAAAATGAAAACTACAAAAAACTGTAATGCCGCGTACACACAATCGGATTTCTGATGGAATAAAATCTGATGGAATTTTTTGTCTGAATCACGATGAAACTGACTTTCATCAGTCTTGCCTACACACTATCAGACTAAATTCCGACCGTGCCAAAACGCGGTGGCGTAAAACACTACGATGAGTCGAAAAAAATGTTCAATGCTTCCGAGCATGTGTCGACTTGATTCTGAGCATGCGTGGATTTTTCTCCGATGGAGTTCCACACAGGCGATCGGAATTTACTATCGTTTTTTTTTTTTCCATCGGAAAAATGTAAAACATGTTCTATATTTTTACACCGATGGAAAAAAGTCTGATGGGGCCCCCACACGATCGGTTTCTCCGATGAAAAAAGTCCATCGGATTTTTTTCATCGGAAAAAACAATCGCGTGTACACGGCATTAGGAATTTGTTTGTTCGAGAAACGTTTTCTGTTTTGCTCCTTCAAATTTTTCTGATTACTATGGTCAATAAAAAACACTGATTTGACCCCTCCTAACGTTTAGAAAATTGAATGAACCTTTTTAAAATGAAATATTTTAAAACAAAAAATTCTACTAGTGTAGACAGCTTTATAGACTCAAGGGGCCAGATTCTCGTAGAATCCGCGGCGGCGTAGCGTAAGCCATTTACACCACGCCGCCACAATTTACTGGAGCAAGTGCCGTATTCTCAAAGCACTTGCTCCGTAATTTGCGGCGGCGTAGTGTAAATGGCCCGGCGTAAGGCCGCGCAATTCAAAGGGGGCGGCTTGTATTTAAATTAAGCGCGCCCTCGCGCCGATCGAACTGAGCATGTGCCGGCCGTAAAAATAGCCCAGTGCGCATGCTCCAGCTCACGACGGAAAACGTCAATGAAGCCGACGTGAGCCCTATTCGCGAACGACTTAGTAAAACGACGGAAGCGACGGTGGACTGAAGGCCTGTACACACGTTTTTTTCCTGACGAGATTCTTGAATGGCAAGAACGCTGTGATGTCATCGCCGAGGAAACTACCGCCCATGCGTCAAAGTCATTTCTTTTTTTTTTTTTTTTTTTTTTTTTTTCTTTTTTTCCACTTCAGACTAACCCCAGCAAGAGACTTGCTCATGATTTTATTCATAATTCTGTCTCTACTTCCGGTTTTGCATCATTTGTGGTTTATATACATGTTTTTATGCATGTTATTCTGCTTTTTATATCTTATTTCCTTTTTTTTTTTCTTTCCTTCCTTTCTTTCTCTCTCTTTCCCTTCCCTTCCCTCTTCTCCTCCTCTCCTCCTTCTCAAATTATGCCCACCCTTTCATTGCCCCTCTACTTAGGACTAAAGCGTTTAACACACAGACCGAGTTACTACATGTGTTTATCCTCAGTGGGCCGAAAACAAAGGAAAAGAGAAAGAAACAACAGAAAAAAAAAAAAAAAAAAAAAAAGAAAGAATATATATATACTCATCCCCTCTCCCCAACCCCCCCCCCCACCCCGACCATCTCACGACTCCACCTGAAGAGACTATTTCCTTTATTCCGACTGTTTCTCTAATCCTCTTTCAGGTTTTCTGCAAAACTCCAAGATTTTTTGAATTCTAACCAGGACATCCAGCTGCCCTTGCACTCCTGCTTGTTTTTATCTGTACCAAATTTTAATTTCTCCCTCCTATATGTATCCTCGACCGAGTCGATCCACTCCCACATTTGTGGGGTATCCGACTCCCTCCATTTTAGCGGGATCAAGCGTTTCGCTGCGTTCAACAAGTGGGGGATCAGTGAGGCTTTATATTCTTTAACTGGGACCTCCCCCCCATGAAAAAGAACTACCCAAGGGTTATCTTCTACTTCTTTTTTTGTTATGATTTTTATCATGGACAGGATTTTTTTCCAATAAATTTTTATCTTTGGGCAGTTCCACCACAAGTGTGCCATTGTTCCCCTGTGCCCACATCTTCTCCAGCACTCCTCTGACTCTCCTTCTCTGAATTTGCCCATTTTGTCTGGGGTGGCGTACCATCCCGTCAGGCATTTAAAGTTCATTTCCGCGGTTCTTACATCGATCGCCGAGGTGTGAGTTAAATTCAAGATTCTTCCTATAGTTGTCTTTCCCCTTGGAACATTAAGATCTCTTTCCCACTTTTGAATGTATTTCAACGTATCCGTCTCGTCCATTTTTTGCAAATATTTATAAATTTTAGAAATATTCCCTTTTGAACTTTTAGTGCTACACATTTGTTCCAAAATGGTGTACTCCTCCCGTGACCGTATAGGATGTGGAAGATGTTTGACGAATGATGACAGCTGCAGGTACCTCCACCCGTCAAGCATTTTAAAATCTATCATGTGTTTAATTTCGTGAAATGTCATTATTTTACCTTGTAGTGTTATATCTTTTAACTGTACTCTGTTTCCTATCCAATTACCACCTACTTCCCTTGTCCCTGGTGCAAAATATTTATTTTCTTTTAAATCTATAAAAGGCGAGCTGTATTTTGTTTTTAATTGTTTGTGTACTCTCTCCCAGATCCTCAAAGCGTTGTGTGTGATTGCGTGTGCTGACATGTGTATATATCTAAATTGTGGTGGGTTCCAAATCAATCTCCCTAACTGTGCTCTAGCTAGTGAACTTTCAATACTTATCCATCTTTTATCCTGTGACTCTTTAGCCCATTCTATAACCCTTGAGATAACCGAAGCGTTGTAATACCTTCTAATGTCTGGAACAGCTAGGCCCCCCTTATCTTTGGCCCGTTTTAAGGTTTGAGCCGAAATCCTGTGTTTTTTGTTGTTCCAGATATAATTCATAATAAGGGAATTAAGTATTTTAACATATGGTGGGGGTAAATAAATTGGAAGCATTTGAAATTTATATAAGATTTTAGGAATTAAAATCATTTTCGCAACATTAATCCTTCCGAACCACGAAATAGGTCTATTATAAATATTTTTAATTTCCTTTTTTATTTCGTCGAGCAGAGGGATATAGTTTATTCTATAAATTTGTTTTAGGGTATTTGCCAATTTAATGCCCAGATATTTTATCTCTGTCTGCCATGAGAAGCTATATTTTTTCCGCAGGAATTGTTCTTCCTCTTTGTGGATATTAACATTCAAAATTTCCGTTTTCGCTGTATTCATTTTGAAGTTGGAGACCTCCCCATATTGTCTTAAGGTGGCTATTAAGTTTGGAAGGGTGACTCTTGGGTTACATATAAAAAACAAAACGTCATCGGCAAAAGCCGCCAGTTTATGCTCCTCTTCTCCTACCTCTACTCTATATTTCTGGGTTTTGTCTGACCATTGCCAATAAGGGTTCTAATGTTAACACAAAAAGGAGGGGGGACAAAGGGCATCCCTGCCTAGTCCCATTTCTCATCTCAAAAGGGGCTGATAGGGATCCGTTTATTTTTATCCTTGCACATGGGTGCTGGTAAAGAGTTTTTATCCACCCAATCATCCTTGGGCCTAGTCCTATAGTTTCTAGTGTTTGTATCAGGAATCCCCAGTCTACCCTGTCAAACGCTTTCTCTGCGTCTACTGACAGGAGCAGACCGGGGGTCCCGCTTTCCCTCAGCTGTTGAAGAAGGAGCAGAGCCCTGACCCCGTTATCTTTACCCTCCCTTCCCGGGACAAATCCGACCTGGTCGGGATGGACCATGTCTGTCATCACTCCCTTCATTCGAACAGCCAGTATTTTCGCATATAGCTTAGTATCTGCGTTCAGGAGCGAGATAGGTCGGAAGCCTGAACAGGTCGTATTATCCTTCCCCTCCTTTTTTATCACTGTAATCGTTGCTGTTAATGCCTCTCTACTCATCTCATAGTCTGATCCCAGTCCATTAAAGTATTGACAGAGTCTAGGCACTAAAATAGTGCTAAATCTCTGTAGATACGCAGACGAAAAGCCATCAGGCCCAGGACTTTTCCCCTTAGGAATGGTTTTTAGTACCTCACTTATTTCCTGCTCCGTTATAAGTTCCTCCATTCCTGCTATCTCATGCTCTTCTAGCTTCGGGAGATTGGCTTGCTGTAATACTTCCCTGGTCTTATCCCTTTTTTCACTTGGGTCCCTGATCTTTTGTTGGACACCATATAAATCTCCATAGTAGCTACGGAAGGCTTCCGCGATTTTATTTGTAGCATAGACTAATTCCCCATTTCCATTCCTGATTTTTTCAATAAAATTCCTAGTTTTCTTTTTTCTAACCATTCTAGCCAAATTTTTACTAGGTTTGTTTCCCCAGACATATCTTTCTCTCTCTGTCCTGTCTATATATTTCCTAGTTTCTTGTTCCGCCAAGGCTCTATATTCGTCTCTTGTTATAATTAGTTTATGGAGTATTTCCCTCTTTTGCCCCTGAGATTTATGTTCCTGTTCCAGTCTGAGATTTTCCTCCCTTAACGATTTTAATTTATTCGTTCTTATTTTGTTTTTCCTTATCCCTTCTGCAATAAAAATCCCTCTAATATAGGCTTTATGAGCGTCCCACAGGGAAGCTCTTGAGATACCCTCCTTATCATTCTCCTTGAAATAGAGTTCCAGCTCTTTCTGTATCCTCTCGACCACCTCCTCGTCTCCCAACAGACTCTCATCCAATCTCCATTCTGGTGGAGCAGCTTTTGGTATAGAGGTAACTATTTTCATGGTTATAGGAGCGTGGTCAGAAATCGTCATGATCTCACACCTTACTTCAGTCACACTCTCCAGGAGTCTATGGTCTACGAGGGCGTAATCGATCCTCGAGTACGTTCCATGTACAGGTGAAAAATACGTGTAATCCCTAGCCTTGGGATTGAAGATTCGCCAAACATCCACCATTTGGTTTTGTGTCATTTGTCTTGTCAATATCTTTAGCTGCTCACGATTTGTCCCCTGCACACCGGACGTACTATCAAGGTTTGGGCACATGCAGAAATTGAAATCACCCATTAATACTACGTGGCCCTCTTCAAATTCTTTTAATTTTCTCAGAATTTTTCTTATATATTTAACCGCATTCACGTTAGGAGCATATACATTTGCCAAGGTATATACCTCCCCACCTAGTTTTATTTTTAAGAACAGGAATCTCCCCTCGGGATCTGTCTGTCTGTCCACCAATGTGAATCGAATTTTACTAGCAAACCCTATCGCAACCCCGCGGGATCGAGATGAAATTGTGTCTCCATAATACCACACAGGGTATTCTAGTGAATACAACTTTATATTAGACTCCAATGTAATATGGGTCTCTTGTAAATAAGCAATATCCGTTTTATATTGTGTTAATTCACTGAGAATTTTATATCTCTTACTATGAGAGTTTAAACCTTTTACATTGTAAGAGAGGAACTTCAATTCTGTCATATGACTTGTTTTTTTTTGCGCTTTAAGGAATTTTCTTGTGGAGTCGTTAAGATGGGCCCCCTCCCTCCCCCCTCCCTCTCCCCCGCCGTCCTCACCCCCCCCCCTTGTTCCCCCACCCCTCCCCCTGCATATCCCCCCCCCTCCCTCCCCCCCGCCTTGGCCCGCTCTTGGCCTAGGGGCCGCTGGTAGAAGACTCTTCGCCTTCATCCTTGGCTCCTCAATCGTGGTGGTGCTCAAGATACTCCCCTGACCTCCCCCCCCGTCTCCTCCCCCCCAGATCCCCTTCTAATCTATGCCCGACTAATCCACCCAATCTGGGAGTTCAGGTATTGTTATGTCCATTTTAGAGCAGAATTCGGTCAAATCCTCCGGGAACCTTAATCGTGCTGTTTTACCCCCTTTTATGCCTATGAGGCACGCCGGGAAACCCCATTGATACTTTATGTTATGTGCCCGCATGTGGTCTAAAAGGGGTTTCAAATGTCTTCTTCTAGCCAACGTTTCTTTAGACAGGTCTGAAAATATTTGTATCTCAATATCTCTATGTCTCAGGGGAGGTTTTCCTCTGAGCCTTCCCCAAATTTCCGCTTTGTCGACATAGTTCCTGAAACGGACCACCACATCCCTAGGACCGTATCTCTCTATCTGTTGGAAATTCCCCACTCGGTGAACTCTCTCGATCTTAAGGGACTTAGATTCAGCTGCTTTCTCTAATAGAGGATTCAAGATTGTGTTCATAGTGTCTCTGAGGTCCTCGTCCTTTTCTTCTACAATCCCTCTAATTCTAAGGTTCTGTCGCCTATTGCGATTTTCCTGATCCTCAATCCTATATACCGCCAGTCTCTGGTTTTCAGTCAGGGTCTTTACTTGTTTTTTCAAGATGCTTATTTCCTGTTCCTGCTCCTCAATTCTCCTTTCCGTCTCTACCACTCTATCGCTGAGCCCCCCCAAATCTACTCTTATCCTGTTGATTTCTGTCTTGATGATGTTTTCCATGGAATTTTCCATCCTCAGTAGCATTGCATTCATCTCTGCCTTTGTCGGGGGGAGCGTATCTTGGGCTATCTCCTGTACATTATATTGCTCTTCTTCACTTTCAAGTGTCATTTCTCCTCTAGAGCTCTCGGCGCTACCTGATCCTACCCCCTTTTTTGTAACAGTCTTTTTTTCAGTTTTTTTTTTTGCAGAGCCTGGGCTTTTGAGGGTCCCTTCCGGCGTCATGTATTGCTGTATGGAGCTATTCCCCAGTTTATTCTTAGTTGGTTTTGTAGTACCCCCTCTCGTTGATCTATTCATTTTGTTGGCGGGTCTAATTCTCTTCCCCAGTTTGAAAATAAAGCTACTAAGAGGGGATAAAGGGCAGAGTGACGAGAGAGAGATTACCCCCCGCGACCAGTCAAACCCGTTTTTCTAGACGACCTTGTCTATTAACCTTAGAGTTTACGGTCCCTTACTGCTTTTGGGCAGCGGTTTCCTAAATTTACCAGATTACCCTTTTATAGTAATACTGCCTTCAGTATTTACTAGAGTTATCTCCTGTGCTACTTCAACCCGTTTTTCTATATGTTCCTGGGGCAGGATAGTTGCCTATGTCAGGGAGGTTCTTAATCTTTCTTTTCACAGTCCCTCTTTCTTCAGCCCTATGATTTTACTCGCTTCTCTCCGTCGCTTGTGGGTTATCTTTAGTGTAATAATAACCCATTCACCGCTAGGAGTTTTCCCTCCAGGTGCTGATGCTACATTGCCCTGGCCTGTTGGGAAAATGAAGATTCAACCACAGCAAAAACATCAGCGGGAAATCAATATTCAAATCCACACCCAAGCTATCTCCCTGTTCATCTCCCAAAACAGGTGTGCTTCTCTCCGGGCTACTTCTTATAGTTCTATTCAATAGAAACAGAGGGCCGGCCTCTTAATATATCTTAGGCCGTCTGCAGTCTAGAGAAAACACAGAAAAGAAGAAAAAAAAAAAATCGCCTTAAGCGGATTGCTACATTAGTGCAGGTATATATCCAGATCCTTTTCAATTTCGCTTCCAATACAGCTCTGACAGGTAATATCCTCCTTAGTAGTCCGGAAACTGGATGTAATTCCCCTTTTTTTTTTTTACACAGAGGTCCCTTTTGTGCTGAGGGCGCTCACACCCCTGGGGGGGGGGGATATAATTACCGTACCTTCCCTTCGGCATGGGGGGCCCTACCATAGGTACAAATTCACCTCCTGTAGTCTGTTCGACCTGCCCCTAAAATTACTTATAAATTACAGTCCCATTTCCTCACCCTGTACATCTGGGTTTGTTCTCCCCCTTTTTTTTTTCTTTTCCCTGTGATTTCAAGAATTCAAGATAAATCGTGCGATTCAGTACAGTTCAGTTCAATTCAATTTCAATCGATAGAAAAGAAGCAGCGATAGAAGAGAGATAGGTCCCATTAATATATCTTTTAGCCAAGGAAGACAAATAGGAGTGCAGGAGCAGATAAATCACTTCATAGATATGAATATCATTCCCCCCTGTTATTTCGCCAGTAACTCCATATATCGCATGTCAGACTACTGACTACTGACTACATAGTTCGGTTATATATATTTTTTCTTTTTTTCCACCAGACAGTCCTATATAGGGAAAAAACAAAAAACACTTGCACAAAAAAAAAAAAAAAAAAACTCTTGCATATTGGTATGAACTACGTTTGCACTGAGGATTGTCACATAGGCTGTGTTAGGAAAGCAGGGGGGATCGGGGGGAGGAGGGAAACCCGATCATTCTCGGCTCTGCTGAGCGCCTCACCAGACCCTGAGATTTCCTCCAAACGCCACTGCCCGGCCGCTTAGCTCCGATGAGCCTCCAGAGTGTTTCTGTGGGGATCCAGCTGTCTCTCACACAGCATGACCTCCGCTCGGATTGCTGGCACCCTCCCAGCCGGAACTCTCTCAGGGCACCCAGCTATTCAGGCTTCTCCAACTGGCTGGCTGGCGTGTCACGTGGGGACTCGATCTCTAACTTGGTCCCCTGGGGAAGTCGTGAAGTCGGGACCTGGACGGGGATGGAGCTCCCGCTCTCACGCTGATGTCTGCGGGTCCTCCGGTGATGACATCGGAGACTTCGGAGCCTCGAGGCGGCGGGTGTCTCCTACGGCCATGGAGCTATCCGGCACCTCCCACCTCACGCACGTCACGTCCTCATCGCCCCTCCGTCAAAGTCATTTCAAGCATGCACGGTGACAGGTAAGTATACACACTCTCGGGTTTCTCGTCAGGAAAACACTGCCAAGAATCACGACGAGAAAATATAGAGCAGGTTCTCTTTTTTTCTCGTCGAGCTTTTAGGCAGTTTTCCTGACGAGAAACCTAAAAGCCTTGTACACCCACACGGTATACTCGGCAAGAAAGCTCTGCCAGCAGTTTTCTTGCTGGTTCTTGCAGAGTAAACCGAGCGTGTGTACAAGGCTTCAGTCGTTGAAGGCCAGTCATTCAATTATCTTTTTTACAGAGTTATACACAGGAATATTTAATCATAAACTCAAATATTTTATAGACACATACAACACATATATTTTCCTGTAAAATCCGTTTAAGAAAGCTTTTTGTGGCATAACATTGGATATCAGTTTTAGCATCTGAGGGAAGGGTCACGTACATGCTACAACTTTCTTATTTTATCTCTTACTACAACTCTTCAGTTATTCCCCTGACCTATTTATTTCCCGTTTTTTTTATTCTAGCTAAGACTTGTATACTTCCTTTTATTGTTAGCCCTTACTGAAACCAAAAGTGCTTTGGGCTGTAAAATGATTAACATGATATTCTCGGAAATACCTAAAAAGAGGAACTTCACCCCCCCCCCCCTTATATTTTGTATATTGTATTCTATCTTATCTTGTCTTATCGCCCAGCCCTGCCTGCTGTATACCATCGCTCCACTGACACATACCAGGTTACACACCATCATCTTCTTTTCTACACCACAAGGGGGACAGCTGCCTCTTCCCGACGGCATCCTGATAATGTTGCACAACATGTGCACAGTATGCTAGATAATTTCCAACGCATGCACAGAGTGACAATAGTTCCTGGTAGGGATGCACCAATACCAGTTTTTTTAAGACCAAGTACAAGTAGCGATACTTGTTCTCAAATACTCGCCAATAACAATTATCAATACCTATCTTTAGTCCTGAATCATATATGCGAATTGGATGCGATTTGAATTCACATGACATGTGAACCAAACTGTCTTTTTATGGAGCCTGTTTAAATAAGTGCGGGCCGGCCGCAGTGCCATTTTAAAAAGAGTCAGGTACGATTTTCAGTTCAGACTCTTTTTACAAATCGCCCTGAAACCGGCCCTGCACAAGGTATCGGTTTTAGTATCAGAGCATGTACAAGTACTTGTGCAAATGCTAAATATCGACATTGATACCGGTATCGGTGCAACGCTAGTTCCTGGTGAATGCACAGTGTGGCAATGATTGTCTCAAGCCTATTGGGATGCAGTGGCACGGGTATCCCAGGAGGCTGTGGGAAGCTGGGGCTTTTTCATTTTCACCAAGGCGAGAAAGACGGACATTTCAGCAGTTTTACTCAAAACAAAGAAGTATTTGTTAGAAGTAAAAAAAAGTAACCTGCAAATGTGGTAAAGAAGAGGGAAGGAGTAACATTCTACAAAGTAGTACAGAAGTCTGCTTTTGCCCTGGTGTTTCTTTGTATTTGTCTACAGGACTGTCAGGAACAGTACAAGCTCCTTTAACCGCTTCCCAACCGCCGCATGTAGATATACGTCGGCAGAATGGCACGTACAGGCACATTGGCGTACCTGTACGTCCCTGCCTTTCCGCGGGTGGGGGGTCCGAATGGGACCCCCCCCGCTACATGCGGCGGTCGGATTCCCTCGGGGAGCGATCCGGGACGACGGCGTGGCTATTGGTTTATAGCCGCTCCGTCGCGATCGCTCCCCGGAGCTGAAGAACGGGGAGCGCCGTATGTAAACACGGCTTCCCCGTGCTTCACTGTGGCGGCGTATCGATCAAGTCATCCCTTTTATAGGGAGACTCGATCGATGACGTCAGTCCTACAGCCACACCCCCCTACAGTTGTAAACACACACTAGGTGAACACTAAATCCTACAGCGCCCCCTGTGTTTAACTCCCAAACTGCAACTGTCATTTTCGCAATAAACAATGCAATTTAAATGCATTTTTTGCTGTGAAAATGACAATGGTCCCAAAAATGTGTCAAAATTGTCCGAAGTGTCCGCCATAATGTCGCAGTCACGAAAAAAATCGCTGATCGCCGCCATTAGTAGTAAAAACAAAAACAAATAATAAAAATGCAATAAAACTATCCCCTATTTTGTAAACGCTATAAATTTTGCGCAAACCAATCGATAAACGCTTATTGCGATTTTTTTTTACCAAAACTAGGTAGAAGAATACGTATCGGCCTAAACTGAGGAAATTTTTTTTTTATATTTATGTTTTTGGGGGATATTTATTATAGCAAAAAGTAAAAAATATTGAATTTTTTTCAAAATTGTCGCTCTATTTTTGTTTATAGCGCAAAAAATAAAAACCGCAGAGGTGATCAAATACCACCAAAAGAAAGCTCTATTTGTGGGAAAAAAAGGACGCCAATTTTGTTTGGGAGCCACGTCGCACGACCGCGCAATTGTCTGTTAAAGCGACGCAGTGCCGAATTGTAAAAACCCCTTGGGTCATGTAGCAGCATATTGGTCTGGTCCTTAAAGGAACACTAAAGGTTTGTTTTTTCTTAGATCAATTGATTGCTGTAAGCTAGAGCATTTGAATATCACTTACCTGGTTTTTCCTTTTGACCTCCAAAATACAGTAATCCAGGTTTGAAAATGCCATTTCCTGTCTCTCCTCTTCTTGCTTTCCACCAGCATCTGAGACGTTTTGCATGGTGGAAAGCAGAATGTGCTCACCCCCTCCCTATGACTACAGCCCAGCGTGAAAATGCTTTCTTATCCCTCACAGGCATGGAGGCCAAGCCTAATGGGAACTGTAGTTCCCATTAGGCCGTGATGTAGCAAGAATGAATGCGCGCCGCAAACCAGGAAGTCAGTGAGAATAATGATTCAGGAGTGACGGAGGTGAATAAAACAGCTTGATTTCAACAGGTATCAAACTAGTTATAATGTAAAACATTACTTTTTACTTTATCAGCTACTGCCAGACTTTAATTTAAGAGGAAAATATTTTTGTCTTTACAACCCCTTTAAGTGGTTAAGGCACTCTAATAAAACTAGTCCAATTCTCTCTGTAAAGGGCCAGCTGACCTTGCTACTATAAGTAGAACACATACAAATGAATGCATGTCAGTCATCAGCAGAACTGCAAAACAAAAACAGTTAACACATCTGAAAAATAAGTCTAGCCTTAATTAGAACTATCCTTCTGATAGCGCAACCTCTTGTTGAACATATTTTTATTTTTTTTAGAACTACTAAACTTATAATTACATTATTTTCAGGTATGAATTTGTGGTCATGTGACACCTTGCAGCTGATTTCAGGGTCAAATATGGACAGGCTGGCAGGGTGGGGTTCATATGTTGCTAAATGGATAAGGGCAAAAGTATAGGCAAGAGTCAATGCAGAGTTTGAGATGAGGTTGTTGTATGGAAGGTTGAGGTTAAAATGATAGTCAGACTTGGTAAAATAATGTAAACAGTGGATGTACCTATGCTTGACCAGCAGCCTACATATGGATAGGAGGAAAGATTGCAAAGAAACTGCAGTGTTAATGAATTTCACAATTTAGCTCTTGTTTGCCAAAATGAAAATTCATATTTTTTGCACAGTGCCTGTAGTACAGTATATTTAAAGGGGTTGTAAAGGTACAATTTTTTTTTCCTAAATAGCTTCCTTTACCTTAGTGCAGTCCTCCTTTACTTACCTCATCCTTCCATTTTGCTTTTAAATGTCCTTATTTCTTATGAGAATTCCTCACTTCCTGTTCTTCTGTCTGTAACTCCACACAGTAATACGAGGCTTTCTCCCTGGTGTGGAGTGTCGTGCTCGCCCTCTCCCTTGGACTACAGGAGAGTCAGGACGCTCTCTACTTTGCAGATAGAGAAAAGAGCTGTGTGTTAGTGGGCGTCCTGACTCTCCGGTAGTCCAAGGGAGGGGGCGAGCACGAAACTCCACACCAGGGAGAAAGCCTCGTATTACTGTGTGGAGTTACAGACAGAAGAACAGGTGAGGATTTCTCAGAAGAAATAAGGACATTTAAAAGCAAAATGGAAGGATGAGGTAAGTGAAGGAGGACTGCACTAAGGTAAAGGAAGCTATTTAGGGAAAAAAAATGTACCTTTACAACCCCTTTAAGTGATCTATTAGACTTGAACATATATTGTGTGATGCCAGAATGAAATTCACTTTTAAAGCAAATCTGTACTCTGCCTATAAGTAAAAAAATACACGCCACAAAGTAGGCACAATGAAGTAACTGCTCTTGACCTACCTGGGTTCTCATGCTGCCCTAATCCACTGCTGCAGGTCAGAGAAAAATTAGCAACTTCTAGATATTGGGACAAAGAAGGACCTTCCCTGCCACCTTTCACAAATCAGTACTCAATGCCCAACCCCTGGCCTCAGTGCCATCCGGTGAGGCGGGTGATAGGCACTTTACAAGTACTGACTTTCAGCCAATTCTTGTATAGGAATTTTAGGGGCTCTGACAATGGAAGGGAATAGCGGGGGAGTGTGGGGGAGGTAGAATCAGGCTACTGATGATGCTTGATGTGCTGTGTGCCTGTTGCTTGTATCACCTTGGTAAAGTACAGATTCACTTTGAAACCTGTCTACCATTGTTCTTAAACGTGTAGTGCAGCCAAGCTTTTTTCAACCAGGGTGCCGTGGCACCCTGGGGTGCCTTGACAAAATGTCTAATAATTGCCCAGAAATTGACAACAAGTCAGTGAGTGAATCAAGCCTATCTTTTTGTTACAAAAGGCCCCTTTTTCTAATGTGTGCATTATAACTTTGCTCAGTACGTGGGCCAGCTGCCAGCATCCTAACAAATGATGTCATCGTTTGATAAGGAGGACTTCTGGCACCTGTACAGCACCCTTGTTGCCCCTCCCCCTCCGGGCAAAGGTGTATTTGCTTTGCAAAGCCTGGTACACACAGGCCTAATATAGGCCAGCTCAACAGAAACTGTCTGACATTCAGCCTGTGTGTACACCAGCCGTGTGTACACCAGCCTGTCCAACAGAAGCCGGCTGCTGGAGAAAGGGCATGCTGGAAAACTGGCATCCGATCAGCACTGGCAGCCAATGTCTGTGAGCATTGACCAATGTGTTCTGGCGGAGGACAGTCTCCCACAATGGTTGAGCGGGGAGATTTTATTCTTTTTTTCAGCCCGTGTGTACCAGGCTTAAGAATGAACCACCTCTAATGTTAGGTGTTCTATGTGTGTGGATTCTGCTGCTATGTGTAAAACGATTGGTTGAGTTTTTACATCTTTGAATGGGATGCCTTATGACTGTGCAGAGTTTTGAATGGTGCCTTGATTAAAAAAAGTATAAGAAACCCTGGTGTAGCCTACATAACACTATTATCACTAGTACATAATATGACTTATGAATCAGCTGGAGAGGACTAAAGAGGTTACATAAAGGACAAGACCCCATTCAGAGCTAAGAATTACTTTCCAGCTGAATCTAATATTATCCACCACTGACAAAGCAATCCAGTTGTCATACATAGCACAAATGAGAGTTATTATTTCAATACTGTATATAACTCAAACTTGCATTTCTCATTTGTTGATCTTCACCAGCATGTTAATGAGGCATCAGGGAATAATTTACTAGCTGATAAAGCCACCAAGGGAATCCTTTAAATGCTATCATATTTAAACTACTAGACAATGCCTTTTTTTTTCATTTCATAATACTGTATATTTATAAACTTTTTTTTTTTAGATACATTTTTTTCCATTGAATTTCACGTTACATTTAAAAATCTGTGAATTGGAAACTTGAGGGAAAAAAATCTTCAAAATGAGCAAGGTGGCCTTATCTCATTCAAAGAATCAAGGCTCTCTGTTTATTTGCGGTCATCTCTTCTCTACATCTATTCAAAGTCCAGAATTTATAAAGCTTATAGAAAAAAAAGTGGCAGACAGCTGAAGTTACACACTGCAGAGCTCAGTGAGGAGAGCTCTGAGAGCTGATTGGAGGGAAGGGACACCCCCCCTTCACACAGCATACAGGAACAGAGTTGAGGCTGTCAATCAGCTGGAGATCCCTCCCCTATCACCATTTTTCTCTTGGTGTCAAGAGAAAACTTTTCAGATATGATTCATGCTGGTAGCACAGGAACAAAGAAACCGACAGAAATGGCACTTGGTGCTCTGGATGGAGACACAATATAAGTACACACTATAGAGCAGGGGTGCCCAACCTTTTGAAGAGCGAGGGCCACTTAAGCGACTTGGTAACCAGTCGCGGGCCACAATGAGCGGGTGGATGGCATGTCTGTGTCTGCTCTGCATATGTAAAGCAGACAAGGACACAGCCCACTATAATTTTTAGCGGATTTAGAGGTAGGACACAAGTTGGTTTATGTCTGCCACTACTTAGAGGTGAATGGAGGGTCCAATTGGTCGGACTGTCGGACTGACCATGTGAAAGGGGCCCAAGGCTGATTTACCAACACCACAGGTGCAACACCATGTACCTTTTGGCTTTCCTGCACTTTGCAATAGACTTCTATTATATTCTGCAGGTTTGGTGCACTTTCAGAAAGCTCACCAAACTCGCAGGTAATAACAGAAGTCTATGGCTCAGTGCAGGTAACCCGCAGGTAAACTGCTCTGCACCTGCGGATCAGTTTGAAAGCAGCCCAGTAACCACTGCAGAACAGATATGCCCAGATATATACACTGTGATTTTAGTAATAAACTTGCCTTTAATAACAGTATTCTATTCCATCACAGAGCAGGTGTCGTGGGCCACATCAGAGGGCTGCGCGGGCCACATCAGAGTGCTGCGCGGGCCACATCAGAGGGCTGCACAGGCCACGTGTGGCCCCCGGGCACTGATTGGGCACCCCTGCTATAGAGGAATAAGCTTTGCTCCTATTTCATGTCTGAGGTTTACAACCACTTTAAAGCATGC
The DNA here is from genome assembly GCF_905171775.1 of Rana temporaria. Lineage (NCBI taxonomy): Eukaryota > Metazoa > Chordata > Amphibia > Anura > Ranidae > Rana > Rana temporaria. The sequence continues at coordinate 469,232,783 of NC_053489.1, read as the reverse complement.
ACAGGAACATGTAGAAAGTTATTCCTCCTGAAATCATGTCTTTCATAGGGCTGACCTGTATGGGTGAGTGCACAAAAACTGCAGCAGAGCTTTACAGAATTGGCAGGCATGAATGAAGATGAATGACAGCAGTCTTCTTCAACACATCAACCCTTCCATGAATTACCAGTGTGCACAATCCTGTACAGATCAACAAACGAAAAGAGGTATTTATAAAAGATCAGAGAAAGGATACTGAACTGCCTAACCCACTTCATGGAAGCAGCATGTAAATTAGAATACATACTCACTACAGTATGTCCATCGATCCTTAAATCATACCTATAGATATGAGTTGTAAAGTGTAAAATAATATAATAATAATATACATCTACAACCTTTGTTCATCAAAACCAAAACAACTTGTAGGGCTAGTGGGTGCAGCTCAGTAGTGGTCAGACATGCTTTGATATATTGTATTAGACAAAGTCCAGGCCTGTGTACTTTACCTTATCTCATTAGGAATTGTAAACATGACTGATGCCAATATGCTTACAGCCTGGGGTGAAGAAGGCTGGGTATGAGTTAGAAGCCAGCAGACCAGGACAATGTTTAATTCATCAAAAGCAATGCACATAACTTATACTGTACAGTGCTAGTAGTGGATGCACATGAAGATAGATATTCTATTAGGCAATATCCAGACCTTTGTACTGTGCCTTATCTCATTCTAATAGTAAACATACTTGCTGCCAATGTGCTTACAGCAAGGGTGGAGAAGGCTGGGTACAACTCCGAAGCCAGCAGATCAGGAAACTGTTTTCTCTGGCAACAATAGAAACAAAGGTACAGTCTCAAAGAGAAAAACAAAAGCGAGGTGCCAGATGTAATTTAAGAAATAGTTTCCTGGCTCCTGGGAATTATCCAGCCCTGGTACAGAGATTTTATAGTAATCCTTTTTTTATATATACACACAGGAAGTTGCCATAAAGTAAATAATCTTATGAATGTGTACTATATTTTAAGACGAGTATCTGTAGCCATTGTCTTACTTTTGAATAGAAGAGGTAAGGATGGAAGCCCTGACAGGTTTTCTTTTGCTATCTGTGGCCTGTTAGGCCTCGTACACACGACCGAGTTTCTCGGCAAAAACCAGCAAGAACCTTGCTGGGAGATATTTTTTTGCCGAGGAAACCGGTCGTGTGTACATTTTCGTCGAGGAAACTGTCGAGAACCTCGACGAGCCAAAAAGAGAGCAAGTTCTCTATTTCCTCAACGGGAGTCTGATTTGGCTCGTCGAGTTCCTCGACGGGCTGGTTTTCAACGAGAAACTCGAACATCTGTATGCTACGAAACCCGCGCTTGCTCAGATTAAAGTCTGAGACCGGAGTAAAAGTAGCATTTGTAATGGAGATAACACATTTTTAAAGCTGTAACAGACTGAAAAGTGCAAATCGTCTCTTACCAAACTTTTATTTAACACGCAAACAGATGAAATTAGCAAAAGCAGCCCCAAGAGTTGTGCCAGTGGAATCAAACTTCCCCTGCCGTTGTATGTGTTGTATGTCACCGCGTTTGAGAACAAGGAGATTTTGGCTTGACAGTGTGTACGCAAAGCAAGCTTGTCAAGTTCCTCGACAAGCCTAACAAGGAACTCGACGAGGAAAACTATGTGTTTCGCCCGTCGAGTTTCTCGGTCGTGTGTACGAGGCCTGAGAGAGAGTTCCTCAAACTTCTTGTCCAGTAGAAACAACGAAAATAAGCAGACATCTCTGCAAAGTGAGGGGAAATCCCAACTTAAACCTCAATTGCTTAAACCGGTGTCCCCATTGAAAGATTTTCCCTTGGCTTCCCTTGGTTCCTGTAACATTTTGAGAAGGTTCACCAGAATAAATAGAGACGCTGCATCCCTTCCATTGGGTACCCAGACAGCAATAAAATCGTGCCAGTGTTTCAAAAGTTTCCTATACTATGAGGGTTCTTCAAAAAGTTTCTGCCCTTTTTTGTAACTCTATTAAAGCGGGAGTTCACCCATTTAAAAAAAATAAAAAAATCTCCCCTTAGCTTCCTGCTCGTTCGGTCTAGGGGAATCGGCTATTTATATTAAAATATGTGCAGTACTTACCCGTTTTCGAGCTGCATCTTCTTCCGTCGCTTCCGGGTATGGGTCTTCGGGAGCCGGCGTTCCTTCTTGATTGACAGTCTTCCGAAAGGCTTCCGACGGTCGCATCCATCGCGTCACTCGTAGCCGAAAGAAGCCGAACGTCGGTGCGGGTCTATACTGCGCCTGCGCACCGACGTTCGGCTTCTTTCGGAAAATCGTGACGCGATGGATGCGACCGTCGGAAGCCTCTCGGAAACCTGTCAATCAAGAAGGAACGCCCATTCCCGAAGCCCATACCCGGAAGCGACGGAGAGGATGCGTCTCGTAAACGGGTAAGTACTGCACATATTTTAAAATAAATAACCGATTCCCCTAGTAATAACGAGCAGGAATCTAAGGGGGAAAAGTGCCCTCTAAGGGTGAACCCCCGCTTTAAAGATACAAAAGTGCGGAAACCTTTTGAAGACTCTTCGTATTAAAAACGATGGCTTAGCTTTGGCTAATAATATACTCTTAAGGCCCGTACACACAATCGGATTTTCCGACAACAAATGTGTGATGGCAGGTTTTTGTCGGATAATCCAACTGTTTGTATGCTCCATCGGACAATTGTTGTCGGAATTTCCAACAACATATGTGGGATACTAAAGTCACAAAAATTGTCGTACAACAAAATAAAAATTCGGAAGTGATGTCATGTGTTGTAATGCATTTGTATTGCATTTTCGAACGACAGCTGTACTGATTAAACAAAAATCGTACAATCTGGCAAATATTTACAGCGCTTGTTTTAAAAAAAACACATACACAGTTTGCTATGCCAGCCTCTAATAGATGAAGGGTTGCTCCGGGTTGGATGGCAGGTGGAACATGTGGTGGGGATTGAGCCAATGGGGGGCCGTGTCTAGGATGGGGCGTGGACGAGATGAAGAGTTGCTCCAGGTTGGATGGCAGGTGGAATACGTGGTGGGGATTGAGCCAATGGGGGGCCGTGATGGTGCCTACTGAAGATGCCCAATCACAGGCCGTTCTCATGCCCGGGAACTGGGTTTGCTGATGCGTGTATTATTGGAGTGCTGTGGCAATTGTTAAAGTAAGTGTACATGTTGTGTGGGGAATAAATGTGTTTAGCTGTGTACACTGTGTCTGTGCCTCTTCAAATAGAATCTAGTTCTGTATATATTGGCACTTTGGAATGAATACGGTACATTGATTTTGCGTTGCAGTTCAGGCTTAAAAAGGTTCGCTATAGGAAATATGTATAACAAACACAAAACACGGGTGATGCTGGATATAAAAAAGAAAAACAGGTTAGAATAGAACATTCAAAATGCAAACAAAATCAAATGCAAATTGTTCTTTCTCTGCTATAGAAATAGATGCATATGTTAATAAATAAGTATATTTTGCCATATATATTCTACATACGCATGCAGGATGCATATACAGTTTTCATAATATATATATATAAACGGTATATGTTCTAAAAAAAAAACAATATATATATATATATATATATATATATATATACACACACACACATATATAGCCGCGGGGGAGCTGGAAAAGAACGGGGAAAACATAAAGGTACTGGCTCAGCAAGCAGTCTCCTGCTCAATCTGCACAGATTCTAAATATAACTCCGCTGAACAGCAGCGGCAGTAGGAGAAATAGGCAAAACACAGTCAGGGTAAGGAGCTTATCAATCAGAGATAATCCCCAACGACATGCAGAGGTGAATGCCATCCATGGAAATATGCACCTTATTCAGCTCCAGCACTGCAGACATATTCCAGTCCATAGATTGGGCCTGTGGTAATTAGTTGCCGCCTCGCTGACATCTTTCAAATTGTCTCACATTTCTGACAATGCTGTTTGTCATTTCAACGTTCAGAAGCATATCCCCCACGCACAGTAATGGGTGATTTCATGAACCAAGGAGGAAGGTAGCACTTTCAGTGCCATATTTAGCAAGTTGTTATGTGTTACACGGTGAGATGCTGTTCTGTCTTCCCACTCAAATGGGATGCGGGCTGACTATTTATACATCAACTACATAACATTCCCATTCAATTTTCATTTTCTTTTTGTTAAGATCTGCTATAGCTGGTTAGTAATGAAAGTCAATTTAACATATGTGAATTAATGCACCTCAATTGAATGTTTTAGTGTGAATGGGCGCTAACACACATTGGCGATCCTATTGGATATCTTTGGCGGAAGAGGAGACATGGTGGAGGAAGCTGGAGGAGCGGAAACCGGAGCTCCGCTTTAAGTGTACACCCATGCAAGGCCATGTTTGCCAGCACAGGATTCACAGATGTTCCATGTATCCCAGTGCAGGCAGTCCCATTCATGTCAATTGGGACGCAGCAGCTACATGGACACAGCCGCTTCTCCCAATTTATCATCTTTGTGGGTGTGAGAACCCACCCTGATGTCAACTTGGGAGAAGTGGCTGTGTCTGTACAGCCACAGTGTCCCAATTGACATGAATGGGACTGCCTGCACAGGGATGCACGAAACACGTCTGAATCCCTATGCAGACAAATACAGAACTCGGACAGGTGTATGCTTAACCTTTTGCCGAGCAGCCACCATCATTATACGGCGGCAGGGTGGCATGGCTGCTCAAACTGCCGTAGGTGTACGTCGGCTGCTTTAAGAGAAATAGGCCGCAATGTCCGCTGGCCACCCACGATTGCTCCATAGAGAACCAGAACAAGGATCTGTGTATGTAAACAAACATATCCTAGTTCTGTCAGGGGAGTAGAGAAAGATCTGTTGTTCCTAGTGATCAGGAACAGCGATCTCTTTCTACTCCCAGTCAGTCCCCTCCCACCACAGTTAAAAACACCACCCTAGGGAACACATTTAACCCCTTGATCGCCCTCTAGTGTTATCCCCTTCCCTGCCAGTGACATTTATACAGTAATCAGTGGCTATTTTTAGCTATACAACATGGAGGGACGTGGCGTCTCCTCGAGATTTCTCCTGTCCGTGGAGCTCCGTAGCTGTGTGTCTCCGTGTACAAAGCGTAATCACGATTCAACGTCATTACGCTTTGTACACGGAGACACACAGCTACGGAGCTCCACGGACAGGAGAAATCTCGAGGAGACGCCGCGTCCCTCCATGTTGTATTCACTGCGAGATCTTAACAGCTTAAATGTAAGTGCAACATTTTAGCAGAATTAAACAATTTTAAACGGTATTACGCTATGGGGCCTTTTTTTGTTTCTTAACCTATGAGACATTAAGTTACCATCCTGTGCCTATCAACCATCTGGATTGAGTCTTTTGGGAGACTTTAAACCCCTGTGCTCAGAGAGACCGCTGTGATAACGGTCATCTACCTTTGGTAAGGAGACTACATTATCACTATTCCGGGTGTTTTATTGGTGAAAGAAGACTCCTCTTTCACACATTTAATTAATGTGCACCGATGTGAATCACAGCATATGGACTTTTTTTGTTCCTTTTGCTTTTCATCCTTACTCACAAATTTGGAACTTTTTCTCACTATTTATATTTATTTTGATTAATTTTGTAATATTGGTTCAACTTATGTTCAGTTATTTATTCACACTTGTGTTCATACATCAGGTATGTCGCGGTTTATTCACCTAGCGCTGTATCTTGCTATATATATTGTAGTAAAATTTGGTATTTCAGTTTTTTGGTACTGGCAGCTTCATATCCCACTATCATCGTGGGAGTTTTTCACACTCATATACTTACCGGTACTTATTTTTTAGCGCAGTGTTTTTTCCTATTTGGAATTTTTTTCTATATACACTGGGCCAGATCCACAAAAACCTGACGTAACTTAAAAAATCCAATTTAAGTTACACTGCCTTAAAGTTTCTACCTAAGTGCCTGATCCACAAAGCACTTATCTAGAAATTTCAGGCTGTGTAACTAAAATTCCGCCGGCGCAAGGCGTTCCTATTCAAATGGGGCGAGTCCCATTTAAATGAGGCGCGCTCCCGCGCCGGCCGTACTGCGCATGCGCGCCGGCCGTACTGCGCATGCGCGAAGTTACGTTACGCCGAGTTTTGAGGATCGCGACGGCTTAAAGTTGCGTCGGGGATAAAAAAAATGACAGCGGCATGCATTCCTGAGGGAGAACTCCATGCCCATTTTCAAAGAAAAAAACGGCATGGGTTCCCCCCCCAGGAGCATACCAGGCCCTTAGGTCTGGCATGGGTTGTAAGGAGACCCCCCCACGCCGAAAAATCGACGTAGGGGGTCCCCCTACAATCCATACCAGACCCGTATCCAAAGCACGCTACCCGGCCAGCCAGGAAGGGAGTGGGGACGAGCGAGCGCCCCCCCCCCCTCCTGAGCCGTGCCAGGCCGCATGCCCTCAACATGGGGGGGTTGGGTGCTCTGGGGCAGGGGGGCGCACTGCGGGCCCCCCCACCCCAGAGCACCCTGTCCCCATGTTGATGAGGACAGGACCTCTTCCCGACAACCCTTGCCATTGGTTGTCGGGGTATGCGGGCGGGGGCTTATCGGAATCTGGGAGTCCCCTTTAATAAGGGGGCCCCCAGATACCGGCCCCCCACCCTAAGTGAATGGATATGGGGTACATCGTACCCCTATCCATTCACCTGGAGGCAAAAAGTAAAAGTTAATAAACACACAACACAAGGCTTTTTAAAATATTTTATTATTCTGCTCCGGACGCCCCCCCTGTCTTCGTTATTAGCTCAATTACCAGGGGGGGCTTCTTCTTCCGCTCTCCGGGGGTCTTCTCCGCTCTCCGGGGGGGGTTTCTTCTTCCGCTCTCCGGGGGGGGCTTCTCCGGACTCCGGGGGTCTTCTTCCATCTTCTCCCCTCTTCCGCTCTTGACTCGGCGAACCCCGGTTCTTCTGCAGCTGTCCGGTGCCTTCTTCTTCAGCGCTGGCTGCCTGCTATGTTTGTGTGTTAGCTCGATTTCAAACAGGCAGCCGGCGCGGTCTTCTGTGGCGTCAGGGTCTTCTCTTCCTTTCTTCCGATGTTGACTCGTCGCCTCTTGTCGCTGTAATGATGGAAGCGCGCCTTGCATCCCATTTATATAGGCATCACCGTCCCATCATGCTCCGGCAGGTACCCACGTGGTGGGTGCCTACCCACGTGCACCCACCACGTGGGTACCTGCCGGAGCATGATGGGACGGTGATGCCTATATAAATGTGATGCAAGGCGCGCTTCCATCATTACAGCGACAAGAGGCGACGAGGCAACATCGGAAGAAAGGAAGAGAAGACCCTGACGCCACAGAAGACCGCGCTGGCTGCCTGTTTGAAATCGAGCTAACACACAAACATAGCAGGCAGCCAGCGCTGAAGAAGAAGGCACCGGAGAGCTGCAGAAGAACCGGGGTTCGCCGAGTCAAGAGCGGAAGAGGGGAGAAGATGGAAGAAGACCCCCGGAGTCCGGAGAAGCCCCCCCCGGAGAGCGGAAGAAGAAACCCCCCCCGGAGAGCGGAGAAGACCCCCGGAGAGCGGAAGAAGAAGCCCCCCCTGGTAATTGAGCTAATAACGAAGACAGGGGGGGCGTCCGGAGCAGAATAATAAAATATTTTAAAAAGCCTTGTGTTGTGTGTTTATTAACTTTTACTTTTTGCCTCCAGGTGAATGGATAGGGGTACGATGTACCCCATATCCATTCACTTAGGGTGGGGGGCCGGTATCTGGGGGCCCCCTTATTAAAGGGGACTCCCAGATTCCGATAAGCCCCCGCCCGCATACCCCGACAACCAATGGCAAGGGTTGTCGGGAAGAGGTCCTGTCCTCATCAACATGGGGACAGGGTGCTCTGGGGTGGGGGGGCCCGCAGTGCGCCCCCCTGCCCCAGAGCACCCAACCCCCCCATGTTGAGGGCACGCGGCCTGGCACGGCTCAGGAGGGGGGGGGGCGCTCGCTCGTCCCCACTCCCTTCCTGGCTGGCCGGGTAGCGTGCTTTGGATACGGGTCTGGTATGGATTGTAGGGGACCCCCTACGTCGATTTTTCGGCGTAGGGGGGGTCCCCTTACAACCCATACCAGACCTAAGGGCCTGGTATGCTCCTGGGGGGGAACCCATGCCGGTTTTGTTTTTTACAAATTGACGTGGAGTTCTCCCTCGGGAAAGCATACCAAATGCCGTCGCTGCAATGGGCCTTTACAAGGTGTGACTAACTTTACACTTTGTAAAACGAGCCCTAATTTTACACTTGCAAAATAACACTTACGGCGCAAAAAGGAAGCTAGAAAGCTTTGTGGATCGCCTTAAGTGCTAATTTGCATACTAGCAACGGCATTTCGACTCGAAATGCCCCCAGCGGCGGATGCGGTACTGCATCCTAAAATTAGGCAGTGTAATTCAATTACACATGCCGGATCTTCTGTGTAACTTTGGAAAAAGCCTTTTGAGGGTCGTTTCCAAAGTTACACACAGACTGAACAGCAGTTAAGTCGGAGTATCTCTTTTGAGGATAACCCCCTTCGAGTCTGCAGGAGTCCTGCATGGCACAGACGATCTGCTGAGCATGAGTGCAATGCTTCCCAGGCTCCAAGTAAAAAAATAAATAAATGCACATTTTTTACCTGCAAAAAAGATGTGCATTTATTTTTATTTTTAAAGGTGAACTTACCCTTAAAAAAAAATTTAATTAAAAATTAAAAAAACGATAGCTCTTTCTAAAGAAAATAGGATCTTTCGACAAAACTGTTTGTTGGAGTTGATTAGGCAACACAGAATTCAGTTATTCAGTGCTTTGGCGGAAGAGAAGACAACAGAGCCGCCACAGCTGCTGCCCGCACTCCAGGAAAGCAGGAGAGGACACCACAGCCCCGCCACACCAGAGGGTAAGTGGCGGACCACACGTGGGTTGGGGGGGTGCCCTTTCAGTGCTGGGGGGGTGGGTGTTGTTTGTTTCCCGCCCCCCAAAAGAGAACCCACCAGCTGCCACTGGTGTTCACTGCACAGGTGGAGGGAAGCATGAGAGCTGTCTGCCACCAACCTGTTCACATCCCCTAAAGTCAGGTCTCATCTGATGGATATCTGCAGCAGTTTTCTATGCTTCAGGCTAGGTTCACACTGCTGCGAATTCAAAATCGCGGTAAAATCGCGATTTTACCGCGATTTCGCGGCTGCGTTTTTGCCGCGATTTTGCCGCTATTTCGGCCGCGATTTAAGAGACATCTGTGCAGGGTTCAATGTAAATCGCGGCCTGAAATCGCAAAAAGTAGTACAGGAACTACTTTTTGAAATCGGTGCAGCGGCGTCGCACCGATTAGGACGATGCCATTGCCGACAATTGCCGGCAAATGCAGCAGATTTGAGATGCGATTTAACATGTGAAATCGCATCTCAAATCCTACCAAATCGTACCCAGTTTAAACCTGGGCTAAAACAGTTTTGCTTTCACAAAGTAGCAACTGGTGTGGGGGAAGCACATAGCAGATCTATATGCACTGTTAATGTGGCACACACCACTTGCACCAGTTTCTAGTGCCATGATAATAGCTGAGGAAGCTTTGTTAATTTCTCTGGTCATAAATATATTTTGTAGTTTTACTTCTATTTACCAATCATGTAAATAAAATGGCAGTTGACATTCCATATCATTACGCTTTCTAAATAGTGTTTACAGAGACTGGCAACCCACACAAGATACCTTTAAATAAATTTGATCTAAAAAAAAACATAAAAAATATATAATATTTTGTATATATATATATATATATATATATATATATATACACACGCTGTATGAATGTATATATTTTTGTATGAACTGTGCTACCTGAATGTCTACATCAGGTACTGAAGAGGTTAAAGTACAAAACATACCCACGCTGGGTAAATCCCTTCAGGTTTCAAATATGAATATCATAAAAGAGCCCCATCTGTTCCTTTAGCTACATGATGCACATACAACATGCCTCTCATAGTCACACCTGCATTTACACTGCACCATAAACATTTCATAAACAAATAGAGGCAAAGGCAGAATGGCCCAATATGACACAAAGATATAACAGATGTTTTCATATTTCTATGTGTTTCCTGTGAAAACTAGAACAGCAGCATATTAGTTGTGGAAACCTGCAGTGAACTGCACACACCACAAAGGAAATACACACACTGCACATGCACCCCACCATGTACCGCTTCTTCCTCCAGACTAACCTGTCTGTGGTGAGGGCCGGAATGTTCCCCACACACTGTACTCAGCAAAGTATCTCAGACAATTTTTGCATAATTGACCTGAGGATGAGGTCATGTGACTTTGATATCAATACATCATGTAAATATGGCTGAGTAATACCCATCTCTTTGCCAAACACTTGGCTGCTATCCAATTTAAATGTCCTGTCTATATGTAGGCACCACAAGTGTCTTCTATTACATGAAATAACCAAGAAACTCACCTATGTGCTTCTATGCTCACTTAGAGGGAAATAACAGAATTGTGCACCACTCTTCTAAACATAAAAAATGCAACAGATACTTAAAGTATTACACTGCTTGGGCAGCACTGAGCATGTGCGAGATCTGCAAGGCTGAAATCCAGGAAGTCATACAGTCTGGCTTCATGATGCCCACACTTAAGATGGCCCCAGTCATTTTCTATTTTATAAAGTGTCTAAATGCTGTAACAACCTAACAAATCAGACCTTAGTTTACAGACTAACTTTACTAGAATACATTAAGCTTGTGTATTACAGTTACAGGGGTATTTATATTTAAAAAGTGAAATTGTGGCCGGAACTCCGCTTTAACAAAAGCAGTGCAAACCCCTTTGTTAATTAGGAGCAATCCGTTTCCTGTTTTGTGGCTGTGAGATACAGCACAGAGAACACAGTCTGAGCTGCATGCTCCGATCTCTCTACCATCCCTGCCCCCCTGCTTGGATCATAACAGGAAGAGGAGAGCTGCTAACCTTGCAGGCTCTGTTCATGTAGTGTAATCACTGCACAAGCAGAGGAGGATGTGAGCCATCTACTGACAGCTCACATCTCATACAATAAGTCACACCTGATGGGAATCTGCAGCAGTTTTCTATATGAAAAACTGCCATATTCCCTTTGTTAATTAGGGGCAGATCTGCGCTAGTTTCTATTTCATTCTGAAATAGAAACTGGAGGAGGTGGCAAAGACATGAAACAGAAACTATCTGCTTAGTTAGGGCAAAACAATGCATGGAGACGCATCAGTAGTTCACATCAGTGCAGTGTGTTCCAGTGCAGTTAACAAAAGCAGAACATGTTTAATTTTTTCTCTATAGAATGCATCTGGAACGCACCAAAAACACACGTCCTCAATTGAAAAAAAGAAAAAGGAGGTAAAATTGTACCAGAATGCACCAAACATGCCAATGCAGAAAGACATTTGGAACACAGAAATTGTGTTGTGAACTGACCCTCAAAAGAAGCTTCAAGTGTTTGTAACCCTAAAAAATAAAAAAAATGGATTCTGTTCCCTGCAGTGCTTGTGCTGTCTAACCTGCCCCCCTGGAAGCTGTAAAAAAACCTGGCTGATCCTGCCAGTTTCTGCCCGCCCCCCTGTAAACTGACCACGATATATCACGGCTGCGAGCCCTGACACTGTGTTATGTTTACATCCCTCCATCATCTGCAGCTCTCCTCTGTCCCCCCCCTCCCTGCCTGTCAACTCTGTGGCCCGGATTCAGAAAGAGATACGACGGCGTATCTCCTGATACGCCGTCGTATCTCTGTGTTCCGACGGGCGTATCTATGCGCCTGAATCATAGAATCAGGTTACGCATTGATCTTCCTAAGATCCGACAGGTGTAAGTGACTTACACCGTCGGATCTTAGGCTGCAATTCCAGGCCGGCCGCTAGGTGGCGCTTCCGTATTATTACTCAAGGAATATGCAAATGAGGAGTTACGCCGATTTAGAAACGAACGACCGCCCGGCGCTTTTTTTTTACGTCGTTTGCGTTCGGCTTTTTCCGGCGTATAGTTACCCCTGCTATATGAGGCATAGCTAATGTTAAGTATGGCCGTCGTTCCCGCGCCGAGTTTTGAATTTTTTACGTTCTTTGCGTAAGTCGTTCGCGAATACAGATGGACGTCATTTACATTCACGTCGAAAGCATGACGATTTGCCCACATCATTTGGAGCATGCGCACTTGGATTCAGTCGCGGACGGCGCATGCGCAGTTCGTTCTGTGCGGGGACGCGCCTGATTTAAATGTTACACGCCCCCTACCCGCGGAATTTGAATTCCGCCGGGGAATTTACGTTACGCCGGCTCAACTTTACAGGCAAGTGCTTTGTGAATAAAGCACTTGCCTGAAAAACTTGCGCCGGCGTAATGTTAATAAGATAGGTTACGCAGATCTAAAAATCCGCTCACCTATCTGAATCTAGCCCAGTGTGTCTGTGTGTGCTGTGTCCGCAACGGGAGAGCTCAGCCCTCCCGCTGTAGCCCGGATCAGAAAAGCAAAGCGGCCGGAAAGTCACGTGACCGGCCTGAAGATCTAAAAAAACAAGGTATTTAGGGGCATCTATTTTCACTTGCATTGAGCATTAACACTGGATAAAGAAGAGGGGATGACAGTGAATTATTTTGTTAAGGTTACAGACACTTTAATTAATTCCCTGTCTTTTTACTAGACTTTTCAGATTTGGGGTCTACCCACCTACCTTACTACATCCTGTCCAATAGGAATGCCCTTAAGGGCTCTTTCACACGGAGCGGATCCGTATTGATCCGCCCCGTGTGTGTCCATCGGCTCAGCGGGGATCATCCGTAAATCCCAGCTGAGCTGTCGGCGGTTGGGGAATCGGATGAATACGGACCGTGTGTTTCAGCACGTCGTTGTGTTTTACGTCACCGCGTTCTGACACGATCGATTTTTTAACCGATGGTGTGTAGGCGTGACGGACCATCATTCAGCTTCATCGGTTAACCGATGAAAACGGTATATCGGTCCGTTCTCATCGGATGGACTGATCGTGTGTACGCGGCTTTACTGAACAGAATTAAGTGAGGTGTGTTGCATTTTCATTCATTAGAGGCATTCATTAGAGGCAAAACAGAAAAAAAATATCAAAATGATTTTATTTCAGTTTGACAAGTCATCATTTTAAAATGACTAATGTTACTTTGTAATCGTTCCTATTTATCAGAACATAAGATGGTATTTCTCTTCCGAGAGAAAGAAGAAGAAGGAGTTAATTAGGTGTAATTACAGTTTCTAGGCATAATAGTAAAAAATAATTTAATTAAAAAACCTTTTCTTTCACTTTCACTTTACAGGATTGCTGCTGCTAAAGTTGCAGAGCAGATGTAAATGTGTCCTGTTAATTGCATGTAACAGCTGCATCTAATTACAATGTAACAACAGAGATCCATCATCTCCATCAATAATCGCTGTAGTACAATATTACCGTGATCACTAAAGCATTGACTGTCTGTAGAACAGCGGGGCTGGATGGGGTAGAACGTAAGGCTCCGTTCACATATGTGGAAAGGCATCCGAGTCGCATGACACATGAATCAAGCCGGCTTTCTGTGGAGCCGGTTCACATACATGCAGTGCAGCGGTAGTGTGAATTTGCTGTGGATTTAAAAAGGGTCCTGTGCGTTTTTTCAGCACTGCAGTGCGATTCACATGCAAATTCTAGGCTCATTGCTATGAGAATGCATCTGAATTGCACATTGGATCAGTTTTGAACACAAATTTCATCCAAAAAGAGATCAAACGATTTTTCCAGGTCATCGGTTTTTAAAGGACAGTATAAAAATAAAAATTAAAATAAACAAGAAAAAATAAAAAACATGTTTTAAAGTGCCCCGTCCCTCTGAGCTTGCACGCAGAAACGAACGCATAGGTAAGTCACGCCCACATATGTTAACGGTGTTTAAACCACACATGTGAGGTATCGCCACGATTGTTAGAGTAAGAGCAATAATTCTAGCGCTATGCCTCCTCTAAAACTCTTATAGCTGGATTCAGAGAGAGTTACGCCGGCGTATCAGTAGATACGCCGACGTAACTCGAAATCTGCACCGTCCTAAGTTTAAGTGTATTCTCAAACTGAGATACACTTAAACCTATCTAAGATACAACGGCCTGCGCCGTCGTATCTTAGGGTGCAATATTTACGCTGGCCGCTAGGTGGTGCTTCCGTTGAGTTTGGCGTAGAATATGTAAAAGCCTATATACGCCGATTCACGTACGTGCGCCCGTCGCAGTAAAGATACGCCGTTTACGTAAGGCGTTTTCCGGCGTAAAGTTATTCCAACAAATAGCTGGCCTAGTCAATGTTAAGTATGGCCGTCGTTCCCGCGTCGAAATGTGAAATTTTTATGTCGTTTGCGTAAGTCGTCCATGAATGGGGCTGGACGTAATTTACATTCACGTCAAAACCAATATGTCCTTGCGGCGTACTTTGGAGTAATGCACACTGGGATATGTACACGGACGGCGCATGCGCCGTTCGTAAAAAATGTCAATCACGTCGGGTCACCAAACATTAACATAAAACACGCCCCCCCATCCTCATTTGAATTAGGCGTGCTTACGCCGGCCCCATTTACGCTACGCTGTCGTAAGTTAGAAGGCAAGTGCTTTGTGAATACAGTACTTGCCTCTCTGACTTAAAGCGGCGTAGCGTAAATACGATACGCTACGCCGCCTTAAAGCTACTCGCCCCTACCTGAATCTAGCTATAAACCTGTAACCTGTAAAAATTTTAGAGCATCGCCGTAGTTTGTCGCCATTCCACGAGCGTGCACAATTTTGAAGCATGACATGTTAGGAATCTATTTACTCGGTGTAACATCATCTTTCATATTATATATAAAAATTGGGCTAACTTTAAACATTTTTGGGGGGTATATAGACTTTACCTAAATAATTTGAAGCTGGTCATTGTAGGCACCCTATCAGTGTTAAATAATTTGCATTGCAGTAAAAAGAGGTGGTTGAGCCATGTTTTTTACCATAGTGGGAAGAAGTGTTTCCCAAGAATCTCCTATAAAAAGGGGGTTCATGGGAGATGGGGATTTTAATGTGCCCAGATATTAATAGTTACTAAAAAAATAGTCCATGAATTTTGGATCCAGATTCATAAACTTCCTGGGATTCACCCCTATGCAGAACTTGTGTATTGGATATAAAGTGCTAAAATAAAATGTGCTTTTCAGAGGATTTGTACCTCTTTTGTTTTTAAGGCTTTGTACAAATAAAATGTATTGATTTTATATGGACTGCTTTTTGTGTAACTAATAATATCTGGGCGCATTAAAATCCCATGAACCCCCTTTTTATAGGAGATTCTTGGGAAACACTTCTTCTTCCCACTATGTTTCCATAGGGGATTGTGTCTCATGTTTTTTACCACCCCCAGCAACTACACTTTATGCTGCAAAGGTAGCAGACCACCTGCTCGACGCCTGCCAAACACCCTCTGAAAAGCGATCTGCCACAGAGGTTGAAGCTCATGTAAATGAGCCCTAATTGTCACATTTGCTGGACAGCTTGTTAAAGGAAGTTGAAAAATAACAGGCTTCCTGACAGGATCAACAGGTAATAAAACTATGTTACAAGAGGGATTTAGAAATCCTGCTCGCAGGTTTTAAGAAAGTGCCTTAGGATACCACTTTAAAATAGATCTTTAAGCCTTATGCCGCGTACACACGATCGGTCAAACCGATGAGAACGGTCTGATGGACCGTTTTCATCGGACCAAACCGATCGTGTGTGGGCCCCATCGGTTATTTATCCATAGGTTAAAAAAAAGCAATCTTGTTTTAAATGTAACCGATAGATTCCTAACCGATCGTTTGTAGGCACGTCCATCGGTTAAAAATCCACGCATGCTCAGAATCAAGTCGACGCATGCTTGGAAGCATTGAACTTCGTTTTTTTCAGCACGTCGTTGTGTTTTACGTCACTGCGTTCTGACACAATCGTTTTTTTAACCGATGGTGTGTAGGCACGACTGACCATCAGTCAGCTTCATCGGTTAACCGATGAAAATGGTCCATCAGACCGTTTTCATCGGATGGACCGATCGTGTGTACAGGGCATTACTGTTTTTTAAGATGGATTCCTATTTAGAGTATATATATATATATATATATATATATATATATATATATATATATATATATATATATATATATATACACGACATGCATGCCATGCTTATTCCACGCCAGTGTCATTGGTTTCTGGGACAGTGGATAGACTGCAATCTCTTGGTCCTATCACCAGGCCGCCTCTAATGCATTAGGACAACAGACACACTTAGTTCATTAGGCCCCATGCACACGGGACGCTGGTGCAAACTCTACTAAACACACGTTAAAACCGGCGTTTATAAACGCCCGTTTTGCCGCGAATTTTGCGGAGTTTTACCGCATTTGCGTTTATAAACGTTTAGTTAAGAAACATCATAAGACCCTCCCTAAGCTCAAAAAACAGTATTATTTAACCATTTCAGCCATTTTGTGAGACCAGAGTGAGTAGCAGCTGAGAGAGCAGCAGTGTACTTGTATTTAGCGTGTCACTTGCCACATCACCTGCCACAAGCTGCGGATTGTCCACTTGCCACGTCACCTGCCACGTCACCTGGCCACGCCACCTGACACAAGTTGTGGATTGTCCACTTGCCATGTCACCTGCCACACCACCTGCCACAAGTTGTGGATTGTCCACTTGCCACGTCACCTGGCAACGCCACCTGCCACAAGTTGTGGATTGTCCACTGGCCACGTCACCTGCCACAAGTTGTGGATTGTCCACTTGTCATGTCACCTGGCCACGTCACCTGCCACATCACCTGGCCACGTCACCTGCCATAAGTTGTGGATTTCCACTGGCCACGTCACCTGCCACGTCAACTGGCCATGTCACCTGCCACAAGTTGTGGATTGTCCACTTGCCACGTCACCTGACCACGACAACTGCCACAAGTTGTGAATTGTCCACTTGCCACGTCACCTGCCACGTCACCTGCCTCAAGTTGTGGATTGTCCACAATGCAATGCAAGCAATTACAGTTTTTTATGTTTTTTTTTTTTTATGGTTTTTCATCATTTGCCATCATTTTTGAGATTTTTAATGTAAAAAAATAGGTCACCTTTAAAAACGCCTATAAACGATGTGTTTTGCTGCGTTTTGCATCTGAAACGTGGAAAACGTTTGCGTCTGAACCCATTTTTTGGATTCTGGAAAAACGAGGTTAAACGCAACTGCCTAAAAACGGCAATAAACGAGACTGTGACACATAGGATAACATTGAATGTGTTCAGGGGCAGTTGAAAAAGCTGTCAAACTGCCTCTGAACACGCGTTTACCAGCATTTACCAGCGTCTCGTGTGCATGGGGCCTAACCTGACAGCTGGCACTATGCATATTTTTATTGTGTACCACATGATGGATTAAATTACAATGTTAGTGTTATCAGCAGAACAAATCCTTATCTATCCAAGGCCTCTAGAACATATTCCTGTTGTAGAAGAACACATCCTCCATTAAACTGGCTGTTGATTGAGTGCTCCTATCACTGAAGGATTCTGTGAAGCTCTACTGTTAAATACAGCATGCCTTAATGGAGCAAGTTCATTTGTAAATAATGAAGAGGAATATGATTCAATTAAGCGCTGACCTATTTTTTTCACAACATGCTGCAGAAGCATCTTACTCCTATGTTGCAGGACGCCTTTCAGGCAGACGACTGCCCACTAATGAGCCCTAAGCTACAGCAGTACTTTCTGGCTGCATGGCTGCAGTGTGCTTGTAAAACAAACATACTGACTGTATACAGAACATGTCATAGGATCTCCTATTTAGAGCAAGGGGTTATCTTTATAAGCCATTATCCATATTAACAGAATGGCAGCATTAAGAACATCATATAATGCATTCCCCACCTCTTTGGTAACATGCACACCCATTTTAAACTGCTTGGGCCAGATTCAGATAGAATTGCGTAAGTTTCGGCGGGCGTAGCGTATCTCAGATACACTACGCCGCCGTAACTTAGAGTGGCAGGTCCCGTATTCAGAAAGAACTTGCGCTCTAAGTTACGGCGGCGTAGTGTAACTGGTCCG
The DNA here is from genome assembly GCF_905171775.1 of Rana temporaria. Taxonomy (NCBI): domain Eukaryota; kingdom Metazoa; phylum Chordata; class Amphibia; order Anura; family Ranidae; genus Rana; species Rana temporaria. The sequence goes on along the minus strand of NC_053489.1, from coordinate 469,214,629 downwards.
GCGTAAGCCCGCCTAATTCAAAGTAGGCATGTAGTGGGCGTGTTGTATGCTAATGACTCGTGACCCCACGTAATTGACGCTCCTAACGAACGCCGTCCGTGAAAGTATCCAAGTGCGCATGCTCCAAATTACGCCGCAAATAGTCAATGCTTTAGACGTGAACGTAACTTACGCACAGCCCTATTCGCGTACGACTTACGCAAACGACGCAAAATTCGACGCTGGCCCGACGTCCATACTTAACATTGGCTACGCCTCATATAGCAGGGGTAACTTTACGCCGAAAAAAGCCTTGCGTAAACGACGTAAATCAATGCGCCGGGCGCACGTACGTTTCTGAATCGGCGTATCTAGCTCATTTGCATATTCTACGCGGAAATCAACAGAAGTGCCACCTAGCGGCCAGCGTAAATATGCATCCTTAAGATACGACGGGGTAGGAGACTTACGCCGCTCGTATCTAGGCAACAGTGAGGCGTATCTGATTCTATGAATCAGGCGCAGAGATGCGACGCCTCACACTCAGAGTTACGACGGCGTATCTGGAGATACGCCGTCGTAACTCCTTTCTGAATCCGGGCCCTTGTCTGTGGGAAGTTTGTCTCTGCTAAAAACAACTGGGAATCAGATGGCAATTTCCAGCATATTGGATCCTGGTTCACAACACCAGAGTTATCAGAAGCGTATTATTGCAGTAGGTTGCACCCAATTACTATAAATAGTTCCTGAAGTTTACCTAAATCATTTGTATTTCATTAAAGAGGTTATAAACCTCAGACATGAAATACACTGTATTGTCAAAAGTATTGGGACACCTGCCTTTACACGCACATGAACTTTAATGGCATCCCAGTCTTATGCCGCGTACAGACGGTCGTTTTTTGTGATGAAAAAAACGACGTTTTAAATCATGAAATAAAACAACGTTTTTGAAACTTCATTTTCAAAAACGACGTTGCCTACACACCATTGTTTCAAAATGCTCTAGCAAAGCGCGGTTACGTTCAGCACTCTTTTCCATTGAAGCTCGCTTCATAACTTGCTTCTGAGCATGCGCGGGTTTAAAAACGTTGTTTTAAACGTCGTTTTGCCCACACACTATCATTTTAATTGACACAAAAAACGACGTTTTGAAAAACGACACAAAAAATTCAAGCATGTTTTTTTTAGTCGTTTTTCAGAAGACATAAAACAACGTTTTCCCCACACACGGTCATTTAAAATGGCGTTTTCAAAAACGACGTTTTTTTTCATCACAAAAAACGACCGTCTGTACGCGGCGTTAGTCTGTAGGGTTCAATATTGCGTTGGCCCACTCTTTTCAGCGATAGCAGCGTCAACTCTTCTGGGAAGGCTGTTCATAAGGTTTAGGAGTGTGTCTATGGGAATGTTTGACCATTCTTCCAGAAGCGCATTTGTGAGGTCAGACACTGATGTTGGACAAGGAGACCTGGCTCACAGTCTCCACTCTGATTCATCCCAAAGATGTTCTATCAGGTTGAGGTCAGGACTCTTTGCTTGGGGTTCCTCCACCCCAAACTCGCTCATCCATGTCTTTATGGACCTTGCTTTGTGCACTGGAGCACAGTCATATTGGAACAGGAAGGGGACATCCCCAAACTGTTCGCACAAAGTTGAGAGCATGACATTTTCCAAAATGTCTTGGTATGCTAATTCCTTAAAGCGGAGTTCCACCCAAAAGTGTAACTTCCGCTTAATCCACTCCTTACCCTCTTACATGCCACATTTGACTTCCTGTCCCACTTCCTCCTTCCACCCAGGGACTGCTTAGGCGATACGTCATATCGCCTACAGCGGCCCCTCCCTGTAGGCAATCGCCTGGGACATGTGACAGGTCCCAGGCGATCGCCTGACCAATCACAGTGTGCAGCGCCGCTCGCGCATGCGCAGTGAGTGCCCGGCCGTGAAGCCGAAAGCTGACGCCGGGCCGGAGAGGGGGGGGGAGAGGAGCAGAGCTCCGGCCGGCGTGTCGATGGACCGTGGAGCAGATGAGTGTCTGTTTATTAAAAGCCAGCAGCTACACTTTTTGTAGCTGCTGACTTTTAATAGACATATAAAAAGCCTGGAACTCCCCTTTAAGGCTGCTTTCACACTGGGACGGGCAGGCTTTCACGCTGGCTTTCACACTGGACTGCAGGGGAGGTGTTTTTCAGGCATTTTACAGCCGCTATTTTTAGCCCAAAAGCGCCTGAAAATGCCCCAGTGTGAAAGGGGTCTAAGAGTTCCCTTCACTGGAACTAAGGGGCCAGGTCCAACCCCTGAAAAACTACCCTACGCCATAATCCCCCCTCTACCAAATGATTTGGACCAGTGCACAAATCAAGCTCCATAAAGACATGGATGAGCGAGTTTGAGGTGGAGGAACTTAACTGGCCTGTACAGACTCCTGACCTCAACCTGATAGAACACCTTTGGGATGAATTAGAGAGGAGACTGTGAGCCAGGCCTTCTCATCCAACATCAGTGCCTGACCTCACAAATACTCTTCTGGAAGAATGGTCAAACACCCCCATAGACACGCTCCTAAACCTTGTGGACAGCCTTCCCAGAAGAGTTGAAGCTGCTATAGCTGCAAAGGGTGGGCCAACTCAATTAGGGAGGAACAATATCTAACAAGTGGACATTGATGATCAGACTTTCAGGCCAGGGAAGTATGTTAAAAAATTATTTAATAGCATATAAATTTTACAGAAACAGTGGGCCAACTCAATATTGAACCCTACAGACTAAGACAGAGATGCCATTAAAGTTCAAGTGCGTGTAAAGGTGTCCCCATACTTTGACAATATAGTTTCTGAACAAAGCATATCCCTCTACAGTGTGAACTTGTCTCAATTAAGAGCACTAAGTGTCAATTTTCTCTGAAACTTCATTCCTTGCTATCAGCTGAGTCACTTCTCACAGGTTTTCCTGACACTAAGAAAAAAATGGTGACAGGGAGGGACCTCCAGCTGATTGACAGGCTCAGTTCTGTTCCTGCGTGCTGTGTGAAGGGAGAAGCGTCCCTTCCCTCCAATCAGCTCTCAGAGCTCTCCTCACTGAGCTCTGCATAGTGTAACTTCAGCTCTACACCCCCTTTTTTCTAACATTTCAGACAAGCTTCATAAATTCTGGACTTCAAATGGATGCAGAAAAGAGAAGCCTGCAGAAAAAACAGGTACAACTTATTTAGAATTAGTTTCATCTCTGTGTATCACCTAAAGGCCAGTCACTTGACTGGGTATACGTAAGGGTTTACAGACACTTTAAAGTAGTTGTAAACCCACTTTGTAAAAAAAAAAAAACTAACACCTGCAAGACAAAGACATAATGAGCTAGTACGCATAGCATACTAGCTCATTATGTAATACTCACCAGGAATCGAAGCCCCTGCTTCGGTGCCTGACACAACACCAGCCGGAGACATGACATCCCGGAGTTACTTCCGGGTATCACGGCTCCGGTGCTGTGATTGGCTGGAGCCACGATGACATCACTTCCGCGCATACGCGCGGGAGCCGCCAATAACGGCACAGTCACTGAAAGCAACCTCACGGCATGCTTCAGTGCGCATGTGCCGATTACATTGGCACATGCAAATACAGGGGATATCTCCTAAACCGTGGAGGTTTAGGAGATATCCAGGGTAGCTACAGGTAAACCCTATTATAGGCTTACCTGTAGCAAAAAGTGTGTTGTAAGGGTTTACAACCATTTTAATCTAACCTTGGGCAGAGACAGCTAATTTGCTATTGCAGATATCCATTTCTTCTGCCCTTGTTATTAAAACAAAGAAAAATACTTTTTGTCAGTCCAAGCCATTAAAGCAGCCATCCTCCACCAGGGTTTCTATGGAACCCTAATGTTCCTCCAGAGGTTGCTTGGGCTGTGGCTTACTCAATGCTGTATCCTGGCCTAGGTCAACAAGGCCCAGGCCTAGGGCAGCACTTTGCAGGGGGGCAGCACGAAAAGAGTCCCTGTGCTACACTGTTAGGCAAATAAGTCTAGTGCCCCCATAAAGCAGCCGCACTGTTTCTGATAAGCGGGCGGGCGGAATTCCGGGCTGCCGCTTTTAATTTTGACTGTCCTATCATTCTGGACCACAAACCTTCCTCAGTGTGCTATATGTTTCTGCTGCACCATTGGCATGGTTATATCTTCTTAGTCATCTCCAAATACATGCTGGTAGGTAAACAGTATATATATGTATATACGCGTCAAGATCCTACGGGGTAAAATTACCGCACCAGCCAAGCCGACACTGGCTGCAAGAATTTGTGCGAAATTTGTGCTTAAAGTAGAACCATAGGCAACACTTTTTTTTTTCATTTTGGATATAGTAAGGGAGGGTTATAGCCCCTGTCAGTTTATTTTTTACCATGCCTGTCCCATTGTGGAGATTTCCCTTCACTTCCTGTCTCATAGCCAAACAGGAAGTGAGAGGAAATCTATGCAAATTAAGGGAATTTATTGCACCCCCCCCAGGCCCTCAGAACTAGTGTCCCCACTCAAATGTTTCAGGGCGGGTCTTAAACAACAAGGGGTGTGGCCTTAACAGGAAGGAGTGTGTCATATTTAAATTAGGGGGTGCGCGAGTTTAGTCAGGCCTAGGGCAGTACAAACCCTAAATACACTACTGGGCTTACTGACTCCCCATTTTATGATGCCGGTATAGTTTCAGGGCCGACACTACTTGGTAAAACCAGCAGCATTGACAGCAGTGATAAGGATAACATTTTGACCAACACTGTAAGATAAGGTGACCAGATTTTTTTATGAAATCTTGGGACATTTTTTTTACTAGTAATGGTGGCAATCAGCGACTCTCTGCCCATTGCCGCCCCCCTCACAGCCTGTCAAGTCTTACCCGGCTACTATTGGGTGGGGAGCGGAGGAAGATGACTCCGCCAGGGAAGGCAAGGAAATAAGCAGGGGGCTGGCCGGGACTTGGGCAAAGGCAGAAGAACATGCGATCGGAGGTGAATGAGCATGAACCTGAAACTGAAGAAATATTCCCTCCGCTCTGACCAGCACATGATCATCAGAAAGGGGCACAGATAATGGAAAAAATGCACCCCCCTGAGCTAGTAGGAGCGGCAGAGCGGGGGTGTGTAATTCAGAATTTTCTTTTTTTATTCTGCACTGACTGTCTTTGAAATTGTCCCAGCCCAAATCCAATCCGGGGACAAAACCGGGGACAGACTTGGTCCGGGGACAGTGTCCTCAATCTGGCGACTGTCCCGTGAAACCGGGGATGTCTGGTCACCCTACTGTAAGAGGCATTTTTCCCATTGACCCCTGTGAATTGCATTTAGTTAGGGTTTCCTGAGACCTGAAATTATTGTAAGGGATCCTTTAGAGCAGGGGTCTCCAAACTTTTTCAGCAAAGGGCCAGTTTACTGTCCTTCATACTTTAAGGGGGGATTGTGGCCAGTGGAAGTAGAAAACATCCTGACATCAGTGCGTTTATTATGATCAGTGGTTTATGGTGATCAGTGGATCAGGAGTACAATGTTAGGTTTCTGCAGACAAGCCCTGCAGCTTTCAGCCCGTAAATCTGTATCGGCTGTCAGTTTGAAAGCTGCAGGGCTTGCAAATGAACTACGAGGGCGCTCCCAAGTAGAATGCATAGAAGAAAACCGATCACTCTCTGGATGCACTTCCATGCCAAGTGTGGTCAGCTTGAAATAAGAAAGCAAGGTGACTGGCAGGATGTACATGGTACAACATACACATTAGGAATATAAAACATTTGGTTAACAGACCCTTTAAAGTGGATGTAAACCCAATTCATGAAATTTGAGCTGGGCACATACGGTATATCTGCTGTATTTTGTTATCTCTCTTTAAAGAGCTAAGTCCTGTAGCTCTCTCCTGAACTGTTCCTCTGTTATTAACCTGATAACTCCTGACAAATTCTCTGACACATCAGATAAAAGCAGCCTGACATTTCTGTCAGGGGAGGTTGCTATAAATAGATTAGCAGGGAGCTAACCCTATTACAAAACACCTCTGACGCCCCGTACACACGGTTGGACAAAACCGATGAGAATGGACCGAGGTTCAGTTTCATCGGTCCAAACCGACCGTGTGTATAGCCCATCGATCTGTTTTCCTTCGGTCCAAAATTTTAAAACATGCTTCAAAACCGAACCGATGGACCGCTGCCCGATCGGTCCAAACCGATGGTTAGTACAGAAAAGCATCGGTTCAAAACCCTCGCATGTGTTTGACGTCACCGCGTTCTGACCCGATCGATTTTTGGAACGATGGTGTGTACACACATCAGGCCACTTCAGCGGTGAACCGATGAAAACGGTCCGTCGGACCATTCTCATCGGTTTTGTCCGACCGTGTGTACGGGGCCTGAGAGTCTCTGCCTATGATGAGAGGGGGTGTGTGCCTTTCCTCCAATCAACAATTTTAGCTATCTTGGCTGTATGCCCAGACATCACACTCTGTGTTAACCAGGAAGAGAAAATCTCCTAACATGACCTGAACTTTCTAAACAGTATATAAATGTGAAGACAGCAGATATGGATGTAAAACTTATGTAGGGAGATTTGGTTTATCTCTATGTAACATCTGAGGCTGTTCACTTCACTGGGTGTATATAGGGTTTACATCCACTTTAATAACAACAATAATAATAATAATAATAATAATAAGGAAATCCAATAATAAGGCACATTTTTATGAATACCTCTTGCTGACAGCTTTTTGGTGTTGATAATTTTGGCTGCATACTCTTGTCCGGTGGTAATCTTCATACATCTTCTCACTACAGAGAACGCACCCCTGAAAAACAAAAACAAGTTTGTTGAAATAGTTTCATCAATAAAAGATTGACTGATCTGATAATGGAGAAATGTTTCTCATAGCCTTTCACAATTCTCTAGAATGCATTTAGGATTAATGGCCTGTGGAGGAAATGTGTTACTCAGAAGTCATCTGACACCACCACTTGTCTCATTAATATGTCCCACAAGTATTAATACCCCATACATCTAACAAAGCACACATGAGTGTGTAAAGTGGTGTCACCCAATTTACTTGTCCTGACAGCTCCTAACTGATGAAGACTGGACTCTAATGCCTAATTTCTAATTTTCCATCAGTAAAACTGCCATGACAGCTTTTGGCCGGGAAAACTGTCTCCATCGCAGTTTTCCCGCCGAAAAAACTGTGGGGAAAAAAAGAGAACATGTTTTCATTTTTTTCTGCTGGGAAACCCGCTCGTGTGTATGCTTTTCCGAGGGGAAAAAAACGCACATGCTCAGGATCAAGTATGAGACGGGAGCGCTCGTTCTGGTAAAACTAGCGTTCGGAATGGAGATAGCACATTCCTCACACTGTAACGAAAACTGAAAAGCGTGAATCGTCTCTCACCAAACTTTTACTAACACGAGGATCAGCAAAAGCAGCCCAAAGGGTGGCGCCGTTTGAATGGAACTTCCCCTTTATAGTCCAGTCGTACGTGGTGTACGTCACCGCGCTTTGGACGGGCAGTATTTGGCCTGACCGCGTGTATGCAAGGCAGGCTTGAGAGGAATCCCGTCTGGAAAAACTTTGTTTTTTTGCCTGCCGAGGAAAACGTTAACAAGAATTGTGACATGATCATTGCTTTCTTTATTGCTTTATTACTATTATCCAGTCATTTCTCGACACCTAAAATGTGATCAGGGTCCATTCACGTGGTCTTTGTTTAGTTCAAAACGCTGTTTGGTGACTTTCTTGAATTGTGATACAGGGTAATGTAAACCAATCTCCGATTACTCAACACACATTCTACTCTCTCCTACAAAATGCCTTCTGTTCGCTTACTTGACTGCATTACAACAATCTCATCTTTCACATTCTTAACGCCCACTTTAGCTATTAAACAGACATTTAATGGATTGTTGTCATGTAAAATGGGAAAACCTACAAAAAACAGAGAAGACTGGCTGACTTTTAGAATAAGTGGATCACATAGCATTATTAATATTAAAAAAATAAAGAAAAGAAAAAACCTATGAAGAGTTGCTTCTTCTTTTATTATAAACCTTAATCCGATATTTTTGCAGGAAATAAAAACAGTCAGACTAAATATACTAGAGTAAGCTTCTTCTTACACATAAAACTTCGGACACTAAAGATCCTTTCACACAAGGCCACACCACTCGGATTCAAAACAGCTTGCTATGGGGGCACCCGAGCCAAGCTGCTACTCTGTGTGTCCATTCAGACACAGAGCCGCGGCTCGGCCCCACCCCCTCTCTCTCCTCATTGGCTCACTGACTTTGACTGACAGCAGCGGGAGTCAATGGTGCCCACTGCTGTGTCTCAGCCAGTATCAGGAGGGAGCCCTGCCCAGGCTCTCATGCAACATCACAAAAAAAGGTCACTGCCCCACCTACAAAATGGTCTTCTCAGCAAAGAGCACTGGAAGGGCAAAAGCATGTTAAATACAACCAAAGAATTTCCAAGCTCAACTTACCAACCAGCCCGCGACCAACCAAATTAACCTGTCTAACAGTATGCATTAAAAACAGGGGTTTAGTTGCACACTTTTGCAAATACATGCTTAAGCTGCAGGCCCCGCCAAGGCACCATGTATCCTTCAGACCCTAACTCTAAATTTGGAGAGTCTTCACAGTGGGAGCACATGTGTTCTAATAGATAGATGGAGGGCAGATGACTGGAGGTTACTAAAAAAAAGTGCATACACAAAAAAAAAGGGAGTTTGTTGTTTGCCTGATACATAATTCACCCCAACAGCTTGGAAAACTATGAAATGGACTACTGTATATGTTAAAGTGTCAATAGGCTTATAAAACAAAAAATAGAATAAGTTTAAAAATCAGACCTTTGAACTTCTCTTTTGAAGGCTACTGTTCTAGCCCTACATGGTCTTACAGTAGGACAAATGTTAAGGTTACTCGATTTTCAAAGGAAAAATCCTGAGATGGGACACCCTACTGACAATGCCAAAGTTTAAAACACGCCCAGAAATACCACACCACCACCAACCACCCATTTGTATCATGCCCACAAAACCAAACCTTGATTCATAATATGCCCTCAAACAATTGACCACAGACTTTTAGAACAAGGGGGCAGACATTCAAGGTTTAAACAAATAGATTTAAAATAGGAGCCACCAGGATATGCATGCATAGTTGCCTTGAAGGTATCAAGAAAAAAATGCAGCCATGTAATGCACCACTCACCAAATACCTGAATTTTTTCTCCCCCGCTGTAGCAGATTGGCCTCGCTCGGTCGGGTTTTTTTTTCGCCTTCCTCTTGATCAACTAGGGGGGTTAGTTTGGGGGTCCACCTATCGTCACCCATCAGCGTCACCAGCATTTGCCACTAGATAGTTACCACCATCTTTATCACCAGCGCTATTACCACCAACTATCTCATCACCTTCGGCGCATTTGGGATCATGGTTAACATGAAATATTCAGCAAAAACCATTTGTGGTCTAAGGACCACAAATGGTCCGGACCGCCTCAACATTACCGGATGCCACCAAAAAAATACTACAGAAAGAACAACTGCTAAGAATCGATCAACGATCGACTGTCAAAAACAGGATCCCACCATTTCAGCTACAACAATTATCATGCGCCTTGATCAACACAAGATCCGCAGTAAAGCACAGACAGGAAATCCACGATTTCATCATTCAACACAACATATAGACTGCCTCTTTATCACAGAAAGCTGGCTAACATTGGACTGTAACACCATTCTAGAAGAACTTGTGCCAGAGAATTATGGTATTTTAACCAAAAACAGAGTGGGACAAAGAGGAGGAGGCCTAGCAGTGATCTACAAGGCTCACCTCTCGCTCACCAAACCAGATCTACAGAGCTCATTGCCATTCTTGGAAAAACAACTCTGGTTGGTTCAATGACGGTCTCACGTTGTTGAAGCAAGAACGCAGAAGAGCAGAAGCAGCCTGGAGAAGAAGCCCAACAAAGGAAAACCACATCATTTACAAATTAATTACAAATAAATATCACAAAGAAATCTTTAAAGCAAAAAAATAAAATTTTTCCAATATCCTCGCAAAAGCGCGTAACCGTCCCCGCAAACTCTTCAACTTAGTCGCTCGGACCATGAATCCAGTCTGCCTAGAGGCTCCGAATTTTGAGTCACAAGATTTTTTAAATTAATTATCGGATTATTTCATTAACAAAATTGAAAAAATCTATGAAACAATTCAGCAAAAAAACACCATCAGCCCCTCCCCTGTAAATCTCAAAGGGGATATTAATACAAACATGCCTCAATCAACTAAATGTACACTAAAGTCAACCTCCATCGACACCAACAAAAATATCATTGTCACCCTGCATGACAGTACATCGCCTAATGACATCATTCCCACAAAACTGCTGAAAGAATGTGCCGATATTTTGGCACCGGCTATCACGCACCTCATAAACCTATCATTCAAGGAAGGTATGGTACCGACCTCCCTGAAACAAGGCATAATTAAACCCATTCTAAAAAAAAACAACCTCTGGGGTTCCATCCAGGTCACGGGACGGAAACAGCACTTCTCAAAATATGGGATGATGCTCTTGAAGCAGCAGACAAAGGAGAATCTTGTCTTCTGATACTGTTGGACCTTAGTGCGACTTTTGATACAGTAGACAAAATATTGCTGACTCGCCTAGCAGAAGTAGCTAGGGTGGCAGACTCAGATCTACCCTGGTTCTCCTCCTTTCTGGAAAACCGATGCCAGACGGTGAAACTAGGCCCTTTAACTTCTAAAAAACGTACCGTGTCATGCGGAGTCCCTCAAGGGTAACCCCTGTCGCTGTACTATTCAATATTTATCTCCCCCCTCTCCTCAAAATCATCAGTAATCAGAATTTACTCTACCATTCCTACGCTGATGACACCCAACTTCCGTATTAGCAGCCAAAAGAATCATTATCTCGGACTAGAGAAATGCCTCACTCTGATAGAGAACTGGATGACGGAGAGTTACCTCAAACTCCACGCTAACCGAAAGAGACTTCCTACGATAACATGGACGCCCCTGCCAATCTTGGGACAAACCGTCACCCCGAGCACCAAAGTCAAAAGCCTCGGAGTCACATTTGACTCCGACATGACAATGGATGCACAAATAGGTTCAGTAGTCAGCGGATCTCACCATCTACGTAGACTTGTTCCCTTCATTCCTAAAGAAGACACAGCAGTAGTGGTGGGAACAATAATCAACTCCAGGCTCGACTATGCAAATGCCCTTTACCTCAGACTCCCAAAATACCAGGTTGCTCATCCAGAGTACGGCGGCACGACTTGTAACAGGAAAAAAACCCTGGGAATCAATCACCTCTTCCCTCAGGTCCCTCCACTGGTTGCCTGTAAAAGACCGGATCACATTTAAGGCGCTCTGTCTGACGCACAAATGTGTACAGGGAAGCGTGACCCAATATTTATGTGATAAATATAATGCCACAACCCCAATCTCATTCTCCGTTCTACCAACCAAAATCTACTCCAAATACCCAAGGCCCGCTACAAGTCCAAAGGAGAACGTAGATTTGCAGTGCAAGGACCTCGACTGTGGAACGCATTACCAACCAATATCCGAACGGAAGTGAACCACCGGGCCTTCAGAAAAAAAATTAAAACCCAGGCGATTCAGTTCGCATGTGTAGTGCTATACAAGTTTTTCGCTCACTCACTCACTCACTTGTTTGGAGAGTTCCTTGTTCTTCATGGCAGTGTTTGGTTAGTGGTGCCTCTTGCTTAGGAGTTGCAGCCTCTGGGGCCTTTCAAAAAGGTGTGTATATGTAATACACACGCACATGCCAATTACTTTTTTATTTCTGAAAAATAGGATTTTTTGTACTCACCGTAAAATCCTTTTCTCTGTCGTCCATGGATGGACACAGCTCCTTAAATCTTGACAAGTGGGTTGTGTTCCTGTTCTCAGGAGAGGACTGGGCAGAAACATGTTAGATAATTAAATACATGTTACTTTAACAGAGTTGAACAGCCCCGCCCAGGTCCCTCCGGACATAACCCTCGTCCCCGCAGTATGCAGCCTCAGTTCGTAACAAGCAGTACAAACCTAAAAAGGAGGGGTGGGATGCTGTGTCCGTCAATGGACGACAGAGAAAAGGATTTTACGGCGAGTACAACAATCCTATTTTCTCTTAGCGTCCATGGACGGACACAGCTCCTTAAATCTTGACAAGTGGGACGTCCCCAAGCAGTGTAAAAAAAAACATGGGTGGGAACAGTATCAGTAAAAACAATTTCACTTCACCCAAAACAAGCAGAGCTCCTCAACGAAGGAGTTGCAACCTTAAAATAGCGGCCTGCAAAAGGAAGGAGAAGATGCACTCACATTAACCTTCTAAAATTAGGAAAAAGTGTGAACGGACGACCGTCGCGGCCTTGCTCACCTTTGAGACAGATGCTTGATGTCGGAAAACCCAGAAAGCACCAATTGCCCTGGTCGAATGCGCCTGCCCCCTAAGAGAATCGGCCTGTATGATGGTCTGCCTGATCCACCGAGAAGTGGTGGCTGACAATGGAAAGGAGTCACCGCTCCAGGTAGATGACAATACCGCCAGGCCCTTTTGTGGACCAGACACCGACACAAAAAGTGAGTCAGATCTCCGAAACAGAGCCGTAGCAGACAGGTACACCCGCAAATCGCGTACCACATCTAAAGAATGAAGCGCAACCCTCCTAGGATGCGCCGGCCAAGGACATAAGGATGGAAGAACAATGTCCCCATTCAGGCGAAAGGCCGAAACCACCTTATCCTTATGGAGGATAAAGTATGGCGACCTGCAAGACAAGGCCGCCAACTCAGAAACCCTTCTGACAGAAGAAATGGCCACCAAAAAGGCCACCTTCTGAGATAGTGTCAAGAGAGGAAACTCTCTGATATTTCCAAAGGGAGGTTCCTGAAGAACCGAGAGCACAAGAGTCAAAACCCATGGGGGAAGAGGTGGTACAAAAGGGGGAAGTATATGACGAACCCCCTGCACAAAGGTACCCACCAGAGAATGGCCCGCCAAAGGCCGCTGAAAGAACCCAGCCAAGGCTGGAATCTGTACCTTAATGGTGCTTAAAGCAAGTTACTGATCCACTCCATGCTGCAAAAAACAGCAGGACCCTGGAAACTGAATACGTCCGTGGATGCCACCCCATCTCTTCGCACAAAGAGATGTAGGCCTTCCAGAAGAAGACTTCTGTGCCCTCAGCAAGGTTGAGATGACCGAGTCTGAAAGACCCCGATCCCTTAATACCTGGCTTACAATAGCCATGACGTTAAAGCCAGCAACTGTAAAGCAGGATAAAGTATGGGACCCTGAGACAGAAGGTCCTCCCGCATTGGCAGCCTCCAGGGTGCATCTGCCACCAGGCGCACAAGATCGGTGTACCAAGGACAATCTGGAGCGATTAGAGTCATCGGAATCCCCTCGGCCTCACTCTGCGGAGCAGCCGAGGAAGCAACTTCAATGGGGGAAAGGCATAAAGTAGCCGATACTGACCCCGTGTCTGACGCGTCTGCCCAGGGATCTCTTGACCTGGCCACGAACTTCGACACCTTGTGGTTGAGACGAGAGGCCAGGAGATCCCGTCCGGTGGGCCCCACCTCCTGCAAGGGAGTTGAAACACCTCCGGATGCAATGACCATTCCTCCTGGTCCAGCATCAGGCGACTCAGGTAGTCCGTCTGCCAGTTTTTCATGCCCGGAATGTAGACGGCAGACAGAGTCGGCACGCTTCTTTCCGCACATCTTAGGATGTGAGCGACCTCAGACGCTGCAGCCGAGTTCCGTGTTCCCCCCTGATGGATGACATAAGCCCCCCTCGTGGTGCTGTCCGACTGATCCTGATCGGGTGACCTTGCAACCTCCTCGACCACGAGGAGAGGCATAGCCTGATCGCCTGGAGTTCCAGGACATTGATCGGCAGAAGGTGCCCTTCTAGAGTCCATCGACCCTGGGCCGACTAGACCCCCCAGACGCCCCCCCAACCCGTGAGGCTGGCGTCCGTCGTAATCACTGTCCACTGGAAAGGACCGAAGAGCCGGGGATCTCAGCCACCAATTGAGAGAGACTCTGACAAGGGTGCTCTCCTGAATCTGATGATCCAGAGACCAAGGAGATATGTTCCACTTGGACAGCATCTCCTTCTGCCAAACATGAGTGTGGAACTGGGCATACGGTACCGCCTCGAAGGAGGCAACCATCAGGCCCAGGACTCGCATGTAAAAACGGAGAGACAACCATTTGCGAGATGCCAACATCTTCAACATCTTCACTGCAGACTGAAGAATCAGCAACTCCTTCAGGGGAAGAAAGACCTTTGCTTCCAAGGAGTCCAGATTCAACCCTAGGTACTCCAAACGCTGAGTCGGCACCAGGACCGACTTCTGAATATTTAACACCCACCCGAATTCTTCGAGGGTCTGGCTGGCTATAGACACATCTTCCCCAAATTCTGAGGCAGAATCTTCTCTCAGAAGAAGGTTGTCTAAGTAGCCCACAATGGCAATGCCTCGCTGTCTCAGCAAAGCTAGGATCGGTGCGAGCACCCTGGTGAAAACTCTTGATGCTGACGCTAGACCAAAAGGAAGGGCCACAAACTAATAGTGTTCCTCCCCTATCGCGGAGCGCAGAACCTCTGGTGAATTGCGCATATTGGGACATGCAAGTATGCCTTGATGTCCAAGGACGCCAGAAAGTCCTCCGGATGGAGCACAGCTACCACCGAAAAAATGGATTCCATACGGAACCTCCGTACTCTCACAAAGCCATTTAAGGCTTTGAGGTCCAAAATTGGACGGACCCCGTCCTTCTTCGGGACCACAAACAGATTTGAATAAAATTCGTGAAACCTTTCATCCTTCAGAATGGGTAAAATTACCTAGCAACTTTATCAAGTCCTACACAGCCCCTAACAGGGCAGACCGATGAGCCGGAAGGAGAGGGAAACTTGAGGGAATGAATCTGTTTGTTGGAGAGGAAAGAAACTCTATCTTGTACCCCGAAGAGATCACCTTGCAGTCCCACTGGTCGGAGAGCAGAGAGGTCCACCGAGCTGTGAACCTGCGAAGCCGTTCCCCTACCCAAGAGTCGGGTGGGGGAAAGACTTCATGCACTGGCGGATTTTGGTGCCGGTTTATTCGGCTTACACACCCAGGGACGTTTCTGTCCCCCAGCAGAGCCTTTGTCGGCCTGGAAAAATGTACCCACGGGCCCTGACTGATGAAAAATACCGCTTCTGAGTGGGAAAAGAAGGACCCGGCTAATGGCGGGGCTCCTTCCCCCTGGTGGACTGAGGGAGGAGAGTGCTCTTACCCCCAGTGACAATCTTGACAATGTCGTCCAGTGAGGTACCAAAAAGCCTCCCACCCTAGAAGGGTAAATCTGCCAGGGCTTTTTGTGGATGCTTGATCAGCAGACCAGCATTTCAGCCAAATCAGGTGGCGCAAAACCACCGCCGAAAACAGAAGCTCTGGATATCAAGGGAGCCGCATTTAGTGTAGCATCACAGACATATACAAGGCCCAGGACCAGCTGGTCCGCCAGCCTAATAACTTCAAGAGGGAGTCAGTGCTCCTCTACAGTCTGGTGCAAAACCTTTGCCCATTCAGTGAGTGTCTGAGAAACCAGGATTGCAGTCACAATAGACCGCAATGCAAACCCCAGCATAGTAAACATGGAGCAGGTCAGTTCCTCGGACCTCCTATCAGTATGGTCCTTGAAGGCAGGGGTCCCTTCTATAGGGAGAGTGGTCACCTTAATTAACCAGGCAACCGAGGGGTCCACTACCAGAGGAGAAGCCCATCTTTTCAAGAGGCTCTCCTCAAAGGGGGGGTACCGAACCGCCAGGCGCTGAGGAACTACAAAGGACTTCTGCGGCTTATCCCATTCCTTATTAATGATATATCCCATCCCATTTCTTATCGTGGCACTCTGCCATTCGGACCGCGATGTAGGAGACTTTTCTTCCTCCTGCCTTCGCTCTGTAATCCTCACAGAGCCAACAGCGGGAGGCGGAACAATTCTGGGTGGAGGGCGGAGCTAACCGAGGTTATCAAACAGGCGATTGGCTGCTAGGACTGTCCTTCATCCTAGCAGCCAATCACCTGTTTGTTACCTCGGCCCTTGTAACGGCTACCCACTGGTAGTGAGGGGTATCGGCCGTTGGAGACGTCCTTTTCCCTGGCAAGCTGCGATATGCAGGTACCGCCGGTATATCCCATCGAACGCCCTTCCAAGAAACGAGACGTGCTACGTTTGGAGGGTCAAGCAGACTGACTTTATTTGGCATATTTCACCTGCTTATATCTGGTTACAACTGTTACAAGAACAATGACAGTTTCCGCCCTCCCCTTTTCCCAGTAGGGGGCTTCAACACAGACCCCCTGAAACAATGACATCTCCTTGAATTAATCACTTGGCCAGTTTCTAGCCGCTTCGGCACCTCACCCCACTTAACATTTCCTGGCCAGGCACATAGAATTCAATTAACCTTTAAAACAATTATGACTCACACATAATCCCCATCAGCATACACCTCACAGGGGGGCTGTTTACCTGCACACAAAAGAGGGTTCATTAGGTATGCGAAGGGAACATTAGCATTCAACAATGAAAAGAAACTTTTCAATTAACCCTTTGAGCTCAGAATACACTGTGGTACATCCACTTGTGACAAGCCATGCAGTTCCTTGTAGTCCCCCTGCACGAAGATTATAAGTGTCTCGGCAGCATGCATGTGTCCGTTACACTACTCCCCCTTTGTGGAACACTCCGGCAGACCCGGATTGATCTTTTTCGGATCAACTTGGGGATGTCCGGTCTGCTGTTAGGGTAAAAGTTCCGTTTGCCTGGACAGTCCGTCGGCCTTCCCATTGGCTTACCAGGTCGGTAGCTGATGGTGACGGTGAATAATAGAATTCAATTCTGGAACAGTCACTTGCTTTGCTCTCTCAATGGCTCCCAAAACCTGTTGCTGATGCTCTTGGGACAGATACGGCACCACCTGGATGCAAATCCCATTTAATCTCTTGACAATTTCCGCCTGTTTGTGCATTTCAATGTTCAAGCCACGGGACATCTCATAATACATGACATAGTGTCGTTGCATCTCTGATTTCTCACTGGCCAACTTGTCACATTCCCATTTTAGACTGTGATATTGTGCCGGATCTACAGTACATGTCGGGGAAGGGAGTCTAACCCGGTTCTCAGCAGCAAGTGGGTTGATTCCAGCAACGCGGGTGGTCCCGGGACAAGCAGCAGCAGGTGTAGGTAAATAAGCCGAAGTCAGAGGGCCAATGTCGTTGCCCAGCACCACCTCGGCAGGTAGGTTGTCCATGATACCAACTGTGGTCTTTCCTGACCCGGCTCCCCAGTCTAAGTGCACCCGGGTGGTGGGTACGCGAAATACAGCACCCCCTGCGACCCGGACGGCAACTGTGCGAGTGGACACGTTCTCTGGCTTTACCAGATGTTTTTGAATCAGAGTGATAGTAGTCCCGGAATCTCTTAAGCCTTGTGCTACTTGTCCATTCACCCGTACCTCCTGACGGTGATGCTGACGGTTATCCGGAGAGGCCGCTTGTATTGGGTCTGCCTCATACCAAATTCCCAGACATTCCTCAGGGCCCCCTTCGGTCTCCAGGCAGTGGTCCGCAGAGGGACGTGATGGAGTGACCTCTGTGTTGGGTGTTGTGCGTCTCCAATTGTTATTTGTAGCTCTCAAAGGGCAATAACGAGCAATATGTCCCGTGTCGCTGCAGTGATGGCACGTCACCCTAGGCGAATCCCGGGGGTAGTTGCTAGGCCCCTGAGGACGTGGTGGGACTGGAGCCCGAAACTCTGGGCATGGGGTGACGGCTGGAGTACGCGGTTCTACCTTCTGAGCCAGCCGTGTAGTACCCTGGCTTACTTTCCTCGTCTCCGCGTACTCATCTGCTAGCCGAGCCGCCTCGTTTAAGTTAGCGGGCCGGCGATCTCGTACCCAGTCTTGTATGTCTGCGGCCAGGTCTTGAAAGAAATGTTCCATTAGGAACAGCTGCAATACTTCCTCCCCGGTGTTGGCCTTGCACCCTTGGACCCAAAGGGATGCCACCCTTTGTAACTGGTTGGCCCATTCCATGTGGGAGTCCACAGCCATCTTCTTGGACTCCCGAAAGCGCCGGCGGTAGGCTTCTGGCGTTACGGCGTATCGGGTTAGCAGCGCCTTTTTAACTTGCTGGTATTGTAAAATATCCTCTGGAGCGAGAGCCCGAAAGGCTTCATTGGCTTTGCCCGACAATTTCCCTGACAAAATAGTGACCCATTGGTCTGGTGGTACCTGGTGTAGTGAGCACTGCCTCTCAAAGTCCGCCAAATATCCATCGATTTCCTCCTCACTTTCTACAAAAGCTTTAAATGCAGTGAACGGTATTTTCTTTCCTGTAGCAGCAGGTGGGGGGGTAGGAACTGCAGGTGTAATGGGCTGTCTCGCTCTTACCAGTTCCAGTTCTTGTCCCCTCTTCGTTTGTATTTCTTCCCTTGCTTCCCGGAACAGCTGGTTGATAAGTTCCACGGACGTTTCTGGATACAAGGATAATCTCCGCTGTACAATCCCAGTAATTACATCTTCCTCGCTGACCGGTGCAAGGGGCTCCGTTCCTTCCATGGATCCATCCATTTCGTCCAGCTCCAGCAGGTCAGCTATCAGCTCCCTCCGTGGTCTGTTGCTGGCGCTCCTACCACGAATCTCCAATAGATCTTTCAGTGTGGATCTTTTCAGCCTGGCGTACTGCGACTCCATTCAGAACTTGCTCTTTGGATAAAAGGACCATCCCACTACTGCCAACCAATGTAACGGCTACCCACTGGTAGTGAGGGGTATCGGCCGTTGGAGACGTCCTTTTCCCTGGCAAGCTGCGATATGCAGGTACCGCCGGTATATCCCATCGAACGCCCTTCCAAGAAACGAGACGTGCTACGTTTGAAGGGTCAAGCAGACTGACTTTATTTGGCATATTTCACCTGCTTATATCTGGTTACAACTGTTACAAGAACAATGACAGTTTCCGCCCTCCCCTTTTCCCAGTAGGGGGCTTCAACACAGACCCCCTGAAACAATGACATCTCCTTGAATTAATCACTTGGCCAGTTTCTAGCCGCTTCGGCACCTCACCCCACTTAACATTTCCTGGCCAGGCACATAGAATTCAATTAACCTTTAAAACAATTATCACTCACACATAATCCCCATCAGCATACACCTCACAGGGGGGCTGTTTACCTGCACACAAAAGAGGGTTCATTAGGTATGCGAAGGGAACATTAGCATTCAACAATGAAAAGAAACTTGTCCAATTAACCCTTTGAGCTCAGAATACACTGTGGTACATCCACTTGTGACAAGCCATGCAGTTCCTTGTAGTCCCCCTGCACGAAGATTATAAGTGTCTCGGCAGCATGCATGTGTCCGTTACAGCCCTCCATCCAGAACTGTCCCGCCTCCCTCCCTGCAACTCCTCTCCTGTCCCTATCCAGACATGCTGTGCCTCCCTCCGATCTGTCTCTGGAGTGTGGGGGGGGGGGCTGAGGACTGGAGTGTTGGGGGGGGGACTGAGGACTGGAGTGTGGGAGGGGGACTGAGGACTGGAGTGTGGGGGGAGCTGAGGACTGTAATGTGGGGGGAGCTGAGGAATGTAATGTGGGGGGACCAAGACTGTAATGTGGGGGGACCGAGACTGGAGTGGGGGGACTGAGGACTGTAATGTGGGGGGGAGCTGAGGACTGTAATGTGGGGGGAGCTGAGGACTGGAGTGTGGGGAGGCCTGAAGAAGTTAAATTGGGGTGACCAAGAACTGTCATGTGAGGGGGGCTGAGGATATTAAAGTGGAGGTGGGAATGTAATGTGGGGGGTAGGCTGAGGACTGTGATGTGAGGGACTGAGGACTGTAATGTGTGGGGGAGACTGAGGACTGTAATGTGTGGGGGGGACTGAGGACTGTAATGTGGGGTTATGATATAAATAGGGGCAGAGGACAGTATTGTTAATGGGGGAGCCCAGAGTATGACAACACTACCAGTGACAGGGTGAGTGTGAGCAGGGACTGACCGGGACACATGTCTACAGGGCCTAGTGGGGGCACTACTTTCATCTGTGGAGGAGGGGGGCTATAACTTCATCTGTGGAGGGGGGCACTAGCTTCATCTGTGGAGGGGGGCACTGCCTTCATCTGTTGGGGCCTTACCACATCTGGTGGCAGGCAGCATGGCAAGTGACAATCCGCATCTGGTGGCAGGCAGCGTGGCAAGCGACATTCCACATCTGGTGGCAGGCAGCATGGCAAGTGACATTCCGCATCTGGTGGCAGGCAGTGTGGCAAGTGACACGCTCAAAGCTCCCACTGATTCTGCATTATGGTGGGTTTAACTTTTTTATTTATTACTACAATGTAATAATAGAAATAATGCGCTGACAAATTGCCAGCGAAAAATCGCTTACCCCCTGTATGCCATCCCCAACCTCCCCCCTTGGCAAAATTTTCTTCCACGCAGCCTGTCCCCGGTGCCAAAAAGGTTGGGGACCACTGCCTTACAGCATTAACAAGCGCATTGACAAGTGCCCTGTTCAGTACTGACCCAAGTGAGGAGTCTCCCTCACAAGGAAGGTCCTGGTCCACTACATCCGACAACACAGAACCAGGGACTTGAGCCACAGCCAGGTCCCGGTCTGAGTCAGAGCATTCCCCAGGGAATGGTGGGGAGAGGGGGCACTTTTTACCCCCCTTATGCCAGCACGCACCCCCCATGGGAACCGCAGGTACCAGGAGCACCAGTTGCCACCTCTGGCATGTTTGGGGAAGAAGAATCAGACACTGACTCCATAATCAGACAGCTCTCAGGGACCTATTCAAGACCTGAATAAAGCCCACCCTCTTTGCTGTGCTGACCGGGGGTTACCCAGGGAACTCACCAACCACAGGAGGAGACTGTTCAGTGCCGCTGCCCACCCTCAGAACACAGCATGTGTGTGAGGAAAAAAAGCTGTGAGGTAAAGCTGTAAAATCATGAGGAGATCTGTGCTGCGCGCTGTAGAAGCCAGCACAAGAGGTCCAAACCACCTCCAGATAGAGCCATAGCACGACCACAACAAAATGGCCACCAATGGGATTTCACAATGATAACAGCAGACTACAAAAAAATGGCATTGGCGCCGCCAAAATGGTGGCAAAACGTTGCGACGTGTATGAGAAGGCCTAATAAGGCCTTTCTGAGTCAAACACACCCCCACAGAAATACACAGGCCCAGACACCCCACAGTCCCCTGGTGGGAACAGAAGCCCCCCCACAAGTCCACCCCGGCAGCAGCAGCAGCGCAATAGAGGGAAACATGACAGAGAGCAGGGAAAGGAGGATAGAAGGACCTCCTTACCCCAGGAATGCCCAGCCATACCGACCTGCCGAGGCGGGAAGGACTGTACTTACCCGTCCATGCGAGGACTCGCTGACGCATTCCTGACAGGCATACAACCGAGTTGGAGTAGCTGTTGGCCCCATCCACTGTAAGTGAGATTACACCACAGCCCAGTCATGTGGGGACCCTGGAGCAAAAGCTCACCGGCCACCCCAGGAGTCATGGGGTATGTCGTGGCAGACCCAGCCTCTTTAGCAATGGTGTGCTCACGCTCGCTGGCCAGACTGAGGAGACTACAAGGATCTATATATCCAGCCTGTCTCACATGACAGTTGATAGAAAATTCTCAATAAAATAAAAAAATTAAATGAAAGAAAAAGAAAAATTTCCTCAGGACGCTGGGCCCAAAGGGACCCATACGTTCTTCTCCCTTGCTAGGCAAAAAAAACTGAGGCTGCATGCTGCAGGGAGGAGGGTTATGTTCCGGAGGGAGGGCGGGGCTGTTCAACTCTAGCTATACGTCATCTCTACCCAGCAGCCAATAGGGGAGCGCGCAGCCGGAGGCGCGCACGCTCGCCCCCCGCAAGTCCCTGATCCCGGCGCGCGAGCCCGGCGTGCGCGATCCCTGCCGGGCACCTGCGATCGCTCGTTACAGAGAGCGAGAACCGGGAGCTGTGTGTGTAAACACACAGCTCCCGGTCCTGTCAGAGGAGAAATGCCTGATCTTCTGTTCATACAATGTATGAACAGCGATCAGTAATTTCCCCAGTCAGTCCCACCCCCCTTCAGTTAGAACACACCCAGGGAACATACTTAACCTCTTCCTCGCCCCCTAGTGTAAACCCCTTCCCTGCCAGTGTCATTTTTATAGTACTGATCGCTATAAAAATGCCAATGGTCCCAAAAATTTGTCAAAGGTGTCTGAAGTTTCCGCCATAATGTCGCAGTACCGAAAAGAATCACTGATCGCCGCCATTACTAGTAAAAAAAAAATATTAATAAAAATGTCATAACACTATGCCCTATTTTGTAGACGCTATAACTTTTGGGCAAACCAATCAATAAACACTTATTGCGATTTTTTTTTACGAAAAATATGTAGACGAATACGTATCGGCCTAAACTGAGGAAAAATCATTTTTTTATATATATTTATTACAGCAAAAAGTAAAAAATATGCATTTCTTTTTCAAAACTGTCACTCTATTCTTGTTTATAGCGCAAACAATAAAAACCGCAGAGGTGATCAAATACCACCAAAAGAAAGCTTGGTGGGGAAAAGGACGCCAATTTTGTTTGAGAGCCACGTTGCAATTGTCAGTTAAAGTGACGCAGTGCCGAATCGCAAAAAGGGGCCCAGTCATTGAGCAGCAATATGGTCCGGGGCTTAAGTGGTTAAAGTAACATGTATTTAATTATCTAACATGTTTCTGCCTAGTCCTCTCCTGTGAACAGGAACATAACCCACTTGTCAAGATTTAAGGAGCTGTGTCCGACCATGGACGATAAGAGAAAATAGTTTTATGTATATATTTTTATAATTGTACTTCACCAACTTAGACTATTGTGTTCTGATCCATCACATATAATTCAGATTAAAAAAAACATTGAAGGCTGTAATGTAACAAAATAGACAAAAAGCCAAGGGGTGAATACTTTTGCAAGACACTGTATCTGTTCAAGTGTTTTTGGAGCTGAAGAAAAAACAAATTATCTGTGATGTGACTTTAATTCCTCTGCATTAGCTGCCTGTGGGAGACACTGACAGGGACATTTGTTTCCCAGGGACAGACCGTTCAAAACGGGGACAAATGGCAACATTGTCAAAACGTAACTACCTTCCTTGATGCATTTCTGTTATGGTCTACAATTTTATATACTGTACCAGCACAGTCACGAAGCTAGACACATACAACCTTCTCCAACTGGTAATCAGCCTGGGGTACATGTGCATTGCTGAATGCTGACACAAGTAATCCTGGGATGTGTAGATTGAGACAAACCTGCACTGAGTCCTAATACTGGAAATTAAAGACCATTGCCTATGAGGATTGAGGCGGCAGGTCAAATAATCTTAATGCATAATTTAAGCTTGATCCAGAAAACAAATCATGGAGGTAGAGGTATATATTTTGGGCCAGATTCAGAGAGATCGGCGTATCTTTAGAGCAGCGTAGCGCATCTGATATGCGCTACGCCGATGTAACATAGAGAGGCTCGTACTGTATTCACAAAGCACTTGCTACCTTTCTTGCGCTGGCGTAACGTAAAATGGCCGGCGTAAGCCCGCCTAATTCAAAGTAGCAAGGCAGTGGGCGTGTAGTATTATAATGAAGCGTGACCCCATGTGAATGCATGGCCGAACGAACGGCGCATAAGCGCGCATGCTCAGAATCACGTCGCAAATACTCCCTAAGATACGTCGGCTCAATGCTTTCGACGTGAACGTAACTTACGCCCAGCCCCATTCACGTACAACTTACATAAACGACGTAAAATCTGACGGCAGTTCCGACGTCTATACCCTTCACGACTTAGACCAGTTTTTTGGTGGTTTAACTTTACGCCGGAAAAACGCCTTGCGTAAACGACGTAGATTACAGCGACGGGCACAAGTACGTTCATGAATCGGCGTATCTCACTCATTTACATATTCAACGTGTAAATCAACGAAAGCGCCCCTTGCGGCCAGTGTAAATATGCACCCAAGATACGACGGCGTAGGAGACTTACGTTGGTCGTATCTTGCCACAATTCAGGCGTATCTGATTTAGAGAATCAGCGCATAGATACGACGGCGCACATTTGGACTTACGACGGCGTATCAGTAGATACGTCGGCGTAAGTCTTTGTGATTCAGGCCCATAATATATAATTGGTACACTGCTTTTTTTTTTCCTTTTTACAAGGGTTTAGTGACACTTAAATATCTGCATCTGTTTCAAGTAAGATCCCTTAGGTACTGACCTAGAATGACGACAGACGGTAAAGACAATCCTGGTTTCCTGTTTTACAACTGAACATTAGACACAGCAGATAACATTGACGTATAGTTATTCGGATATACCAAACTCATCAAAGATGCCAGACAAGTACAGTAATACACGAACAAGCTATCATTTTCACCTAGAATTTCTGAGAACACTTGCCCATAGTTAGAAGTGGGTGAATCAATCCACATGGTTTATAATTTGCAGTGGAATAAGTTGGTTCTCTGCTATAGGATGATTCCACGTCTACAGTACCTCTCAGCACAGTGGACTATTATGTAGTAAGAGTGGGGTTACAGTATGTGGCTCCCTAAGTGACCCTGACTTGTTCTCTTATGGAGCCCCTTGGATGTTTTCATTAATATGTCACATGGGGAGCCCGAGTTGGCAGTGGAAATGTTGGCATTAGACAATTAAAAGACTTAGGTTAGAGCTAAGTGCCAGTAAGGGGGTTGGGGTTGGTAAACCAGGCAATTTCTTAGGGGCTCCCTAAGACTTCCCTGAGCCGTTCACCAGGGCAGGCAGTGTTGGCGTCACTGTTCATGCCAGCTGCTCTATTCTTTCTTCCCTGTTGAGAGCGGTAAACAGTTCAGTACTCTTCCATAGAGAATAAGTGCACTTTCAAATAAAGTGCACTGATCCATTTTGCCCCATCTGCTAATCATATCTATCCCCCTCCCCTTCCTACCTTCCCAGAAGCATACCATTAAATTGTGCTACTGGGGCTGTGTACATCCTGCCACTAATCCTCAGTGCACCTAGAGACGGCCCAATAGAAAACTATGCAAAGCTACTGTACAGGCATGGGCAGTTCACTGAATAATGGGGGGGGGGGGGGGGGGGGGTAAATCTTGAATTCTTCCTCTCCCCAACTCTTGCACTGGGAAAAGGTTTCCTTCCACTGACAAGAAATCTAAGGATCAGTAGTATGTTGCTCCTGCATCTTTAAATAAGAAATCCCTTACAAAAAAAAAATTAAAAAAATAGAAATGTTATTCTATCTAGGTAAAAAGATCAAACAGATACAGTATCTCACAAAAGTGAGTACACCCCTCACATTTTTGTAAATATTTTATTAGGGTTGTCCCGATACCACTTTTTTAGGACCGAGTACAAGTACCGATACTTTTTTTCAAGTAGTCGCCGATACCGAATACCGATACTTTTTTTAAATGTGTCCCCAAATGCAGCCATGTCCCCCCCATATGCAGCCATGTCCCCCACATATGCAGCCATGTCCCTCTAGCCATGTCCCTCACATATGCAGCCATGTCCCTCACATATGCAGCAATGTCCCTCACATATGCAGCAATGTCCCTCTAGCCATGTCCCTCACATATGCAGCAATGTCCCTCTAGCCATGTCCCTCGATGCGGCGGCACGATGCGGCAGGAGCGGCGGGGGGGGGGGGGGAAAGGGGGGGGAAGTATTCTATTTAGGTATCGGGGGTATTTGCACGAGTACGAGTACTCCCGGAAATACTCGGTATCGGTCCCGATACTGGTATCGGTATCTGGACAACCCTATATTTTATTATATCTTTTCATGTGACAACACTGAAGAAATTACACTTTGCTGCAATGTAAAGTAGTGAGTGTACATTTTTTATAACAGTGTAAATTTGCTGTACCCTCAAAATAACTCAACACCATTAATGTCTAAACCGCTGGCAACAAAAGTGAGTACACCCCTAAGTAAAAATGTCCAAATTGGGCCCAAAGTGTCAATATTTTGTGTGGCCACCATTATTTTCCAGCACTGCCTTAACCCTCTTGGGCATGGAGTTCACCAGAGCTTCACAGGTTGCCACTGGATTCCTCTTCCACTCCTCCATGATGACATCACGGAGCTGGTGGATGTTAGAGACCTTGCGCTCCTCCACCTTCCATTTGAGAATGCCCCACAGATGCTCAATAGCATGGGTGCTCAACCTGTGGCTCTCCAGCTGTTGCGGAACTACAATTCCCATGAGGCATTGCAAGCCGCTGACAGGTACAAGCATGTCTCCCAAAGGCTAAGGCATTATGGGAATTGTAGTTTTGCAACAGCTGGAGAGCCACAGGTTGAGCACCCATGCTCAATAGGATTGATGTCTGGAGACATGCTTGGCCGGTCCATCACCTTTACCCTCAGCTTCTTTAGCAAGCCAGTAGTCGTCTTGGACGTGTGTTTGGGTCGTTATCTTGTTGGAATACTGCCCTGCAGCCCAGTCTCCGAAGGGAGGGGACCATGCTCTGCTTCAGTATGTCACAGTACATGTTGGCATTCATGGTTCCCTCAATGAACTGTAGCTCCCCAGCACTCATGCAACCCCAGACCATGGCAATCCCACCACCATGCTTGACTGTAGGCAAGACACACTTGTCTTTGTACTCCTCACCAGGTTGTTGCAACACATGCTTAACACCATCTGAACCAAATAAGTTTATCTTGGTCTCATCAGACCACAGGACATGTTCCAGTAATCCATGTCCTTAGTCTGCTTGTCTTCAGCAAACTATTTGCAGGATTTCTTGTGCATCATCTTTAGAAGAGACTTTCTTCTGGGATGACAGCCATGCAGACCAATTTGATGCAGTGTGTGATATATGGTCTGAGCACTGACAGGCAGACCCCCCACCCCTTCAACCTCTGCAGCAATGCTGACACCACTCATACATCTATTTCCCAAAGACAACCTCTGAACATGATGCTGAATACGCGCTCTCAACCTCTTTGGTCGACCATGGCGAGGCCTGTTCTGAGTGGAACCTGTCCTGTTAAACCGCTGTATGGTCTTGGCCACCGTGAGGCAGCTCAGTTTCAGGGTCTTGGCAATCATAGCCTATGCCATCTTTATGTAGAGCAACAATTCTTTTTTTTAGATCCTCAGAGAGTTCTTTGCCATGAGGTGCCATGTTGAACTTCCAGTGGCCAGTATGAGAGACTAAATTTAACACACCTGAGACCTTGTAACACCAACGAGTCACATGACACCGGGGAGGTAAAATGGCTAATTGGGCCCAATTTGGACATTTTCTCTTAGGGGTGTACTCACTTTTGTTGCCAGCGGTTTAGACATTAATGGTGTTGAGTTATTTTGAGGGGACAGCAAATTTACACTGTTATACAAAATGTACACTCACTACTGTACTTTACATTGTAGCAAAGTGTAATTTCTTCAGTGTTGTCACATGAAAAGATATAATAAAATCTTTACAAAAATGTGAGGGGTGTATTCACTTTTGTGAGATACTGTATCTGACTTACATACATGGCTCAACCACTAAAACATCCTTTTTGAGAAGGACCGTTCCATTAAGATGCACACCTGTATCCCTTGAAGAGCGTGTTTATGCATATTGAATAGAAAGATAGGGTATCACTAGCACTGACTCAAGGGAAAACTACAGCTATTGGGAAAAGACCATCAATTCTTCCATATCGATCAGCCTGTCACTAGTTGGATGAGAAGGCGATAATCTACTGTCTATGGGGACCTCTAGTCTAGCTCTTTAGGATCTATTTTTAGGCACATTTATTTGTGTACCTTCTGTTGCTTGCATTGCACTGAATTCAGCTCCTGACCTATATATGCACATCATCTGCAAGCACTATCATCCAGAAGAGAGCAGGCGGAGGAAAGGGCTTGCAGTTCCAGACCTCTCAATTACAGCCTAACACAATCAGGTTACAATTTCAGTCTTGAAATAATACAATGTTTATTAAATTAGCCTTGTTTTGGTCTGCTAGACTCTTCAAACCAGCTGCCTGTGCCTTGATCTCACTGGCTGTCACACCAGCAGGATTTGCGAGAGTTGGGGACATAGAGGTGGATGTCATTTACATCTTTTCCGTCAATCATGTGTCTCACTTCATTACCTTGGAATTTCCTTAAAGGGCTCATTTACACCGTATACAGTTGAATGAGTTTTTAAACGCACAACAAATGCCTTTGGAAGAAAAATGTATGTCCTTCAATGAGCCCAGTTTACACCACTGCAGTGCTGTCATGTGCGTTTAAATAAAGCTTAATTTGTTCCCACTGAAATGCAACACAACATACTGCAAACGTATGTAAATGCTGTTCTGAATAGAAAAGAAAATGCACTACAAATGTGACAAAAATGTGACAAAAATGCACAGCAAATGCATTACAAACAATGTAAGTGAGCACATTCCCAATGCATGGCAACCAGAAAAAAAAATGGATGCAAATCATACCAGCATGCTGCATTGCATTTGCCCAGCGCTGAAAAAAACTGTACAACATGTACTACTTTTTTCAGTGCAACACATTCAAATGCAAGCAAATGTGCACAAATGCACATAAATGCAATGCACTGGAAGGCACATCAAGGAAAACAAGGCCAAAAAACAAAAAACAAACAGAGGTTTATTTACTAAAACTGGAGAGTGCAAAATCTGGTGCTGCTGTGCATAAAAAAACAATCAGCTTCCAGGGGTGATTTCTACAAAACCTAATTGAAAAGTCTAAAGTTAGAAACTGAGTTAGATTTTGCACTCTCCAATTTTAGTAAATCAACCCCAATGCATGTAAAACCCATGCAAACGCATTACAAAAAACGCATTGCCACATGCATGCATTACGGTGTGAATGAGTCCTTATTGCACATGTGGAATCGCACAGTGAATGCCACGACTGACATGTAAAGAAGCCCTAAGCACTCTTTCACCATGGCAGCCGAGGGGGGGTTTGGGGATGGATGATGGGGGAGATTAAGGTCCCTTTCACACTGAGGCAGGACGTGCGGTGGCGGTATAGCGCCGCTAAAAATTCGGCCGCTAGTGGTGTGGTATTAACCGCCGCTAATGGCCGAAAAAGGGTTAAAACTGCCCGTAATGTGCCTCTGCAGAGGCGGTATTACCGTGGTTTCCCATTGTTTTCAATGGGAAGGAGCGGTGAAGGAGCGGTAAACACACCTGCTTCTTTCACCGCTCCAAAGATGCTGTTTGCAGGAGATTATTTTTCTCCCGCCAGCGCATCGCCTCAGTGTGAAAGCCCTCAAGCTTTCACATTGAGAATGCAGTGCAGGAGTTTTTCAGGCGGTATTTAGGCGCTATTTTTAGCGCTAAACCGCCTAAAAACTCCTCAGTGTGAAAGGGGCCTAAGTGGCCAACAAATACAGATGGTTGAGTGTTACCACCCCTGACCACCCATCTTAAATCAAAGAGGATGTAAAAATGCCGCAACTGCAATGCTTTACATCCTGACCGTGTCCCTTGTTGAGTTAACCACAAGATAAATGATTGGCTTGCGGTATGGTATGTTCATTCCTTTAACTTGCACACTGTACCCAAATGAAATTTTTGTCCTTTTTTTCCCACAAATGGAGCTTTCTTTTGGTGGTATTTAATCACTGTTGGGTTTTTTATTTTTTGCACTATAAAAGAAAAAAGACTGAAAATTCTGTAAAAAAAATAATTTTTCTTTGTTTCTGTTATAAAGATTAGCAAATTTGTAATTTTTCTTCATTCATTTTGGCCAAAATTTATACTGCTACATATCTTTGGTAAAAAATAACCCAAATCGGTGTATATTATTTGGTCTTTGTGAAAGTTATAGCGTCCACAAGCTATGGTACCAATATCTGAAAATTGTATTGCAGAGTATTGTGCGGGGGTATTGCAGAGTACTGCGCAGGGGGTATTGCAGAGTACTGCGCAGGGGGGTATTGCAGAGTATTGAGCAGGGGTATTGCAGAGTATTGCGCAGGGGGTATTGCAGAGTATTGCGCAGGGGGTATTGCAGAGTATTGTGCGGGGGTATTGCAGAGTATTGTGCAGGGGGTATTGCAGAGTATTGCGCAGGGGGTATTGCAGAGTATCGCGCAGGGGGTATTGCAGAGTATTGCGCAGGGGGTATTGCAGAGTATTGTGCAGGGGGTATTGCAGAGTACTGCGCAGGGGGTATTGCAGAGTACTGCGCAGGGGGTATTGCAGAGTATTGCGCAGGGGGTATTGCAGAGTATTGTGCGGGGATATTGCAGAGTATTGTGCGGGGTATTGCAGAGTATTGCGCAGGGGATATTGCAGAGTATTGCGCAGGGGGTATTGCAGAGTACTGCGCAGGGGCTATTGCAGAGAATTGCGCAGGGGGTATTGCAGAGTATTGCGCAGGGGGTATTGCAGAGTATTGCGCGGGGGTATTGCAGAGTATTGTGCAGGGTTATTGCAGAGTATTGCGCAGGGAGTATTGCAGAGTATTGCACAGGGGGTGTTGCAGAGTACTGGGCAGGGGGTATTGCAGAGTATTGCACAGAGTATTGCAGGGATGGCTGAGCAGGGATGGCTGGATCTGTGACTGCAATAGTCACAGATCCAGCCCACAGCGCTGCTGACACCTGCTCTCTCCTCTCACACTGTACCGATCGGTACAGAGAGAGAAGGGAGGAACCGGCGTCATCAAATGATGCCGGTTTGTTTACATGTGATCGCTTCGTCATTGGACGGAGCGATCACGTAGTAAACGGCCGCTATCAGCAGCAATTTACCGCGATCCGTGATGCGCCGGGTCCTCGGGACCCGGCAGTCACGGACACTCCCGTGTGCGTGCCCCAGGGGAGTCCCCAGGCGATTCTGGAAGGACGTCCATGGACGTCCTCCAAGTGTTAAGGAACCGCCTTGTAGCCGTAATTCGGCTATGGGGCGGTGATTAAGTGGTTAAAAAAAAAAAGTCATTCAGGAGGTGGCAGGACTGTCTCCTGTTCTTAAAGCAGAACTTTACACTCTCAGTCAACAATGACAATTTTTAACCCCTACGCTGCTAGCATTAGTAGGTTAGATAGGAAAGACTATCATATTTAGTTTACATTTCAGTTACTTCCTGGTTTCCAGGCCTAGGCAAACAATAGCATACAACCCAGGTGTCTTCTGGAGGGGAGGAGTGGTGTTCTCAGTTGAGAACAACCTCCTGCTTGCATGCCTGAGCTAAGGGCAGATAGATTCTGGGAAGTAAACGCTACATGAAGCATCTGCCATTATTCAAGATGGCCACAGCCAGAATTGGTAGGGGGCATTTTCTCAGCAAAATAAAGCATGGAGACATGGATGGATGGGGGAGTTTGCTTTGAATATTAAAAATAAATTAAATAGTGTTTTGATTTGTGGTGATCGGATACAGGTTAGTTCCACTTTAAGGAAGCTCCTGCTTTGCCACCTTCTGAAAAGCAATCTACCATAAATCGATTTGCAGAGACTGTTTCAGTGTGAACTTTGCGCTTTCTCTGAATGTGTCTTCAGCCTTCTATTCTAGTGTGTTGCAATCAGAGGGTAGCAGGAAAAGCCTTACTGAAACCTATGCATAGCATGTCATCACTTTACTTTGGTATTTATATACTTTATTAAATCCCATCTACCGGAATCTCTTATTATAAATCCCACCTACAGGCATCCCTTATAATAAATCCCAATCTACAGGCATCCCTTATAATAAATCCCATCTACAGGCATCCCTTATAATAAATCCCATCAACAGGCATCCCGTATAATAAATCCCATCTATTATTATTATTATTATTATTATACAGGATTTATATAGCGCCAACAGTTTGCGCAGCGATTACATCAGGGAAGACAGTACAGTCACAATACAAATCAATACAGAAGGGATAAGAGGGCCCTGCTCGTTAGAGCTTACAATCTAGAAGGGAGGGTCAAGTGGAACAAAGGGTAGTTAGCTGTGGGGGGGTGATCAGATGGACTCAAATGAAAATACAGTTGTTAGGTGTGGGAAGGTTAGGCTTCTCTGAAGAGGAGGGTTTTCAGGGATCCTCTAAAAGCTAACAGAGAAGGAGATAGACGGATAGATTGGGGTAAGGAGTTCCATAGGATTGGAGAGGCTCTGGAAAAGTCCTGGAGACGAGCATGGGAGCAGGTGATGAGAGAGCTAGAGAGTAGGAGGTCTTGAGAAGAATGAAGAGAAAGATTAGGTTGGTATTTAGAAACTAGGCCATTGATGTAGCTGGGGGCAGAGTTGTGGATGGCTTTGTAGGTAATTGTTAGTATTTTGAATTTAATTTGTTGGTTGAGCGGATCCCATTTACCAGTATCCCTTATAATAAATCCTATCTTCAGGCACCCCTTATAATAAATCCCATCTACAGGCATCCCTTATATCACATCCCATCTACAGGCATTCCTTATATCACATCCCATCTACAGGCATTCCTTATACCACATCCCATCTACAGGTATCCCATATAATAAATCCCATCTACAGGCATCCCTTATACTACATCCCATCTACAGGCATCCCTTATAATAAATCCCATCTACAGGTATCCCTTATACTACATCCCATCTACAGGCACCCCTTATAATAAATCCCATCTACAGGCATCCCTTATATCACATCCCATCTACAGGCATCCCTTATATCACATCCCATCTACAGGCATTCCTTATACCACATCCCATCTACAGGCATCCCTTATACCACATCCCATCTACAGGCATCCCTTATACTACATCCCATCTACAGGCATCCCTTATACTACATCCCATCTACACGCATCCCTTATAATAAATCCCATCTACAGGTATCCCTTATACTACATCCCATCTACAGGCATCCCTTATACCACATCCCATCTACAGGCATCCCTTATACTACATCCCATCTACAGGTATTCCTTATAATAAATCCCATCTACAGGTATCCCTTATACTACATCCCATCTACAGGCATCCCTTATACTACATCCCATCTACAGGCATTCCTTTTAATAAATCCCATCTACAGGTATCCCATATAATAAATCCCATCTACAGGCATCCCTTATAATAAATCACATCTACAGGCATCCCTTATACTACATCCCATCTACAGGCATCCCTTATACTACATCCCATCTACAGGCATTCCTTATATTAAATCCCATCTACAGGCATTCCTTATACCACATCCCATCTACAGGCATCCCTTATACTACATCCCATCTACAGGCATCCCTTATACTACATCCCATCTACAGGCATCCCTTATAATAAATCCCATCTACAGGCATCCCTTATACCACATCCCATCTACAGGCATCCCTTATAATAAAT
Organism: Rana temporaria; assembly: GCF_905171775.1. Taxonomy (NCBI): domain Eukaryota; kingdom Metazoa; phylum Chordata; class Amphibia; order Anura; family Ranidae; genus Rana; species Rana temporaria. The sequence goes on along the minus strand of NC_053489.1, from coordinate 469,181,174 downwards.
CCCATCTACAGGCATCCCTTATACCACATCCCATCTACAGGCATCCCTTATACTACATCCCATCTACAGGCATCCCTTATAATAAATCCCATCTACAGGCATCCCTTATACCACATCCCATCTACAGGCATCCCTTATAATAAATCCCATCTACAGGCATCCCTTATACCACATCCCATCTACAGGCATCCCTTATACTACATCCCATCTACAGGCATCCCTGGCAGACGTCTACGCTGATATGCTTATCACAGGAGAATCATGGGGTGGGGATTTTTTTTTTTATAAAAGCCTAAAATAAGATTAAAATGGGTGTTCACGGCTGATAACCGAACATTCGATAATTCTATTTAACAAAGGAAACGCTGCCTTTGGCGATATCCCCTTGTAATAGGGGTGTGGTATAATAACAATCTTACTGCCAAAATCAGTGTGGACTAAATACTAACTAGGGGAGGGGGATCAATGTAGCAAATCTTATGATCAGGACACGGGGTGGAAGAATGACAATCTCCATGAACAGAACATGGACTGTAGATTGCCCCCAGGAATGCAATTACCATTCCTATGCCAATACAGTTTAATAACAACCCGGACTATTAACCAATACAACCTAGCTGCCTTGGGAAATGCTAAAATCTGGGAAGGTATTTCTTACAGTCCTGTAAAGGTAAGAGGATAAGAAGGTGCTTGTGATTACAGCATGAATGCCATCGTCTCCTATGACAGCGGGGAACTTCCTCATAATTACAGGGACTATATTGCTGGAGGTATGAGGAATATCAATGCCTGGAGGAGAAAAGAATTCCACTCAGCCTTACATTCCTTTCCACTGAATCAGCAGCTCCGAAATGATTTATTTCATATGTAGAGATAAAGCGATATGTAGAGATAAAGCGAGGCAAGGCTCCAATGCAATGTCTACGTTCCCTACATTGTGATCAAGAAGTGACCTGTTCACATTCCAGCCTTTGTCGTGGATTGTGAGAATAAGAGCTACGTGCCGTGACATTTATTTGTGTCTCTGCTGCTCACATTGTAAGAGGACCTTGAGGCCAGGGATTCCCTTCGCAGGAAGCGTTCACTTATGTGCTTTCAGCCTAAACCCATAAAATGACTTTGCATTCATCTGGTAGCTATTCCTATTACAGACACACTCTGCGTATGCTGATAACATTGGGCATATCAGGACCTATTTCCTGGACTTGTGTGATACGTGCAACAATATATAGGAAGATACTGCAAACAATATACAGAAAGACCTTGCTGCAAAATCGTTTTAGAGAAGCCTTTTCCAACACAGAGGGAGCCAGGAGATCATTTTTAGTTCTCGTTGGAACCCCTCCCCCCTAACTGGCAACATATTATATCTACAGCTCATGGTACATGACATGACAGGAGATACATTATTAAAGAATAAACAAAGTAGCTTATTTGAGCACAATCATTTTTACCCTCCCTAATCTATAAAGGCAAAATTATTTTAGTAATAGCCATAAAATGAATCCTGTAATAATGTTGGTCAGAAAAGAAATGCAGGCGGTAAATATCTGAGTGCCCCTATGCATTGATAGTCAATGGAGATATGCCACCTTACATTGGTAGTCAGTGGAAAAGGGTGTCCTTGGACATGTGGTCAGTGGAAGAAAGGCTTCCATTTCTTGCTGGTCAGCGGGGGAAGAGCCCCCATACCCTAACATTGCTGGTCAGTGAAGGGTCCCCCTTACATAGCTGGTCTTTGGGAGAAGGGCCCCCCTTACATTGCTGGTCAGTTAGGAGTCCCCCTTACATAGCTGGTCAGTGAAGGGTCCCCCTTACATAGCGGTCTATGGGAGAAGCCCCCCCCCCCCTCACATAGCTGGTCTGTGGGAGAAGGGCCCCCCTTACATTGCTGGCCAGCGAAGAGTGGTCAGTGAATAGCCCTCCTGACATAACTGATATCTGGTGTATGGGAGAAGGGTCCTCCTTACATTGCTGGTCAGAGACGAGTAGCCCTTACATATCTGGTGTATGGGAGAAGGGTCCTCCTTACATTGTCAGTGAAAAGACAGGCCCTCCTTACATAGCTTGTCTGTGGGAGAAGGGCCTCCCTTACATTGCTGGTCAGTGGCGAGTAGCCCTTACATATCTAGTGTATGGGAGAAGGGTCCTCCTTACATTTCTGGTCAGTGGCGAGTAGCCCTTACATATCTGGTGTATGGGAGAAGGGTCCTCCTTACATTTCTGGTCAGTGGCGAGTAGCCCTTACATATCTGGTGTATGGGAGAAGGGTCCTCCCTTACATTGCTGGTCAGTGGCGAGTAGCCCTTACATATCTGGTGTATGGGAGAAGGGTCCTCCTTACATTGCTGGTCAGTGATGAGTAGCCCTTACATATCTGGTGTATGGGAGAAGGGTCCTCCTTACATTGCTGGTCAGTGACGAGTAGCCCTTACATATCTGGTGTATGGGAGAAGGGTCCTCCTTACATTGCTGGTCAGTGACGAGTAGCCCTTACATATCTGGTGTATGGGAGAAGGGTCCTCCTTACATTGCTGGTCAGTGACGAGTAGCCCTTACATATCTGGTGTATGGGAGAAGGGCCCCCCTTACATTGCTGGTCAGTGACGAGTAGCCCTTACATATCTGGTGTATGGGAGAAGGGCCCCCCTTACATTGCTGGTCAGTGACGAGTAGCCCTTACATATCTGGTGTATGGGAGAAGGGTCCTCCTTACATTGCTGGTCAGTGACGAGTAGCCCTTACATATCTGGTGTATGGGAGAAGGGTTCTCCTTACATTGCTGGTCAGTGACGAGTAGCCCTTACATATCTGGTGTATGGGAGAAGGGTCCTCCTTATATTGCTGGTCAGTGGCGAGTAGCCCTTACATATCTGGTGTATGGGAGAAGGGCCCCCCTTACATTGCTGGTCAGTGACGAGTAGCCCTTACATATCTGGTGTATGGGAGAAGGGTCCTCCTTATATTGCTGGTCAGTGGCGAGTAGCCCTAACATATCTGGTGTATGGGAGAAGGGTCCTCCTTATATTGCTGGTCAGTGGCGAGTAGCCCTAACATATCTGGTGTATGGGAGAAGGGTCCTCCTTACATTGCTGGTCAGTGACGAGTAGCCCTTACATATCTGGTGTATGGGAGAAGGGTCCTCCTTACAATGCTGGTCAGTGACGAGTAGCCCTTACATATCTGGTGTATGGGAGAAGGGTCCTCCTTAGATTGCTGGTCAGTGACGAGTAGCCCTTACATATCTGGTGTATGGGAGAAGGGTCCTCCTTACATTGCTGGTCAGTGACGAGTAGCCCTTACATATCTGGTGTATGGGAGAAGGGCCCCCCTTACATTGCTGGTCAGTGACGAGTAGCCCTTACATATCTGGTGTATGGGAGAAGGGCCCCCCTTACATTGCTGGTCAGTGACGAGTAGCCCTTACATATCTGGTGTATGGGAGAAGGGCCCCCCTTACATTGCTGGTCAGTGATGAGTAGCCCTTACATATCTGGTGTATGGGAGAAGGGCCCCCCTTACATTGCTGGTCAGTGACGAGTAGCCCTTACATATCTGGTGTATGAGAGAAGGGTTCTCCTTACATTGCTGGTCATTGACGAGTAGCCCTTACATATCTGGTGTATGGGAGAAGGGTCCTCCTTACATTGCTGGTCAGTGACAAGTAGCCCTTACATATCTGGTGTATGGGCATAGGCGTGCACAAGGGGTGTGCCAGGTGTGCCTGGGCACACCCTAATCCTGGGGTTGGCAACCAGTCAATCGTGATCTACCTGCTGATCGTGGGCAGGTGACAGGTAAACCGCGATTCTTCCTTGCCGACCCCCAGAATCTGGTCAAGAAGGGAAGCAGGGCTGGGATATAGTGGAACCTATCTGTAATTTCCTCCTGCAACAGTTGAAAGTAGGCTTCTCCTCCTTTCCCTCTCCCCGACATTCAGCTGCTACAGGAGCAAAATACAGGGGGATCAGTACCAATAAATGCCACCGCTGCCACCCCTTCTGTCCCCGTTCATCTTCTTTCTGCTGCCCGGATCCCCCTTGCTCCACCCCAATGTTTGAGGTGCACACCCTAATGCAATAGGCTGTGCACGCCTATGTGTATGGGAGAAGGGTCCTCCTTACATTGCTGGTCAGTGACGAGTAGCCCTTACATATCTGGTGTATGGGAGAAGGGTCCTCCTTACATTGCTGGTAAGTGACGAGTAGTCCTTACATATCTGGTGTATGGGAGAAGGGTCCTCCTTACATTGCTGGTCAGTGACGAGTAGCCCTTACATATCTGGTGTATGGGAGAAGGGTCCTCCTTACATTGCTGGTCAGTGAAAAGACAGGCCCACCTAAAATAGCTGGTCAATAGGAAAAGGGGTTCCCTTAGATTTCTGGTCAGTGGGAGAAGGCTACCATACATTACTTCTCGTGAAGAAACAGGCCCCCCTTGCATACCTGAACTGCAGGAAAAGGGCCCCCTTTCATAGCTGGTCAGTGGAAGAGGAGCTCCCTTTACAATGCTGTTGCGAGGGTGAAAGGCTCCCTATCGCTCATCAGTGAAAGAAGGGCTGGTGAGTGGGAGAAGAACCCTCTTACATTGCTTGTCAAACTGAGGTCGTCTTTGGAAATAATTCTCTGCTATATTGGTCATCAGTTGGAAGAATGCACCTTACATTGGTGGTCAGTAGGAGGTCTGTCCTAATGAGTGATATTGGTGCTGTTATGCAGGCAATGCAAGGCAGCAAATCAATGTGGCACTGCCTCTGCGCAATGAGCTCCTAGCAACTTCTGGAGGAACCCTAAGACTCCATGGAACCCTGGCTGTGGTATAAGGAGGTGGAATATGTGGTGGTGTGGTAAAACTGAGGAGAGCCTGGGACTGCTTAGATCAGCCTCTCAACTAGTGTTCCTCCAGAGGTTGCTAGGGGTTTTTACAGCAATAAGCAATTTCTGCCCCTCTATAAAAAGCTATCTGTGGGGGGGATGAGTTCTTCTCATGACCACCAATGTAAAGAGCCTTCTTGCCACTAACCACCTTTTCTCACCACATTTCCCAAAGACCAACCAGTGTAAGGATCATTCTTCTTAGTGACCACCAATACAAGAATCATACTTCCCACTGGCCACCAATGTAATAATCATATTTCCCACTGGCCACCAATGGAAGGGTCATTCTTCCCAATGGCCACCAATGGAAGGGTCATTCTTCCCACTGGCCACCAATGGAAGGGTCATTCTTCCCACCGGCCACCAATGGAAGGGTCATTCTTTGCACTGGCCACCAATGGAAGGGTCATTCTTCCCACTGGCCACCAATGGAAGGGTCATTCTTCGCACTGACCACCAATGGAAGGGTTATTCTTCCCACTGGCCACCAATGGAAGGGTCATTCTTCCCACTGGCCACCAATGGAAGGGTCATTCTTTGCACTGGCCACCAATGGAATGATCATTCTTCCTACTTACAACCAACGCAAGGATCTATCTTGCTAATGACAGCCAGTGTAAGGATTATTCTTCCCACTGGCCACCAATGTAAGGGTCGCTTTTTCTACTGACCGCCAGTGTAAGGATCACTCTTCCCAGTGACCACCAACATAACAGGGCCATTCTCTCACTGAGTCTCCCAATGATGGTCAATGTAAGGATCATTCTTATAACTGGCTACCAACATAAGTATCATTCTTTCTACTGACCACAAATGTAAGGATCATTCTTCCTATTGGCCAACAATCCAAGGATCGTTCTTTCCACTGGCCACCAACGTAAGGATCATTCTTCCCACTTACCACCAAGACAAGGATCTATCTTGCTACTGATAGCCAGTGTAAGGATCATTCTTTCCACTGGCAACCAATGTAACGATCATTCTTCCTACTGAAAACCAGTGCAAGGATCATTCTTCCCAGTGACCACCAACGTAACGGGACCCTTCTCTCACTGACTCTCCCAATCGCCACCAATGTAAGGACCATTCTTTCCCATGACCATCATGCTAATGCACAGTGAGCTATAATTATACCAATTACTACGTAGGGTTCCCTATGACCCGAAAGTTATTTCAAGGGTCCCTCCATGTTAAAAAGATTGAGAAAGGGTGACTTACATGTATGCAATACACATAGCCCACCGGGTGGAACGGTGGAAGCTCAGATATAGCAGGTCATTTATTATGTATAGATATCGTTATGAATACAGAGGGGTGTGTCGTACCAATGAGAAGTCAAGAGTTGTAGTATATATAGTATATATATATTACTATTGGTGCATAAAGTGGGGTCCATATTTCATATAACATTATATATTACTATTGGTGTATATAGTGGGGTCCATATTTCATATAACATTATATATTACTATTGGTGTATATAGTGGGGTCCATATTTCATATAACATTATATATTACTATTGGTGTATATAGTGGGGTCCATATTTCATATAACATTATATATTACTATTAGTGCATATGGTGGGATCCATCCATGACCTACATACTGTATGGTGTATTATTAGTGCCTAGTGAATACATTGTATATATATATTACTATTAGTGCATATGGTGGGATCCATGACCTACATACTGTATTGCGTATTATTAGTGCATAGTCTATACATTGTATATATATATATATTACTATTAGTGCATATGGTGGGATCCATCCATGACCTACATACTGTATTGTGTATTATTAGTGCCTAGTGTATACATTGTATATAGTGGGGTGTGTAAGTTTGCAGTCTCCTCTCTATAGACAGACATTATAAGAAGTGTAGGAATGTGTCTTACTTGCCGAGCTCCTCAAAGAGCTGGTACTCGTCGGTGAACCTGGTGCAGGTGGTAGAAGCCATGCCTCCTCCTCCTCCTCCTGCCCCGGGTTTCCTCCTGGGGTGGTGCAGGGTCGGAGTACCGGGGGCCGCACAGCAGCGAACTGTCAGGCAGGAGAAGCGGCGGCGGAAGCCCTGGCTGTGGGCTCTGAGGACAGCGGGGATCCTAGTGCTGGGAGTAGTGGAGAGGATACCTCGCCTGCCCTCTTCCTCCTTCTTCTTCTTCCTCCCCTCTCCTCCTCCTCCTCCTCTCCACCTCGCCGTACGTAGCACGGTCACTGGCCGCCCTCTCCGATCCTTAGGATCATAGATTGTCTTCCTCTTTCACTTGTACATCAGTGGTGCCTGAGCTGGGACTCCACAACAACAGGTCTCCTCCCTCTTAGCGGAGCTCTCCTCTCTCTCAGAGCGCACAGCGCAGGAGATAAGCTGCCTGTACCTTGGACCTAATGACAGCTCGGGGTTATGTTCTGTGCGCTCGCTCCCTCCGCTCAGCACACCCCCTCTAGCGGCTGATCTCCGGTATAGCAGCCCACATAGGAGAAGGATGGGGAGCACAACTGTCAGGACGAAGAGTGCACAGCACCTGTGTGTCACCCAGCACAGGATGTTCTACTTCACCAGATGTGTGATCCAATGGCGGCTGGTGCTCAATCAGCAAACAAACTAAAAACCACTGAAAAAAAACACATGAATTGCAGCCACCGTGCCCATCAAATGCTGCTACTGTGCACATCAAATGCAGCCACCGTGCCCATCAAATGCTGCTACTGTGCACATCAAATGCAGCCACCATGCCCATCAAATGCTGCTACTGTGCACATCAAATGCAGCCACTGTGCCCATCAAATGCAGCCACTGTGCCCATCAAATTTAGCCACTATGCCCATCAAACACAGCCACTGTGCCCATCAAATGCTGCCACTGTGCCCATCAAATTCAGCCACTGTGCCCATCAAATGCCACAGTGCCATCAAATGCTGCCACTGTGCCATCAAATGCAGCCACTGTGCCCATCAAAAGCTGCCACTGTGCCCATCAAAAGCTGCCACTGTGCCATCAAACACAGCCACTGTGCCCATCAAACACAGCCACTGTGCCAATCAAAAGCTGCCTCTGTGCCCATCAAATGCAGCCCCTGTGCCCACCAAACACCGCCACTGTGCCCATCAAATGCAGCCACTGTGCCCATCAAATTTAGCCACTATGCCCATCAAACACAGCCACTGTGCCCATCAAATGCTGCCACTGTGCCCATCAAATTCAGCCACTGTGCCCATCAAATGCCACGGTGCCATCAAATGCTGCCACGGTGCCATCAAATGCAGCCACTGTGCCCATCAAAAGCTGCCACTGTGCCATCAAACACAGCCACTGTGCCCATCAAACACAGCCACTGTGCCAATCAAACGCTGCCTCTGTGCCCATCAAATGCAGCCCCTGTGCCCATCAAACGTTGCCACTGTGCCATCGAATGCTGCCACTCTGCCCATTAAATTCTGTCACTGTGCCCATTGGATGCTGCCACTGTGCCATCGAATGCTGCCAGTGGGATCCCCCGCCTGCTCGCCGTCTGCCCAGCACTTACCCTGTCTCGGTGGGGCAGCGGACGACGGCGGCGAGCAGTGTCCTGCATGCATTTCCTCCCATCACGCATCCAATCACAGCGCCTGTCATTTCAGCGAATCAGGTGACAGGTAACAGACCCGAAGACCTGATTGGCGGAGAGGCGGTTCAGTGTTAGCAAAACAAATATTTATTCACTTATCTAACACACCTGGGTGGATTGCAAGCGCCAAGAGGGAGCCAGGAGATCATTTTTAGTTCTCGTTGGAACCCCTCCCCCTCCCCCCTAACTGGCAAAATATTATATCTACAGCTCATGGTACATGACATGACAGGAGATACATTATTAAATAATAAACAAAGTAGCTTATTTGAGCACAATCCTACCCTTACATTGCTGGTCAGTGAAGGGTCCCCCCAAGCATGGCTCTCGCAGGTCACCTTTCTTGATCATGCACCATGGGACACAGAGCCTTAATTACCTAATGGGTTATGTAGTCACCACAGGTGATTGGACACTGGCAAACTCAATTAAAATTGAGTTCCTCCACTATATAACCCCTCCCAAATGGAGAGTACCTCAGTTTTTTTTCGCCAGTGTTTAAGGTGGTTGGTCACGTTCAACATGTGGTAAGAGGAAACATGGGCTCTCAGGGTCAGTTCATCCACTCTGGTTAATGCTAGGAAGCCAGCCTCCAGGCTCATCTACTACAGAATCTGGAAGGCATATATTTCCTGGTGTGAACCCAGAAGGTGGCATCCTAGGAAGTATGCCATTAATAGGATTCTTGCCTTTCTTCAGTTGGGTTTAAATATGAAGTTGACTTTGAGCACTATCAAGGGCCAAATCTCAGCCTTGTCAGTATTCGTTCCAAAAACCACTTGCCTCTCATTCCCTAGGCAGGTCCGTTTGAATCCGCAGGTTACGTCTCCCGTGTGCCTATGGGATTTGAATTTGGTATTATCTGTTTTACAGAAACCACCTTTTGAACCTTTGCACCAGGTTTCTCTAAGTCTTTTGACAAAGAAACAGTTTTTTCTTGTAGCCATATCCTCAGCAAGGAGGGTATCGTAATTGGCGGCTCTTTCATGTAAAGAACCGTATATGATTATTCATGATGACAGGGTGATGTTGCGTCCCCACCCAACTTTCTTACCTAAGGTGGTTTCAGGATTCCATCTGAATCAAGATATAGTCCTACCGTCTTTTTTTTCAGATCCGCAGTCTGCGGAGGAAGAGAGTCTACACTCTCTAGATGTTGTAAGAGCTGTAAAGATTTATCTGCTAGCTACGGCTAAGCTAAGACTGATTGTCTGTTTATTCTGCCGCAAGGCCCAAGGAAGGGCCAGGCAGCATCAAAATCCACTATTGCAAGTTGGATTCGACAAGTCATTATTCAGGCCTATGGTTAAGAAAAGAAGATCCCTTCTTTTCAGGTGAAAGCGCACTCGACTAGAGCAGTTGGTGCTTCATGGGCAGTACATCACCAGGCCTCCATGGCTCAAATCTGTAAGGCTGCTACTTGGTCTTCGGTCCATACATTTACTCAATTCTAGATGTGAGAGGATGCCGCCTTCGGGCATAGTGTGCTGCAGGCTGCAGTATAGATCCTCTGGCCCGATGGCGGTCTTATTCTGATCTGTGTCTCCCTCCACTCAATTTTAGCATTGCTATTGCTAAGTAATTAAGGCTCTGTGATTAGAGCGTATGGCTCTAATCAGGTGCTTCAAAAATGCCCCCGCCGCTGTAATTCATGAATCTATCCATTGGTCATAGAGGGGGTGGCTGGAGAGAGGGGATGGCGCCCATGCGATCTTATGGACGCACCGCCACTGGTGTGATCACCACTAATTTCCTGCACATGGGGGTGATGGAGGGACCGCTTAACCACTTCAGCCCAGAAAGATTTTCCCCCTTATTGACCAGGCCATTTTTTGCTTTACACCACTGCGTCACTTTAACTGACAATTGCGTGGTTCGCAATGTTGTACCCAAACAAAATTGACATCCTTTTTTCCCACAAACAGCTCTTTTTTGGTGGTATTTGATCATATCTGCGGATTTTATTTTTTGTGCTTTAAATGAAAAAAGACAGACAATTTGAAACTTTACATTTTGCTATAATAAATATCCCAGTTTTTTTTCTTTTTTTCAAAAAACTAATTACTTCATCAGATTAGGCCGATATAAGTCTATATTGATTGGTTTGCACAAAAGTTATAGCATCTAGAAAAAAGGGGATAGATTTATGGCATTTTTATTATTAATTTAGGGCCAGATCCACAAAAGGGATACGCAGGCGTATCTGCTGATACGCCGTCGTATCCCTGTTTCTATCTATGCGGCTGATTCATAGAATCAGTTACGCATAGATATCCCTAAGATCCGACATGTGTAATGGACTTACACTGTCGGATCTTAGGATGCAGTACAGCGGCCGCCGCTGGGGGCATTTCTCGTCGAAATCCAGCGTCGGGTATGCAAATTAGCACTTACGGAGATCCACAAAGCATTTTCCCTTCGTGAAGTCGCCGTAAGTGTTAGTTGGCCGTCGCAAAGATAGGGCTGCTTTTACAAAGTGTAAAGTTAGTACACCATGTAAAAGTATACCTGTCTTTCCCGCGTCGCTTTCAAATTTCTTTTTACATTTTTTTTTTCCCGCCGCATCTCTTTTTTACCCGTCGCGATTCACAAAACTCGGCGCAACGTAACGTAACGCAAAGCACGTCGGGATAATAGCGTCGGGAGCATGCGCAGTACGTCCGGCGCAGGAGCTCGCCCCATTTGAATTGGCCCGCCTTGCACCGGACGGATTTAAGTTACACCGCTGCAAATTTCCAGGTAAGTGCTTTGTGGATCGAGCACTAACTTGTGTAATTTGTGGCGGTGTACCTTTTTTTTTTTTTTTTTTTTTTGCCACTTCAGACATAACCACAGCAAGAGACTTGCTCATGATTTTATTCATAATTCCGTCTCTACTTCAGGTTTAGCATCATTTGTGGTAATTTTACATGTTTATGTACATGTTGTTCTGCTTTTATATATAATTCCCTCTTTTTTTTTTTTTCTTCTTTTTCTCTTTCCCCCTTTTTTTTTTTTCTTCCATATTTGACATTTCTCTGCTTAAATGGAACTAGATCGTCCATAATGGATACGGAATAAAAAGAATTATAACAGCATGGCACAATAGAAAACCCCCCCTTACCCCCCCCCATCGGCCCATCCCCCCCCCCCCCGACCATCTCACGACTCCACCTAGTGATTTTATTCCCTTTGTTACTACCGCGTGCTTATTCCACTCTCAGATTTTCTGCGAAACTCCAAGACTTTTTAAATTCAATCCATGGTTCCCAAATATCCTTGTTCCCTGCCTTGTTCTTATCTACACCGTATTTTAATTTCTCCCTCCTATATGTACCCTCAACGGAGTAAATCCACTCCCATATTTGCGGACTTTCCAAGTTTTTTCATTTTAGGGGAATCAATCGTTTCGCTGAATTCAGCAAATGTGGGGTCAGTGATCCCTTATATTCGTTCACTGGCGCCTCCCCCCCATGAAAGAGGACTACCCATGGGTTGTCTTCTACTTCTTTTTTAGTTATCTCTTTTATCAGGGCCCGGACTTTTCCCCAGTAAGTTTTGATTTTTATGCAGTCCCACCACAGGTGGGCCATCGTTCCTCTTGCCGCACATCCTCTCCAACATTCCTCCGACTCCCCTACTCTGAATTTACCAATTTTATCTGGGGTGGTGTACCAGCCCGTCAGACATTTGAAGTTCATCTCGGCGGTTCTTACATCAACCGCCGAAGTGTGGGTCAAGTTAAGAATTCTTCCTATGGTCGTTTTCCCCCTTGGGACACCTAAATCTCTCTCCCATTTTTGGATATAGTTTAGCGTGTCCGACTCATCCGTTTTCTGCAAATATTTGTATACTTTGGAAATGTTACCTTTTGAGCTTTCGGTACTACACATTTGTTCCAATATAGTGTACTCCTCTCGTGACCGCAAAGGGTGTGGGAGGCACTTGACGAATGACACCAACTGCAGATATCTCCACTCGTCGAGCGCCCCAGTTTCAATCCTAAGTTTAATTTCGTGAAGAGTCATAATTTTACCCTTTAGTGTTATATCTTTTAACTGTGTTCTATTTTTAATCCAATTGCCATCTACCTCTTTTGTCCCTGGTGCAAAATATTCATTTTCTTTTAAGTCTATAAGGGGTGAGTTAAATTTCGTTTTTAATTGTTTGTGTAATCTATCCCAAATCCTCAAAGCATTATGTGTAATTGCATGTGTTGACGTATGTAAGGTTCTATAATGTGGTGGGTTCCAAATTAGTCTCCTTAATTGTGCCCTCGCTAATGTGCATTCGATACTTATCCATCTTTTGTCCTGGGACTCTTTAGCCCATTCTATAACCCTTGAGAGGACCGAAGCATTGTAATACAATCTGATATCGGGTACAGCCAAACCCCCCTTTTTCTTGGTCCGTTTTAAAATTTGCGCAGAGACTCTGTGTTTTTTATTATTCCAGATGTATTTCATTATAAGGGAGTTAATTATTTTGATGTAAGACGGTGGCAGATAGATTGGGACCATTTGAAATTTATATAAAATTTTAGGGATAAGGACCATTTTTACCACATTTATCCTCCCAAACCACGAGATTGGTCTATTATATATGGTTTTAATTTCTCTTTTCATTTCGTCAAGAAGGGGGATAAAGTTTATTCTATATAATTTCTTGAGAGTATTTGCCAGTTTTATACCCAGGTACTTTATCTCTCTTTGACAAGAGAAGTTAAATTTCTTCCGCAGATATAGTTCTTCATCTTTATGAATATTAATAATGTTCAGGATCTCCGTTTTTGCTGTATTCATTTTAAAGTTTGAGACCTCACCATATTGTTTTAAGGTAGCTATTAACTTCGGGAGAGTAACTCTTGGACTGCTTATGTAAAATAAAATATTGTCGGCGAAGGCTGACAGTTTGTGCTCATCTTCACCTACTTCTACTCCGTATATTTCTGGGTTTTGTCGAACCATTGCCAAAAGGGGTTCCAATGAAAGGACAAAGAGGAGGGGAGACAGGGGGCATCCCTGCCTAGTCCCATTTTTCATCTCAAAGGGTGTGGATAAAGATCCGTTAATTTTAATCCTTGCGCAGGGATGGAAATATAGGGTTTTAATCCGCTTGATCATCCTTGGGCCTATTCCTATAGATTCTAATGTTTGTATCAGGAACCCCCAGTCTACCCTGTCGAAGGCTTTCTCAGCGTCAATCCCTCTTTCTTTAATCTGCTCAAGGAGGAGGAGCGCCCTAAACCCATTGTCCTTTCCCTCCCTCCCAGGTATAAAACCAACCTGGTCTGGGTGGACAATGGCTGTCATTACTCCTTTCATTCGTTCGGCCAAGATTTTTGCATACAGTTTAGTGTCTGCATTCAGGAGCGAGATCGGTCTGAAACCTGAGCAAATCGTATTATCCTTTCCCTCTTTTTTAATCACTGTGATCGTTGCTGTTAATGCCTCTCTACTCATCTCATAGTCTACTCCCAGTCCATTAAAATATTGACATAATCTAGGAATTAAGATGGTGCTAAACCTTTGTATATAAGCAGACGTAAAGCCATCTGGCCCGGGACTTTTCCCCTTAGGAATGTTTTTTAAGACCTCGCTTATTTCCTGCTCCGTTATAGTGTCCTCCATTCCTACTATGTCATGCTCTTCTAAGTTCGGGAGATTGGCTTGCTGTAATACTTCTCTGATCTTATCCATTTTTTCACCTGGGTCCCTGATCTTTTGTTGAACGTCGTATAATTCTTCATAATAGCTTCTAAAGGATTCTGCTATTTTATTTGTCGCGTATACTAGGTCACCGTTCCCATTCCTGATTTTCTCAATAAAATTCCTGGTTTTCTTTTTTCTTATCATTCTGGCCAAGTTTTTACTAGGTTTGTTTCCCCAGACATATCTTTCTCTCTCTGTCCTGTCTTATTATAGTTAGCTTATGAAGTATTTCCCTCTTTTGTCCCTGTAATTTATGTTCCTGTTCCAACCTGTATATCTCCTCCCTTAATGTTTTTAATTTGCTCGTTCTTATTTTATTTTTCTTTGCCCCTTCTACAATAAAAATCCCTCTTATATAAGCTTTATGAGCGTCCCAAAGGGAAGCTCTTGAGATACCCTCCTTATCATTCTCCTGAAAGTAGCGTTCCAGTTCTTTCTGTACCCTCTCAACTACCTCCTCGTCCTCCAACAGACTCTCGTCCAATCTTCATTCTGGTGGAGTAGCTTTTTGTATAGAAGTACTTATTTTCATGGTTATAGGGGCGTGGTCGGATATCGTCATGATCTCACAACTTACTTCGACCACATTCTCCAAAAGTCTATGGTCCACGAGGATGTAGTCGATCCTCGAGTACGTCCCATGTACAGGTGAAAAAAACGTGTAGTTACGGGTCTTGTGATTGAGGATTCGCCATACATCCACCATTTGATTTTGTAAAATTTGTCTTATCAGTATCTTAAGATGCTCACGGTTAGTCCCCTGTACATAGGACGTACTGTCGAGGCTCGGGCTCATGCAGAAATTAAAATCCCCCATCAACACTACGTGACCCTCTTCAAATTCTTTTAATTTTCTTAGAATTTTACTAATGTATTTAACCGAATTCACATTGGGGGCATAGACATTTTCCAGGGTATAAACCTCCCCCCCTAGTTTTATTTTCAAAAACAAGAATCTCCCCTCGGGATCTGTCTGTCTGTCCACCAATGTGAATCGGACTCTGCTTGCGAATCCTATAGCGACCCCACGAGATCGCGATGAAATTGTATCCCCATAATACCATATAGGATATTCAGGTGAGTATAATTTTATATTGGACTCCAAGGTAATGTGGGTATCTTGTAGATAGGCAATATCTGTTTTATATTGTGTTAATTCGCAGAGAATTTTATGTCTCTTGACATGAGAGTTTAACCCTTTTACATTATATGAGAGGAACTTAATATCTGTCATATATCTTTTTTTTTTTTTTTTTAAGCGTTTAAAGTTTCTTGTGGAGTCGTACAGATGGTCCCCCTCCCTTCCCCCGCCCCCCCCCAGCTCCCCTCCTGTTTCCCGCCCACCCCCCCCAATTCCCCCCCCCCATCCCAGCCCCCCTCCCTCCCCTGCCCTGGCCTATTCTTGGCCTGGGAGCCTCTGTTAGGCGATTCCTCGCCTTCACCCTCAGCTCCTCTTTCGTAGTGGTGCTCGAGGCACTCCATTAACTCCCCCCCTCCCATTCCCCCCCCCCCCGGCCTCCACCCCATCAAATCTCTCGGAATTCTAGGCGACCCAGAACCCAACTAAACTACCCAATCCGGCAGGTCAGGGGTTGTTAGATGCATTTTAGAGCAGAATTCATTCAGTTCCTCCGGATACCTTAGTCGTGCTGTTTTACCTCCCTTTATGCCTATAAGGCATGCCGGGAAACCCCATTGATACTTAATATTTTGTGACCGCATCAGCTCTAGGAGGGGTTTCAGGTGTCTTCTCCTTGCCAGCGTTTCTTTAGACAGATCGGAAAATATTTGTAGCTCAGTCTCTCTATATCTCAGGGGGGGTTTCCCCCTAAGCCTTCCCCAGATTTCTGCTTTATCGACGTAATTCCTGAAACGAACGACCACATCCCTTGGTCCGTATCTATCTGTCTGTTGGGGGTTCCCCACTCGATGCACTCTCTCGATCTTGAGGGGCTTTGATTCTGCTGATCTCTCAAGTAAGGGGTTAAAAATTGTGTTCATGATATCCCTGAGGTCTTCATCCTTTTCTTCTACTATCGCTCTGATTCTAAGGTTCTGTCGCCTGTTACGATTCTCCTGGTCCTCTATCCTATAAGCCACCACTCTTTGGCTTTCGGTCAGGGCCTTTACCTGCCCTTTCAGGAAGTTTATTTCCTGGTCCTGTTCCTCTAATCTCCTTTCCGTCTCTACAACTCTTTCGCGGAGCCCTCCAAGGTCTGCTCTCACCTTGTTGATCTCTGTCCTTATGACATTCTCCATCCTCAGCAACATTGTGTTCATCTCTGCCTTTGTGGGGGGTTGTGTGTCCTGTATGTCTTGGGCAAGCTCTTCAGCATTATTTTGATCTTGCTCGCTTTCTATTGTCGTTTCACTTTTAGAGCTCTCCACACTACTTGCTCCTTTTTTTGTATCGTTCTTCTTTTCAGTCTTTTTTGCGAGTCCTGGGCTTTTAAGGCTCCCTTCTTGAGTCATATATTGCTGTATGGAGCTATTCCCCGAATTATTCTTAGTTGGTTTTATAGTGACACCTCTCGTCGATCTATTCATTTTATTGGAGGGTCTGATTCTCTTCCCCAGTTTGAAAAAGGATTTTTACGCTCTGCGATTTATTTATTCTCAGCCTTGCCTGGGTCCCTCCACGCGGAAATATCTATTCCCTTCTCACTATTCTCTCCCCTCCCTTCCTCCTCACTCTCCCCCCTTCCCCTCGCTCTCAGAGGTCCAGCCGTTTTAATTACCGTGTACTCTGTTTTGGGTATTTAACCCTTCAGCGGCCAAATATGCTGGTCTATCTGTGGGGGGAGAAATGAGGAGCAGAGGGGGTCAAGAAAGAACAGGAGAAAGAGCAAAGAAAAGAGGAGACAAAAAAAAAACAAGGAGGAGACACCAAAAAGAGGGAAAGCCCGGAGTGGGGGTACCCCTGCGGCCTCTCCACTCTGTTTCCCCGTTGAATCTTATCTATTGCACGTCCAATACCCAATTAGATTACTACTGTGATTAGCTGATAATCAGGTGCCGCGAGAAAGATGTATTCAATCAATATGGACTAAGTATTCCCTTTCGCTGCCCTCCTATTCATGTGCTCCGACCATTTACTAGCATATACCAGTCGCCTTTGTTTTTTACATCAGATGTATCCTGCCAGGTTGTATAATTATAAGCATCTTTCACATGCATAGATTTCTACTCCTCTATCCCTTAGTACTTCCGAGCCGACAGTAACATGTTCACTCCCACTTCTAAGCCCAGAGTCTCTTCCCAGGGTTGAACTCCACAGATATCCAGTGAGATTTTATATCAGTGTCCACCCTATGAATGGGGATTTTACAACTCCTTAATCTATTGAGGCTTTGATTTTCTTCGCTAGGCTATGCACTGCATATAGCCCGGTGTGTGTGTGTTGTATTTATACGGCCACCTTACACATAGGAGTTACCCTGCCCCTTGATCTGATGAGATTTTAGTGTCTCTTGAGAGCAGATAACCATATGTCTCCACTCAGAGTCCCTAAACCAGCTGATACCTCAGCCCTGACTGGCTTCCCCGGGCTGGTCGCCCTGTATGCCCCGCGTTGTTAAATATATATGGCCCCCATACATATAAGGGGGGTCCTGCTACTTCGCAAAATATTATATATGTGTAGTCTTCATATATATATGTATGAGGAGTCCTGCTTCTTGATTAGATAAGACTTTGAGGCAGAATTTCTTCCCAGGGCTGGATACCACTCAAGTCTCAGGCAATTATTTAAATGTGATCACCTTACAAATGAGATAGCTAGAATAGGGCCTGTTCCACAGCATATGAGATTTCTGCCCAGAGTCTCTTCCCTGGGTTTAGGACAGCTCAAGTCCCAAAACTTTGGGTACATATGTCACTTTACGCATAGTAGCATAATACCAGGTCCTACTCCTTACACACGTGAAATTTCTACAGCGTAGTTTTCTCAGCGACACTGCCCAGAGTTTTAGCCCTTGACTTAACAACCATCTAATCACGTACGTGTCCCGGGCTAGTGATTACTGGTAAATACAAATGACCACCACATAAATGGGAATAATCCTGCTCCTCCGTAGTATGGGACTATAGCAATGTCTTAGCTCTAGCATGATCAACAATGACTCGTTGCACTTTTCTTTTTTCTCTCCTGGGCTGAGCATCCAACAGAAAGCCTGAGCTTAAGCACACAAGACCAGGGGGGGTGGGGGGGGGGGACCTCGAGGAGGGGGCGGGGGCGGCGGGACGGCACCCGACCCTGCTCGGCTCCACTGAGCGTCTCACCCAACCTCAGGACCTCCTCGTCAACCTGTTGCTGCCGCTGCCGTTGCTGCCGATACTCGGTTGCCCTCTATGGGTCATCCCCTTCTGTGTCCCGCTGTTCCGACCAAAGCGCAGCGTCCACCGGTCCCCGACAGCACCCAGCGCGATGCTGGGAGGTCACGTGGCTTCCTTCCGGGTCACGTGGTTTCCTTCTAGGTCCCGTCTATGTTTCGAATCCTGCGTTGGGCCGGACAGGGCAGGGCAGAGTCTCCGACTCGATCTCCGGGGTGTCAGCCTCTCACACTGGCATCCACCGGTCCGAAGCTGAATTCGTCGGATCCCCGCTCCCCGCTCCCGCTACCACAAGCCATGGAGCGCTCCGGCACCTCCCACCTTCACGTGCGTCATGTCCTCATCACCTCCATTGACGGCGGTGTAACTTAAATCACAAAAGTTACGTTGCGCCCGCTCGTTGTGGATCTGGCCCTTAGTTTTTACTAGTAATGACGGTGATCTGTTCGGACACGTTTGACACTTTTTTGGGACCAGTGACGCGATCAGAGCCTAAAATAGCCACTGATTACCGTATAAATTACACTGGCAGGGAAGGGGTTAACACTAGGGGGTGCGTTATACCGCCAGAATTGCCGCGGAATTGCGGCGGTATTCAGCCGCTAGCGGTGTGGTATTAACCCCCGCTAGCGGCTGAAAAAGGGTTAATACCGCCCACAATGCGCCTTTGCAGACCTCTACACACCGCTCCTCTCACTGCTCCAAAGATGCTGCTTGCAGGTGATTTTCTCCCGCCAGCGCATCACATCATTGTAAAAAGCCCTTGGGCTTTCACATTGAGAATGCTGGGGAAGGAGTATTTCAGACGTTATTTATGCGCTATTTTTAGCGCTAAAACGCCTAAAATACACATCAGTGTGAAAGGGGCCTTACTGTGGGCAGAGGTGACTGACTGTAGGGAGAGATTGCTGTTCCTGATCACTAGGAACAGCAGATCTCTCCTCCCCTGTCAGAACGGGGATCTGTTTGATCCCCATTCTGGCTCTCTGTGAAGCGATTACGGGTGGTCGGCAGACATCGCGCCCGCTGGCTACGCGCATCAGCTTTGGTGTCATGCTGCTATTGCGCTTAAGTGGCCAACGTATGCCTACGGCGATTCGCACTGCCAAACTGCTGCAGTATATTAGCAACATTTTGAGTATAGCCTCATATAAGACTCAATAATAATTTTTCAAAAAAGTACCATCATCCAAATTGAATATTAAGAGGTTGAACCAAGTGAACCCATGGTGGCAGTTGCTGATGCTGCCTAAACCAATATGTGGTCACCTAGAAAAGGGATTGATTAGACTGTCTCGGTACTGATAATCTTGACACATATAGTATCATAAAAATTATTTATTACATATAAAATTATTCAACATTCTAAAAAACACAAGCCAAACCCCACCCAAGAACAACAAATTACTACTAGTGGGTGACCCTGAGAAGTTTCTGTTGCGGTGGAGTGTGGCAATATCCTCTACCGGTTTCACGGGTTCATCGGCTTCTTCAGGAGGAATTCCAGTTAGGGCCGTGGACCACCGTAGGCTCATGAACAGCCCCCCGCGGCAAAGGAGGGGGAATATAGGTGCCACTCTCAAGTCACATGAGAGACAAAATCTAATAGGGTAGCGAAATTGCAGGGACGGATGATGTTTAGTCGCAGGCAGTGTATGCAGAGTGGCTGGTAGCTAATAATTAACTGCACAGTATAATGCTGGCCATACACTATACGAAAAATCGGCCGAAAATCGGTCGTTCAGACAGTACGTTTGTTTTTCGAACAGTTAATGGGCACAAAATCGATAATCGTTGGGACGTTTTTGAGCCGAAAAAACGAAGGACAAGTTTGGAAATTTTCTGCCGAACGAACGATAAATCGAAAGGTTAATGTGTTTCCCGTCCGACCTTTCTGCACTAGGCATATGTAAAAAAACTAACCAATTTTTTTTTATTTATGTCCACTGAACGATTTATCGGTCATTACATGATGGCAATATCGTTTGCGCTCACGGCCGAACGTTCGTTTTTTTCGAAAGTTCGTTCGGACGATTTTTCGTAGAGTGTATGGCCAGCATAAGCCCGATTAAATGCTGCTGCTAGAATCCGTCCATCCGTATCTTCCCTATGGAGAGTCGCACATGCCATAGGGCAGATGCGGTTGGATGGATTCTAGCAGCAGCATTTAACTGGACTTATACTGTGCGCCTGAATGGTGTATTTACTGTACAGAGTGCTCCAGAGCTTAGTAAATAAGGTAAAGTTTCACTTTACAAAGAATACTGAATCACATGCAAGGAAAATAAAAGCTAATTTTTGCCTGCACATGATTGGATGATGGAAGTCAGTAGAGCTTCCGCTCATTTACTAAACTCTGAAGCATCTGTTCTTGCAGACTAATACTGCACTTTGCAAAGTGCACAGTTTATTTGCCTTTAGTAAATCAACCCCCTCTGTCTCCTGTTCATTCATCTGCAGTGTGACTGAGGCTGCAGAGAAAGGGACTGAAGAATCTATGGGGTTGGTTTACTAAATGCAAATAGACTGTGCACTTTGCAAAGTGCAGTTGCACGCTTCAAGAGCAGTTGCTCCAGAGATTACTAAATGAGGGAAAGCTCTGCTGACTTTCATCATCCAATCATGTGCATGCAAAAATGTTGCTTTTTTTATTTCCCTTGCATGTGATTAGATATTCTTTGCAAAGTGAAGATTTACCTTATTTACTAAGCCCTGGAGCAACTGCACTTACAGAGTGCATATGCACTTTGCAAAGTGCACAGTCTATTTTCCTTTAGTAAACCAGTGTCCTCAATTACTTTCTCTGTCTCAAAGGTGATATGTCAGGGGTCTGTTTAGACCACTGATATTTTACCCATGCTGTTCAACATCGTTAAAAAAAAAAATCTTAACATTTTTATTTTATTTTTTAAAACAAGTAAAAAAATATTTAAAAAAATGAAGGGCTCATTTACACGGTTCTTTGAACTATACAGTGTGAATGAGTGGTTTGTGCAGCTGGAGTCCCCTGTTACTCTATGAGGATGCAGCAGCTGTATAAATGCAGCCGCAGGTCCTAAATTGAGAAGTGTGCAGATTTGGGCAAGTGGCCCCAAATGCCCACTGTCTGTGTTTGGGGGCCATACACATGTGTACACACACGTCTGTCAAATTAGGACCTCTGTTCATATGCGTCTCCATAGTGTAATATAGGCTGCTTGCATACATCTCCAGCCACAAAAAAAACAAAAAAAACATTGATTCACACTGTACAGTAGGGATGAGCCGAACACCCCCCAGTTCGGTTCGCATCAGAACATGCGAACAGGCAATAAATTTGTTAGAACATCCGAACACAGTTAAAGTCTACGGGACTTGAACATGAAAAATCTAAAGTGTTAATTTTAAAGGCTTATATGCAAGTTATTGTCATAAAAAGTGTTTGGGGACCCGGGGTCCTGCCCCAGGGGACCCGGGTCCTGCCCCAGGGGACATGTATCAATGCAAAAAAAGTTTTAAAAACTGACATTTTTTTCGGGAGCAGTGATTTTAATAATGCTTAAAGGGGTTGTAAAGGTTTGTTTTTTATTTTCTAAATAGGTTCCTTTAACCTTGTGCATTGTTGGTTCACTTACCTTTTCCTTCTATTTC
The DNA here is from genome assembly GCF_905171775.1 of Rana temporaria. Classification (NCBI taxonomy): domain Eukaryota; kingdom Metazoa; phylum Chordata; class Amphibia; order Anura; family Ranidae; genus Rana; species Rana temporaria. The sequence goes on along the minus strand of NC_053489.1, from coordinate 469,159,039 downwards.
CCTTCTAAATGTTTTTTTTCTTTGTTTTCTTTGTCTGAATTTCTCACTTCCTATTCCTCCTCAGTAAGCTCTTCATTAAGCTGTTCTGGCTGACTATCCACTGCTCGGATGATGGGGGCAAGCTTACTGAGGAGAAACAGGAAGTGAGAAATTCAGACAAAGAAAAAAACATTTAGAAGGGAAATGGAAGGAAAAAGGTAAGTGAACCAACAATGCACTGGCTTAAAGGAACCTATTTAAAAAATAAAAAACTAACATTTACAACCCCTTTAAAGTGAAACAATAAAAGTGAAATATTCCTTTTAATTTTGTACCTGGGGTGTGTGTATAGTATGCCTGTAAAGCAGCGCTTGTTTCCTGTGCTTAGAACTGTCCCTGCACAAAGTGTCATTTCTGAAGGAAAAAAAGTAATTTAAAATCACTTGCGGCTATAATGAATTGTCGCCTCCCAGCAATACAAAGAAAGGTCAGTGTTCTGACCTATTTATTTTTTATTTTTTACACCCACTTTTTTTTACACTTTTCTCCTCTACCACTGTATATTTTTCTCCATTTATGAGAAGAAAAAACACACATGTGCTGGCTATAAAGCAACTGATAAGTGTGATAGCCAATCACAGGCTATCACATCGACCAAGTAATTAGTACCTAGTCCTCTCAGTTGTCTGTGACTCAGTGGGGTAGATTCAGATAGATCAGCGTATTCTTTAGATCCACGTAATCTATCTTATTTACGATCCGCCAGCGCAAGTTTTTGAGGCAAGTGCTGTATTCAGAAAGCACTTGCCTCTAAAGTTGCGCCGGTGGATCGTAAATCTCCCGGCGGAATTCAAATTCCGCGGCTAGGGGGAGTGTATTGTTTAAATCAGGCGCGTCCCCGCGCCGATCGTACTGTGCATGCGCCGGCCGTGATTTTCACCAGTGCGCATGCTTCAAATAACGTCGCTAGGACGTCATTGGTTTCGGCGTGAACGTATATTACGTCCATCCGTATTCACGAACGACTTACGCAAACGACGTAAAAATTCAAAACTCGGCGCGGAACGACGGCCATACTTAACATAGGATACGCCGCATATATCAGGGGTAACTATCCGCCGGAAAAAGCCGAACGCAAGCGACGTAAAAAAAAAGCGACGGGCTTCGTTTCTGAATCGGCGGATCTCCTCATTTGCATATTCGTCGCGTGTATAAAACGAAACGCCACCTAGCGGCCAGCGGGAGAATGCAGCCTAAGATCCGACGGTGTAAGTCACTTACACCTGGCAGATCTTAGGGAGATCTATGCGTAACTGATTCTATGAATCAGTCGCATAGATCCGACCGTCGGATCTCAGAGATACGATGGCGTATCAGGAGATACGCCGTCATATCTCTAACTGAATCTGCCCCAGTCTCTCTGCTGGGAGCATTCTGTGTAGAGATGTACAGAACGGTTTGCCGGCGAACAGTTCCCGGCGAACATCGCTTGTTCGCGTTCTCCGCCGTGGGCGAACATATGCGATGTTCAGTCCGCCCCTATTCATCATCATTGAGCAAACTTTGACCCTGTACCTCACAGTCAGCAGACACATTCCAGCCAATCAGCAGCATATCCTCCCTCCCTGACCCTCCCACCTCCTGGACAGCATCCGTTTTAGATTCATTCTGAAGCTGCAGTCTTAGTGAGAGGAGGGAGAGTGTAGCTGCTGCTGATTTAATAGGGAAATCTATAGCTAGGCCAGTGTATTCAGTGTCCACTCCAGTCCTGAAAGACTCATCTGATCTCTGCTGTAAGGACAGCGTCCTGACAGCACCCCAAACAGTCCTTTTTAGGGCTAGTCCATCAGTCTGCTTTTTTTTTTTTTTTCCTCTGTAATCTAATGTATGTTGTGGTGGTTTACAGAGAGAGAGTGTAATTTTTTGGAGTTAGATAGAGCAGGCAGGCAGGCTAGTCAGTTAGAGTTACATAGCCAGCTTCAGAAAGAGTTAGGTCGGCGTATCAGTAGATACGCCGACCTAACTCAGAATCTGCGCCGACCTATGTTTAAGTCTATTCTCAAACAGAGATACGCTTAAACATATCTAAGATACGGCGGCTTGCGCCGTCCTATCTTAGGTTGCAATATTTCTGCTGGTCGCTAGGTGGCGCTTCCATTGCGGTCGGCGTAGAATATGCAAATCAGTAGATACGCCTATTCACGAACGTACGCCCGGCCGCCGCAGTACATTTACGCCGTTTACGTAAGAGAAAGGCCGCCTAAAGTTAAAGATGCCCCCTAGGTGGCGTAGCCAATGTTAAAGTATGGCCGCCGTTCCTGCTTCGAAATTCGAAAATTTTACGTCATTTGCGTAAGTCGTCTGTGAATAGGGATTTACATAGTTTACGTCCACGTCGAAATCAATAGGCCCGTGCGGTGTACTTAGCCGCAATGCACACTGGGAAATGTAGGCGCCCGGCTCATGCGCAGTTCTAAAGAAACGTCAAAAACGTCAGGTCAAGCTCCATTAACATAAGACACGCCCCCTTAGACAAATTTGAATTAGCACCCCTACGCCCGCCCGCTTTAGGCTACGCCGCCGTAACTTAGCAGGCAAGTACTTTGAGAATCAAGTACTTGCCTCGCTAACTTACGGCGGCGTAGCCTAAACACGCTAAGCTACGCCGCCGCAAAGTTAGGACAGGGTACCTGAATCTAGCTAAATGTGTGTAGAGGATATATATGCATCCCAGGTTTTGTATATATATTTATACACTGTATTGAGTTTAGCTAGACTAGATCCGCTCTTCCTAATATACTGACAGGGGACAGTGTATACTGACAATGTAAAGGGGTCCAGAAGTGGAGGTGTCTGTGTAATGTAAAGGTGTCCAGAGGTTACAGGGGGCTATGTAATGTAAAGGGGTCCAGTGGTGTAGGGGGCTGTGTAATGTAAAGGGGTCCAGAGGTACAGGGGGCTGTGTAATGTAAAGGGGTCCAGAGGTGCAGGGTGCTGTGTAATATAAAGGGGTCCAGTGGTGTAGGGTGCTGTGTAATATAAAGGGGTCCAGAGGTGCAGTTTGCTGTGTAATGTAAAGGGGTCCAGAGGTGCAGGGGGCTGTGTAATGTAAAGGAGTCCAGAGGTGCAGGGTGCTGTGTAATATAAAGGGGTCCAGAGGTTCAGGGTGCTGTGTAATGTAAAGGGGCAATGCAGAGAGAGGAGTCTGAAGAAGAGGAGTCAGAGGAGGAAGGTGGCTTTGAGGAGGTGGAAGACCAACCACAGCAGGCGTCCCAGGGGGCTTGTTGTCACCTTTCAGGGACCCTTGGTGTTGCACGTGGCTGGGTGGAGGAAGAGACGTTCAATGACGTCAGTGAGGACAAGGAACGGGACATAGCTAGCTTGGTATCCAACCTTGTGTAAATGGGGAGTTTGGTCTGTTACTGTGAAGGCGGGCGTAACCCTTACACTAACTGATCGATACAACATCATACCTGATGTTTTAAAGCACGTTATTCCAAACAATTTATGAATTTTAGGCGATTTATGCCCTTTATGGATTAAAACCAGACTCTGAGTCAACTACGTGATTTTCCATGGGAGTTTTGCCATGGATCCCCCTCCGGCATGCCACAGTCCAGTTGTTAGTCCCCTTGAATCAACTTTTCCATCACTATTGTGGCCAGAAAGAGTCCCTGTGGGTTTTAAAATTTGCCTGACTATTGAAGTCTATGAGGTTCGCCGGGTTTTGCGGAAGTTCGCGTTCGCTGTTCGCGAACAGTAAATTTTATGTTCACAACATCACTAATTCTGTGCAGCACACTCTCAACACAAACACAGTAGCGCACTTCCCTGAGGCCACATATATGCATAAGTTTAGTGGGAAGGGGTTAAGGTATGAAAACATTTTGAGGTTGAATTACTAAATGCAAATAGACTGTGCACTTTGCATATGCAGTTGACTCATTTCCCCCAGAGCTTAGAAAATGTGGTTAAGCTCTGCTGATTTCCATATTCAATCATGTGCAAGCAAAAATACTGTTATTTTTGTTTTCCTTGGGTATTTTTTTAGAAAGCAAAGCTTCATCACATTCACTGAGCTCTGGGGAAAATTAGTGCAAGGGTATTTGCAAAGTGCAAAGTCTATTTGCCTTTAGTAAATTGACCCTTAGATTGTAGTACCACTTCAAAGTGATTGTAAACGATCACCTTGTAAAACTGTCCATTAAGTCTAAAATTGAAACAAAAGGTAAAACATTTGTGTATAGATATGAAAAAAAAAAAAACATTATGAATATCTTTTCTCCCTTCCTATAAGTGATCACATACCCTCTGCTCACTCTGTGCCCTCCTGGGGGGGGGGGGGGGGGGAGGAGAAGCAACAGTACACTGAACTTCCCAGTGAATGGCTGCGGGGGGGATGGTGTCAGGACAAGTATGCTTATTGGAGGAGAGCAGGCTGAGTTCCCAGCACAGCTAGAGAACTGACCACATTGTATTCTCCGGCCTAGTGTGGTCAGTTTCTTAATAGGAAAGTAGAGGAACTGGCAGGAATACCAGGGATTTTACACAAAGGAAGCAATACAAAGAGAACAGGATTATTATTTTTATTATTATACAGGATTTATACAGCGCCAACAGTTTGCGCAGCACTTTACAACATGAGGGCAGACAGTAAAGTTTCAATACAATTCAATACAGTTGGAATCAGAGGGCCTTGCTCCTTAGAGCTTACAATCTAGGATACTTTCTCATATATGTTACAGCAGCCACATATCAAGAATATGAAATTCTGGGGTAACAAACTTTAACTACTTATCGCCCGCCTACTGTCAAATAATGGCACAGCGGTGCGGCTCTCGTTCTGGGACAACGTCATATGACGGCATCCAGATTAGGCACGATCGCGGGCGCTCCTTGTTCCTGGGACACGGCGTAACCCCGATCTCAGCAAAGAGCCAATGGTCACGGATTTTTGGCAATGTGATCGGCTGTATCCAATCACAGTCGATTACATATAAACAAGGAATTTCCATTTATTGTCTCTCCCCGCCTCACACTGACAGAGTGTGAAGTGAGGAGCGCCGATCAGCTGCATCTCCTCACAAGGAAGATGTGAAAAGGTAATTAGGGCACTGATCTGCCCTAATTACAATGCAACCCCAACAGTGCCCATTAGTGACACTAGCCTGTGCCCATCAGTGATGCCAACCTGTGCCCATCAGTTATGCCAATGAGTGCTGCTTTTTAGTGCCAATCAATGCCTGCCCATCAGTGTCCATCCATGCCTGCCCATCAGTGCTGCCTATCGTGCCTACCAGTGCCACCTAGCAGTGCCCATGAGAGCCGACTACCAGTGTGCATCAGTGCTACATACAGTATTAGTGCCTCCTTAGGCCCCGTACACACGATAGAATCCATCCATCCGTTTTCAGCGGATAGATTCTATGGTGTGTACATTCCTGCGGATATTTATCCGCGGAAATTTCCCAATTCCAGCAGATAAAAATTTGTAGACATGTCTACAAATCTATCCGCTTGAATTGGCTCCCGCGGATCGATCCGGTGGTCTGTACAGACTCACCGGATCGATCCGTCCGAAGGGATCCCCCGCATGCGTCGTAATGATTCGACGCATGCGTGGAATTCCTTTTATGACAGCGTCGCGCACGTCGCCGCGTCATCATCGCGGCGACGGCGCGACACGTCATGGCGAGGGGATTTCGGCGCGAATTTCGATCCGATGGTGAGTACACTCCATCGGATCCAAATCCGTGGAAATCCTCAAGAGGATTTATCCGCGGATACGTTCCGTTGGACCGTATCCGCAGATAAATCCTCTCGTGTGTACTAGGCCTCATAAGTGCCACCCCATCAGTGCCCTTCAATGCCGCCTCATCAGTGTAGCCTATCTGTGCCCATCAGTGCAGCCTCATCAGCACACATCAGTGAAGGAGAAAAAATACTTGTTTACAAAATTTTCAGAGTAAAAAATTATTGTTATTTTTTTTCAACATTTTGGGTATTTTTTCTTTTTTACCAGAAAATAAAAAACCCAGCGATGATTAAATAGCACCAAAATAAAGCTCTATTTGTAATAAAAAAAAGTAGGGTATATGGGGACTTTAAATGAGCCACGTATGATATGTATTTCCATCCCTATTTATAGAATTACAGAAAAAGGGAGATTTGGGACTTTAAATGAGGCAGGTAATAACGAGTACATACACATTTGATAGGTAATAGTCATCTCATGTATGCAAGACACACCATGAATGAATTGTACATGGATAAAAAATAACACAAACCATTTGACCGTAATGCAAGACAAGTTGTATCATATCATCAAGTAATTTGTGTGATAAAACTAGGCATAATGTAATGGAACCGTAGATTAAGATAAAACTTGTAATATAATGTAGTTAGAGCCATGTGCTGGAATAAGAGCTGCATCCTATATAGCTTGACGCGTTTCGTTGGTTCAATCCAACTCATCAGGATCGAATGCTAAACAAATCTTTAAAAAAAAATAGTATATACAGCATTGTGATCTAAATAGAGGCCCAAATGATAAAACAAAAAAAAGAGAGTCGGGAGGGAGAAAATGATCCAACCTGAAGTAACTTACATTACTCCGATATCTCCGATATCGGCAAAATAGAGCCACCATGAAAGTCTATCCTGAGCTGAGGTAAGTAAGACCTGCAGGGACATCAGGCGCACACATAACTATCCCCAGAAAGATGGAGGCCACCATATTGGGGTAGGTAATAGTGCCAAAAACTGGCTACAAAAATATCTATAAAATAAATTGCCATGTACTGTATAAATATGACCAATTGGTTGCTAATACCTCGGAATAGTGTAGAAAGACAGGTTCCCATTGGCACTGTGAGGAGACCAAGAAGGCAGGTGATGTGGGAAGCTATCCACTACTGTTAATAGAAAGTGGAACAAGTGCAGTAGGGATAGCATAGCATGTAAAGATTATTTTTACCGAGAAATGGATAAGAATTAAATAATGTTTTATCAATGTTTTATGCCAATAAATGTACTAACATCATTTTATTCAATTGGTTCTTACCTGCCTCATTTTAAGTCCCAAATTTCCCTTTTCCTGTAAAGCTCTATTTGTGTGAAGAAAATGATAAAATATTAATTTTGGTACAGTAATGCATGATCGCAAAATTGTCATTAAAAGTGCGACAGCTCTGAAAGCTGAAAAATGGCTTGGGCGGGAAGGGGGTGAAAGTGCCCTGTATTGAAGTAAAGGCTTCATGAACATGGGCAGAAGAAATGCAGCTGTTAGAGGTGCTTGGCATTTTTTTAATTAAATGTTTTTATTTTATGCCTCTGAAAGCAGCTCTAGGTTATCTAATGTGCATATGCGGGGAACTTCCGCTTACCCGGCACGGCTGCAGAGTCACACTAAGTCCCGCCTCCTGGACCGGCTCCTGTGATGGACGTCACACGTCCCAGCATTGAAACAGTGTGACACCCATCATAGGAGAGTTCTCAGCCAACCCCAGGCCTTGGAATTCGGGGCTAATATTTGTCAATAACCAATACCAGACATGTTTTTTTAGGGGGGGCCCACTCGGGGCTATAGTCCCGGTCAGCCCCCCTAATCGCAAGTATAAACAAATGTTTCGATATTTTTTTTTTATTAAAGGAATCAGCTAGAAAGGGTGTAAGGGGGGCATTTTAATCTCAGAGGGGGGCTTTAATAATCAAAAAGGGTGTATTTATTATTTTATTTAAAAGAAGGAAGACAATGGGGTTGATTTACTAAAGTAAAATAGACTGTAGACATGTGCACACTGAAATATTTTGTTTCGTAATTTCGTTTTCGTCCGGAAAATAAATTTATTTCGTTACTCCCGAAATTTGTTTTTTATTTATTTGGTTTTTCGTTAAAAAAATGCATTCGTCCGAAAATCCAAATTAAGGTCGAATCTGCCATTGAAGGCTTATGGTGTCTGTCGAATGTTCTAAGAAAAAAAAAAGAAGATTCGACAGAATCTTTAAAAAAAAAAAACTCTTCATGTCTCTCTATGTCGAATCTTCATGTCTCTCTATGTCAAATCTTCATGTCTCTCTATGTCAAATCTTTTCTTTCTATGTCAAATCTTTTCTCTCAATGTCGACTCTTCTTCATGTCTCTATAATTTTGAATCTTTTCTCTATGTCGAATCTTTTCTCTTTATGTAGAATAATATTGGACTAATAGAGTTAAGGTTAGGCACATTCGACCGCAACGAAAACGAAAATAAAGCATTTGTTTATGTCGGATCTTTCGGTTTTAGTTTTCTGTGCTTTCGTTATCGTTTGTTAAAACGATAACGAAAAAACCTGAAATTCGGACGAAAATGCATTTGGACTAAAACGAATGCACATGTCTAATAGACTGTGCACTTTGCAAAATGCAGTTGCACTCTGCAAGAGCAGTTGCTCCAGAGCTTAGTAAATGAGGAAAAGCTCTGTTGAATTCCATCATCCAATAATATGCAAGCAAAAAGGCTGTTTTTTTTATTTTCCTTGCACGTGATTGGGTACTCTTTGCAAAGTGAAGCTTTACCTTATTTACTAAGCTCTGGAGGAACTGCACTTGCAGAGTGAAATTGCACTTTGCAAAGTGCACAGTCTATTTTCCTTTAGTAAATCAACCCCATAATGTTATTTTACAGAGGGGATGGCATGCTCATAACTTAGTTATGATTGCAGCAGGAGGGGAGAGCTGAGGAGTGGACAGAGCTGAAAGGCAGGGAGGGGAGGGGGGAGAGGACACAGGAGAGCACAGAGGAGAGATCAAATGACAGAGGCATGTAAACTGACCACACAGTGTCAGGGCACAGCAGCCATGATAAACCGTGGTCCGTTTACAGGGGGGGCGGCGGAACCAGACAGGCAGGATCATCCAGGTATTTGAGGTGATACAGGGGGACAAATTACACAGCACCAGGGCTGTCTTAATGAGAGGGCTCACCTGGTCACTGCCCAGGGGCCCCAACTGCATGGGGGCCCCTGCACTTTCTCCAAAGCAGCTGGTCCGTGAGCCCACGCTGCTCCAAAATTGGGGGCCCCATGATGGCGCTAAGAGTGATGGAAACACAGGGGAGGCAGGCTGGCAGTGGTGCGCCGTGCTGTGCAGAATCATACCGATTATTTTACAGCCAGCATGGAAGGGCAAGGCCGAAGCGCCAGTGATGTTCTGACCCTGCCCCATGCAGCTTGAATGCATTGTAGCATTGTGGATGGTGTTATGGTGAGCCCAGCTGTCCAGCACTGTTTGCACCAAAAGGTTTGGAATGCCCAGAGGGATGTTCCCTCCTCAGACCCCTCCTTCTGCCTGTTTGATTGGTATAGGTGAGTGCAGTGCTGGAGGTGGACACAGAACCAAAAGTTTACATGCACTGTATCTCCGCTGGAAAAGGGGGTACTACATAGATGGAATAATGATGCTGGGGGATATCAAGGTTCTTATCGCTTCTCCGGGCTCTCCCGTGCCATCAGGGGCCCGGACCAGATGGTCACCAGTCATCTCTATGACCGTCGAAGGCCCGGGCGCGATGTGATGATGTCACGCCCGGGTACCCGTAAGTAAACAAGCCGCATTTGCGGCTAGTAAGAATGAGATCTGTGAATTTTTTTTCACGATCTCATTCTTTCCAGCCTGGAGGAGAGATGTGGGGTCTTATTGACCCTGCATCTGTCCTTAAAGAGAACCTGTCACACATTATTCTTATTACAGGGGATGTTTACATTCCTTGTAATAGGAATAAAAGCGATCAAATTTATATATTTTTTTAAAGTGTAAAAAAAATAATATTAAAAAAATAATTAAAACGCCCCTGTCCCCGGTAGCTCGCGCCCAGAAGAGAACTCACACGTAAGTCCCACCCACGTATGTAAACGTCATTCAAACCACACATGTGAGGTGTCGCCGCGTGCGTTAGAGCGTGTGCAACAATTCTAGCACTAGACCTCCTCGCCGCCTATGGAGATTTTTAAGAAACAAAGTTTGGCATCATTCCATGAGTGTGCGCAATTTTAAAGCATGACATGTTAGGTATCTATTTACTTGGCGTAACATCATCTTTCATATTTTACAAAAAAATTGGGCTAACTTTACTGTTTTGTTATTTTTTAATTCATGAAACCATTTTTTTTACAAAAAAAAGGCGTTTGAAAAATTATTGCGCAAATACTGTGCAAGATAAAAAGTTGCAATGACCGCCATTTTTTTCCCTAGGCTGTCTGCTAAAAAAACATATATAATGTTTGGGGGTTCTGAGTAACTTTCTAGCAAAAGAATGATTATTTGTACATGTAGGAGAGAAGTGCCAGAATAGGCCCGTTATGGAGGTGGGTTTTAAAGCCCTGTATTGAAGTGGTTAAGAAAAAAAACTTGGTGTATTGATGAGCTTTATCTAAAAGAAATGGAAAGTTTCTACACAAGATATATGTTCAGACAGGCAAAGCTTGCTGCAAATTAAGTGATGTTCTTATGCCGGGTACACACGGTCGTTTTTTGTCTTGGAAAAAAATGTTGTTTTTTATCATGAAAAAAACGACGTTTTTCAAACTTCATTTTAAAAAACAACGTTGCCCACAAACAATCGTTTTTCTTCAAAATGCTCTAGCAAAGCGCTGTTACGTACAGCACGTACGACGGCACTATAAAGGGCCATTTCCATGTGGAAGACGGCCTCTTTTGTTGATATCGTGTTGCTGCGTGTAAGTAAAAGTTTAGTGAGAGACGTTTCGCGCTTTTCAGTCTTCGTGCTTTAAATTTTGTTTTCTATCGTACAGTTTGTGCTTTTGGGTTCGTATCTGTCTTACAGTGCTTGTATTCAGGTCGTATTTGTTTTGACAGTGCGTTTTTGTCTGCACGTTCCTGTTTTGCAGGTCGTTCTTCAGAGGCCTTTCTGTTCTTCAGGGCGTTTTTTTTTATGATTTGACGACTGTTTTCTAGCCATGTTGCGGGTACGTTCTCGTCGCTGAGATCGTGCTGTGCTTTCTGTTGGGATTTGTGCTGTATCCCGGCTCCGGTCCATGAACAGGGTGAGGATGAGTTTGTGGGCCAAGAACTGGTTTCTTCGCAGGGACCAGTTCTCTCATATGCCTCTGCTGCGGGAGATCCAAGAAAACAACCCTGATGATTTCAGGAATTTTCGGAGGATGTCTGACCCCGTATTTCAGCAGCTTTTGGCTTCGGTGTCACCATATATCACCAGGCAGGACACTGTTATGCGGGAAGCCATCACTGCTGAGCAGCGGCTAGTTGCTACGTTGCGCTACCTTGCAACAGGGAGAAGTCTGCAGGACTTGAAGTTCTCGACGGGCATCTCCCCCCAGGCTCTGGGCATCATAATCCCGGATACCTGTTCTGCCATAATTCAGGTTCTGCAGGAGGACTATGTTAAGGTAAGTGGTGTCCTTTAATTTATCAAACTATGTATTTATTACATGCCTTAATATTTTTTTGCTTCCAACAGTCCCTAATTAACCTGTTTGTATTATGCTGTGAATGTTCTCTTTGTCCCCATGCATGCTGTAAGGTTTTTTTTTTTGGGCCTACATGCATATTTGCAATAGCCAACCTCTCCAGCATTCTATTTTGTGGCCAAACACACCTAGCCTAGTCCCTATATACCCCTTTTTTTTGGCCTCCATTGTAGTGCTTTATTTTGTGTGTCCCTATATCCCCCTTTTTTTGGCCTCCATTGTAGTGCTTTATTTTGTGTGTCCCTATATCCCCCTTTTTTTGGCCTCCATTGTAGTGCTTTATTTTGTATGTCCCTATATCCCCCTTTTTTTTGGCCTCCATTCTAGTCCATGCCCAACCCCCCCCCCCCTAATTTGATTGTTTTTTCAAATGTATAATTCACATCGTTTTATTATTTTTGGTGTGGTTTTTGAGGTCACCAACTCACCTCGGGCCCCCCCTCCCCATAACCTGTTTTTTTTTGTTTTTGCCCATCAGAGGGGGTGATTAATCTGCTTAGTGATTCCTTATTATTTCTGGCTCTTAAAATAATACTTGAAATTAATGATCTCCTTTTTTTAGGATCCAAGAATGTTTTGTGATAATCTGTTAGCAATGTTTGTTTGATTTTAATCTTTGTTTTTTTTCTGTACAGTTCCCCATCACGCCACAGGAATGGCAGACTGTGGCAGCGGACTTCTCGCAGCGTTGGGACTTTCTGAACTGCGGAGGAGCCATTGATGGCAAGCACGTCCGCATCGTGCCACCACCCCATTCCAGGTTTCCCATTATTTTAATTACAAAGGGTTCCACAGCGTCGTGCTGATGGCGGTGGTGTCTGCCAATTATGAGTTTTTGTACCTGGATGTTGGTAAAAAATGGCCGGATGTCGGATGGCGGGGTCTTTGCTCAGACCGAGTTCGCCCAACGGCTTCAGTCGGAGGACCTTCGATTGCCACCTGCGGAGGATAACGAAGAGGGGCTGCCCTTCGTATTTGTTGCAGATGAGGCGTTTGGCTTGGTTACCCACCTCATGAGGCCATTTCCCCAACGCGCCCTCACCCCTGAGAGGAGGGTTTTTAATTATAGGCTGGCCAGAGCCAGAGGTTGAGAACGCTTTTGGCATCATGGCCAGCCGATTTTGTTTATTTTTGACCGCCATAAACATGGCAGAATACAAGTGGAACCATATAATTGTATGTTGCTGTATTTTGCATAACTTTCTGAAAAGACATTCTTCGACCTATTTAACTGCATTGCCTGATGAGGCAGTTGATGTAGCTCCGGTGGCGGCCCCTGAGGCTAGCCATACAGGCTTGGCCCCCCCAAAGCGCCCGTGCAGTGCGGCAAGCATATGTTGATTATTTTATGGGGAGGGGGGCCATTCCAATGCCAGATCTTGGCTGAATAAAATCTTTTCTTTTCTGCAAGAAACAGTCAATTTTTTTGTTTGATTTTAGTAATTTAGAATTTGTGTTTATTGTAGCTTTCTCCTAGGTTATCATAGTGCCATGTTTTGTGGATGTACTAAATACCCATCATTGTCAATGTTACCACCACAAATCAAGATGAGTTATTTTATTAGTCAGCATTGATATAAGAACAAGCCACACAGTTTTGATTATCCAAATATGTTTATTCGGATACATATATACAATCAAGGTTTTAAATATTTTTTTTCTGGTCATTTACATATAAAATCAAGTTTGTTTTTTTTTCTGGTCATTTACATATAAAATCAAGTTTTTTTTTTTTCTGGTCATTTACATATAAAATCAAGTTTTTTTTTATTTTTTTCTGGTCATTTACATATAAAAACAAGTTTTTTTATTATTTTTATTTTTTTCTGGTCATTTACATATAAAATCAAGGTTTTTTATTTTTAAGAAACAAACAAAAATAAAACCTTCTAAAAACATATTTCAAACCCTCCCCAGAACATCGATCAAATTTTTGAGTTTTTGTTCCACCCTTTTTGATTTCTCTCGAATCTCCCTTGATGCAAGACGGATGTCTTCGATCTCTGCCCTGCAGAACAACACTTCTGCAATCAACAGCTGGGCACTATACATGTCCAATCCGTCCAATCTGTGGTATATGATACTTTACCGGATGTGGTGGCAGGTTCCCCTTTGTCAACATCCTGCGGGGGTTTGGCTTGTGTGTTTTGGTCCTCCTGCCTTGCCGCTTCATTGCGCCCTACGAGATTGAAGAAAAGGTAAACATGATTTAAATAGATTAGAGGCCTGAAAGAGAAATATAAATCATTGTTTTTACAAATGATGGGACTATTGTTGGTTTTAACAACCCTTCTAAGCAGAACACAGGATTGTATGCATTCCCAAAGCACTTTAAATTCTTTGGATCTTTGGTCTAGTTTTGTATATGGAAGCTAACCAAGTATCCACTGGATCACCTCACCTCTGTGTGACACCCTAAATAGGTTGTTCTTGCGGCCAACAATTGTGCTAATGAGTCCACATGTGTAACCAACTGCTGAGCAGACTCTCCTTTTACTGTATATTGACTTATTTTTTAATATTAAAATCTAGTTAGGAACACATCTACACTAATTCCACAATTGATCTAACATAAAACAAAAAATATGTCGCAAATTTCATGTATGTGGGCACAATAATTGGTCGTAGGAGTCGTCGTTCGTTCCATCAGGAATAATAAAAAGACAATCTTTTTGTCTGATACAGTGTCTAAACTCCCATTTGCCCATGCGAACTAGGCATGATGGCATTTCTCACAAAGATCGTCTTTTATTATTTAAGTCATCGAATGAAAGACGACTCCGACGACCAATTATTGTGCCAACAAACATAAATACAGTACAACCTGAAAGAAAAACCACATGCCACAAAGAACAAACCAAAATATTTATTACACAGGAAAATTACTTACTTCTTCTAATGACTCTTTTTATCCTCTCCAGTTGCTCTGGCTCTCTCAACTTCAGGTCAGACCACCTTTTCCTGAGTTGCTCTTTGCTGCGGCGTTCCCCAAATTTCTCGTGGAGACTCCTGACCACTTTCTGCATTATTGCGGCCTTCACTTTGTTAGGATACCTGTGAGGGCCATGTTTGGCATCATAGTCCTCCCTCCTTAAGATGGTCACCATCTCAACCATCTCCTGAAAGGACATGTTTGAGGCATTGTACCTCCGCCTGGTTCTTCTGTCTGCTTGGGCCTGGGCTGCCTCCTGGCTCGAGTTTGCCATAGTATGCATGTCCTGCATGTCCTCCATAGTTGCTGCTCATTAAACGATAGAGAAGGGGCGGGGAAAGGACGAGACCGAACGTCAGGGGTGGGCTAACGTGCAGAGCATCACGCGTGCGCAGTGTATAAAGGGATACGACGTAAGTGAAAGCGGCGTTCACAGTCTGTGGAAGAAGGCGGAAGTAACGATCGTGTCATACGACGGTACGTAACTGTATTTTTTGACGTTATTAGTGATCAGTGGATGAGTTTGTGGGCTATGGTGTTAAAGCTTATTAGTAGTAGTGGCTTGACTGACATTAGGTTTTTGTTTTTAATTTGGACTTGCAGAAATAATGGAGGCCTTCAAAGACCCAGAATTCCTGACAGAATTTATACAAAGATGGAAGGAAATTCTTCTTCCTCTTCTCCCTGTCAAACTCAGTATCTGACATGTTGCCACACAGGTCAAAAAAGTACGTCTGCACCAGGGAACGCAAGCGGGCGTACTTTTGCGCTGGATGTGCGTCTGGCTGGCTGTACTTATGGTCTCGACGTACGCGGTGGGCCTGCGTATCTTAGGCGGTTGCGCTGGCATAGTTGTGAGCAGGCGAGAGGGATGCTGTGCATGTGTCCATGTCACGGCGCATGCGCAGGTCGTGATACGCCGGGCGTAAAAAACTGCACCACGCTCGTACCATCATTTGCATGGGGTCACGCCAACTTCCACCTACGCCGGCGTACGCCTACGAAACCCACGCCACGCTGGCGCAGCGTTAGGAGCACTGGCTTGCTGAATTCAATGCTTGACTCTCCTCGCTACGCCAGCGTGGCATACAGCATTTGTGCTACGGCGGCGTAATGTGCGCCCACACTCTGTGAATCTGGGCCTTTGTCTTAAAAGTGGTTACACTGACCTCATCTACAGACAGAAGTTCATTCCTTTGATCTAAAAGAAGGAGATGTTACAATGTTTATCTTTATCTCACCTGTTATAAACTTGGCAGACTACCTGTTTTTTTTTTCTTTTCTTTTGACAGCTGTCAGCTTGAGCAGAGAATTATCTGCACCGAATCGGGAAAATGCTGTGTGAAGATTGCAAGGTGCTAGTATTGCGAAGTGTGTTTCTTTAGCACTTTGGGGTGCCATTCAAAATGAGGGACACTGCAAGACACTGAAGTAACATGGTGCATTACCATGTGTGACACATTGGCTTCATATTTATTTGCAGTAAAACATGCTATCGTCATAAAACTAGGTGAAAAGAAATGACAGCCACTAAATCTCTAATCTCAGTAGTTTACAGCAAATATAATTCTGGGTAAAATCTGGTGTGATAAAGCATATACTCCTTGCTGCCTACTTTCAGGGCACGCCCCCCCCCCCCCCACACCTTGCCTGTCATGCTTGAGAGTCAAACAAGCAAAACCGCAGTGTTTGAGGTGTAAACTGTGTATACACTGACAGGAAATCTCTAGGTTTTGATCTTCTTTTTACTCCAATTTGGTGAACACTTTTAACTTACTTGTAAAAATCTACAACCTTGGTAAAGGCCCTGGCCCGGATTCAGGTAGATTTGCCCCTTAGTTACGGAGGCGCAGGGCAGCGTTTTTGCCCTGCAAATTTCCTGCGCTACCCGTGATTCAGGGAGCAGTAGCTCCGTAAATTGCGTGTGCGCTGTGTAAACTTGCCCTGCGTAAGGGCGCCTAATGTAAATGATCCCGTAGGGGGCGGGAATCATTTAAATTAGGCGCTCTCCCGCGCCGAGCGTAGAGCGCATGCTCCGTCGGGAAACTTTCCCGACGTGCATTGCGGCAAATGACGTCGCAAGGACGTCATTTGCTTCAAAGTGAACGTGAATGGCGTCCAGCGCCATTCACGAATCACCTACGCAAATTATGTAAAATTCGAACATCGCGACGCGGGAACGACGGGTATACTTTAGCATTGGCTGCCCCTGCTATTAGAAGGGGCAGCCTTACGCTAAACACGCCGTACGGAAACGGCGTAAATTGCATACGCAGGGCTCGCGCAACATTGTGAATCGGTGTTAGTAGGCAATTTGCATACTATACACTGCAGTCGGCGTTACGATGTTCCTGAATCAGGAGCATTCGTAACGCCGGGGCAAGTAAGGAATTGCGCTATGTAACTTATAGTTACATAGGCGCAATTGCTTCTTGAATCCGGGCCCTTGTTTATACTTTTGGTGCAATTTTGGTATAGAAAAATTGCAAGTAAAATGCATATTGAGAGCGTTACTATTATATTCTAGAGCATCAATAATATCTGTACATTTACATTCAGCAAATCTTTATATTGCTGCTGCATTACCTTTAAAAAAAATCTACTATAGAGATTAAAGCGGAGTTCCGGCCACAAATTGAAAAAAAAAAACTTTTTAAATATAAATACCCCTGTAATACACAAGCTGAATGTATTCTACTACAGTTAGTCTGTAAACTAAGGTCCGTTTTGTTAGGTTGTTGCAGCATTTAGACACTTTATAAAACAGAAATTGACTGGGGCCATCTTAAGTGTGGGCATCATGAAGCCAGACTGTATGACTTCCTGGATTTCAGCCTCGCACATGCTCAGTGCTGTACAAGCAGTGTAATGGTTTCAGATCAGTTTTCAATAGCAATGGGAGTGTCAGAGGAAGTTACCGCCCCTTATCTATGCAAACCTCCCCTCCCCTCCCCTCCTCCCCTCCTCCTTCCAGGAACCAGTAAATATACGAAATAATTTGTTCCTGTGCAGATATAT
The DNA here is from genome assembly GCF_905171775.1 of Rana temporaria. Lineage (NCBI taxonomy): Eukaryota > Metazoa > Chordata > Amphibia > Anura > Ranidae > Rana > Rana temporaria. The sequence goes on along the minus strand of NC_053489.1, from coordinate 469,141,623 downwards.
CTACATAACAAGATGATATATATCTCTTGTTATATATGTGGTGTGTATACATATACCAGACATGTGCACTGTCAAATTCATTTTGTTAGTGCGGTGATGTTAGTGCGGTGATGTTAGTGCGGTGATGTTAGTGCGGTGATGTTAGTGCAGTGATGTTAGTGCTGCGATGTTAGTGCTGCGATGTTAGTGCGGTGATGTTAGTGCTGTGATGTTATTGCTGTGATGTTAGTGCTGTGATGTTAGTGCTGTGACGTTAGTGCTGTGACGTTAGTGCTGTGACGTTAGTGCTGTGATGTTAGTGCTGTGATGTTAGTGCTGTGATGTTAGTGCGGTGACATTAGTGCGGTGACGTTAGTGCGGTGATGTTAGTGCGGTGACATTAGTGCGGTGATGTTAGTGCGGTGACATTAGTGCGGTGGTGATGTTAGTGCGGTGATGTTAGTGCGGTGGTGATGTTAGTGCGGTGATGTTAGTGCGGTGATGTTAGTGCGGTGATGTTAGTGCGGTGATGTTAGTGCGGTGACATTAGTGCGGTGACATTAGTGCGGTGATGTTAGTGCGGTGGTGATGTTAGTGCGGTGATGTTAGTGCGGTGATGTTAGTGCGGTGATGTTAGTGCGGTGATGTTAGTGCGGTGATGTTAGTGCGGTGACATTAGTGCGGTGACATTAGTGCGGTGATGTTAGTGCGGTGGTGATGTTAGTGCGGTGATGTTAGTGCGGTGATGTTAGTGCGGTGATGTTAGTGCGGTGATGTTAGTGCGGTGATGTTAGTGCGGTGACAGTGCGGTGATGTTAGTGCAGTGACATTAGTGAGGTGACGTTAGTGCGGTGGTGATGTTAGTGCGGTGATGTTAGTGCGGTGATGTTAGTGCGGTGATGTTAGTGCTGCGATGTTAGTGCTGCGATGTTAGTGCTGCGATGTTAGTGCGGTGATGTTAGTGCGGTGATGTTAGTGCTGTGATGTTAATGCTGTGATGTTAATGCTGTGATGTTAGTGCTGTGACGTTAGTGCGGTGATGTTAGTGCGGTGGTGATGTTAGTGCTGCGATGTTAGTGCGGTGATGTTAGTGCTGCGATGTTAGTGCGGTGATGTTAGTGCGGTGATGTTAGTGCTGTGATGTTAGTGCTGTGATGTTAGTGCGGTGATGTTAGTGTGGTGACATTAGTGCGGTGATGTTAGTGCGGTGATGTTAGTGCTGCGATGTTAGTGCGGTGATGTTAGTGTGGTGATGTTAGTGCTGTGATGTTAGTGCAGTGATGTTAGTGCGGTGGTGATGTTAGTGCGGTGGTGATGTTAGTGCGGTGATGTTAGTGCGGTGATGTTAGTGCGGTGATGTTAGTGCGGTGATGTTAGTGTGGTGATGTTAGTGCGGTGACAGTGCGGTGATGTTAGTGCGGTGACAGTGCGGTGATGTTAGTGCGGTGATGTTAGTGCGGTGACAGTGCGGTGACAGTGCGGTGATGTTAGTGCGGTGACAGTGCGGTGACAGTGCGGTGATGTTAGTGCGGTGACAGTGCGGTGATGTTAGTGCGGTGACAGTGCGGTGACAGTGCGGTGACAGTGCGGTGATGTTAGTGCGGTGACAGTGCAGTGATGTTAGTGCGGTGACAGTGCGGTGATGTTAGTGCGGTGACAGTGCGGTGATGTTAGTGCGGTGACAGTGCGGTGACAGTGCGGTGATGTTAGTGCGGTGACAGTGCGGTGATGTTAGTGCGGTGACAGTGCGGTGATGTTAGTGCGGTGACAGTGCGGTGATGTTAGTGCGGTGACAGTGCGGTGATGTTAGTGCGGTGACAGTGCGGTGACAGTGCGGTGATGTTAGTGCGGTGACAGTGCGGTGATGTTAGTGCGGTGACAGTGCGGTGATGTTAGTGCGGTGATGTTAGTGCGGTGACAGTGCGGTGACAGTGCGGTGACAGTGCGGTGATGTTAGTGCGGTGACAGTGCGGTGACAGTGCGGTGATGTTAGTGCGGTGACAGTGCGGTGATGTTAGTGCGGTGACAGTGCGGTGACAGTGCGGTGATGTTAGTGCGGTGACAGTGCGGTGATGTTAGTGCGGTGACAGTGCGGCGATGTTAGTGCGGTGACAGTGCGGTGACAGTGCGGTGATGTTAGTGCGGTGACAGTGCGGTGACAGTGCGGTGACAGTGCGGTGATGTTAGTGCGGTGACAGTGCGGTGATGTTAGTGCGGTGACAGTGCGGTGACAGTGCGGTGACAGTGCGGTGATGTTAGTGCGGTGATGTTAGTGCGGTGACAGTGCGGTGATGTTAGTGCGGTGACAGTGCGGTGACAGTGCGGTGATGTTAGTGCGGTGACAGTGCGGTGATGTTAGTGCGGTGACAGTGCGGTGATGTTAGTGCGGTGACAGTGCGGTGATGTTAGTGCGGTGACAGTGCGGTGACAGTGCGGTGATGTTAGTGCGGTGACAGTGCGGTGACAGTGCGGTGATGTTAGTGCGGTGACAGTGCGGTGACAGTGCGGTGATGTTAGTGCGGTGACAGTGCGGTGACAGTGCGGTGATGTTAGTGCGGTGACAGTGCGGTGATGTTAGTGCGGTGACAGTGCGGTGACAGTGCGGTGACAGTGCGGTGATGTTAGTGCGGTGACAGTGCGGTGATGTTAGTGCGGTGATGTTAGTGCGGTGACAGTGCGGTGATGTTAGTGCGGTGACAGTGCGGTGATGTTAGTGCGGTGACAGTGCGGTGATGTTAGTGCGGTGATGTTAGTGCGGTGACAGTGCGGTGATGTTAGTGCGGTGACAGTGCGGTGATGTTAGTGCGGTGACAGTGCGGTGACAGTGCGGTGATGTTAGTGCGGTGATGTTAGTGCGGTGACAGTGCGGTGATGTTAGTGCGGTGACAGTGCGGTGATGTTAGTGCGGTGACAGTGCGGTGATGTTAGTGCGGTGATGTTAGTGCGGTGACAGTGCGGTGATGTTAGTGCGGTGACAGTGCGGTGATGTTAGTGCGGTGACAGTGCGGTGATGTTAGTGCGGTGATGTTAGTGCGGTGACAGTGCGGTGATGTTAGTGCGGTGACAGTGCGGTGATGTTAGTGCGGTGACAGTGCGGTGATGTTAGTGCGGTGACAGTGCGGTGACAGTGCGGTGATGTTAGTGCGGTGATGTTAGTGCGGTGACAGTGCGGTGATGTTAGTGCGGTGACAGTGCGGTGATGTTAGTGCGGTGACAGTGCGGTGATGTTAGTGCGGTGATGTTAGTGCGGTGACAGTGCGGTGATGTTAGTGCGGTGACAGTGCGGTGACATTATGTGCAGAGTGGGGAGTAGTACAGATGATCAGGCATACAGAGCGGATCTCTGTCTGTGTAGATCTGTATGTGAGTACAGTGATCATAGTACAGCCCCGCCTCCCTGCACTAGAATTGTAACACACAGTGCAGAGCTCTGTTGCAATGTACAGGGAGGCGGGGCTGTACAGGGAGGCGGGGCTGTACAGGGAGGCGGGGCTGTACTATGCTCGGTGCTCTCACATACAGATCTATCAGACAGAGTGAGACTCGCTCTCTCTGCCTGATGATCTGTATCTCCGTGCATCGGAGACAGATGGCAGGTGGGCGGGTGGTGGAGGGAGGAGGACGGGGGCGGCGGTGACGGACGGGTGGAGAAGCTAGGACGGGGGCGGAGCTAGGACGGGTGGAGGAGCTAGGACGGGGGAGGAGTTGGAGAGGGAGAAGAGGAAGGACACCACCTCTATGGGCGGCACTGCCCTCCCTCCCTCCCGCCCCCCGAGATGTATAACCACGGCTGCGATGTTCAGCCCAGCCTCCTGGGATTGAAGAGACACATATCCCAGGAGGCATAGCAGCGCTGGATGCGGCGGGGGGGGCCATTCCGCCGCGGCGGGGGAATAAGAGACTCACAGATAAAAACGTGAGTTTTTAAAAGACAAAAATAAAACATCCCAAATGTATTTAAGGGGGCAGTGTAAAAACGAATGCAAAGAAGTTGTAAAATAGGGTGGAACTCCGCTTTAATGGAAATGTATGCAAATATGTCATAACATACATATATAATGCACATTTTACTATGATAGGTACCGTCTGTCTTTGGAAAATTATAAAAATGCACTCAAAAACATACTTGAAAACACTTGCAAAATTAAACTTAAAATGCATACTTTTAATGAACCTTTAATCATCTCAATAGACCAATCACTTAGCACTCATTGGATAAGCCATACGTGGGTTAGTGTTTAAAGCAGAACCGAAGCCCCCCCAAAAAGATAAATACAAATTGCATTTTGTATGTCTCTCCTGCCAAAAAGAGTTCTTTAACTGTGTTCAAGCATTTTTCAGAATTGTATGCTGCCTTCAAAATTTGTGCTGTGTAGTGAACACTCTGTTTCTGCAAGATGTCAAGAGTTCAGCCAAGTGCCAGGATAATTCAACTGGAGTGGCAACATGGAGTGCCAACCTTGCATCTCTGGAGGATGACAGACTAAGCGGTAAGTTGTCATAATGTCCGAGTATGGCTTACACATTATGGCAAATGCAGATCTTTTTTGGGGGGGGTTATGAGAAGTGGCCCTCCCCAAACAGGATATTGCACTAAACCAGTAAGTAAATGGGAGAATCAAAACCTTCACTAGGTAGAAGCGAGGGATTGATAATAAAGTTGGCAATGTTGCCACCCAGGACAGGGGCTCTGTGAATAGAGGAGATTCCCTTCCTGGGAATTCAATCAGTAATCTAACCAAAGTAATTGAAAGCAGAGGAACTACTACAACCAGCATATAACATTACCCATAAGTATATAAATGAACACCAATAAGGAGATAATACAAGCTTTACATACGACATATCAATAATGGTGATTACAACCAGTGTAAACACAGGTACAACAGCAAAGATATCAATAGGAGTCCTGGTTGAATTGTCCACATGTACCTGGATATACAGCACATACAGTAATTATTAATAGAGACACCTCCAGATGAATGTTGCAGCAATGTTCAGTTGAAGGGGCCTGTGAAGATAATTACAATTTGGCATCCTTCTTTGTGTCAGAGACTTGGAGAGATGATCAGTGGTGATAAGGAGAGCCTCCAACTGTTGTCCAACCAGCTTGGAATGCGGCTTCTCACTGGCAGAAATGGTGATGTGGCACTGGAACTCATATTCAGCCTATTTACGCTTTAGTCCTTCCCTAATAATTCCATTTCCTGTCATTCAACTGGACCTCTAACTACCAGAAGTGGCCATCTAAATCCTAACCTGGCTCTAGCCATTGCTTGTTATTAAAGGAGTTGTAAAGGAAAAACATTTTTTTCATAAAAAGCATCCGTTACCTGCAGACATTCCTCTTTTCACTTCCTCATTGTTCGTTTTTGCTCAGAAGTTGCTCTATTTCTTCCCTTTTCTGTTCACTTTCTGCTTGTCTGATTTTACAGACCCCTGTGACGGGAGGCTTTACTGCAGTGGTCAGTAACATGCTCACCCCCTCCTGGGAACTACATCTGTGTGTCAGGATGCTCTCTACGTGTTAGGCCCCGTACACACGAGAGGATCCATCCGCTGGAATTGATCCGCGGACCGGCTCCAGCGGATAGATCCCCTGGTGTGTACAATCCAGCGGATCTGTTTCCGCGGATTTTTATCCCCTGGGATGGATTTCCAGCGGATAAAAATTTGAAGACATGCTTTAAAATCTATCCGCTGGAATCCATCCCAACGGATTGATCCGCTGGTCTGTACAGACTCACCGGATCAATCCGTCCGAATGAATCCCCCGCATGCGTCGTAATGATTTGACGCATGCGTGGAATTCCTTATATGACAGCGTCGCGCACGTCGCCGCGTCATCATCGCGGCGACGGCGCGACACGTCATCGCGAGGGGATTTCGGCGTGGATTTCGATCCGATGGTGAGTACACTCCATCGGATCTAAATCCTCGAGAGGATTTATCCGCGGAAACGGTCCGGTGGACCGTATCCGCGGATAAATCCTCTCGTGTGTACTAGGCCTTAGAGACTTCAAGGAGGTGTGAATTACTGGGCGTGCCACAATTCATACTGGGAAATGTAGTTCTTACATGAACGAGAGATGCAAACCAGGAAGTGAATGAGAGAAAAGAAACTAGAATGCCGGAAGTGATATAGATGAAGGAATTTAATAGGCATTTACTCGTTTTTTAGCAGAATCTTTACACTAGTCTGTCTGTCTACCTTGCAGACATTCATTTTAGGCAAAAAATGTTTTTCCTTTACAACTCCTTTAAGGATGATCCAAACACCCCCCCCCCCCCCCGGCTAGGTTTGCAGCAGAACACGCAAAAATTTGTTCGAACATGCGAACACTGTTAAAGTCTATGGGATACGAACATGAAAAATCAAAAGTGCTAATTTGAAAGGCTAATATGCAAGTTATTGTCATAAAAAGTGTTTGAGAACCTGGGTCCTGCCCCATGGGACATGTATCAATGCAAAAAAAGTTTTAAAAACAGCTGTTTTTCCAGGAGCAGCGATTTTAATAATGCTTAAAGTGAAACAATAAAAGTGAAATATTCCTTTAAATTTCATACCTGGGGGGTGTCTATAGTATGCCTGTAAAGTAGCGCATGTTTCCCATGCTTAGAAAAGTCCCTGCAAAAAATTTAATTTCTAAAGGAAAAAAGTCATTTAAAACTACTCGCGGCTATAATGAATTGTCGGGTCCTGGCAATACAGGTAAAAGTAATTGAGGGGTTTCCCCCCTTAGTCGATTACCAGGCCCTTTGGGTCTGATATGATTATTAAGGGGAACCCCGAACCAATTTTTTTTTAAAAAAAGCTTTGGGGGTTCCCCCTCAAATTCCATATCAGGCCCTTCAGGTCTGGTATGGATATTAAGGGGAACCTTGTGCCATTTTTTTTCAAAAATGGCGTGGGGTTCCCCCAAAAATCCATACCAGACCCTTGTCCGAGCACACAACCTGGCAGGCCACAGGAAAAGAGGGGGGACAAGAGAGCGCCCCCCCTTCTGAACCATGCCATGCCACATGCCCTCATCATGGGGAGGATGTCCCTGTGTTGATGGGGACAAGGGCCTCATCCCCACAACCCTTGCCCGGTGGTTTGGGGGTCTGCGGGCTTATTGGAATCTGGAAGCCCCCTTTAACAAAGGGGAACTCCAGATCCCGCCCCCCTATGTGAATTGGGTACAATGTACCACTACCATTTCACAAAAAAAGTGTCAAAATGTTAAAAACCACAGGTGACACAAGTCCTTTATTAAAAATAAAAAATAAAAAAAAGGTTCCAACGATGTAATCCACTCTCGAGCGATACGAAAAAAAAAACCTGCCCCTACGAACAATACCGCCTCATAGGAGGCGCCTGGCCGAATGACGCTCTGCCAGGTTGACAGCTCTTTTATAGCTGAGCGTGGGAACACACGTCACATGCGCGGGTGACCCGTCCCCTCTCTGACGCAAGGAGAAAGCTCAGGGTTACATAATGACGGGTGACCCTGCCCCCTCTTGCGCAACGCGGGTTTTCCGTGACGTGTCAGAGGGGGCGGGGTCACCCGTGCATGTCAAAGGGTAACCCCGAGCTTTCTCCTTGTGTCAGAGAGGAGGCGGGGTCACACACGCGCGTGACGTGTGGCCCCGCCCTTAGCTATAAAAGAGCTGTCAACCCGGCAGAGCGTCATTTGGCCGGGCGCCTCCTATGAGGCGGTATCGTTTGTAGCAGTGTTTTTTTTCCGCCGTATTGCATGAGAGTGGATTACATCATTGGAACCTTTTTTTTCTTTTTAATAAAGGACTTGTCCCAAACTGTCTCCTGTGGTTTTTAACATTTTTTAACATTTTGACACTTTTTTGTGAAATGGTAGGAGAACATGTATGGGGAACATGTATGTACCCCGTTACCAATTCACATGGGGGGGCTAGGATCTGGAGTTCCCCTTTGTTAAAGGGGGCTTCCAGATTCCGATAAGCCCCCGCCTGCAGACCCCCACAACCCCTGGGCAAGGGTTGTGGGGATGAGGCCCTTTTCCCCATCAACATTGGCACATCCTCCCCATGTTGAGGGCATGTGGCCTGGTACGGTTCAGGAGGGAGGATGCTCTCTTGTCTTCCCCTCTTTTCCTGCGGCCTGTCAGATTGCATGCTCGGATAAGGGTCTGGTATGGATTTTTGGGGGGAACCCCACACCATTTTTTTTATTTTGGTGCGGGGTTCCCCTTAAAATCCATACCAGACCTGTAGGGTCTGGTATGGATTTTTGGGAGGAACCCCACACCATTAAAAAAAATGGTGCAAGGGTTCCCCTTAATATCTATACCAGACCCAAAATGCCTGATATGGAATTTGGGGGGACCCCCATGCATTTTTTTTTAATTTTGGTTTGGGGTTCCCCTTAATATTCATACCAGACACAAAGGGCCTGGTAATGGACTAAGGTGGAACCCATGCTGTTTTTTTTTCCAATGACTTTTATCTGTATTGCCGGGACCCAACAATTCATTATAGCCACGAGTAGTTTTAAATGACTTTTTTTTCCTTTAGAAATGACATTTTGTGCAGGGACTTTTCTAAGCACGGGAAACATGCGCTACTTTACAGGCATACTATAGACACCCCCCCCCCCCCCCGGGTATGAAATTTAAAGAAATATTTAACTTTTATTGTTTCACTTTAAGCATTATTAAAATCACTCCTCCCAAAAAAACATCAGTTTTTAAAACTTTTTTTGCATTGATACATGTCCCCTGGGGAAGGACCCAGGTCCCCAAACACTTTTTATGACAATTTAATATGCATATTAACCTTTAAAATTAGCACTTTCTCCCATAGACTTTTAAAGGGTGTTCCGCGGATTTTCAAATTTGCCGTGAATACCCCAAATTGTTCACTGTTCGGCGAACGAGCAAACAGCCAATATTCGAGTCAAACTCATGTTCGACTCAAACAGATAGCCCATCCCTACTTGTTATATAGAATTGAAGACCAGAAGGGACAGGGTGGAATACAGGGGACGGAGTGGGTGGAATATATAAGGGGTGGGTCTTATGAGAAGTGGGAGGGGTCAAAAAGGAAGGGTGGGGTCTGCCCCCCCCATCCTAAAACTTCACCAGCCATGACTGAGTGGTGATCAGGGACACTAACTGATGTGATGGTGATTAGGGACACTGTAACTGGTGTGGTGGTGACCAGGGATACTGTAACTGGTGTGGCGGTGTTTAGGGATGCTGTAACTGATGTGGAAAAGATTAGGGATACTGTAACTAGTGTGGCGGTGATTAGGGACACTGTAACTGCTGTGGCTGTGATTAAGGACACTGTAACTGCTGTGGCTGTGATTAAGGACACTGTAACTGCTGTGACGGTGATTAGATATACTGTAACTGGTGTGGAAATGATCAGGGACACTGTAACTGGTGTGGCTGTGATCAGGGATACTGTGAGTGGGGGGCAGGTAATTAGGGACATAAAAAAATATAGAAATATATATACACATCTATAACTTTATATACTTACTCACTGACTCTTATAAAATCTGAATCTTATGAATCTTATAAAATTACTACAGCAAGCATTATTGGGACTCCCAGCTGAATGGACTCTGGGACCCGCAAGGAAACTTATAGCATTTATCTTTATGGCTGCCAGGATTACATTAGTTAGGTCTTGGAAGTCGCCCATGATCCCCTTCAGTTTAGTGAAAACTAAATTGTTGTGGATCATGGTTAATAAATACCTCTCAGCAACATTACTTAACCCCCCTGACGGTAAACCCGAGCGCGACTCGGGGTTGGTTTTACATGTTAGGATCGGCAAACCCGAGTCACGCTCGGGCTGGACGGGCTTACCTTTCGCTGGATCCACAGGCTTGGTTTACTCACCTTGTCCCTGGATCCAGCGATGCCACCCGCTGTGTGAGCGAGCGGGACCTCCTCGCTCGATTCACAGTCCCCGTGTGACGCCGATCTCCGTTCCCTGCGACGTTACGACGCACGGGGACGGAGAACGGCGCCAAATTCAAAAAAGTAAACAAACACATTACATACAGTATACTGTAATCTTATAGATTACAGTACTGTATGTAAAAAAATACACACCCCCCTTGTCCCTAGTGGTCTGCCCAGTGCCCTACATGTACTTTTATATAATAAAAAATGTCATTTCTGCCTGCAAACTGTAGATTGTCCAAAAGTGTCCCTTTATGTCAAAAATGGTTTTAGATCAGCTAGAAAACAGCGATAATAAATTATAATCACTTGCAGAATTGTGCGATAGCGATTTGCGGGGAAATTCGTCATAAAAAAAATAAAATAATGACAGCGACAATTCTGCAACTGCAAATTTCAGTGATTTTGAGTTGATTACATTATTGAATAATTTTTATTATAATTATATTATTATTTGTTATAATTATTTATAATTATTTATTATATTATTATATTTATAATTTTGTTTTAAAAAAAAAAATCATACCCGGGATGCCTACAAGACTCTTGCTTGGTCAGATTTAAGTGAGTTATTTCTAAAAATTACAGGCCTACAGTATTAAACACCAATTTCCTTGCAAAATAAATGTACTGCTTTTGGTACGTAATTCCAGACAGAATCATACCGCCAGGGAGGTTAATAAGCAGACCATCTTTGGGAACCCTGGATCAATTACTTGTCGGATTCCTTATGATGCATTAACAAGACATGTTCAGACTATTTGGAGTGCACTTTTTTTTCTCTCTCTTCCCCTTAAGGTGTTGAGGGAGAAGAGACAGTACCCCTCTCGTTGCTCCAACTTATTGCCTAGATTTCTCACCCTCCACTAATTTCATAATTAATGGGTATACTGTATAGACGCTGACCCCGCGATCATGCTGTCGTGTTTTCCCCTTCCCTCTTCATTATGAATCCAAAGGACCGAAAAGGGAAACCAAATTATATCTATTCTCCTGTTATTTGTCATTCATTTTTTGCTTATGCGATAGCTTATTTAGCAAAATTATGTATAAGGTTTGCTTGCTGGAATATATCTATATGCTTATCCCAATTGCACTTTAATGTATGTTTACGGTATATTGATATATAGTTTTTCATGTACACAAGTTTTGAAACTTTCAATAAAAATTATTGTAAAAGAAATGCAGAAAATGGAGGAGGCTGAGAGCAATAAAAGGCACTTAGGAAAACATACTGGAATGGAATATATTTTTTTACACTGGAGTTTAGTGTCACTTTAAGTTATGATAACATATGATTCTTCTATGGCCAGAAAGTAACCCCAAGCTTCTTCCAGCATGTGTAATTCTAGTATTTTAGGACAGTTATCCACAGGGAAAAGGTGCATACAATTACCTGTCCTTCGTCTAGCTAAAGCAAGAAGTATACCTCTGAACTATAATTGTGTTTAACCTGTATAAACTAGAAGTGGGTGTAAAGAACAAATTTAAATTGTGGGTTTTTAAATCTGTGTGTAACCAATCATCTATGTTGAGTTAGTGGGATTTTTGGTAATGCCTTAGTTAATAAGGATTGTAATATAGCTGCAATGTGCAGTGAAAGTTGCGTGGGCGTGATGAAGCACGTACCAATGAGTTGTAGCTCGCAGACTTTTATATTTGCACTGCTTGATATTCAGGCACAATTACATTGCTGTGTGTGTATTGACTTTTTCATGTGGTTACTGTGACTTGCTTGGTGTACTACCTTTAGTTATTTTATTGATTTGTAGAATGTTTTAATTATTCAGGAGAACACTGAGACAATCAAATGTTTTACTCCCTATTTACTCCAGATATAATATGTGTAGCACTACCCCCCGTAGGAGCCACTGAGTGTAACAGGTTATTTCCCCACACATTGCAGAGGCACACAGCAACAATACATTCACTCTGGCTCATTGAACGGTCTACGGGATGTCTTTGTATACTTTATTTGCTTGTAGAAACTTGTACCAGTAAAGAGTTTGTCATGGTTTGGGATACTCCAAAATGTTAGAGAACAGTCTGCAGAGGAAACTTCTCACTCAGTAAGAGAAGCACAAGTACAGGTAGACTGGAACAGTCTAGAGTCTCACAGTGAAGATTGTAAGATAGTTTTCAGTACAGGTGATGATGAGAGTTCTCTTTCATTAGTGACTAGGGAAGGCCAGAGGTAGGGACCCCTCAGGAGGGTAACTTCTTGGTCTAACTATCCCAATGGCACACAGTCACCAGGATCCTGTATTAGAGTCAGTACTCATGAGGCCAGGGAAGCAGCTATCCGATTCAGCTTTCTCCAGATACCTTCCAGTGAGGCTGTGCGGACTAGATCCTTTACATAAAGTCTCGGGGTGTCAGGTATACTTTCAGGTGTAGCCCCCCTAGGGCTTTTTTTCAGGGGGAACTTGGGGGAACTCAGTTCCACCACCTTTGGCTCAGACTCTTTGGTGCCTGTTCACCACAATCACTTGTAAACACAGAAGTCTGGTTTCTGTGTTTACAAGTGACAGCTTTGTAACCCCCTGAACTCTGCACTCTGTATGTAATGCAATTCTGGTATTTAATGCCCCTTTAAGACCCTTCTACTGTTTGTGAAATCTGAACGGGTCGTGGTTGAGTTCCTGCACCTATTTTCTGAGAAAAAAAGCTCTGGGCCCCCCAGATCTGCCACAGTTGGGACCTTGATGAAATCAATTTGAATCAGTAGAACTGAGTGTTAAAAATTGGAAGGATGGATGAGGGTGAGAGGCACAGGGTGTCAATGAAAGGGGGGGTATGGGGAGAGAGTTGGATAGAAGTGTGCACAGATTGGGTAAGGGAGCAATAAAGGGATTGGGTTACACAGCAGTGAAAGTGAGAAGAGCGTCTGAAGCCATGCACTGTTATGTGTGTATGTGTGTGTGGCTGCTTTGTGCAAATGTGGAGTGAGGGGAGAGATGGTATAATACAAAAATCTCCTGCGCTCTGGTGTTTTTGCTATAGGGTAATGTAGTCCAATCCTAGGACAAAGTCACATATCTTGTAGCCCTCCTCTGAACCATGGGCGTTCATAGAACTAAGAGAAAAGAAAGGGAGGGCGCACCGACCTAGTGCATTATCATAAGAGGTTTTATTAGATAAAATAAAAGCAAATTAGTCCTACTCACAAAGAGAGCTTGAATACAGCTTTATCAGACATTTAGACCGGTCTCTTGGTTCCTGACAACAAGACCTGATGATGCCGAGGATCCAATGGTACCCTTTAACGGCGGACGGCTAACGTTTCTGGGGCGCACCCCTTTCTTCAGAGCCTGGAAGGTCTGTCAGGTCAGACAGTGGTAGTGGAGGTGGAAACAGGGGGGGGTGCTTTGTACAGGAATGATGTGAGAGCAGGGGTAAGGTACAATTGTGAAAGGGGGGTACAGTCATGATAGTAAAAGCAAAAAGGCATAGGCATAGTGGGGGAATTGGGGGCCTGCAGATATGGTTATAAGAACTCGGGGTGGGGGAATGTATGGGATTAATTGGATACAGAAATTTCTGCAGGCATGTTGGTGCTGGGGGTGAAAGCATGGTGGTGAGACCAAGGTGGGCAGCATGTAGGTGCTGGTGGAAGCAGGAGAGGAGCAGTTGGAATTGGTAAGAGATGCAGCAGCAGAGACTTTTGTAGTGCATTGATAAGAGATGCATTTGTGGGAGGCTGTACAAGCACAGAGGTGAGAATTGATATTGTGCAGGTTCCTGGGTAAATTGGGGATAAAGCATGCTTAAGTGAAGTGGTAAGAGGAAGAGTATATATGTGGCAGTGGAAAGTGTGAAGACACAGTGGTGAGTGAGAGAAGGTATGGGGCAGGTGTGATAGTTACTGAAAGAGGCACAGGTAGCTTGGGTACTGATAGAAGGGGGGTAGCTGCAGGCATAATAGGTGGTGATAAAAAGGGAGCTGTACATACCATGGGTACTGAGAGAAGAGCTGCAGGTGTGTTGAGTGTTGGGAGAAGGGGGGGGGGGGGGTTCAGACACCTTGAGTGCTGAGAGGACTGCAGGTGTGGTAATTGCGGGGAGAAGGGTGACAGCAGGCACCTTAAGTGACAAGATAAGGAGGGCTGCAGGCACAATGGGTAGTGAAAAAGGGGTCTGTAAGTACATTGGGTACAAAGAGAAGGAGGCTCCATCTGCATGGTGGGTGAAGATGGATATTGAGATGCAGGTACAGTGAGTGCTATGAGAAAGAGGGGTTGCAGGTGTGGTGCGCGCTGGGAGATAGGAGTAGGAGTGCAGGAGTAATTGGAGAAGGGGAACTGCTGGTGTGATGGGTGCTAAGGGAAGGGGGCTGCAGGCATGGTGGATGCTGAGGGAAGGGAGGCTGCATAAGCAGTGAGTGCTGAGAGAATGGGGGGGGGGGGCTGCAAGTGTGTGGGTGCTAAGAGATGGGGGCAAGGGTGCAGGTACAATCGGTAATGAGAGAATGGGGGGGAGGATGCAGGTGCTAAGGTGGTGAGATAAGGGGGATTGCAGACACAGTGGGTGCTGAGAGAAGATGAGTTGCAGGTGCTGTACATGCTAGGAGAAGGTGGGAGAGGGCTTGGGTATGATTTGAGACTAATCAAAAGATACCCAACATGATGGAGAATATTTACAGGGAGATGTATAAAAACAATGACCCGGATTCACAGACAGCGGCGCACATTTATGCCGCCGTAGCATATCTCCTGTACACTACGCCGACGCAGCGCAGAGAGGCAAGCACTGAATTCACAAAGCCAGTGCTCCCAAAACTGCCCTGGGTTTCCTAGGCGTAAGCCGTCGTAGCTGGAAGTGGGCGTGAGCCTTGCAAATGAGGCGTGACCCCATGCAAATGATGGGCCGGGCGCCAGACAGATACGTCCCGTGGACACATCCCAGTGCGCATGCTCAGAATCACGTCGGAACTACTCCCTAAGATACGTCCGATCACTGCCTACGGTGTGAACATAACCTACGCTCAGCCATATTCACGTCCAACGTAAACTATGTAAAATACGCTGGCTTGTGTTCCCTGGTGCAGCCCTTTGCATGGATGCTGCTGAATTACACCTCCTTTATGGGGCATAACTTTACGCCGGACGTATGACTTTACATGCACTGCGTTGGGCGCATGTACGTTTGTGAATCGCCGTATCTCCCTCATTTGCATATTTGAATAGAAAATCAATGGGAGCGCCAAATGCGTCCAGCGTAAATA
Source organism: Rana temporaria (assembly GCF_905171775.1). NCBI lineage: Eukaryota > Metazoa > Chordata > Amphibia > Anura > Ranidae > Rana > Rana temporaria. The sequence continues at coordinate 469,126,482 of NC_053489.1, read as the reverse complement.
TGCGCCCACTCTATGCCGGTGTAGGCAAGTCACGTCGGTGGGATGAAGCCTGTTTTTAGGCGTATCTTAGTTTGTGGACCCGGCGCATAGATACGACGGCGCATATTTGCACTTACGCTGCGTATCTGGAGATACGTCGGCGCAAGTGCTTTGTGAATCCGGGCCAATATATATATATATATTAGGGCTGTTACTGATCAAAAATTTTCTGTTCGATTAATCGTTTTGTTTTTTAATCGATTAATTGACTAATTTCGATTAATTATAACGCACATACAGATCCAACTACTTTTAGCTGATCTCCTTGCAGGCGGATTCCCAATGCAGCTACCAACAACTGGAAAAATGGAGAGCAGGATACAAAAAACACACAAAGGCAGCGCTCGATGGGAATAGCATTAAAACTTTTATAGTCTTCAAGTAGGTAACCAAATAAATATTGCACTGGAGATAAAATCGATGTAGCTACATAAACTGTAAAAATGGTGCGAGTAATACCAAACGGTACCAAAAGCAGTCATAAAAACATGTAGCTAAGTATGATGCTGGTATAAAAATGTGTACAACAATACCACTGCTGAATCCAGATGAGGAGAGGTTAACATCAGTCTGTCGGCATGTAGATGTCCCATGAAGGGAACTATCACAACTCCCAGTGGATGGTTGTAGAATCCCAGGTTGATAGAGGGAAGTGTAACAGCCCTTGCGTGTGGCAGATAGTAAGGTCCCGCCAGCATGCAGATATGAAGGCACAGGAAAGGAGCCCTTCAGATGGACACGGCAAGCCCCGCCGGTGTCCGTGACGTTACTGGATCTCCGACGGAACTCCCTGAAGGCCCAGAAGCCGGCGGAGAGGTGAGTACCAATCAAAAGAATTTTAATTGATCAAAAAGATTTTGATCGATCAAAAAAATTAAAGATTAATCGATGAATTAAAAGTTAATTTGCACAGCCCTAATATATATATATATATATATATATATATATATATATATATATATATATATACACAGCCCTCAAAATTTTCACATGCCTACTTACATTTTGCGAGGGCAATGAGGGCTGGCGAGCGTGAGCACAGGTGAAGCGGCATAGAGGGACACAGGTAGGCTGCATTGTTGGGCATAGGTTAGGCTGCATTGCTGAGCACAGGTGAGGCTGCACTGATGGGCACTGATAAAGTTGTTGTTAATATTTATTTTTGTAACTTAATTCTGCATAACACATTTAAGTGTAATTTCATGATATAATTTATGAGGGCGTGTTTAGGAGTGGAATTAGGGGCAGGGCAGGGTCGGTGTGGTAACTGGTGGTGAGTAACCCTTAAGGCCTGGCTAGTAGCTCAGGACTTGAAATTTTGTGCCCTGTCTATATATATATATACTAGCTGAATACCCGGCGTTGCCCGGTCTTCCTATCTTAACCTTTTGGGGAGGAAAATCATAGTAATATAAATATACCCATCTTTTATATAAGGGTGTAGGTAAGGGTTAATTTAACTGTCATATATTTTTATTTGGCATATAAGTAATATGTGTACCAGGTATTATTGAAATATCTCCAGGCATACAGAAGTTATGTGGGAACATACATTTCCCATTGATTTGCATGGGACTTTAAACAAAAACCCCGACCCTCACAAATGGGGGTAGTTAAGGGATAAATTAACTATCCTATAGTTTAAGTGGACATATAAGTAACATGTGACCAAGTGTTATCGAAATATCTACAGCCGTTTGGAAGTTATGAAGTAACATGTATTTCCCATAGAGTTGAATGGGACTTTAAAGGAAAACCCCGACCATGGCAAATGGGGGTGGGTAAGGGTTAAACCACCTATCCTATGTTTGTTGCTGACACATAAGTAACATGTGTGCCAAGTTTCATGTTAATATCTTTAGCCGTTTGGACGTGATGCTGGAACATACATACACACACACGTTGAGTTTTATATATATAGATTATGTACAGATATCAGAATATATACAGAGAATATATTGACATATGCATACAATTTACAGCACAGGTGTCAAACACACCTGGCCATTTCATGAAACCCTCGCACCTCTCCTGCAGCTGGAGAGCTCCATCCCTCCTCTGGTCCTACCACAGACCCTGTACTTTCTGCTTTCAAGCAATGCATCCAGCTTCCCAGCAGCAGCATAAGGAAAGGGGGGTGCACTGTGATGTAAGGGAGAGTGGGGGACTCAACTTCTGATGGTGGGGTGGCTCTTGACATTTAATGTAAAGGAGAGGGGATGCGCTGGACATCTAATCTTACAGATTCAACCGGCCCTTTTGAGGGCAATCATAATGCTGATGCGGCCCACAATGAAATTGAGTTTGACACCCCTTATTTACAACAATAGGAGGACTGGCATCACCTCTGTATGTAGCAGCTGTGTGTATATAATTTATATGTCAGGTGTACAATGAAGTGTATAGAGAGTTATGATGGGTCTATGCAATCCTCATGTACCAGAATTCCTTGGTACCTCATGCTCAGGCACTCTCTCCTGGTATCCCCTGTGTATTACCCTGCTCTAATTAGTTTGTTAGGGTAGTTTTTGGCTTCACTGTAGGCAGTGGATCACTGATCTACTGTTTTGTCTGGTCAGGGTTTTCTTAGCTGGGTGCTTGATTCCTCGCACCTGCTTCTGGGAGAAGCTTCCATAATTTAGGGCAGGTAGTCAAAAAAACAGTATGAATATTTATCATGGCTGCCCCAGCCAATCCCCGAAAGGAGGCTTCCAGAAGGTGTCTGGGGATGTGATAAATGTTTGAAAGGCCTTTCTTGAGTGTTCTCTCCATCTCCATGGAGGGTTCCAGTTCTCCTGGGCCTGCTGCCCCTGGGAGATAGCTAGTGAGACACAAACCTGGTCAGTCAAACCCAAGGCAAAATCATCGACCACATCCCATATGCGATTTTTCTGGAGTGTGCCCTGCAAAGAGTGCTGGATCAGGCCGTAGATAAGCATGAAGAGGAAGAGTTGTGCTCATCATCACCACCAGAAGCAGCCTTGATGTCGTCGATTGCTGGACCTGTGGCAACGCACAGTGAGTGAGTGAGAAACTTATACAGCGCAGCAACATGCGAACTGAATCGCCTCTGGGCGATCGTTGTCCCTTTCTCCTTTGTCCTCGAAAGAGATGGGTTTTGATCTTTCTCCTAAAGGCCAAGTGATTCTCCTACAACCGAATGCTGGTTGGTAAAGCGTTCCATAGTCTAGGTCCTTGGGCCGCAAATCTTCTTTCTGAGAGAGAGGAGTCTGAAGAAGAGGAGTCAGAGAAGGAAGGTGGCTTTGAGGAAGTGGAAGACCAACCATAGCAGGCATCCCAGGGGGCTTGTTGTCACCTTTCAGGGACCCTTGGTGTTGTACGTGGCTGGGTGGAGGAAGAGACATTCAACGACGTCAGTGAGGACAAGGAACGGGACATGGCTAGCTTGGTATCCAACCTTGTGTAAATGGGGAGTTTGCGGTTGTGCAAATGGACTGTTTGCGGTTGTTTGCTGTGCGTTAAACGGGGAGTTTGTTTGAGGATGAATTTTTGCGCCAAAATAGTGTGGAACATATAAACTCAACTTAAAATAAAAAATATATATAATATAAAGCTGCTCCCCTAAAAATATAAGAGGACAAAACCTTGTTAGATTTTAGTGAATGAGTGATAGGTAGGGGGCGCTAGTTTAACAAATTAGTGTCTTAGCTAAATGACAAAAATAGTGTTAGACAATGAATCTAATCGATAAGTGATAGCAATTACAAAAATCATGTGATATCAATTAAAAAATAAACAAACACATATCAATCAAAACTAAATTGCAAAGACCTAGTTAGATCAATAGTGAAAGAAAAAAGATTCACGAGAGAACCTCTATTAAAGAGTGATGTGCTCCCAAAACCAAAAATCAAGAAAAAATTTAATCTTTTAGTGATAATGATAATGTCCATAAATTTCTGTAGTAGTGGTAAACCACTAAAAAATAAAATAGTGAATCTTGCAATGGACCAGAAAAAAAACACATGCAATCTTCTCATGAACAGCAGTGCTTCAAAATCCTTCCACCAAATCCGCAAAACGACACCCAAAAGTGTAAATAATAAATGCGCTTACCAAAGCGCTTTGACTCCTTTAGCTAAAAAGAGAGTCAAACACGCTTGTGCAGTTGTTAATGTCTGCAAACATATAGTGCGTCCTCCAGTGGTTGACACAGGCAAATCTTCTCCCAGTAATCTCAGGAATGGAATACAAAACAGAAAAACTCCATAGTGCAACCGGTTTTTATTTAAAAAATAATAAAACAAATCATGGGCCAAGTGGCCACTTACATTAAAAGGTGCCCATCCCGGCACTGGGTCTGCGGGCCTTTGAATAGAGGAGGTAACACCTCAGTTTGCGTGCGGCGTGTGTCTCCTCTCGCCTCGCCAGCTCACAAGGGTCGGATGATGGGGGTAAGTAAAAAGCGTGACCAGGCGTACCCCCATCATCTGATCCGGCCCGGGATGGGCACCTTTTAATGTAAGTGGCCACTTGGCCCATGATTTGTTTTATTATTTTTTAAATAAAAACCGGTTGCACTATGGAGTTTTTCTGTTTTGTATTCCATTCCTGAGATTACTGGGAGAAGATTTGCCTGTGTCAACCACTGGAGGACGCACTATATGTTTGCAGACATTAACAACTGCACAAGCGTGTTTGACTCTCTTTTTAGCTAAAGGAGTCAAAGCGCTTTGGTAAGCGCATTTATTATTTACACTTTTGGGTGTCGTTTTGCGGATTTGGTGGAAGGATTTTGAAGCACTGCTGTTCATGAGAAGATTGCATGTGTTTTTTTTCTGGTCCATTGCAAGATTCACTATTTTATTTTTTAGTGGTTTACCACTACTACAGAAATTTATGGACATTATCATTATCACTAAAAGATTTAATTTTTTCTTGATTTTTGGTTTTGGGAGCACATCACTCTTTAATAGAGGTTCTCTCGTGAATCTTTTTTCTTTCACTATTGATCTAACTAGGTCTTTGCAATTTAGTTTTGATTGATATGTGTTTGTTTATTTTTTAATTGATATCACATGATTTTTGTAATTGCTATCACTTATCGATTAGATTCATTGTCTAACACTATTTTTGTCATTTAGCTAAGACACTAATTTGTTAAACTAGCGCCCCCTACCTATAACTCAAACGGGGAGTTTGGTCTGTCACTGTGAACCCTAACCCTAACCCTGTTACAGACAGGGTTAGGGTTACAGATAGGGTTAGGGTTATAGATAGGGTTAGGGTTAGGGTTACAGATAGGGTTAGGGTTAGGGTTACAGACAGGGTTAGGGTTAGGGTTACAGATAGGGTTAGGGTTACAGACAGGGTAAGGGTTACAGACTGTAATCCTAACCCTAACCCTATCTGTAACCCTAACCCTGTCTGTAACCCTAACCCTATCTGTAACCCTAACCCTATCTGTTACCCTAACCCTAACCCTGTCTGTAACCCTAACCCTAGCCCTTACACTACCTGATCGATACAACATCATACCTGATGTTTTAAAGCACGTTATTCCAAACAATTTATGAATGTTAGGTGATTTATGCCCTTTATGGATTAAAAACGGACTCTGCGACAACTACGTAATTTTCCATGGGAGTTTTGCCATGGATCCCCCTCCGGCATGCCACAGTCCAGGTGTTAGTCCCCTTGAAACAACTTTTCCATCACTATTGTGGCCAGAAAGAGTCCCTGTGGGTTTTAAAATTCGCCTGCCCATTAAAGTCTATGGCGGTTCGCCCGGTTCGCCCGTTCGCGAACATTTGCGAAAGTTCGCCGTTCGCGAACCAAAAGTTTTAGGTTTGCGACATCACTAGTGGCAGACAGCTCCTTGGATGTTGTGAGTAAACTCAAGACTCAAAATAGTGCAGCACAGCCTTAAAGTGATTAATCAGTGAATCACATCAGATATATTTAAATCCAATAGCAATACTACTTTTTACTCCTGCGTGCAAGAGACCTTAGTTATCACTGTTAAGCACTTCATTACTGGGCAATTAAACCCCCTTCGTGCCCAGACCAATTTTCAGCTTTCAGCGCTGACGCATTTTGAATGACAATTGCGCGGTCATACAACACTGTACCTAAATTAAATTTTTATCATTTTTTCCCCACAAATAGAGCTTTCTTTTGGTGGTATTTGATCACCTCTGCAATTTTTATTTTTTGCGCTATAAACATAAAAAAACAGAAAATTTTGAAAAAAAACACAATATTTTTTACTTTTTGTTATAATAATACCCCAATTTAAAAAATAAAATAAAAATTCCCTCGGTTTAGGGCGATACGTATTCTTCTACATATTTTTGTTAAAAAAAATCGCAATAAGCGTATATTGATTGGTTTGCGCAAAAGCGCCTACAAAATAGGGGATAGATTTATGATTTTTTTTTTTTTTTTTACTAGTAATGGCGGCGATTTGCGTTTTTTTTTGTCAGGCCTGCGATATTGCGGCGGACGTATCGAACACTTTTGACACAATTTTGGGACCATTCACATTTATACAGCGATCAGTGCTATAAAAATGCACTAATTACTGTATAAATGTGACTGGCAGTGAAGGGGTTAACACTAGGGGGTAAGGAAGGGGTTAAATGTATTCCCTGGGTGTGTTCTTACTGTTTGGGGGAGGGGACTGACTGGGGGAGGTGACCGATGCTGTGTCCCTATGTAAAGGGACACAGATCGGTCTCCTCTCTCCCTGACAGCACGTGGAGTTCTGTGTTTACACACAGAGGTCCACGTCCTGCTGTGTCACCGACGATCGCGGGTGTCTGGTGGACATCGCGCCTGCCAGGCACACGCATCGGCTCCCGAGCGATGCGCCGGGCACGTTGTTTCCCCGCTGCGCGCCCCCAGCGGCGCGCACGGGGAACAACAACAACAGGACATTCAGGGACGTCCACCCGGCACTTGAGAGCCACGCTGTGGACGTCTTTCGTCCATAGCGCGGATCCCAAGTGGTTAATATATTTTACATGCAGTTCCTCATATTTGCAGCGAAAATACTGCCCACATTTTTTACTGATTTGAAATTAAATGCATTGGGGTGGATTCAAGAAGCAATTGCGCCTGTGTAACCATAGGTTACAAAGCGCAATTTCTTACTTGCCGCGGCATAACGAGTGCTCCTGATTCAGGAACCTCGTTACACCGACTGCAGCCTAAGATCTGCGTGGCGTAAGGCTCTTATGCCTGCATATCTTATGCTGCATTCTTGCGATGGCCGCTAGGTGGCGTTCTCGTTGTGCTCAGCGTATAGTATGCAAATTGCATATTAACACCGATTCACAATGTTGCCCGAGCCCTGCGTACGCAATTTACGTCGTTTACGTACGGCGGTTTTCGCGCAAGGCTGCCCCTGTTATTAGCAGGGGCAGCCCATGTTACGTATACCCGTCGTTCCCGCGTCGAGAAATTAGAATTTTACGTAGTTTGCGTAAGTGAATCGTGAATGGCGCTGGACGCCATTCACGTTCACTTTGAAGCAAATGACGTCCTTGCGACGTCATTTGCCGCAATGCACGTCGGGAAAGTTTCCCGACGGAGCATGCGCTCTACGATCGGCGTGGGAACGCGCCTAATTTAAATGATTCCCGCCCCCTACGGGATCATTTAAATTGCGTGCTCTTGCGTCGGGCATTTTGCCGGCGCGCCCGCGCAATTTACGGAGCTTCTGCTCCGTGAATCGAGGGCAGAGCAAAAAAATTGCGGGGGCGCAGGGCAAAATCGTTGCCCTGCGCCTCCGTAATAAATGCGCAAGTCTCTTTGAATCTGGCCCATTGTTGTTATGGAACAACACACCAAGCTGCGTAAAGATCAGTAATACAATGTTAAGTACAGAACCGTAAAACAAAAAACTAAAATTTTACATTTCAGCACAGTAATGTATGCGCATATGCGCATTTCCAGGTCTTTAGGCAGGTTTATGCGAGTATAAATGAGTGTATTACAACAAGGGCAATGAAGAATTTTACTCATTTATATGCTTACGCACCTATACTCAACGTTACTCAAGGTCTTTACACACACTTTTTTAACTCAGGGACTTTCTGTCAACAACTAAATTATAACGCCTTGTGCAAGGGGCCTTTTACACGTTGTATACCAGGAGACATATAAATCATCTGTTAGTCACAGCACTACAACAATCATACGGTAAGTGAATAGATGAACAATTGATATGTAAGCTTTGCCATCCCAGCATGATCTGAAAACCTTTGCAGTTCCAGCTGTGGATCTAACTACACCATATTACCAAAAAGTATTGAGACACGTGCCTTTACACGCACATGAACTTTAATGGCATCTCAGTCTTAGTCCGTATGGTTCATATTGAGTTGGCCCACGCTTGGCAGCTATAGCAGCTTCAACTCTTCTGGGAAGGCTGTCTACGAGGTTTAGGGTTGTGTCTATGGGAATGTTTGACCATTTTTCTAGAAGCGCATTTGTGAGGTCAGGCACTGATGTTGGACAAGGAGGTCTGGCTTGCAGTCTCTGCTCTAATTCATCACAAAGGTGTTCTATCAGGTTGAGGCCAGGACTCTGTGCAGGCAAGTCAAGTTCCTCCACCACCCCAAACTCACTCATCCGTGTCTTTATGGACCTTGCTTTGTGCACTGGAACAAATTATTTGGTGGGGGGGGGGTGAGGGGGTATTATGGTATGGGGTTGTTTTACAGGGGTTGGGCTTGGCCCCTTAGTTCCAGTGATGGGAACTCTTAAGGCATCAGCATACCAAGACATTTTGGACAATTTCATGCTCCCAACTTTGTGGGAACAGTTTGGGGATGGCCCCTTCCTGTTCCAACATGATTGCGCACCGGTGCACAAATCAAGGTCCATAAAGACATTGATGAGCGAGTTTGGGGTGGAGGAACTTGGCTGGCCTGCACAGGTAATATAGTGTATTACATTCCCATTGGCAATTCATAGTTAGTCTTTTGTGATACTGCCATTCACAAAACCAAATCTACTCTTGTATAGAATATAAATATATAGGCCCAGATTCTCATACATTCGCGCTGCTCCTGGGCAGCGTAATATATGAGCTCTACGTTACACCGCCGCAGGTCTACAGGTTTACATCCTGATTCTCAGAACACTTACCTGTAAACTTGCGGCGGTGTAGCGTTAGATTGCTTGGCGCAAGCCCGCCCAATTCAAATGGGGCGGGCACCATTTAAATAAGGCGCGCTCCCGCGCCGAGCGTACTGCGCATGCTCCGTCGGGTAAATTACCCGACGTGCATTGCGCTAAATGACGTCGCCCCGACGTCATTTGCCTAGATGTATACGTACGTCTTACGCAAACGACGTAATTTTTATTCAATTCGACGCGGGAACGACGGCCATAGTTAACATTGGTTGCGCCTGCTAATTAGCAGGGGCAACCTTACGCGTCGGGTACGCTACGCAAACGACGTTAATTTGCTGCGTCGACCTCGCGTATGTTCGGGAATCGCCGTACTTACCTCATTTGCATAGACGACGGGGAAAAGCGACGATGCGACACCTAGCGGCGGGAAAAAAAATTACTTTTAAGATCTGACAGCGTAATAGCCTTACGCTTGTCAGATCTAATGGGTACCTATGCGAAACTGATTCTGAGAATCAGTCGCATAGATACCCGGGGCCAGATGAGGTGTTACGACGGCGCTAATGGTGTTGCGCCGTCGTAACGCCTTTGAGAATCTGGCCCATAGAATTTTAAAGCTCCACGCAAACATTCAATTTAACCAGAAGTGCAATATTTACAGTTGCCAAATGTGATACATTTACCTATATGTCTCAGTTTACTGCTCCCTGCTAGCCAGGTTATTGATGTGCTAATGTCCCCTCACTATTTCTAAAGGTTAATTGATCTATTGTGTTGTGTGAAGGAGAGCTGGGTTTAAGTGGCTTGTGTTAATTATTCTGATTGCTTCATTGTGGTAATTATCTCTCTATATGCGGGGTCGAGCGGTCTGGTTGATGTATTCAGTACAGCTAGTGCTCAGCGTCATTGATGTCATTGTCTAAAGAAAATGTGTTTCAGCATCGGCCCCGTCGTGTCTACCTAGTCATCTGTATGGAAGCCCCAGTGTGAGGGGGGCGGAGATTTGTCATTGTAACAGTTTTGGAAATGACATATAAGCTGTGTGTGTTATAACATTAAAGTCTGTGTTGTTCAAGCAGTAAGCTGGTCTCATGTGTGGCTTTCTGGGCGATTCCAGGGATATCCCTCCTCGTGGAATATTGGGGTGATTTTCGTTATGGGAAGAAGGGAACGTTGACGGGGATATCATACCGATACCGTCACAATTGGTTGGTAGCAGTGGGATTTTTCCCTTCTATTCCCCTTCACACCCGGATTCCAAGCAGACACTGGAAGAACTACTGGAAGTTCGTGGAAGGATTGCTAGCAACAAAACCAAGCGGGTCATCATAGCAGAATCAATGGAGCTAGACCAGGAGGACGGGATTGCAGCAACGCCAGCAGTACAAGAGATGGAGACACCAGTGATTCAGGAGGAGGAATCGCCAGCCAACAAGCTAATGAGAGAGAAGCTAGCGTGGTTCGGCCCGAACCCAACGCCAGATGTGGTACTGAAAGTGATGGACCTGTTAGCGAAGGAGGCTAAAGAAATAAGAGACGCGGAGCTACAGAAGGCTAAACAAATAAGGGACGCAGAACTACAGAAGGCTAAACAAATAAGAGACGCAGAGCTACAGGAGGATAAACAAATAAGAGACGCAGAACTACAGAAGGCTAAACAAATAAGAGACGCAGACCTACAGAAGGATAAACAAATAAGGGACGCAGAACTACAGAAGGATAAACAAATAAGGGACGCAGAACTACAGTTAAAACTGGCAGCAGTCCAACAAGCAGCCGCACATTCTCCAAACAGTGAGTACAGCACAGCAGACGCAAGGAAGATTCCGTTTAGCGCTTTTAAAGCTTTTGATGAAAAGGACTGTGAGATTGATAACTTCCTGGCGGATTTTGAGCGACAATGTAACCTGCACCGAATAGCTAGAGGAGACTGGGTTGCAATATTGTCAGGCAAACTGTCAGGCAAAGCTTCTGATGCTTTCCGGACTGTGCCAGATCAGGATATCCATAGCTACGCCAGCGTTAAAGAAGTGCTCCTGGCTCGTTATGCAGTAACCCCAGAGTCCCACCGACAGAAGTTCAGGGACTCACGCAAAACCACGAAAGACTCTTATGCGGAATGGGCATGCCAATTGTCCCGGTCGGCCTCTAACTGGGCTAACAGCAGCCAGGCCACCACCGCAGAGGACATTTTGCAACTAATGCTCCTGGAGCAATTTTACAATCACATCCAGACGGACGTCAAAGATTGGGTGAGAGATCGCAGGCCCATGACTCTACCAGAGGCCGCGAAGTTGGCGGATGAATATGCAGATACTCGCAAGACGAACCAGGTCACACCACAGGAACAACCTCCACCACAAACGGTGCCCTCACACCCACCAACCGCTAGATACCAACCTCCTAACAGACCGGTGACATCTAGCCCTCGCTATCATCGCCAGGAGGGCAACGAACAACGCTGCTTCCGGTGCAAACAGCTGGGTCACTTCAAGCAGAATTGCCCCATGAATGACAACACCAGGTCAAATTGGTCTCAACCTGGGTACCGCCCACCAGCAGCAGCCCATTGTGTAGACTCGACTTGGGATCCAAAGGAGCTGGGTCAGGAAGAACCATTGGGCACCCCTTACGAAGCCCTCATGGTACAATCTGTTATTACGGACAACAGGGAACACCATTGTCAGCTGGTCATGGGCGACAGCCCTGAGCCGGAGGGGCCCTGGAGGGAGCTGGGCAGAAAGAGGCACCGCCGGCCACCCTTCAAGAAGAAGAGGTCCTGGAAGCCGTATAACAAGCTGACCTGGGAGGAGAAGAAGCGACTGGAGGAGAGGGAGTCGCAGCGGGCGTCCCAGATGCGTGCCGAGATGTTCGCCAAGGGCCCACCGATGGCCCCTTACACCACCACCCAGTTCCTGATGATGAAGGACCATGTGGAGAGCCTGCAGGACATGAGCAAGCAGGAGCTGATCCGTGAGTACATAGAGCTGGAGGAGTGCATAAGCCGCATGGAGGAGGAGAACAACCACCTGAGGTCACAGCAGCATGAACTGGAGATGGAGCTGGAGAAGCTCCAAGAGGAGAACCGGCGGCTGCGGAGGGAGCAGGGGGTGGCTGACCTTATGGGGCTCTGATTCCCCTCCCCCCCCCCCCGGACTCTGAGCACCAGTGCTACAGCATTTCAACAAATATAACTTTTTCTTTTTATGAATCTCCTGGGATTGTCACTTCAGAGCCATAACCTGCCCCCTCCCATAGCGGGACACCTAGACGGCGGCGCACAGACCCATTCGCTGTCTTCACACTGACTTCTGGTGACTTTGCAGATCGCACAAAGACTTGGGGACTGACCGGCGTGTGATCTGACGACCCGGTGACATACCTGAGTCTGAAGCAGTTGCCAAGGGAGGTCAGTCATGCCAAACGGAGTTAACCTCTTACTAATAGCTCTGAACCCGTCAACCCTACTGGACCAGGGAAGGTCCAACCGGGTTTGCCGGAGCAGGGAGCAAAAGGGGGGCCATTGTGATACATTTACCTATATGTCTCAGTTTACTGCTCCCTGCTAGCCAGGTTATTGATGTGCTAATGTCCCCTCACTATTTCTAAAGGTTAATTGATCTATTGTGTTGTGTGAAGGAGAGCTGGGTTTAAGTGGCTTGTGTTAATTATTCTGATTGCTTCATTGTGGTAATTATCTCTCTATATGCGGGGTCGAGCGGTCTGGTTGATGTATTCAGTACAGCTAGTGCTCAGCGTCATTGATGTCATTGTCTAAAGAAAATGTGTTTCAGCATCGGCCCCGTCGTGTCTACCTAGTCATCTGTATGGAAGCCCCAGTGTGAGGGGGGCGGAGATTTGTCATTGTAACAGTTTTGGAAATGACATATAAGCTGTGTGTGTTATAACATTAAAGTCTGTGTTGTTCAAGCAGTAAGCTGGTCTCATGTGTGGCTTTCTGGGCGATTCCAGGGATATCCCTCCTCGTGGAATATTGGGGTGATTTTCGTTATGGGAAGAAGGGAACGTTGACGGGGATATCATACCGATACCGTCACACCAAAGAAGATCAGAAGTCCTTATCTGAATGGTGTACTGACTCACTATAATAATCTCGTCTTAAACAGATTCCAATCCAGGGCACCATTGTGACTCAGGCTTTTCCTTGCAAGAGAATGAGAAATAAGTTAAGCAGCTTTAAGGTATTAGTCTGATAGTTTGACAGATGGCAACATAGAGTACAACCTAATTGTAACACGTAGATGTACCCAGGGTTATCACTATCAACAATTTTCAGAGAAACATTTACACTCTACAAAAGCAACAGAAATGTAATTTGCAAGTCATTTCACTAGAGTAGATCAGCTGCGGAAAATAAATGAAGGATGGCCATATAATCTCTTCCGAAGGATAATAGCAATGCCATCCCGCAGATCCTAAATTAAAGTACCTACAGTGTAGTCTAATTGGAAATATGTGACACCAGCCAAAGTTATTGCTCTATTTCTATAGTTGATGAGGTCGCTTAAGTTTTGTAAGCTTACCTGAATTATCCAAAACAATCAAAGATGCTGCAGTATTTGTATTATATATGGACTCTTAACCTAGTTAATGTATGGGCTCCTAGAGCTTATTTTTTTAAATCTACGGCCTGGATTTACATACATCGGCGCATATTTATGCCGCCGTAGCGTATCTTTTTTACACTACGCCGTAGCAGTGCGGAGAGGCATGCACTGTATTCCGAAAGCCATTGCTTACCAAGATGCACCAGCGTAACGTATTTTCGAAGGCGCAGGCCAGCGTAAGTGTAAGTGGGCGTGACCCCATGCAAATGATGGTCCGAGCGTGTCGCAGTGGTTTATCTTAAACGGCGCATGCGCCGTGACGTGGACGCATGTCCCGCTCCCCTCTGCACATGCTCACAACTACGCCTGGCGTAACCCCTAAGATACGCCGGCCCACCGCCTACGCCCAGAGCATAAATACGCCCAGACATCCGCCCGTCGAGCGCAAAAGTACACCAACAGCATTTGGTGTTAAGGACTTTTTTGTGTTTTCTTTGAGCGATGTCTGCTCTTGTGACTGAGAGGTAGAGGAGGAAAAATAATTTTAGCCCGGAGGAGAAGGCAATCGTGATATCTGCCATCTCCAGGTACAACGTGTACCTCCATGGGGCACAGAGTGGCACGACCAGCAAGGTCAGGAAGGAGGAGATCCTCCAGGAGATCGCCATGCAGGTCAATGCCCTTGGACATGAGCGGAGGACCTCAAGGGACATTTGCAAAAAGATCAACGACCTGCGTCGTCTGGTCAAAGAGAAGCTGGCCAAGGTGAGGAGGCACGCCAGGGGCACGGGAGGCGGACCAGCCACTACCATCAGGCTCACTGCCGATGAGGAGGTGGTTGCCAGGTGCCTGGAGAGTGAGCAGGTGGAGGGCCTGGAGGGCTATGACTCCATTGATCAGGCCTTGAGGACAGGTAAGTGTGTTTTTTCCCCTATCCGGTGTGTAGCATGTGAGGGGGTGCAAGGGAACATGTGACAAGTGTGTGGGTCCACCAACATGTGAATGCTTTGTGTCATCCACAGATGTGCTGGAGGGAGCGGGCCCGTCGTCAGCTGCTGGACCACCCATGCCATCCTCGGAGGAGTGTGCCCACACCTCTCCTCTAGAGGAAGTTGTGGAGGAGCAAGTGGACCTTCAGGAAGGTGTATACCTCGAGGAGCAGATCCCCATCCCTGGACCCTCCCAAACCTCCTCCTCCATCAGGGGAAGCCCCTCACCCTCCTCCTCCATCAGGGGAATCCCCTCACCCTCCTCCTCCATCAGGGAAACCCCCTCAGGGTCCACCCTCATCAGGGAAACCCCCTCAAGGGCCTCCCCGTACAGACTGCCCCAAGCCTCTCCTGCCCCCAGGAAGGCTACAAGGAAGACAAGGGGTGTTCCTGAATCCCTCCAGGAAAATCTTGCGAGGGACCAGGCCCGCCAGACCCGCCATATGGGTGCTATAGCCGGGCAACTGTGCCGTGTGGCAGATAGCCTGGCCTCCTCGGCCCAGATAAATGACAGCCTGCAGGATGTCAGTGGTAACTGCGCTGCTCTGGTCACCTGCGTTGGTGAGCTGCAGGCCACAACAGCAGGCCTCGTGGCAGAGGTAAAGAGCCTGGCAGTGGCTGTAAAGGCCAATACTGCTGCCATTGAGGCGGAGGGGAGGCAGACGAGGCGCCACCAGCGCCACAACACCACCCGCCAGCTGCGGATGCAGGCGCAGACTAATGCGTTCCTCACCCGCATTGCCCTGGCGTTGGAGGGCAGGCAGCCAGCACCTGCCAGGAGTGGCAGACCTGGGGATGATCCTCCTCCAGATGCAAAGGCCCACCAAACCGAGGCTCCCCCCAGGCAACTGAGGAGCCGGAGCCGTGGCACCATGCGTGGCCCATGACAGGGCAAATGAGTGCCTTTTTTTTTTGCTCAGGTTATTAGCTTTTTTCTTTTGGAGTGTCGTGCACAGAGGGATGTGCCGGCCTCCAGTAAGGGCATGCCATGTCGGTCAATGGCATGAACCCTTTTTGTTTTTTTGTACTGTATGCACACGGTCAGTAGTGCAGGCTACAGTGTGACTGGTGTGTGAATGTGTGGGTGACATGCCTGCCAGCAAGGTGTGTCACCCTGGGTCGTCGGGGAGAGGTTATCCCCACGACCATGTGAATGTGGTATGAATGGACAGTAACACCATTGGGGCCTTGGCGTGGTGTTGCTGCTCCCAAGTCCTGCATGGTGGATTTGGGCTAATCCAATGTGAGGTGGATGTGGTGTGTGTAAGCACAGGACCCCAGATGGCAAGCCCCCTTTTTTTTTATTTTTTAGAAAAAAAAAATTGGATATTTTTTAATTTCTTTTTTTAATCTTTTTAGTTCCTTTTTTTCTATATATTTTTCTTTAGTTCGTCTTTCTCAATTCGCGGAAGCACCCCCCAGGCCCATGCCTGAAGCTGTGTAAGGGGCCCCATAATTCCTGATGGCGGCCCTGCCTGGCATGTTGGCATACAGATGTGCTGTCCTGCAAGTGTGGTTGCTCAGCTCGTCCGTAACGGTGCTGCTGCAGCTGCTCTCCAGCTGACCTGTGCAGGTCTGGTGCTGAGTTACACCTGCTTTATGTGGAATAATTTTACGCCGGACGTTGAACTTACACGCACCGCGCGTAGCCTGCACCAGGGCGCACATACGTTCGTGAATCGCAGTATCTCCCTCATTTGCATACTTGAATAGGAAATCAATGGGAGCGCCAGATGCGTCCAGCGTAAATATGCGTCCATGATACGCCGGCGTAGGAAAGTTACGTTGGTCGGAAGAAGCCTATTTTCAGGCGTATCTAGTTCTGATACGACGGCGCACATTTACACTTATGTGGCGTATCCCGAGATACGTCGGCGTAAGTGTTACGTGAATCCGAGCCTAAGTGTATAAATTCTAGTAGCTTTATGTATATTTAAGCCAATTGCGGCTGGTGTCTTTTTCTTTTGGGGGGGCGGCAAACAACCACCCCCCGGTCGGTTGGTCGGCGGCAACTCCCCCTCGGAAGGGTGGTCAGGACATCAAAGCCCCGCACTTATCCCATCTAGGAAGGGGCGGGCGGGTAGCGTCTCTGCGAGCTGCAGCTTTCTTTCTTCCTCCTCCTGTGCATTACAACAGCCTCCGCCGTACATCTCCCTCCTCCTCAGCATCCAATAGAATCGCCTGTCCTTTCAGCCAATCGGGAGATGGGTATCAGGACCACATTTTCTGATTAACAGAGAGGCGATTCTGTGTTAGAATAGTGAATATTCATTCGCTATTCTAACACACCTGTGTTGGCTCCGTACACAATGCTCTGTGACCAGAGCCCACCCTATTTTGAAACCACCTAGAGCCTCTGGCTCTAATCAGGGGCTTAAAAAAACACCCCGCCACTATAATTCATGCGCCTGGCATCCTGAAAGGGGCCGAATTCATGAATAGGAGGTGGCAGCGGGGATTAACCGGGCCTCCCCTGATTTAAGCTGTTATAGAGATACATGATTTGCATTTTGTTCAAGAGCATCTCTAATCTTCAGTCATTGTGGGTGTAGCCATTTTGTGAGATTTCTACAACTTTTTTTTAAGATACAGTACATACACTTTGCAATTTTTGTTCATAAACATAATTACTGTCGTCTTTTTCAACAAATTTATATACTTTTAATTAATTGTTGTGCTTATTTGTTCCTAAATATCTATGCACATTGAATGTGAAGGTTTAGATTTAAAAGAAATCTATAACAGGATGACCAGACATCCTTGTATTTGTCCCCATGGCCCAAGTGTCTCCAAGAAAAATGTTGCCTGGTAGATTACTGTAACTTACTGCTAACTAGGGATGAGCCGAACACCCCCCGATTCGGTTTGCAGCAGAACATGAGAACAGGCAAAATATGTGTTCAAACACACGAACACGAACATGAAAAATCAAAAGTGCTAATTTTAAATGCTAATATGCAAATTATTGTCATAAAAAGTGTTTGGGGACCTGGGTCCTGCCCCTCGGTTATAAAAGAGCTGTCATTCGGCCGGGAGCCTCCTATGGAGGCGGCATCGTTCTTAGCGGCAGGTTGGACTCGTGGAAGGATTACGGCGCTGGATTTTTTTTTATTAACACACTTTAAGTGTCAAGCGAAACCTTGATGTAGATATTGCACAAGCATGTTTCTCAATTGCCACTATCACATACCTCCCAACATTTTGAGATAGGAATGAGGGACACCTACTAGCAAACATATGTAGGCATAGGACACGCACCCTGCCACACACCCTTAGGCCGCGTACACACGATCGGTCAAAACCGATGAGAATGGACCGAAGTTCAGTTTCATTGGTCCAAACCGACCGTGTACACAGCCCATCGGTCTTTTGTCCTTCGGACCAAAATTTTAAAACTTGCTTTAAAATCGAACCGATGGACCGCTGACCGATCGGTCCAAACCGATGGTTAGTACACAAAAGCATCGGTTCAAAACCCGCGCATGCTCAGAATCAAGTCGACGCATGCTTGGAAGCATTGAACTTCGTTTTTTTCAGCACGTCGTTGTGTTTTACGTCACCGTGTTCTGACCCGATCGGATTTTGAACTGATGGTGTGTACACACATCAGACCATCAGGCCACTTCAGCGGTGGACCGTTGAAAACGGTCCGTCGGACCATTCTCATCGGATAAACCGGTCGTGTGTACGCGGCCTAAAAGCAGAATAAGCCAGAAAAAAAAGGTTAATTAAATCCACAAGTGCTTTTTTACTCTCCCTTTATATTGGCTATTAAAATGTACAAATGCAGCAATTTAGTATTTGGACCAAAGGATAAAGAAAAAGTCCTGCAAGCAGCATATTTGGAGCAGTTGAGGAGCGGTGTATAAACCACCGCCCCTGTCCATTCAAATCGGTTCGACAGTGGCGTTACACAGGCGCTTTTAACTCCCTTTTAACTCCTTCTAGGGGGTTAAAAGCGCCTTGATCCCACCTGAATATCGGTGCTAAAGTGCCGCTATAACAGCGGTACAGCGCTACTAAAACTAGAAGCGCTTTACCGATACCGCCCCTCCGTCCCAGTGTGAAAGAGCTCTTACTGTATATACAAAAAAAAGGTTAAACAAAGGTGAAAAGCAATACAATGTTTAAAAGACAAAAACATGACAATTGTTAATGATACCCAGTAATCTAGCTGAGGCATAGATCTATCTAAATGTAGAGAAGGGAAACTGTACCAAACAAACGTTACAGCCATTAATGGTTGAACAAAATCCCTGGCTGTTCAGATGGATATAACAAACTGGGTAAATAGTTTCCAGATCAGATTATACACTGCTGGCAAGATATCATATAAGTGACAAACATCGGAAAAAACATGAGAGGCCAACGTCACTGGATAAGTAACAATGTTCACACTGTAATGCCACTAGTTAATAATTGGTTGACTAAGCAGCTCCAGACAATTCACAAAAGCTGTGGAACTTCAGATTTATTGCAACACAGTTCACTAAGGGATAGTTGATGTAATAAGTGAACATTGCATTATTCATATGTGTCTGAAATAATATGACTGCCAGAATCAACAAGAACGTTTCATTTCCACCACAACAGTCATTGATGACTTTGTATTATATTAGGCTATATAATGAACGGTCACATGTATTTTGGTGATTTTTGCTACCTAACAAAAATGCATAAATTGTATTTTGAAACATCACAAATGCAAGCACACATCTCTGTGGATTAAGTACATTATTATTCAGGCTTCTCCATCTCTGTGCTAGCTTAGGGGGGCAGTTTGGAAACTACTCTATGAATTCAGTACCAGCACTGGCATGGCACAGGTGATTACAGTATGCTATATCACTGTGATGCTAACGTCATAAAGAGTTTCAGGAGGAACTTTACCTTTCTTGTGTGATGTTGGTCCATGCTTGCCCTGGGATTCAAATAAACATTACATTTTCATCCTTACTTATTTTTTTTCAATCAGACTATCATTTTATTGCTTTTATACACAAACAATACACACAACATACAACCCATATACTGTACATATTAAAAATACACAACGCACAGAAAAAAAAATCCAGCCAAAATTAACCCCAAAGTTCCCCCCTTCTCTCTCCCTATTGGTCATAGATTTATCTACTCCCATCTCGCCATCCATCCAAAATATCAGACCACCTTCTCCATATCTTTTCAAATTTCCCTATATAATCTCTATGTAAAAAGACATATTTCTTCTTTAATTAAGGTTTCCCCTAATTCCCTTAATCCAGTGTTTCTCAATTCCAGTCCTCAGGCCCCCCCAACAGGTCAGGTTTTTAGGATTTCCATTATTTTGCACAGGTGATTTGATCAGTTTCACTGCCTTAGTAATCACCACAGCCTTTTCATCTGAGGGAAATCCTGAAAACCTGACCTGTTGGGGGGGCCTGAGGACTGGAATTGAGAAACACTGCCTTAATCCCATCAATACTTTATTGCTCTTTCTTCATTTCCCCCTGGTTATTAGATGATTGGCTGTTTTAGTCAAACACTCTCCTTTCTACCATTGGACATAGCTGATTACTGTTACAAAATAGTAAATAGTGACGTCAGTTCACTCACTCTGAAGATGGCGGCACCCAGGAGCCGAGGGACAGATCGGCTTTGGGTGCAGACATCACAGGCGCCCTGGACAGGTAAGTGTCCATATTTTAAAAGTCATCAGCTGCAGTATTTGTAGCTTGCTAACTTTAAAAAAAATGGGGGGGGGGGAACTCCGCTTTAACTGCTGCGATAGCTATCGGACCCTCTTGTGCTATCACAGCCAACATACGTCCCACCTGTTCCCCCATCTCATAATGTTTTTGATTTTCATCCTTACTTATAGTATGTATAGGTACTTATGCGTTGGTAAAACATAAAGGTCATTGAGAAGTTTAATATTAAATGTGCAAGTAAAGTAAAAATTAACATACCTACCTGGTCAGTACTTAACTCTCTGGAAAGCAGAGGGAGCTATCAGACTGGCAGCAGCTGAGAACACTGAACTGACCTAATTAATCAGCTGCATTGGTTACAGTGAGCGCACTAGATTTACGTAACACAATAATTACAGCCACACTGGTTGCAAGCTGAAATGTACCTAACAAAAACACACCCAGCTCCACTGAACACAATGAGCCAGCACTACATCTAACTAATCCTAGCACAAATGGACAGTTAAACATGTAATCTTCAATACACATTCCTGTACATATTCTCGTTAAGTGCCTCTTAGTTAGTCTGCCCACGATTGCCCCATGAGTTAGTCATAACTAGTCATAACTAAGTGATAAAGTCCTTTTAAGTCCTCAAGTCCATTCAACAGTGGCATGAATCCATACCCCTGGAACTAGACTGGGCTTGAGTCCCATGGGGGGCTGTGGGGTGGGGATGGTTAAGTACAAAAAGTAGTTCAAATCCATAGCAACATTCTGTTTCTTAAGTGGGGGACCTGGAACCATACCGTGAGAGGTGGTTCCCTGCATTTTTATGTGTTTTACCCAGCAAAGGCAGTACTTCCCCAAAAAGCCCAGGAAAACCTGGTCAGCAGTATTGACTCTCATGGAGTATGACCTCAACAGGGCAAGCACAACTAAACAGTACAACACAGAAATATAACCATAGACATCAAGTGAAAACAATAGAATGTTTAAAAAAAACATGAACATGTAACATCCACCTACTTACAAGTTCATGTCAGAAAAAGAGCTACATAATCCTTAATAGATGGTCTAGATGCAAATACAATACATTGGATGTTCCCCTCAGTCACAAATTTATGCTGGCATTATAGTAGGGAGAATGAACTGTGCTGCTCCATGCTTGCTGGACTTGTGTGGGCATAAAACCTGTTTAGGATAGTATCTCTACAGTAATTCCCCATATCCCCTTATTTCAATGTGTATCAACTATGCATGTCCTTATGACTGTCGAATGGATAATATCTGCACCTGTAGTGCATGTTGCACTTCTGACCCGATTGTTTACCTACTTTTATCTTATGCTCAATAAAAGTCGTTTTGATTAAAAAAAAAATCTCAAGTATCTGGATTATAATTATTCCTCATGTTGTTCGTTTATCTATAATGCTAGGCTCATTATCTAATGAAAGGGATGCCCTGGCCCATTATATTGTTTCTGCACCAAAGCAGTTATACTAAGGCACCAGGAGTCTTCCATCTTATACAGATGGAGTGACCTATGTCACAATGATTTGTTTAATGCCTTATGGATTTTCTAGATTATCTTCATGGATTCTGTGGACTTCCATGCCTTGTTTGACTGAAGTACACCTTTTCATGCTAGAATCCCCATACAACACCACTAGTAATGTTCGCACGAGGATAATTGCATGATTCCTGTGTAGTCACTGTAAACTTTTAGAACCCCTTGTGATGGTTCCTGGATAGGCTTCATGGCTTTTAATAGTTATTTGAATGGTCTGCTAAAATAGATGAGGTGAGGTAATGTTAGGTGTAATAAATTGAAAATCTAATCAAAACTTGTTCTTTTGATCATACATTTTCTGTAGCCTTTCTCTACATAAAAAAAAAAAAAAGAAAAAAAGCCAAACAAACAAAAAAAAACTTCTTTGTTGTTACCCCTTAGGACAGCAACATTATTTGTACTTTTGCTAAATAAATTAAGTTTAGATATCTTACATGTGGTTCTGGCTCCAAAGGCATAGTTTGAAGAATTTTCTGTTTGAGATTGTTGATAACGTCTGTTTTCTGTGGTTTAAGCTTTAGGATACTTCACGAACACTTGACAATTGATGAATTGATGGCATCCCGTTGATTAATTTATTCTTAAACATGAGCTGAGGTCAAACCTACTATTTAATGCTAGTAAGCTAAAATGAATTTTTTTGGAAAAAAAAATGCACAAATATATATACAGCTATATATTTATGAAACAATGTAATGTACTAGACAAATTTCTTTAAATACACAAATATTTACATAAATATTAACAGTATGACCATTTAATTCAATTAAAGTGAGCCTGTCAAAAAAAAAACAGATGCCAGGTAAAAAAACGGATGCCAGGTAAAAAGCCATGTCAGACTTGCCAGCTGCTCTCTTTTCCTTATGCTGTGACAATGCATGAGGAAATGAATGCCTATAACTGGCAAGTTTGTGATTGGACACAGCTGATCACATGGTAAAGGGCTGCTATGATTGGGCATTTACCGCAATCGGTTCAATTCACAAAGCTAAGGATACCAGGAAAAAGAGAACCCTCATTTTCAAATAAAGCTACAGTTATTTTCAGAGTCCAATAAGATTTGAAAAGTACAGTCATATGGTGAAAATGAAGAACTTTATCCTTATGTCAAGGTCAATAGAGTCATAAAAGTGTGCCATTACAAAGCAAACTTTTGACACCAGCACTTTCATGAATGAAGTGTTGGGGGATATGTAGTATATAACTGATAGCAAGTGACAAACAAACTGAAGCACAAATCCAGCTAAGATTTTCAAGCGGTTAAAGCAGCAGTTTTCTTTTTTGGGGGGGAAAAAAAGTTGAAATCATCTGAATAAATTCTGATTGTTGTCAGCAACCCTGTAACTGTCAACTTTGCTGGAAGGTGTCATCTCCGCATCTCCGCATAAATGTAGAGAAATGTAAATACAAGCAATGTTAATATTACTGACATTAACCACATATAGTTACCAGAATACAATATTTGTTGCTTCAATAATCCTTGTAGTGGAACTAAAAGCAAAAATTAGCTTTGGGCTATAAAGGACTAACAGAATATTCTGCATTATGGGAAAACAATAACTTAAAATAAATTTTGGCCATGGGGAAACTAAAAGAATGGGATAAACGTGGGATAACCAGAGTGGCACAATTGTACACAGGTTGCACATTAAAACTCTTCTCGGAGCTAAGTAGTGAATATAGCATTCCAAACTCCATGTTTTATACCTATTTGCAGGTCAGACACGCACTACAAGCCCAATTTAAGCTACAGCCGGTAAGATGGCAAAAGCTCACGCATCTCCAAAGACTAATCAAGACGGGGTTCTTGAAAGGTCTTATCTCAGAATTGTATGAACGGATCAGTGATCAGTTAATAGGAAAAGAGAAGTTGAGCAGGAACAAACAGAGGTGGGAGGAGGATATTGGCCTCATAACGAATGACCAATGGGACAGGATATTGGAACTGGGGACAGTAGTTTCACTAGCCCCGTCACAACGGGTCTCCAATTTATTCCTCCTCCACAGGGTTTATTATACCCCCAAGAAATTATATGGATTTGGATGGAAGTCAGATGATAAATGTCCCAGATGTCAAAAAACAGGGGACCTTATCCATATGATGTGGAAATGCCCAAAATTGCATAGATATTGGGTTAAGATTCTGGACATTATAAATGCAACCCTTGGAATCACTCTGGAACTTGAAGCCAGGGTCTGCCTATTAGGATGCATTGAGGAGAGAATGGAGCAGAGGGATATATTAGAAGCAGCTATAAGATGTCTGTTCCAGGCGAGGAAATTGATAGCACTAAAATGGCAAGCACAAAATCCACCCACAGTAGGATTAATGTAATGAACAGCACAATAGGGAAGGAGAGGGGAACATAGATTAGACGTGGTAACCTTAAAAAATTTAATGCAATATGGGAGCACTGGTTATGTAAAATAGGCCGCTCACTTTAATTAAGGAAAGATTGGTAAAGAACAATTTTAGGAAAAGAACAGGATTAAAAACGTGTATGCACTTTAAAAGTAAGATAGGAGGGAGGGAGGGAGGGGAGGGTTGGGATTGATGGATATTTTTAGCTTTTGTAATAAATTTTTTGTATGCACATAAAATGCACTGAGTGTAAAATATGGATTTATATTTTCTGTTTTGTATTTGTATGGAAACAATAAAAAAAGTATTGAATTAAAAAAAAAAAATACCTTAGTTCTAACAACACGACTTCCATGAATACCCTCAATGGTGCTGACATTTTCTCCCTGGCTTCTCCAAGTGCCAGCCTTTAACTGTATTGATTGGCTGCCATGGTATCACATCACTTTTCTTTCCCTTAACACTTTGCCACCAGATACCTATTACTCTTGCTGCTGCATCTATCTTTTGACGGCAGCTATCAACACCAAAGACAAAGCCCAAAGCTATCAGTATCCCATGATACTGACCTTGATTTACTTTACAGTTGATTCCCCCCAACTGCTTTTAACTAAGGATCTCGCCCACTTACTGAGCCTAGTTTTGCCTAGTTTTGCACTAAATCACTGTTGAATGTCTCCTCCTCCTCCCACTGAGACAAGTCATCATCACTCTCCTTGTTCATGTTCACCAATGCTTAAAGGCCCCCATCTTTGCCAGCAGAAGCTCACTGCATTCCTGGGGGCAGAACTAGGTTGCTGTTATCAAGCTAAATTTCAAGGCCTAAACCTAGCCTATTTGTCTGAGTGGACTCAAGTTACTTATCCTGTTACATCTCCTTATAATCCTCTTGGTCACTTGAGGTTCAAAGAGCTACTGTTTACGCTCCTAGTATTGCAGTATATGCTGGGTTTGGTTTTAGAGGTACCCCTGTTGGGTGGATTGTACCTGTTTTGTTGTAATTATGTGCATTGATATTGATTTATGCTTTGTTTGTTATAGTTGTGATCTTAATCTGCCAATACAGTCTGCTAATCATTTTAAAGGGCAGTGTGTGTCATATTTGTGTGTCTGTTGTGAGCTCCCAGTCAAGGTATTTTTGATGGTGTAAGCAAAGTTAAGGCGTCGCCTAGGGCCTAGAGAGCAGAGGACACAAAATGAACTGTCACAGGAGCAGCTCTGCTTCCAGCCTGTATCTAGGCTATGCAACCACATCCCCACCCCAACACTCGGTCGGGAGTCTGTGCGGTCACGTAATCCATGAATACAATTATGACTTCTGGTAAATGGCAACCTTTAAATAAAACTTGACTTATGTTTGACATTGTTGATAATATCTAAAATCTGTATAGTAGTATGAGTGTCTACTGTGCAGTGAGAAAGACATTTAACCAAGTGGAAAATACCTATGGGTTACTGGTTCTAAATACAAAGATCGCCCTGCTGTCCTCCAATATACTAAATAATAGAAACATTCTCATTAAATAATTATGATTTTATAATTTTACCAGCACTACAACTCCTGGCACTTAATGTCTAATTTCTCAGTTGAATTTCTCTGGAATCAACATGTTTTCTTAGTGGTTTAATCAGATTGCTGTACGTCATGTTTATTGGCAGACAACCAACGCTTTTCCAGATTTTTTTACTTTAATCTTGGCTCCTGGATACAATTTAAGGAAATACAAATGTGCTTGGAAAGACAATAACGCCAAACATTTAAAAACAATCTTAGTTTAATTATGTTTATTGAAAACAAGTATTCATAAATCAAGAGGAATATGTACTTCAAGAAAAATATATTATTTTGAATACAAATAAATTACTTTAGAACTGCACAAATGTATAATTATCCCAGGTTACATACTTAACTTGATCTTGTTTAACACACTGTGATGGCCTACAACCTTTTCACGTTAAAGCAATTAAACATTCTGTATATATGGCACAGTAGAGCAACAAAATGTTTCATTTTGTGTAATGCGACTATTTGTTAATCTTAACGAAAGCCAAGTAAGCTTTTCTGGCAAAATATAAAGATGGGCCGCCCTCATAAAAATGTAAGCATATGTAATTCTAATAAAATAATATGTAATTCTACTAAAATGTTAATTCTAATAAAATGTTAATTAGGTGACATTATTAGACTTAGACAGGATTTTAACTCTAGCATTCATGCTAACCAAAAGTCTGCATTTGCTGCGTTAAAGCTGAACTTATAAAAATAAAATTTGTGTGCCCTCCCTGTATACTAAGCGTACAATATTTGTTTAGTGTAAGGCAGTGGTCTCCAAACTGCGGCCGGATGTGGCCCTTTGCTTGCTTTTATCTGGCCCTTGGGGCACTATTTTATTTTATTTTATAATGACAGCAACAATGGGGCACAATTCCTACCAAAGAAATCAATGATGGTGCACTATTCCTACCAATGACACTAACACTGGGGCCCAATGACAACAATGATGTGGCACAATTCCTCCTAGTGAAACCAATGAGGGGGCACTATTCCTACCACTGACATCAATGATGTGGGATTGTTTAATCCCACTGATGTGGGACATTTTGTACTCATGTTGGCCAAAGTCCGGCCCCCCTAAAGTCTAAAAGACAGTTAACTGGCCCTTTGTTTAGAAAGTTTAAGGGAACATAACAGAGGGGAATGCTTACATTATGTCAAATTTCCACAGGCTTGTTCTCTGCAGGCCTTATGTTTTTGCTTGCCTTTTTCTTGATTTATACTTTATCCGGAATAATTATGCAACAAGATGGAGTTACTATTGACAGTGCATTTTGTGAGGTGGGAATTATGTCAGCATTTTAAGTGTTGGCATATTCGTTTTGCCATATGGCATATCATGTGATTAAGCAGATATTCTAGTAACCACTAGAAATGTCTTTGCAGTACCATGTAGAAGGGTGGTACTGGTTTAGTAGGAAGTCCTGGCACATATACTCTATCATTTATTACAGGTGTTCCGAGCACTAGCTTATTAAAGTCCCCTGGCAGTAAAAACCAGGAGTCTACCAGAATGATATGGGAACCTGAAGAAGGACCTGTCTACACTGCAGTCCAGGACAAAGAATATCCAGGAACCAGGGCATTAGATAATTACATTCAGATAAGTATTTGGGGTATTTAGTAAAAAAAAAATATTAATAAGGCATATTAAATCAGAGACTAATAATGAGGGTTATAACATTTTCAATTCCTCATTTAGCAAAAGCATGGTGATGGTTGCAAATGCAATGTTGTTTTTAAGTCATTTTCAGGAAGGAATCATCAGGAACTGTAAATCTCATGTCCTCTTTCATCTACCAGAACTCAAAACCTTGTTTAAATTGTAGTAGAATGAGAAATAATGTGTTTCTTCCAACACCTCCCTTGATTTCTCCATTCACTCCAGTGACTGTCCTAAGTGACAACATTCTATCCCACAGTCAATCTTTCACACTGTTCATTAGTTCACTATTGTGGAATGTATAGATGTTATGCTTAAGGATCTATCCCAATAATTAAAAAAATAAATATATATATATATATATATATATATATATATATATATATATATATATATATATATATATAAAGAACATATACTGTAGATACTCCATGAAATCACAGATTGTAACTGCTAGCTTATAAGGGTGTGTCAAAAAACACCCTTATAAGGGTGTGTCAAAAAAGCAATACGTAATAAAACAAAGTATAATATCAAACAGAACATAATCATAAATCAGTGTTCCCTTCATTAACGCATTTCTTGGATGAAACTTGCTTCTTCAGGAGAAAGGAACTCAAGTATCTAGTTGCTAAAATTCAACATGGTCCTCATGGACATCAAAGATTTCATATAGTGATAAATATGTGAAGATGTACTACAGCGCTACTACTATTAAAATTATAAAGGAAAAAGCACAACAAAAATGTCCAAATGATACACCTGCATACAAAAAAAAGGTGTACAAAACCAAATATAGTGATATAAAAGAAAGTAATGCGCTGATATCAACTTTTGCTGCTGTCCGTGTACAGTGTACAGCGTGTTCAAATGATACCAAATATACACACACAAAAAAGAGGTATCAATAAAATAGCCAATAATATGTGCAATGTGAAGCAAATAAAATGACATAAGGCCAATATGTGAACAAACCTGAACCCCCCCCCCCCTCATATACACACAAACCAGTTCACAGTAGTAGTTTGGAATGAGAAGGAAATCCTATAGTATGCTGAAAAGTTCCAACTGCTTCCTACCACAGGCTGACGCTTTAATGCTTCAGGATGGCACAGCACAGGCAGACGCTTTAATGCTTCAGGGCGGCACAACTCATGGAAAAAAGAAAGGAATATGGTGCAATACTGTGGGTCACAGAGGAAACATGGATAACAGTGATGCAGATACACTCACGGATCCCCTCATCAAATACAGCCTTTAAACGCAGCCTCTCATGCCGCTCAGTGCGGCGATCTCCTCATATGGATAGGTGTCCATTGATCGCGTCACTAGGCTCCTCCCCTGCACGTTGCGTCACTCGGCACGTGACTTAGTCATGGGTTGCCAAGTGACAGCAGCAGCTGAGCTTATATCTGGCCTGCTGAGTGGCTAGACTGACGGAGAACAGCGGAGGGGGCTCCTATCACATCATTGCCGGCAAATATTAAAACAGGCTGTGCATATTAGATATATACAAAACAGAAGAAAAAGAAACTTGAATTACTTATATAATTATAAAAAATCTGCTATCGCAAATAAACCCTTGTCCAACACAAGGAAGTGTTGCTGCCTCCAGTGGCCAATAATTATATAGACCAGGTAAAGAACAAGTGCCAACCATACACTGTTCTCTATGTGCATTTGGCACAATCATACTGCAATATTAGAGACAGCCATAAAAAATTACTATAATAGCAGTACAGATTTAAAATGTTTGTAATCACACATATTTACATGTTGAATTAAACATATGTGGGATCATACATATTGATTTAAAATTGAAATAAAATACAACATAAAAATAAATATAAAGTATAAAATAAAAATTCCCATGATTAGTAATCCGAAATAAAACTATTTAAATCAAAATCTATGTTGAGGCCATTGGGCGCTAAAGTCCCCATTTCGTGTATCCAACTGGATTCACTTTTGCTTATTTCTTGGACTTTATGACTTCCCCTCCAATGGAGTGTGTACTTATCTATCGCCCAAAATTTCAACTCTTTCGGATTTTTTTGGTGACACAGTGCAAAATTACGTGAGACGTTGTGCTTAGGGAAACCCTTTTCTACTGTTTTTCAGGCTTGTTCACATATTGGCCTTATGTCATTTTATTTGCTTCACATTGCACATAATATTGGCTACTTTATTGATACCTCTTTTTTGTGTGTGTATATTTGGTATCATTTGAACACGCTGTACACTGTACACTGACAGCAGCAAAAGTTGATGTCAGCGCATCATTACTTTCTTTTATATCAATATAGTGATAAATCTCATTTGTGAATGGTATAGGCGCACTTCAGAATTTTCCATCCCAACACAAAAAGGTGCCTGAATTACTGAGGGAAAATGACCTCCAAATGAAAGACTCACATAGAGGTCTGCCAAACACAGCCCCTTCTATAATGAGCTTCTCATCACACTTTCAGGATTCTCATATGCCTTCTAAGTAAGGGACATCTGAATTGGTAAGTACAAGGAACCTAAAAGAGTGATTATGATGTTTTATATTTTCTCCTTTCCAACCTTGCTCAGTCACACTCCATGAAATGTAAGGCAGTTGAACACATTCAATGTTATCCTATGTATCCATGCACACAGTCTAATTTATTGCCGTTTTTAGGCAGTTGCGTTTAACCTTGTTTTTCCAGAAGCAAAAAAATGGGTTCAGACGCTAAATGCTGTACCAGCGTTTTGCCGCGATTTCGTTTATAAGCGTTTTTAAAGGTGACCTATTTTTTTACATTAGAAATCTCAAAAATGATGGCAAATGATGAAAAAACATTAAAAAAATATAAGAAAAAGCTGTAATTGCTTGCATTGCATTGTGGACAATCCACAACTTGTGGAAGGTGACGTGGCCAGATGACATGGCGACGTGGCCAGTGGACAATCCACAACTTGTGGCAGGTGATGTGCCAAGTAGACAATCCACAACTTGTGGCAGGTGATGTGGCCAGGTGACATTGACCAAAGGGGAGATCGTACAGGGCCTGTGTGTCAACACCCCTACCTGAGAAGCTATGTGTAGAACAGGGGCAGGCAACCCCTGACACGGATGCCGCAAGTGGCACGCAAAGCCTCTTTTGCCGGCACTCGACTCCCTCCCCAGCAGTTTAAGGAAATGTCAGCAAGACACTAATGCATACCAATTTCAGAATTCCCAACGCTGCACCTGCACTGAGGGGGAGGCACTGTGCCCCCACACTTGTAAAAGATGGGAAACATTGTTTAGTTCTCTAACTTTGCTGTAGCTGCAATCATCAGCTTTTGTGATGGAGAAGAGATGCAGTTCTGCTAGGGGGGCAGACCCTGTTTCCAGGAGGAGGAGGACTGTAATTGACCACAGCTAAAGCCAATAGTGTTGAGCAGAATACGCCATATTCGATTTCGCGATATATCTCGAATATATAGTCGAATATTCGAGATATATTCGCTAAATTCGAATATTCGTGATATTTTATCGAAATGAAATTATTGCGAATTTTCGCTATTGCGAATGCGAAAATAATTGCGAATTTTCGATAACTGCGGTAGGAGCACTCTGATTGGCTCAGAATATTCTTGATATTTTTTCGAAATTTCGCAAAATGCGAATGCGATATTTACTGCGCAATTTCGACAAATGCTGTAGGAGCACTCTGATTGGCTCAGAATATTCGTGATATTTTACAATACAAAATAATTGCGAATATTCGGCAAATGCGGAAGGAGCACTCTGATTGGCTCAGAATATTCTTGATATTTTACAATACAAAATAATTGCGAATATTCGGCAAATGCGGAAGGAGCACTCTGATTGGCTCAGAATATTCTTGATATTTTACAATACAAAATAATTGCGAATATTCGGCAAATGCGGAAGGAGCACTCTGATTGGCTCAGAATATTCTTGATATTTTACAATAGAAAATAAAAAGTGTTTTGCATTGGTGGTGATTCTTTACTCTATCCATCTGTCACAGCCGTTTGTCAATCAAACACCTTGAAGATTGAACACGTTCATGCTGCATGCTTTGGACTTTTTTTCACTTCACATATCAAAGACATTTTTATGAAAGATTATTTTTCTATTATTGGGACTATATTTCTTTATATATTTGTTTCACTGTGTATTTCACAAGTTATTTGCGCTTGCTTATTTTATAATTTGCCCACATGTCTTGTCACTAGACATATTTTTTATTCTTGTAGAGCGACTCCATTTTCTGTCTTGTATTAATTTATGTTGTATAACATTTTTGAGTTGCTGCTGTATTCTCCCCTTTTTTTAAGGTATGCGCAATTTTTTCCTTCTTACAAAAAAAATAATATCAAACATACAAATATTCATAACAGAAACATACACAAAGCCCCCCCCCTTTTGCATCAGAGACAATCAGAGTTCTCCTACCACAGTTATCGAAAATTCGCAATCATTTTCGCATTCGCATTAGCGAAAATTCGCAATTTTTTTTTTTTCAATTCGGCAACATAAAAGGATCGCCTCAGCTTAGCTACTCGGCCCAGGGTCTCTAATCATACCAGCAATGCTTTTAGACGTCGATGGGATGTGATCTGTTTTAAAAATAAAATTGAAAAAATGCGAATATTCGGAATTGCGAATATTCACCGCGAAATTCGAAATATATCGCGAATACTCGAATATGCCATATTCGAGCCGAATATTCGCAATACGAATATTCGTGAGCAACACTAAAAGCCAATTACAGTCCTGCTAGCCCTGTTCACTATCTGGAGGAAGATGACTCGTTTGGTTGCCACAACCAATCTCAGAAAGAAGGGATTTCACTGTGATTGAGAAAACCACAATCAGCTGACAATTTGTGGAATTACTGTTATGCTTCTGGGAACTTTGTTGAAATTATTCCTGAACCTTTGCGTCATTTATACTGAACTCCTGCACACTGTGTCCCTTTAACCACTTGCCGACCGCGCTGTAGACAAAATACGTCTACAGCGCGGCCGAGTTATTTTGGGAGGACGTCTATGGACGTCCTCATAGAATCTTGCTCCCGTGCGCCCTCTGGGGCACGCTCCCGGAATCATCCATAACCCCTGGGTCTAGAAGACCCGGCGCATCACGGATCGCGGTAAATTGCCACTAATAGCGGCCATTTACCACGTGATCGCTCCGTCAAATGACGGAGCGATCACTTGTAAACAAACCGGCGTCATGTGATGATGCCGGTTCCTCCCTTCCCTCTCTGTACCGGTCGGTACAGTGTGATAGGAGAGTGGGAGTGATCGGATGGCAGCAGCAGTGCTGTGGGCTGGATCTGTGACAATTGCAGTCACAGATCCAGCCATCCATCCCTCCATTCTCAGCCATCCCTGTGCAATACTCTGCAATACCCTGTGCAATACTCTGCAATACCCTGTGCAATACTCTGCATTACCCTGTGCAATACTCTGCAATACTCTGCAATACCCTGTGCAATACTCCACAATACCCTGTGCAATACTCTGCAATACCCTGTGCAATACTCTGCAATACCCTGTGCAATACTCCGCAATACCCTGTGCAATACACCGCAATACCCTGTGCAATACTGC
The DNA here is from genome assembly GCF_905171775.1 of Rana temporaria. Lineage (NCBI taxonomy): Eukaryota > Metazoa > Chordata > Amphibia > Anura > Ranidae > Rana > Rana temporaria. Next base: position 469,093,361 of record NC_053489.1, on the reverse strand, counting down.
GCAATACCCTGTGCAATACTCCGCAATACCCTGTGCAATACTCCGCAATACCCTGTGCAATACTCTGCAATACCCCGCAATACGTCCCCCCCTCCCGCCACCATCCAGTGCTTCTACCCACTCACGGCTACGATCAAAGCCAGGATCATTTTTTTATTTTTTTATTTCAGGCTTCCCAGCCTAGAGGTGAGATGTGGGGTCTTATTGACCCCACATCTCACTGTAAAGAGGACCTGTCATGCTATATTCCTATTACAAGTGATGTTTACATTCCTTATAATAGGAATAAAAGTGATTAAAAAGTGTATTTTTGGGGGAAAAAAGTGTCAAACTAAAATAAATAAAGTAAAATGAACAATACATTTTTATATATATTTTTTAAAGTGCCCCTGTCCCCGTGTGCTCACATGCAGAAGCGAACGCATATGCAATTCCCGCCGACATATGAAAACGGTGTTCAAGCTACACATGTGAGGTATCGCTGCAAACGTTACAGCGAGAGCAATAATTTTGGTCCTAGACCTCCTCCGTAACTCAAAACATATAACCAGTAAAAATATTTAAAGCGTCCCTATGGGGATTTTTAAGTAGCGAAGTTTGGCGCCATTCCACGAGCGTGTGAAATTTTGAAGGGTGGCATGTTAGGTATCTATTTACTATGTGTAACTTCATCTTTTATATTATGCAAAAACATTGGGCTAACTTTACTGTTTTGTTTTTTTAAGCACAAAACTGTTTTTTTGTTTTAAACACGCTCGAAAAATTGCTGCGCAAATACCGTGCGAGATAAAAAGTTGTAATGACCACCATTGTATTCTCTAGGGTCTTTGCTACAAAAGCATATATAAGGTTTTGGGGTTCTTTGGAATTCTCTAGCAAATAAATTATGATTTTTAAATGTAGGAGAGAAATGTCAGAATTGACCTGGGTGCTCCAGAACGCCTGAAGGTGCTCCCTGCATGTTGGGCCTCTGTATGTGGGCACGCTGTGTAAAAGTCTCACACATGTGGTATTGCCATACTCGGGAGTAATAGCAAAATGTGTTTCGGGGTGTAATTTGTGGTATGCATAAGCTGTGTGTGAGAAATAACCTGCTAATATGAAAATTTTGTGAAAAAAAATCTTGATTTTGCAAAGAATTGTGGGGAAAAAAATGACAACTTCAAAAAACTCACCATGCCTTTTTCTAAATACCTTGGACTGTCTTATTTTCAAAAGGGATCATTTGGGGGTGTTTGTACTTTTCTGGCATGTTAGGGTCTCAAGAAATGATCAGTACTTCAGGTGTGATCAATTTTCAGATATTGGCACCATAGCTTGTGGACTCTATAACTTTCACAAAGATCAAATAGTATACATCAATTTGTACTTATGTTTACCAAAGATATGTAGCAGTATACATTTTGGCCAAAATTTATGAAGAAAAATTACTAATTTTATAAATTTTAAAACAGAAACCAGAACAATTAATTTTTTTATCAGAATTTTCAATATTTTTTCTTTTATAGTGCAAAAAAAAACAAAAAAAACAACGGTGATTAAATACCACCAAAAGAAAGCTCTATTTGTGTGAAAAAAGGACAACATTTTTATATGTTGTATGACTGAGTAATTGTCATTTAAATTGTGAGAGCACCGAAAGCTGAAAATTTATCTGGTTAGGAAGTGCCCATTGGTCAAGTGGTTAAGCCAGTATTCAGCACAATGAAAATCACACCCACTTTTTCTCAGCTGCGGGGGACCCACTTATGATCCTGCAAAAACATACTTGAGGGACACACCCTAAAAATGCTATACATCTAAGATGGCTAGGTAAAAACACCTGAACATATTCAAAAATATGGGTGTTTGATCACACTATATTGTCATATAGTGCTAAGCCCACTTACTGCGACCAAAGTACCCCGAATTAGTGGGTCCTAACCAAGTAATAGAATGAAAGAACCTTGGGAGATAAACTCCTCTATATGGGAGAACTGAAGGGATTCCTCCAATGCACTGGTGGCCACTAAAAGGAGGTAATGAGGAGGGGAGGGGTGCTCCAGCCCAAGAAACCTGGTCAGAGTCTATACAAAATACAAAAACGTACTTGGGGTGCACACCCTAAAAATGCTATACATCTAAGATGGTGCTTCTATAAGACCAAAGACAATATAAGACCAAAGCACCTTGTCTCCATGTTGATGTTCAGCATTCCTTTAATTCAGCACAGAGTAAAATAAACACATTTGTTGCTGATCATTGGTAAACAGTATATAGCATAATAGACACTCTGTACAGCAGGTGATGAACTCTCCTCATTTGTATGTATATTGCAGAGCAGGTTTCTGTGCTCTCTAGGAAAGGTCAGCAAAATGGGTGGAGCTTTGAAGGGTCTCAATTTTGGCATGTTTTTGAAATACTGCTTAACATTTATAATGTATTGAAAATACTCTTACACTCTTACAGAGCAAAAAAAAAAATCAGACATGGATGGAATGTGCAATCCTTCATACTGTCAATACCTCGAGTAAATTGCTCATAGCACTGATCTTGATTGATAGAAATATGTTTACAAAAGCAGATTGCTTTCTATTAGATACCATTTGGGTACCTTATATGAGAATTTGATATTGTATGGCATCTCTAGAGCCCCTGACACATGTACAGTACACCAGCAATATCATAATGCAGATCTCCCTAATGTATTCCACATTACAACATGGAGCTTTAACATTCTACTGAGAAGTTGTGGGATGTGTTGGGGACATAAGTAAGCCTTAAAATTTCTATATTTAGAGATTCAATACTGCAGGTGATTCTGTTCCAAAGGTCCCCAGAGTGCCCTGCAGAATCAGATTCTCCGAACCCGAACTTTAAAAAAAAAGTTCAGGAGGTCCCCCCCAAAAAAATGTGCAGACGCAAGGGGCGTGTCTGGGCTGTCCCAGTGATGTAGCAGAGTGTGCATCAGCGGGGGACAGGGTCACGTGACGCGTGGCCGCCTCCCCTATAAAAGAAACGTCAAAGCATCGGCTCGTCATTCGCTGAGCTGTGCTCTGAATGGATGGATCTTCTCATCGCTGGACCGATCACCCGTCGCTGGAGAGATCACCTGGCACTGGATAGGGACAACGTTGGAGCAGGAAGCAGCATCGATCGTGTATTTTCACCGCTGGATTTTTATGTGGTTTAATTAATAAAGTAATTTGTTCTACGGTGCATGTTTTTTTTCCTGAAAACTACTATTTACACGTCCTTCGTGAAATGGTAGGGGTACAGTGTACCCCATTACCATTTCACACAGGGGGGGCAGGATCTGGGGGTCCCCTTTGTTAAAGGGGTCTTCCAGATTCTGATAAGCCCCCTGCCCGCATACCCCCACAACCACCGGGCAAGGGTTGTGGGGATGAGACCCTTGTCCCCATCAACATGGGGACAAGGTGCTTTGGGGGGCACCCCAAAGCACCCTCCCAATGTTAAGGGCATGTGGCCTGGTGCGGTTCAGGAGAGGGGGGGCCGCACTCTGTCTCCCCCTCTTTTCTGCGGCCGGCCAGGTCAACGTTCTTGGATAAGGGGTCTGGTGTGGATCTTAGGGGGAACCCCACGTTCTTTTTTTTTTAAATTGATGGCGGGGTTCCCCTTAATATCCATACCAGACCTAAAGGGTCTGGTTATTGAATTTGGGGCTACCTCCGCGCATTTTTTTTCCCCGAACTCCGAACCCGAACCCAAACTTTTTCCAATTATTCGGGTTTGAGTCCGGGTTCGGGAAAAACCCAAAGTCCGTACCGAACCCGAACTTTACAGTTCGGGTTCGCTCAACTCTAGCCTCTAGCAGTACCATGCTGTATCTACATTTGTAAAGTTATTTCTATTAATTCGTAGGAGTGACAAAAGCACTTTAAAATTCAACTCCAGGTTGGCCAGCACCCCTTCCTCATTGGAGAAACCCTCCCACACATTCCATTTTTTGTTTTTTTTATATATGCCATTTCTCCGATGTCTTTTCGCTGATCACTTGACACCTTGGGTTTCTTGTGCCTCCGGCATTGTTGGGCAATATTCTATGTTGCAGAGAATTGTGCCCACATAGTGACATAAGTGGCATCATTTTCTTGTGAGCCTAGGCCAGTGTGCTGATATACCCCAAGGTGTGTGTCCATGATTCCCTGGGCTCACAGAAATTGAGTTGAACAGCACCAGGTGTCATTCAACCTGAAAGAGGACCATGCTGAGAGATGAAGCAGTGCCTCTGCCAGGGTCAGCTCCATGTAGGAGGTGAGTATTCCTGCAAAAAGCTGCATTTTTATCTTAACAACTGGGAAGCTGTTTTGATTTTTAACTGGAATTAATGTTTGGATTGCAAGAGTTGATGCTATTATACATGAGCGCAGATCTTTAATTGTTGATAAGGAGCAAACCGCAGTCATCACTTTTTAACATATAGATGGGGAATAAACACCTCAACTAACATCACAAAAACAAGAAGAGAAGGGAAAAAACAAGAAAGTTAAGGTCAGAGGAATATAAAATTAGTAGGAAAGAACAAGAAACACTAAGCTGTGCTGCTAAGGAAAGGTTACACATGTGAACAAGCAAGGAACATTCATTACAGTTCAGTTGAGAGATTCTATAAAAAAAAAATACAATTGTCATCCTCAAGACCAGAATTTTATTTTAGAGGCATGGTTATTAATAACAACTTAATGACAAGCTCTTTTGTTAATACATGTCAAATGATGTCAAATGTTTTTTTTTTTTTTTACCTACTGCAACAGTGCCATAGTTACTGTTATCCATCTAAGTCAGGAGTGTCAAACTCAATTTCATCGTGGGCGGCATCAGCATTATGATTGTCCTCAAAAGGGCCGGTTGTATCTGTAAGATTAGATGTCCAGTGCATCCCTTCCCCTTACATTAGATGTCAAGAGCCACCCCACCATCAGAAGTTGAGTCTCCCTTACTCTCCCTTACATCACAGTGCACCCCCCTTTCCTTATGCTGCTGTTGGGAAGAAGCTGGATGCATTGCTTGAAAGCAGAAAGTAAGGGTTTGGAGGAGGACCAGAGGAGGGCTGGAGCTCTCCTGCAGCTGCAAGAGAGGTGCGAGGGCCACATGAAATGGCTTGGAGGGCCGGATTCGGCCCGCGGGCCTTGTGTTTGACACCTGTGATCTAAGTGGTACTTATCTTTTAATATGGTCCTACCATGTCCTCATCCCTCCTTCCCCAAAGACGGGGATGTTGTATATGAATATCAAAATTTGCCCATGGATAGAATAATGGTTCATACAAACCACAATAGATTTTATAAACTTTCACGATAGGGTGTTTTTTGTACACCATGCCCACTGTGATGATAATAATGACAGCCTTTGCGTCCAGTAGTAGAGGTTGTTGAGCTGTAAATACAAAAAATGCTGCTAAACGATGTAACAAGCATTTGGGCGTTTTACATTATAGGGAGTGTTTTTACTGAAAAAACACCAAAAAACTTTAAAAAAACATCTAAAAAAGCTTATCAAAAACATGGCCAACAGCTGCCTGGCAGCACCACTGGTGTTTTTTAAAAGTCATGTGTACATGAGCCTTAAAGGGACACTAAAGGAAAAAAAAAATTGTAGCTAAATAGCTTCCTTTACCTTACTGCAGTCTTGGTTTCATGTCCTCATTGTTCGTTTTTGCTCTAATCCTTCTCTGTTTTGAACACTTCCTGGTTGTCTGTTTCCTGATGAAAAAAGTCATGGGAGCTTTCTCTCTGTGGTCACTAATCAAGGAGGTGTGATTACTGTGTGTCTAAAACCCCTCAACACCAATCAGTTTCGTTTTCCAAACCATTACTGCCCTGTTTTGGCTCTGTGCAGCAGAGAAGCAGGAAACATGCAAAAACGAAACTGAAACTACAGGTACATTATATGATTGATTTTTATCTAATTTTAATAATTTTTAAAAGGAATCAGTTAACTATTATGGGCCAGATTCACGTAGAATCTCGGCGGCGTAACGTATTGTAGATACGTTACACCGCCGCAAGTTTTCATCGCAAGTGCCTGATTCTCAAAGCACTTGCGAGAAAACTTACGCCGGCGGCCTCCGGCGTAAGCCCGCGTAATTTAAAGGGGCGTGAGCCATTTAAATTAGGCACGCTCCCGCGCCGGATCTACTGCGCATGCTCCGTTTTGAAATTTCCGCCGTGCTTTGAGCGAAGTGACGTCATTTTTTCGAACGGCGACGTGCGTAGCATACATTCGTATTCCCGGACGTCTTACGCAAGAATTTTTTTTCTTTTAAATTCGACGCGGGAACGACGGCCATACTTTAACATGGGCTGTGTAAAGTTAGGGCAGCTAAAACGACGACTAACTTTGCGACGGGAAACTAGACTAGCAGCGACGTAACGAACGCGAAAAACCGTTGTGCATCGCCGTAAGTACTAATTTGCATACCCGACACTGGTTTACGACGCAAACTCCCCCCAGCGGCGGCCGAGGTATTGCATCCTAAGATCCGACAGTGTAATTCAATTACACCTGTCAGATCTTAGGGCAAACTATGCGTAACTGATTCTATGAATCAGTCGCATAGTTAGGAAGCCCCTAAAACAGAGATACGACGGCGTATCAGGAGATACACTGTCGTATCTCTTTTGTGAATCTGGCCCTCTGTCTCTATACCCTGTAACCAGTCATTTCAGCAAAAAAAATAATTCCTTTACAACTCCTTTAAAGTATTCTGGATAACAGGCCTCAGGCCAGGAATATGTGTGTTAGCATGCTTCAGGCCAGGAAAAGATGATACAATATGGCAGAGTTTCTCTAAACAGCAGGTTGGTGACTGTCCTGTGCAGGAAAAAGTGGGTCAGGTCCAGAGGCCACATGGTGCCAACAGCCAGCCAATGTGGACCCATATTACACATGCATGTTTTTAGACCGCACATACAGTACTTTACATTTGTCAAAATGTATTTAATTTTAATTTATAATTTTGTGGCACTTTTCTCCCGGGGAACACAAAGTGCTTAGAATCTGAGGTAGCCATTTTAGCTATTTAAAAGAGAAGTATGGGAATTTGCTTTATTTCAGAATCATTCTTACCTAGTCCCTTGCCGGCTCTAACTGAGAACTGAGTGATCAAACACTCCGAGCTCCCTGAGCAGTGGGCTGTGGAGGGGACAGGAGTGGCCAGCTCATGCTCTAAGCTGCTCTCTGAGAGGCTGAACTGGGGGCTGGTCCATGCATGTGGGCAGATCTCGACCATATGGTCGCAATCTTTCCCGACCCTGGACCGGGTCTGTGATGTCAGCCAACACTGCACTCCTGTGATCCACAGGGGAAGTATAGCCAAATAAGCTTTGGATGTGTAGCACCCTCTATCATAGGTAGGTGCTAGAAGTGAGGACTTTTGTGTGGTAGCTGCCAGGCAGGTAAATTTAGGCAGGCCTATGCTTCAGGCTAGGCCTATTTGTTTTGATCTAGGGCAGGGAGTGGTTAGTGTAGCAATGGGTGTGACCACCCGTGCTTCAGTTCTTGGACACCTCCCCTGCTTCCAGAGGAGAATGTTCTGGAAGAGGGGCAGGGCTGGGATCTGGAGTGACAGGGAGCTCATGTAGGGAGCCCTGACCAATCCACAACTTGAATTGGCAGGGGGCAGGCCTCCTACTTAAGCTCAGGTCCAGCCCACTGGATGGGAGTTGTTGGCTGGGAGATGTGAAAAATGGAGTGCTAGATCACAGCAAGAGGCCCATCCCCATTTGGGGTGGTGTGCGCCTTGGTGGAGGAGCCCGGGAGCTGGGAGGGAGCCTCGTCCTTACACGGTCATGGGAGAGGTGTCCTGGTGTCCTGGAACAGTAGGGCTGGAGAAGTGATTGGAACACATGTCCGGTTAAGTTCTTCACCATTAACTCAGGGCAGGAGAATGTCGGTGAGTGAGGCACAAAGTGAGTATTCCTTGGTGTAAAGTGAAGATGATGAGACTGAAAGGCTAATAGTTCACAGGGAAGTTTGTGCAGGAGGAGAGGAGTCCTGGGAGTAACAGGCTGCAGGAGTTCATGCAGAGGAGGCGCAAGAGTTTGCAAGAGTTTGTGCAGGGGAAGTGACTGTGAATATTAGAGTCTATCAGTTCTTAAAAAGCTAAATTAATTTAACCAATTCAGTAACCATGATGGCAAATTGATCTGTTCTATGGGCATCCCATATCCCTTTTCCCCAACTAAGTTCTATCCCCCAAATAAACAAAAACAAAACAAAGCAAATGACTGCGCATTGTCTCTGAGAGTGATATATGGAGGTCTGGCAGCAGGGTGATATGGTGGATATTAGTAACTAGTAACAACCATATGCTACAGATGTACTTCTCATTTAACCTACCAGCACCTTACTTGCCTTGTAGGTGACCAATGAACAGCACACAAAATCAGTATGTACTGTAAGCCATCTTGTAGGAACTTTATTCCACTGCATAATGCCGCGTACACACGATCGGTCAAACCGATGAGAACGGTCTGATGGACCGTTTTCATCGGTTAACCGATGAAGCTGACTGATGGTCAGTCGTGCCTACACAACCGATCGTGTCAGAACGCGGTGACGTAAAACACAACGACGTGCTGAAAAAAACGAAGTTCAATGCTTCCAAGCATGCGTCGACTTGATTCTGAGCATACCTGGATTTTTAACCGATGGACGTGCCTACAAACGATCGGTTTTGTTCTATCGGTTAGGTATCCATTGGTTAAATTTAAAACAAGATTGTTTTTTTTAACCTATGGATAAATAACCGATGGGGCCCACACACGATCGGTTTGGTCCGATAAAAACGGTCCATCAGACCGTTCTCATCGGTTTGACCGATCGTGTGTACCCGGCATTACTTTTTGTCATTTGCAAACACAGGTATTCCCAAGCTCTGTTTTTTTTATAAACAGATGTACATGGTATAGCACGTACAACAAAGCAATAATGAGGTGCTTCTTATCAAGAGCCTCCTGGGAAAGCCATGTTACGCAACCCCAGCAGGCTTCATGGCTGTGTCAAACACACTGCATATGCACAGAGTAGCATCATTAGGAGGTCGACTGCTAGGACCTGGAAGAGACAGTCAGCCTCCTGGTGCTGTCACAAAGAAGATTGTGGTATGTTACCCAGCATGCAATGGCTTTCAGCAGGTTACAGCAGGGCAACACTGGATTCACCAGGAGGATGAGTATGCTATTTCAGCTTAAAGGGGAGTTCCACCCACAATTTCACTTTTTAAATATAAATACCCCTGTAATACACAAGCTTAATGTATTCTAGTAAAGTTAGTCTGTAAACTAAGGTCCGTTTTGTTAGGTTGTTACAGCATTTAGATAGTTTATAATCTAGAAATAGACCGTGGCCATCTTAAGTGTGGGCATCATATAGCCAGACTGCATGACTTCCTGGATTTCAGCTTTGCATATCTCGCACATGCTCAGTGCACAAGCAATGTAATAGGTTTCAGTCAGGTTTGCAAGGACTACTGGGAAACATGATGCCTATCCCAGAAACCCTTGCAAATAGCCTAGGCAAATAAGGAGGAGGAAGTAATGAAGGACTACAAAATAAAGGTATTTACAAGCAACAAAATAAATAAAATTGTCCGTTCTGAACACTATGAGATTAGAGCATGCAGCACAGACAAACATAAAAAAATGGGTGGAACTCCACTTTAAGCCATCTGACCAGGTAAGAACGGTTAGAAGTTTCTCTTAAACATTTTTGTGGTTGTTAACTTTTATAATCATCTATACCTTGTGTGGTTAGTTGAAGCTTGGCCAGATTGGATTAAAAATGGTTCTGTCTATGGCCAGTCAGTATCTTAGTCACCTTTGAAGAGGATCCGTAGCCATTTGAAATGCTTAATTTGGTTATTGCATATTTTCTCCATCATTTTCAGACAAAAGCTTCATTCTGTATTCATCCAACAGCTTGTAAATATGTTTATCTGCTCCTCTTGAGAAACTGTCCCTGTAGTACAAATAATCCACACAAACAGACGAAAACAAGCACAGAAAAACAACATTGCCTGATTGTCTGTAGACTGCACAGATTAATTACCTTAAAAAGTGGGGACTTTTCGTCAACAATCAGATAACTAAAATATTACTTATTAAAGGAACTCAGTGCAAAGAGCAGTAATGCACCAGCTACAGCAACCAGATTTTTTAATTAATTTATTGTACAGATGTGAATTTTTCTTACTCATAGCACCATATTATTAAAGTGTATGCAAACCCTAACAATGAGCTATACAGTAGTTATTGGACCACATGAGCTCAGAGTATGAGTGGTGCTACAAGTAGAAGAGACACCTCCAGAGAAGCGGAGTGAAAGGAGATCCATTGAGCCTTTATTTAGCCTGATCATTGAAGCATCAGCTAATGTGTTGTGACTGACTGTCATAAGTCAAGTTTATCAAAGTGAATGGGTATCTGGAGTAAAGCATTGGTCAGGGCTAATCCCTAGGACTGACGCAGGACATGACTGCCCTTTAGTGCGATTGGCCATCCCCTTCTTGTATTACTGTGAGTACTGCTTGGTTAAGTGCCATTTCGAGGTCCAAGCAGTTCTGATACTCAGAGCAGTATCAGGATGTCTTTGACCTAGTAGAAGTCATAAAGCCTTGAAAGATTGTCCTAAAAATATTACTGTATATACTCGAGTATAAGCCGACCCGAATGTAAGCCGAGGCACCCTTTTTTACCACAAAAAACTGGGAAAACTTATTGACTCGAGTATAAGCCTAGGGTGTCCATCTGTATGCCTCACTTTGCCTCACTATGTCCATGTGCATGCCTCACTGTGTCCATGCCTTACTGTGCCCATGCCTCACTGTGCCCATGCCTCACTGTGCCCACACCTCTCTATGCCCATGCCTCACTGTGCCCATGCCTCACTATGCCCATGCCTCACTGTGTCCATGACTAGACTGACGTTTAACATGGGAGTCTATAGAAGGGGTGCCCGGCTTTGAAAAGTCAGTGCTCCCCAGTCGTAGGTCCCCCAGACAACAAACTTTGCACACTTGTAGATGAGAAATGGGGCTATATGTGTGCCAAGGACCGGGTACCAGGTCCCCAAAGTCCAGGAGATCAGGCACAAAAATTTGACTCACGTATAAGCCGGGGGGGGGGTATTTTCAGCACAAAAAAATGTGCTGAAAAACTCGGCTTATACCTAAGTATATACGGTAACTGTCAGTACAAATAAAAAAAGCATCATGTACATTACCGTATTTATCGCGGTATAATGCGCTCCTGCGTATACCGCGCACCCCTAAAGTGGCCCCCAATCCTGTGGAAAAAAAGTTTTTTTGTTTTTTTGTACTTACAGTTTTGGTGTCTTGCGCGGCGTCCATCGGCGGCCTCGTCGGGTCCGGCGTCCTTCTGCGGCTTCGGGTGTCCTCTTCGGCGGGTCCGGCGTCCGTCTTCGGCGGGTCGGGTGTCCTCTTCGGCGAGTCGGGTGTCCTCTTCGGCGGGTCGGGTGTCCTCTTCGGCAGGTCGGGTGTCCTCTTCGGCGGGTCGGGTGTCCTCTTCGGCGGGTCCGGCGTCCTCGCGGCGTCCTCGCGTCCTCCCCGCTCGTTTCCCGCCACAAGTTTGAATACTGCGCCGGCATATACCGAGCGCAGTACACTCGTGAATCTTCGGGCAGGCTCGGCAACGTCCTGTACGCTCAGGACGTCAGTGCTAGAGGCGCCGAGACTGCCCGAAGATTCACGAGTGTACTGCGCTCGGTATATGTCGTCGCAGTATTCAAACTCGTGGCGGGAAAGTGGGTATCGGCGTATATCGCGCACCCACGATTTTGCCCTGATTTTCAGGGCAAAATAGTGTGCGGTATACGCCGATAAATACGGTACTTATATAACTGTGCACCAATATGGCTACAATCACCTTACAAATCAAACAAAACAGAGCCCAGTTTTGAAATAAAAGGTGACTTAAAGATGATTATACATACAAAAAGGTTATTCTCAACAGCTAATGTTTTAACTTAGAATGTAAATCTAATAACACATAAATGTCTCTAATTACTAAATACACTTTGAAGTAAACAGTTTTCTCCTTGCTGTAATAGAGAATCAGCTGGCTGCTCATTATTACTCTAAATTCCACTGTTCTGGTTAGTTTACTGGAATTACTCACTGTGCTCTGTGTGAACTAGCTTTAAAATAGGTATGTGATTGTTAGGCCCCGTACTCACGACCAAACATGTCTGCTGAAACTGGTCCGCAGACCAGTTTCAGCAGACATGTTTGGCCGTGTGTTGGCCCGAGCGGACCATTTTGGGACGGATCGGACAGGTTTCCAGCGGACAACTGTTTCCCGGACTTGTTTTAAAACAGTCCGCTGGAAACCTGTCCGCCCGGACATGTACGGTCGTCTGTACAGACCTACCGTACATGTCCTGCCGCCCGCATCCCTCGCATGCGTCGAATGACTTCGACGCATGCGTGGAAGCATATTTAAGGCGGCCCGCCCACGTCGCCGCGTCATTGTCGCGGCGACACCGCGTCATCGACGCGGCGACACCGCGGACACGCCCCGCGTAATGTTTACGCGCGGGCTTCTGTTCGATGGTGTGTATAGCCATCGAACAGAAGTCCCCGGGCAGTCCCCGGCCAGACATGTCCGATGGAAACGGTCTGCAGACCGTTTTCATCGGACATGTCCTGCCGTGAGTACAAGGCCTAAGTGTCAATGCTGTTCCCTCGGTATGCATAAAGTCGTGTCTGAACTGCAAAAGCATCCACCTTGGTGTCATGATTTAACTAAATGAATGCAAATGTTCTACATCGGTACTATCAGCACCATTATATACAAACATCTTTATGTTAATTAGGGGTAATTACTTTATGCTCAGTTAATCTGTGATTTACTAGTGAATTTAGTGAATGCGATATGTACAAGGAAAGAAAGGTCATCAATCAGATTCCAATTACAACGTAGGTAAAGATTAGCATTGGGTGCGCAAATAAATACAAATACCCCCAAAACATTTTGAAACACTAACTTTTTTAGAAAAGGGGCCTAATTATTAAGCTGCTTTTTCATTCCTGATAAAAGGTGTGTATAACAACAGATGTTTTTAAGTTGCCTCTACAAGTGAGTTTTTTGTTTTTTACTTAAAGCAGAGTTGCAGATATTGTATAATGCTCCCCATGATCACTTCCTGTATTTTCATTGCATTTTTTTTCTTTTTGAGCAGTGCAAATACCTTTTTTTTGGTTGTATTTCCCCTCACCGTGGAGAGGTACGCCATGTCCGCATGTCCATTGGCTTCTAGGATATGAGTGTCATCAATCCCAGGAGTCAAGGCACCTCCGCCACCACTTGTAGCATTGCGCCACACTTTGTTGTTAATGCATATGTGCAAGATCGAGAGGTGCGTGCTGTTCACATCCAACACTGCAACCTATTTCCATAGATAGAAATAAATGTTAGGAATACATCAGTGGCCTATTATCCCGGTTTAAAAACTGCTGCTAGGCTGTTTTACACTGCTGTGTCCCCTGTAGTATCTTAACCAGTTTCCACTGACCTGTCAAATGTAATTGATCCGGATGGACGGCATACAGACAGAGCCAATTACAGCTCACCTGTACCATGTGATTAGCTGTGGTCAATTACAGCTAATCACAACAAAACAAACTGAATGAATTGAAATTCACTGCTGTAAGCAATAATAATGTGTAAAAATAAACCCTAATCACTTCACCAGAGTAGGACATTGTTACAATGGTAACATTATATTGCTCTGGTAACAGTGTGTTATTTTTTTTATTTTTTTTGTTTAAACAGAGTTCCACCCTAAAAATAAACTTTCTATTAACAGCTTGCCTTTAATGTAAAAAAAAAAAAGTTTTTTTTACTCAGTTCTATCTGGCTGTTACTAGGAAAATTTCGTAATCTGCCTAGTTTCTGGTTCTAGGTGGTTCAACTTCCTGTCCTAAGACCCCATTGCCTCCTGGGAAATTATGACACTCATTTCCCAGGAGTCTCTGGGCATTACTGTGCCTAAAAATCGCCCAGCATGCACCTCTCTCTGAAAACCAGGAAGAAAAAGGAACTGGGCTTCACATGCCCACACATATGATGGATATGGCCACAACATGAGCTGGAGAATATAAGGCAAGTATTTGCAATGATTTCTGGAATGATTGGGCAGCTATTAATATGTTTTAGGGACTATTTAATGTGATTCATTTTAGCTTGCAAAAAAAATAAAAAAATAATGCCCGGAACCCTGCTTTAAATGGAATAAAAGATAGTAACAAAAAAAAAAGAGACAAAGCTTTTTTGTTGTTTGTTATTGTTGTTTATATATTCTGCACTCCTGTGACCCTTTTTCAGCTGACAGTGGGCAAAAGGCCCCCATATGGTCGGATCCACCCAGATCCCTTGATCAACACCTGGCTCAGCCTCTCAGCGATCCACTGACAGTCATGGCTCTCTGCTCAGAGTGGAGGGGGAGAAATTAGTGATCAGCTGTGTTTGATCGCTTAGTTCCCACTGCAGAGTCTTCGGGGGACAGATACAGCATCTGATTGATGCTGCATCCACCTAGGTGAGTAGAGTATACTTGTTTGTTTTTTTAAATCCCAAACTTCTCTTTTAAAAATTTTAATAAATTAATGAGATTTGGGCTGCTGCTTAGGCTATCCATCAAAATCAAACTGTTATGTAATACCACATACAGCTTTAAGGCATTCCCCAACCATGTTTTTTATATTATTTATGTATTTTCAATGTTGTCCTTTAAAGCCGCATAAAAGGACCTTCTCATAGCTGTATAATATATACATATTTTTTTATTTTACATTGTCTCTCATGACAATTCCCATTTTCCATGCCTTTGGTAATTTGCCTGTCAGCCCTAGATATGGCCAGTATTTAAAAAAAAAATTCATCATTCCATAGACTTCAATGGAAAGTTTGGGTTCACCAGATTTTTAGCAAAATTATCCAAACCCTTTGCAAATCAAACCTGATCAGATTCAGCCATCACTAGTCAGGAACTGATTTTCATGCTAAATTTTATGCTATGTACTTGCTGTACAAAGCCCTCCCACACTAAAACAGTATTTGTTTGCTGTCTTGCTGAATAAAAGTGCAGGACAAACCTATCTGGACTAGAATTGGATATTCCTGTCTCATGTGTGGTTTACCGTTGCCAATAGCAGTTGAGTTTGTCTCCCTTACAACTTGGTGCTCGCATGTGGGGTAAAACAAGTTTTGTTGGCAAACACTAACCAGCAGCAGACTAATCAGCTACGGCAAGAGTTGATTTACTTTCCTGTGCGACAGATGCAAAAGCTGACTGTAGCCCACCAGGCATCCTTACAGGCAAAACAGCAAGTGAACCTGTCTTTGAAGCAGCAGATACAGGAATTGCCCGAGAGGCAAATAGTGGCACAGTTGTCAATATCTACATCTCAACAACAGGTGTTGAGCGCTTCATGGAAATTGTCCCTAGAACATAATGTCAAAGCCTACCTCAGCATTTTTGAGAGAGTTGCTGAACATAAGAAGCTGCCTGAAGAGCAATGGGTGTACCTTCTAGCACCCTTTTTACTGGTGAAGTGCCAAAAGGCTTTCTTTGACTTGCAACTTCAGGATGGCAGAGAGTGTCTTAAACTCAGAGGAGAAATTCTAGCCACGCTGAAGTCCTGTACACACGATCGGTTTGTCTGATGAAAACGGTTTGTTTTTCATCGGTGAAAAAAAAATAGAACATGTTTTAAATTTTTCCTATGGATAAAAAAACGATAGAAAAAAATGATCGTCTGTGTGGAACTTCATCGGTCAAAAATCCATGCATGCTCAGGATCAAGTCGACGCATGCTCGGAAGCATTGAACTTAATTTTTCTCAGCACGTCATAGTGTTTTACGTCACCGTGTTGAACACGGATGGATACTTGACCGATGGTGTGTAGGCAAAACTGATGAAAGTCAGCTTCATCGGACATCCGATGAAAAAATCCATCGGATTAGATTCCATCAGATATCCGATCGTGTGTACAGGGCTTGAGAGTTACAGTGCCTTGAAAAAGTAGTCATACCCCTTGAAATTTTCAATATTTTGTCATGTTACAACCCAAAATTTTAATGTATTTTATTGGGATTTTATGTGATAGACCAACATAAAGTGGCACATAATTGTGAAGTGGAAGGAGAACGATAAATGGTTTTAATTTTTTTTTACAAATAAATATCTGAAAAGTGTAGCATGTATTTGTATTCAGCCCCCTTTACTCTGATACCCATAACTAGAATCAAGTGGAATGAATTGCCTTCAAAAATCACCTAGATAGTAAATAGAGTTCACCTGTGTGTAATTTAAAGTGTAAGTTTACCTTTACAAAAAAAATCTGTAAGGTGATCTTACACAGGTCCCCCTCTTGCCCCCCCCCCCAGTCCCGCTGATCTGGACCATGGCAATCTCCGGTTCTAAGCCCCGGTATATCCACGCCAAGAGCTCAGGGTTAAAAATCCTCTCTGCAGCTACGCATCCTCTCCATAGCTGACAGGGCAGGCTATGAAGAAGCTGATTGGTGGGCACTGCCCGTGTGATGGCACTGACCATTAAAATGCTCCAAAACGTCCCCCCTGAAGAAAGATGTTTTGGACATGCAGCTCAGGGGATTTCTGAGCCCCAGACTCCATGCGGATATACCGGGGCTTAGAACTGGAGATTGCCACGGTCCAGGTCAGCGGAACTGGGGGGGGGGGAACCTCTGTAAGTTCACCTTAGAGTGTTTTCTGTAAAGGCAAACTTACCCTTTAATCTCAGTATAAATACAGCTGTGCTGTGAAGCCCTCAGAGGTTTGTTAGAGAACTTTATTGAACAAACAGCATTATGAAGCCCAAGGAACACATAAGACAAGTCAGGAATAAAGTTGTGGTGAAGTTTGAAGAAGTGTTAGGTTATAAAAAAAATATCCCAAGCTTTAAACATCTTACGAAGCACTGTTCAATCCATCATCCGAAAATGTAAAGAGTATGGCACAACTGCAAACCTACCAAGATATGGCTGTCCACCTAAACTGACTGGGCAAGGAGAGCATTAATCAGAGAAGCCCATGGTAACTCTGGAGGACCTGCAAAGATCCACAGCTCAGGTGGGAGAATCTGTCCACAGGACACCTATTATGCCCCGTACACACGATCGGAATTTCTGACTGACTTTTTCCATCGGAAATTCCGACTATGTGTATGCCCCATCGGAGTAATGCCATTGGAAATTGTGATGAATTCCATCGGAGTTTACATAGAGAACATGTTCTCTTTTCCTCCGATGGAATTCCGTCAGAATGAATTTGGTCGGACAAAGGTCCAATCGTGTGTACAGGGCTTAGGTTGTACACTCTACAAATCTGATCTTTATGGAAGAGTGGCAAGAAGAAAGCCATTGTTGAAAGACTATTATAAAAAGTCCCGTTTGCAGTTTGCGAGAAGCCATGTGGGGGACACAGCAAATATATGGAAGAAGGGGCTCTGGTCAAATGAGATCAAAATTGAACTTATTGGCCTAAAAGCAAAATGCTATGTGTGATGGAAAACTAACACTGCACATCACCTGAACACACCCTCCCCACTGTGAAACAAGGTTTTTGCAGCTTCATGTTGTGGGTATGCTTTTCTTCAGCGGGGACAGGGAAGCTGGTCAGAGTTGATGGGAATATGAAAAACGAAAAGGTTGGGACTTTATATGAGACGCCAGGTATTAGCCGAGCACCTCCATCCCCAATAATTGAACAGAAAAAGACAAGGGTGGGACTTTAAATGAAGCATGCATCCCAGGAGAAAACACGAAACCATTGAATATGGCAGGCATCTAGTCCGATAGAACCAAAGACATTACATGAGAGCATTGCATGACAACAATTAGCAATCAGTATTTTAATTGCATACAAAATATAACAGAAACAATAATGACATAGCATACCTAGTGTAGTAGTCAAAAATTGAATAGTACATAAAATATAACAATTAATGGTATTAGAATGTAATAACATATTCGGTTCATATATAAAAACAGTAAAAAAGGGGGAGGCCAATTTATTGAAGCGTGTCTCCATGGCAAAAAAGAAGAACTTACATATGCTGGCACAGTCCACTTGGTATACTGGTTGGTAGGGATGGTATTACCATATATATGCGAAAAGGCGTCTATTGGCTCACAGTAGGCATATTTGGTACATTTTGTAAAAATTATTATACAGAACCAGTTTCCTTAAAATATATCCCCATAGTAGTTTTGACCGTGATTGGTTGGTGAATTCCAATCGATGTATGAGGTAGTAGGTGATGCAGTAGCAGCATGTATGTGAGGAGGCATCTTATTGGCTCAATGCGTTTCGTGGCTACTGCCACTCTTCAGGAGCAGATATGAGGTAGAAGTCTATAAATATCAAAGCAATAAGATTTAGGGTAGATTGATATACTGAATCTATGTTCTGGGAAGGAGGGAGAAAGAGAGCAATAACAATTCCTAAGGTAACTTACTGACATGCCTATGACTATGGGTATAGGCGTAGAGGGTGGGGGGCCCGGCCGGAGGAACAACAGCCCAGAGTTGATGGGAAGATGGAAGGAGCCAAATACAGGGCAAGCTTAGAAGAAAACCTGTTAGTGTCTGCTGGGACAGAGGTTCACCTTTCAGCAGGACAACAACCCTAAACATACAGCCAGAGCTACCATGGAATGGTTTAGATTAGGGGTCTCCAAACTGCGGCCCAGGGGCTGGATGCAGCCCTTTGCTTACTTTTACCCGGCTCTTGAGGCACTGATTCTCCCACTGATACAAGACACTATTCTGTCATCAACCACCAACAATGGAGCACCATTTTTCCTACTGACACTAATAATAGGGCACTATTCCTCCTTATGATACCAACAATGAGGCACTATTCCTCTAATCTAATACCAAATGTGGTGATGTTTACTCCTACCGATGCCAGAAATAATTCTACTCTGACCCTCCTAAAGTCTGAAGGACAGTAAATCGGCCCTTTGTTTAGAAAGTTTGGAGACCCCTGGTTTAGATCAAAGCATATTCATGTGTTGGAATGGCCCAGTCAAAGTCCAGACCTAAATTTAATTGAGAATCTGTGGCAAGGCTTAACAACTGCTGTTCACAGACGCTTTCCATCCAATCTGACAGAGCTTAAAGGAGTTGTAAAGCAAAAATGTTTTTCACCTTAATGCAATCTATGCATCAAGGTGAAAAAACATCTGATGATGCCGCCCCCCCCCCCCCAGCCCCTGTTATACTTACCTGACCCGTCGAAAGTCCCGCGCTTGGTCCCGAGATCCTCTTCGCCGCTCAGCCTGGCTGTTGGACACCAATAGTTGGTGTCCAAGAAACCTCCACGTTAGTAGGAGAAATAGATGAATGAATAAAGTCAGGACCCTGTGCAGGCCAGCAAAGAGAAGTGACTTGTGATAAAAAAAAACATTTAAAATTAGAAATAAAGCAGTTCAAATGAATATCCAGGTTGAGGCCTCTAGGAACTAGAGACCCCAACCTGTGTATCCAACGGGTCTCATTTTGTGAGACCTGGATCTTTTTGTTGCCCCCGCCAGTGGTCTTTAATAATGTCAACCCCATAGAACGTGAGGCAAGATGGATCCTTATGATGTTTTTCCTCAAAATGTCTAGAGAGACTATGTTTTGGGAATCCATTACGTATGTTTTGGATGTGCTCACGTGTTCTTACACGTAAGGGTCTGGTGATACGGCCCACATACTGGAGTCGGCAGCGGCACTCTATGACGTAGGTCACATGGGTGCTATTACAAGTAATACGTTATTTTATCTGGAATTCTCTATTGGGTACATGGGACTTGAATGTTGTTTTTCTCCGAGGCTGCGGTTTATTTGTTTTGCACGGTGGGCATCTCTGGCATCCGTGGAGTCCTTCAGGTTCTGGGCAGGTATTCGCTTCCCTGGGGGGATCGAGTGCATTGTGGACGGGGTGTGTTAGTGGTGTTGATGCTCTGCGGTGGGTGAGTCTGGGTCGTGATGGCAATACCGCTACTAAAGTTCTGTGCTCTTTCAAAATGGGCCAATACTTTTTGAAGATCTTTTCCAATTATTGGTATTGGTTGCTGTATACTGTGATAAAGGCCAGATCCATAGTAGGTGCTTAATGAAGCCTTTTCTTGTTGAGCAAAGCTTCCCTATCCATCTCACAAATGTTAATTTTCAGTTGTTGTCAGCACCTATGCTTTTGGGCTGCGTTTCCACTGGTGCAACTCCAATGTGGCCTGATTCAAGGTGCGATTTGGAAATGCAGCTTTAGTGCGACTGTGGTGTGGCTTTGAATGCGTTTTTTTTTATCCAGAAGTCGCATCAAAATGGTGCAGGTACCTTTATCGGTCGCTGCAGCATTGAGCCACATAGATTGGAATGGGTGCTATTGAAATCAATGGGCTGCGAGTTGTAATGCGACTTTGGGTCCAAAGTCGCATGGCAAATCGCATCAGTGGAAACGGAGACTAAAATCACACTGAATTATCTGGATGTATGTGAATCCATTCCTCTGTTTAAACAAATAACTGGGGATGGTAAGCGGTGTAATTGAATCTGGAAACACTGGCTATATTGTAACTGGAAAAAATCATAGTGTAATTAGGTGTTCGTCAGTTAAAATTGCCTCCAGTAGTACAAGCCATCATAGGGTCTAATCATGCTTAACGCTTGGGAAGCCCTGTGGTACAGTAAGCATTTCTTTTAGAATACTTTGGAAAGTCCGCGGGGGAGGTTGAACCATTTGGTTTGGAAAATCTCCGGGCTAATTTTTTGAAGGACTATAATCAGTACATAGATTGTTCTGGCAAGTAGTGAAAAAAAATCGGTAAAGGTGGACGGGGGAGGTACCCACCGGCCCAATCATGTCAAAGTGTAGCTAGCTTTGGGATAAGCGCCCTCTAAGGGTTGCGGAACAGCTCAAGGTCCTTCGTCCGTAGAGGATGGGAAATCAAATCGCTTTGGAAAGGAAGTCGAACTGTGGGGAACCTTACCACTTGACTCCGAGGGAAGAAATGATAGATAAATATGGACCTTGGGCTGTGAAATATATAAATGATGGGAATCGCTAGACTGGAAACGGTATTTTTAAGAGAAATGCGAGATGCTTGGAGGGCAGGGATGGTAGGATATCAGAACTGATGAGGTGAGTATTTTTAATAGGGAATCCACATCCCCAGAGAAGTGATGATGAACAGAGTTTATGGGTAAGTAGGATATAGAACATGTAAGGTCTTGAGGTCATATTTGACCTAGATAAATGTGTTGTGTGGAAATGTGTGAGATCCATGGATTGTGAGGTTATGTGTGATGGCATGAGGATTTGTTTTGTGTTGGTTAAGGTTTAAAACTTGGGAATGGTGTTCTATAGTTCAGAGCAACCACCCCCCCCCTCTCTTTCCCTGACACAAGTCAAACTGAGAGTGTGTGACGTGTGTTCTCAGCTGCTGACTCAGTGCTGACAGCCGAATGACCCCCCCTTCTATTCTGTGAGGGTGTGTGAACAGCTGTATTGTCATGCAAATTGAGTGAGCCGAGTGAATGATAAAACGAAAGTAAGATGCCATATATATATATATATATATATATATATATATATATATATACATATATATATATGTGTATTTTTTTTTTTTTTGTATTAACGGTAATCTTTGTTTCCATAGAAGAAATTTTTTGAAGTTTTCCAATGTACTCAGAATAGGTAAGTATGACTGTCTTGCAAGACAAAAGGGAAACTTATAAAAAATGTGTTTGTTTTAAAACTGCTCATTTTTAACCATGGTGAATACATTTTTTTAGGGGGGAAATATTGGTATACCATAAAATAAAAATCCATATGGCATCAATATGTATTATAGTAATACATATTGATGAAAAGTTGAGCTCAACAATTTTTGGTATTTTAAAAGAAAGTGCACGGTTTATGTAATATATAGTAATGAGTATTTGTGTTTTATATGTTAATGTCTAGTTACAGATATATAACCATTGTTTTTTTTTGTTTCCAGGTTAAGAAAAAATTGAATGTTTATTACTAACTTTTATTTTGTGTTTAATCCCTCAGAATCGATAACTGGGTTTTCAGGATTTCAGAATAAGAGGAAATCTTTATGTTGTTTCAGTCGGTCGGGTTTCACAAGGTTTAGGTTTTCATGACCATTATCTAGTTGGAACGTCTAGTGGTCAGTCCATTTGGCTATGTTTTTGGACCACCTAGTGGGGGTTACATGTGCTGATCCACTGAATAGCAGAACCAACTAACTGAGGTCCGTGTATTAGTTTTTTATGAAAAATTGAGTAAGACTGCAAGGGATAATTGGCACTCTAACACATATATTAGGCTAAGTAGCATTCAGGGGTACCACACTTAGTGTTACAAGGGTTTTGGGGTATTCTCCAGCGGTTGAA
The DNA here is from genome assembly GCF_905171775.1 of Rana temporaria. Classification (NCBI taxonomy): domain Eukaryota; kingdom Metazoa; phylum Chordata; class Amphibia; order Anura; family Ranidae; genus Rana; species Rana temporaria. Next base: position 469,070,919 of record NC_053489.1, on the reverse strand, counting down.
ATGGATCGGCCATAGATCCGTGGCATATCTGTTTTCTTATTTACCGAAGATCAGCCATGCTGACACGTGTAGTTCCATAGATCTAATAGGTAAAATCCTGATGTTACTTTGGCCAGACTTGTGTTTTTAGGACTTCTTAAACTCCCCCCCGCTGTTAAGCCTGGCTGTACAAGGTTGCATTGCCTCAGTGCTACAAGGAATTTTTTTCTTAGTCTATTGGTCAGTTGTGTCTGGTAGCACCCGTTCCCTTGAGCTGGATACACTATATGCAATTCTTGTTTTCCAATTTCTTTTAGATTTACCGGCAGACATATAGTACGAGGGCCTGCCTGGTGGCATACGAGTTGAAAGTGCATAGGTATGGCCTCGTATTGTATAGTTTTAGGGTTGAGTCTGGAGAAAAGGCGTGCAGGAAGATTGTATGGGGTGATACCATCTCTTGGCTGTTCCAGGGGCCCTCACTTCCGATATATATGTGGACATGCAGTATTCTCCTCGGTTAATATCCATAGGTGTCCTTTCTATCCTAGATTACTTGTGTACCTTAACTGGTGGTCTGTGACTTGCATGCCAAGAAGATCAGTGCCCCAGGGTGGCAGTAGACTCCTGTCTTTCATGAGAGTCCTGTCTGAATGGTGAAGGCAGCTTGTTTTGTAGGGGTGAAGGATAACATAGTCTAACTACTGAATTGATAGAGGAGGGAAAAGGTGTGCAGCCTCTATGAGGGATCGGGTGTACCTGGTGGCAGGTGGTTTTCAATCCGGGTATCCAGACTATTTCCCATACTTAAAAGAGGCTCAATGGCGCCTGTCTTTGGAGCGGGAGGTGGGTAATTGGATACCGTAATCACTATAGAGCTGGAGATAATCAAGAACACATTGGGAGGCCCTGGGCTACATATCAGGGAAGGGTTAGAAAAATCTAACTCATTCTATTCTCATCCCTAAGGGCAGGGAAGGAACTTTGGGCATGGACGGAACTTTATGCATATATCACGGTCAATTTGGGTACTATCCTATCTGACTCTACTGGGTTATACCCTGGAGTCCATTCCTGTTCTGAGGGTCGTGAGTCCAGACAGGAATTGAAAGAAATATTGGAATGGGTGACTAGTATGACATAAATGTATGTGGTGCAGGTACCCAGGAGACTGGCATCTATGCATAATAGGGTGTCTGTTGGCCAAACTAGAGGGTGCCAGGTGATACATCAATGGGGTGAAAACTTCCTTGTAGAGGCAGTGTCTAAAGCTTAGCAGTCCTATAAAGAAGCTTTCGCTTACTGGACATGGGAGAGGTACACCTAGTTGATGTCTCACCTGAGAGGTTGAATCCCTGCACAAGTAATGACAGTAACTACATACAGGAACATGCCCTGTTAAATAAAGGGAATACACGTGGGCTAACAGGGTACAGAGTGGTTGATAAGACTATTACCCTGTATGTGCCGAGTATACACTGAATCAAGTGATTGTCAAGTGACCAGTGGCGTTCTCCCAGAGATGTGCAGACACAGCATAAGGTTCACGCAGGACGCTTATTTCTGAGGAGTAACCCAACAGAGGAGGGGTGTATTCAGCACTATATAGGGGGAATAGGAGCTGGGATGGGTGTTGGTAATAGAGTAGACAGCGGTCTCCTGAGGAACAGACCCGCAGCCATGGCTTCAGACAATAAGCACGGCTTTGTTGCTCTGAGGGATTGGTGACAGTTGTGACAACATGCAACAGAGTTACATAAATACCCAGTTTAATATGGCTCAGTCGATTTTATCGACCATGTTAAGAGGTTGGAAGAGAGTGTGATAGGGTATAGGACAAAAACATGTCATTGGCTCTGGCGTACTTGCAGGGGCAGGCGGAGTTATTGACCAGTATCAGGCTGATTGTACAAAGCTCTGTATGATGGGCGGTAGCCTGAGGAGTTAGCATCACCACTCAGTAAGACTTTGACAAAACTCTTTGCTTACACTAATCCAAAATGATAGTCAAATGCCGGGATGGGCTGTACTGGTTTAGATTGTGAGAGATGAGGTGCTGTATGATCCCATATACGGAAGTGCAGACTCGGTCTGTAGAGATGTTGGCATCAATGAGCTTACTGACTGGGGATTCCATCTTGATGCATTTGGGGCTAAGTGACCCACATGTGATCAGAGGGTACGGAAGCTGAGAGCAGGTTGATATTTCCCCCAGTCAGAAGTGTGACCACGATGTCTTTTGCATTCCAGGTCAATACACGGTGGTGAAGGAGGAATGTTGGGAAGGTATTTCACTGTGGGTTCTGGATGGGAAGATCATTACGGGGGAAGAAACACCTAGGTATAATTTAGGACATAGGCGAGTTTTGTTTCTTTGTCCTAGAGGATACCGATGGGGTGTTAGTCATGGAACTAGGGTGTTCCTTGGACCTACCAGGTGGTAGTGGGGCATGGTCACTAAAATCAAGTCACAGGGATGGAGTTTTTTGTGGGTTTTGTCATTGTTTCAATGGTATATGTGCTGTTGTACTCAATACCGAATGCTGGGGTATGGGTGCTGGTCTAGTGATGCACTGTTGTCAGCATTAGGTTGAATTGTACTCAACAGGGTACACTACCTTGGGGAGTCTATTGTACATATTCTCTTGTCCTTGGTATGGATATAGACGGAACCCCGGGTTACACCCCGAGTTGCCCTGGAGAAAGGTTTTTATAGCAAACCTGACATCCCCTTTACACTTACTGAAACTTCCGTTGGGAGTCGGGGAGGAATTAAAGTATTTTACTCCACCCTGTTGTTGTAGTCCTAATCTGTGTAGCTTTATGACTCTCCCTGATGCAAGTAATGATGTGCATTACTATCCGGAGAATGAACGCCAAAACTATGAGAATGTGCACCTCAACGAGGTATCTTCTCTCAAGGAAAAGCCACTAACTCAGAAACAAATTTCTGAAGAAGCCAGTTCCAATCCAGACCAGTACAAATGTACCATTTTTTTTAATACTCCTAGTTTAAATTTTTATCATGTTCGTGTAATTTTTTTTTTTTTTTTAGTAATTTTTTATTTCTATTTTTTATTTTTATTTTTGTACTCATTTTTTATCCATTACAATTTTTTACTTTTAATTTTTATACATTTTTTTTTTTTTTTTTTGTAAAAGTGTTTTTTCTTTTTTTTTCTTCTTCTTTTTTTTCTTTCTCAGTTTTATATAAATTTTTAGTAATTTTTAATCAATTTTTCTCATTTCTCATTTTTATCAGTTTTTTTGTTGTCAGTTTTAATTTTTATATTTTTTCTCTCATTTTTCTCCCTGAAGGGTTATGGTTATAATTGTTTTTACTTTAAATTTTTTTAAAGTTTTTCATTATTATTTTTATTTAGTTATTTTTTTCCTCTTATTTCATTCAGGTGAGAAAGGTTCCAAAAGGTTTGAACTTTTTCCACCTGAAGGGGGGAGTAGTGCATAGACCTGGAAGAGGAAAATAGTAAATAATGCATTGTTTTTAATTGCCCTCTTGTTGGAGAACTATATATTATTTTTTATTATTATTCTTTTGGTTTGGGGAAGAGCCTCTAAAATTTTTTTTTAGTAAAAAGTACAGTCGGGTTTGACTAAATTCTAAAAAGTTTGTTGGCAACCATTGTTTAGTCGCTCCTTTTTAATATTTTAATCTTTTATGTTTTTAAACCGACTTGTACATTGTTAAGTGACCATGATCATGTTCACCTGTTGATCACCAATAGGGCAGAAAAGTCTGTTTTTGTTTTGTTCTTGTTTTTTTTAGAGAGAGGACCCTAGAACTATATTTTTTCCTGTTGATCTAGGAATAAGCCTCTTCAATTTGTAATAATAAAGTGCGGTCAGGTTTACCCAAATTCTACAAATTTAAATCATATCTCTCTCGTTATTGTACCTGACCAGCAAAAATACCACCAATTAGTATGAGAGAGGAGTCGTTTTTTAAACTGAACAATGTTTTATTTTTTTTATTTTAGTTTTTCTCGCTGTCAGCTAAAATTGACAGGGCAACGAGGTATTAGGTTTTTTGAATACCGATTCAATGCTCTTTAACAATCTAAAGTGGAATGTAAACTGGAGATCTTGGTTGGAGCAGCATTAAATCTGTAGTTTTTATTTTTTATGTTTATTATTTTTTTCTATTTTCCTTATTCTTTTTTCATTACTCACCTCTCTTCCTTTCCACCTTTAGTATTATGCTCTCTAAGTTTTTATTTATGAGGAAGAAAAGTGTTACTGCGCTGATCTAATTATCCAGAGGTATTAAATCTCTGGGAGTATGGACATAAGTGAAATATCAGGGCCACAATGTACCCAATCTTAAATGTGAATAACCTGGATACAAACAATATATAAAAAAATATGAGAAATATATGAGTCATACAAATGTGACACAGTGATTTCAAACTTGAATCGTATATCTAGATCAGTGTGTCAGCATACAATCCATATGCCACAGTGCTTCTATGAGAAAAATGGCTGTTGCTGCTACTGACCAACCAAATAGTGAAAACAATACGAAAGATATTACAAAAAATATTGTGTATATATGTGTATAAAACTACAATATGCAGTATGCCAACTGCACCGTGAGTTGTCCAATAACCGATATTGGAACAAAATAAATATCAAAAAAGTGAAATAATTATCAAACAACCATACAAATGTGCAATGTGCTGACTGCACTTAAAAATAGTCCAAATGGCAGGCAATCTTGCGCTTATACAATAGGTTCCAGCAAACACAAGGTTCAATGTTGGTAGTACTGTGTAGAGGAAAGTGCCGTTATCTCTTCCACCCGACAAAGATGTGCCACCATCACCAATGGTTAAAATCAACACTCACCAGACCCCAGATATTATTAGGCTCCAGTGGTGTCTTTTCTTTGTCCGTCAGTGGGTGTTGCCTCCTTTTCCCTTTTACAAGGTGTCATCAATTCCTCAAAAACAAGGGGCTCATCATGGTGTAGTATATTAAAATATGTATTTATTTAAAAAAGGTAAAAAAATAACACTTACAATATAAAGTGCCTCTGACCGGCACTGAGTGTCTTTGGCAGTGTCAACCGTTAAAAGCCGCTGACCAGCATTTAAATGGCGTCCTAAGAGGTGTGCTTGCCCCGCTGTGCTCCGCATGTATTGCTACAAGGGGTCCGGACGCGCTGGTGTGCTGCACCCTCTATGTGCGTGTCCAAACAGCCTCCTCCAGCCTAGAGGCTGTTTGGACACGCACATAGAGGGTGCAGCACACCAGCGCGCCCGGACCCCTTGTAGCAATACATGCGGAGCACAGCGGGGCAAGCACACCTCTTAGGACGCCATTTAAATGCTGGTCAGCGGCTTTTAACGGTTGACACTGCCAAAGACACTCAGTGCCGGTCAGAGGCACTTTATATTGTAAGTGTTATTTTTTTACCTTTTTTAAATAAATACATATTTTAATATACTACACCATGATGAGCCCCTTGTTTTTGAGGAATTGATGACACCTTGTAAAAGGGAAAAGGAGGCAACACCCACTGACGGACAAAGAAAAGACACCACTTTGGAGCCTAATAATATCTGGGGTCTGGTGAGTGTTGATTTTAACCATTGGTGATGGTGGCACATCTTTGTCGGGTGGAAGAGATAACGGCACTTTCCTCTACACAGTACTACCAACATTGAACCTTGTGTTTGCTGGAACCTATTGTATAAGCGCAAGATTGCCTGCCATTTGGACTATTTTTAAGTGCAGTCAGCACATTGCACATTTGTATGGTTGTTTGATAATTATTTCACTTTTTTGATATTTATTTTGTTCCAATATCGGTTATTGGACAACTCACGGTGCAGTTGGCATACTGCATATTGTAGTTGTATACACATATATACACAATATTTTTTGTAATATCTTTCGTATTGTTTTCACTATTTGGTTGGTCAGTAGCAGCAACAGCCATTTTTCTCATAGAAGCACTGTGGCATATGGATTGTATGCTGACACACTGATCTAGATATACGATTCAAGTTTGAAATCACTGTGTCACATTTGTATGACTCATATATTTCTCATATTTTTTTATATATTGTTTGTATCCAGGTTATTCACATTTAAGATTGGGTACATTGTGGCCCTGATATTTCACTTATGTCCATACTCCCAGAGATTTAATACCTCTGGATAATTAGATCAGCGCAGTAACACTTTTCTTCCTCATGCACTATTGACCCCCACTAAGGGCACACAGTACTGCAGCAGATCACGGTTCACATTTTATTTATTTATTTATTTTCTTTTGCGCCGGTGACATTCACAGCCAAAAGTTTTTATTTATGGCTGCTATCATACATCTTCTCAGGATAACGTAACTAGGACATCAATCATATCATTTTGTTTTAAGGCGCGTGAGCATTAATTCTACCTCCCATAGTCTACCTACTGCTTTATAGTCATAAAGGCCACCCCACGGCTCCTGTCTGACATTCCTCTAATAACTGTACACTGACGTTCTCCTTTCTCCTTTTGTATTCATACATGACTGTCTGGAGGCCCACCCAACCACCACCTGAAGAAACAAGGACAACCAAGTCATTTTTTTTGGAAGACAAACGTGCCATGAATAAGACACTCCGAAACCCTTCTTCATCATGCTGAAAAAGTGCTGCCTCGCGGTCCGATCCAATGGTGACAATCAGAACACCATCTTTCCAAGATACAGGACTAAATATATAAGGATCCCGCCATCAATGTTGAAATTCCACTTCTCCAATGCAGAGGGGCGATGAAACATTGCAGTACAGACACTCAGGGTTCGGATCGGAAGTCTCAAAGGCACCAGAACTGTCCCAAGTCTACCTTGATGAGTTACGGCGAGTTCAAGAAAGGAAGAGGCCGCAGTGGTGGTGGGGGAAGGGTCGGGGCTTCTGGGCCATTGTGGGTGGGTACCGGATCATTGAAGGAGGATATAAATTCAATAATGAACTTGAGGGGGTACTGTTATAGAAATGTTGAATTTCATATTTATACCAGGGGAACCATTGGGGAAAAAAATGGATGTATATGTTTTACTGGACTGGTTATGATGACAGGGCCGCGCTTGTACTGTAGAAGGCATCTCCTGTCGTGGGAATCAGTAAAAGGTGTCAGGTATTAATTAAATGAGCTAAATCATCCTTTTGTCTTGAAAGGAAGCTCTGATAGTCTGAAAGGCCCCATTCACAGCAGGGGCCCTTAGCATGCTAATGGAGCAAATGGTCAAACCACGCATCAAAGGAACGTTTGACATACCCTAGACTGATAGTTTTTTTTAGATTAGTCCATGCAAGAAACATTTTTAGGAGGCTTGGAAGGCAACCAATCAGGATTCGGATGGAACTCGGAACCAATGAATATCTATGTTTGAGATTCAACCAATCCGCTCGTAAGGCCATTTTACACCAATAGCATCCTAAGGATTTTGAATCCTGGAGGGAGGGGGGCAGAGGAGGGCAAGGGAAGATAAAGGTCAGAGAAAAAGCTCTGAGAGCTCTCTTGCCCTGCAGATGTGGACCTGAACAGTGGTGATGTAAACCCTTGTCCTCTCTCTCTCTCTCTCTCTCTCTCTCTCTCTCTCTCCTCCCCCCCCTCTCTCTCTCTCTCTCTCTCTCTCTCTATACCTCTCTCATTCTCTCTCTCTCTCTCCTTCCCTCTATCTCTCTCTTCCTAAACTTAATCTCTGTAACTTTTCCTTTCCTATGAATTGTCTTGAGATACTGACGTATTCATTTCAGCCATCTTACTGTTGGTATAATTGTGTGCCTGGGATATCATCTTGGTTTTAAAGGTGTTATAGGTTATGTTATGTTTGTAAATATTGTAGTAATACCAGTTTCTCCTCTGTATCAATAAATGTAATATTTTTCTCTTCTTAGCAGAGCTATACTTTGTTATAATTTTTATATAGACAAAAAGGTGTTTATAGCTTATTTTAATTATTTACGTGCGATATTAATATTTCTCTGATTATTAATTATGTACGTGCGTTATTAATTATTCTATGACAAAGGGCACGGCACTCTGAAAAACAGGCAGCCTCCAGCAACCAGGATTATATTCCTAGGCCCAGTACCAGCGCTGCCGCCAGCGATAGGCCCCGGGAACAAAGGCCCAGCGCTGACGTCAGCGAAACCCCTTGCGAACAAATGCCCAGGCCCAGTACCAGTGCTGCCACATCACACCTGAGTACCAGCACAAGAAATTCAACCCCCCCAACTCCTGGAGTGTCACGTGCCCCAGGAGCCAGGGCCACTACATTCATGCCAGATGGTCTTGCCAACCCAACATGGCTGCCTTCCGGCTCGGGATCACCAATTGTTTCCCCTTTTACAGCACAGCCAGGTGTGCAGGCCAACACCCAAAATTTATCAGAAATTGATTACCTTCATCTCTTTTTGCTCGACACGTTTCATCCAGATTCCGATAAGCTGTACAAGATTCGCCCCCTGATAAATTTCCTTTCCAATCAATTTGCAGAACTCTATGTCCCCGAGAAAAATATGTGTGGATGAGTCCCTGGTACCCTTTTCAGGCCGTCTAGGAATAAAGCAATACATTCCTAGTAAAAAGGCCAAATATGTAGTAAAATTTTACAAGCTGTGTGAGACAGTCACAGGATATCTTTATGCGTTACGCATATATGAAGGAAGAGATTCCCAGCTCCAGCCCCCTGAGTGCCCATCCTACATGGGCACAGCTAGAAACATGGTATGGGACCTGGCTTACCCACTCCTGAAAAAAGGATATCATCTTTACCTTGATAACTTTTATACCAGCCTGCCCCTTTTCCGACACTTATATAACGAAAAAACCCTGGCCTGCGGAACCTCCAGAAAAGATAGGAAGGGCTTCCCACAATCTATAGTAAACAAAAAGCTGCGAAGGGGGGAATGAGCAACAGTGAGGTGCAACGAAGTGCTGGCCTTGAGGTGGAAGGATAACAGAGATGTGCACATGATGTTCACCATTCACAATGACACTGCAGTTGTAATTCAGTGAAGATGAGGTCTCATTGAAAAGCTGACATGTGTCCAAGATTACAATCTGTACATGGGGGGGGGGGGGGGGGGGGGGTGATTTCAATGACCAAAGGATTCAGCCCTATTTATCAATAAGGAGGTCCCGATTTTGGTATAAGAAGGTAGCAATTTATCTTATCCATTTTGCCATTTATTTTTGCTGTGGCATGTTTATTTTGTGATCGATTTTAATTAAAAGAAATTTTTTGGAGTGCGGCTGTCCAAGTTTCCTTCATATTTTTGCATCACTATTGCATTGCCGGCACCCATGGTTTGGTTCCAGTGAGGAGGTTCTTTGTAGACTTCTGAGCGGTTATTTTCTCTCTCTACAATGAAAAGGACTTCTATAGCGCCTATTGTTTTCCTCTGGGCAGAAGAAGCAAAACATAGCAGTATAGGATGTGTAAACATAACTCTTAAATCAGTATTAAACCCAAAAACAAAAATGTATGAAATTGCAGCTCATCCATTTTTAGATCTGATGTCTGCATTTTTTTTTTTATTATTTTAATCTGGTGATTTGGCCAGTAAATCTTTTCAACTTACTTTCAGAGACCAAGTTGTCCAGCAAAAGTGGCAATTAGAATGTTGAGATAAACCATTTAACACTGATAGAGGTATGTACAATAGTCAACTTTTTAATTTATATAAAATATTTATCCCAAAAAGGAAAAACAATATATGTTGTACCTGTTTATAGTGTTAGCTGGAATTTAGTTTCAAATCTATCTAAATCTATAAGTCTAATGCCGCGTACACACGATCGGTTAAACCGATGAGAATGGTCTGATGGACCGTTTTCATCGGTCAAAACGGATCGTGTGTGGTCGCCATCGGTTATTTAACCATCGGTTAAAAAAAAGCCAACTTGTTTTAAATTTAACCGATGAATTCCAAACTGATAGGACAAAACCGATCGTTAGTAGGCACGACCATCGGTTAAAAATCCACGCATGCTCAGAATCAAGTCGATGCATGCTTGGAAGCATTGAACTTCGTTTTTTCAGCATGTCGTTGTGTTTTACGTCACCGCGTTTTGACACGATCATTTTTTTAACCGATGGTGTGTAGGTGCGACGGACCATCAGTCAGCTTCATCAATTAACCGATGAAAACGGTCCATCGGTCCGTTCTCATTGGATGGACCGATCGTGTGTACGCGGCATAACACTATCCTCCCCCCAAGATTGACAATGCTGCTATCCAAAGGTGTCTGCTTTACAACTTCATTCAGAATTCAGACACACCTAGACAGGAAGTGTATTACTAGCTGGATCACCAGGTGAAATTAGCAGAAAAAAGGCCTAAAAAAAAAGAAAAGTAATGCAGCTGTTTTTGGGGTTAATACTGCTTTAAACTTTGTCCACAGTAGTTTGTTCAGTTTTTTTGGTGCTTGCTGATAAACACATTACAATTTTAATTAGCATTTTTTTTTTATGAATATGTTTATTGTGGTCCATAAATAAGCTTTTTTTGGGTATGTTGTAAGTTATGAAAAGTCTTTAGACAGCTTCCAGTCATTTCACAATATCTGAAAAGAGAGGAGTTGGATAAGTCATCTCTCTGCAATTAATTCAATCAACCTTGTTAATGTGTATATCAGAAGAAGTCATTAGTATAGATAGCTAAATGATTAGGCAGAATTTAGTAGAACATTGTTGCACTGATTGTGTTGTAATACTAGCATATTATACTGAAATAAAAGTCCATGGTTTGTACATATTGAAAAATGTATTATTTTGAGGTACAAATATATTGCTCAGTTTTTTGTTTTATGATTTTTAATAGGGATATAAATAAGTATACTTGACTCACTGATAGTGAAGTGGAGTCTGATTCAAGTGGCAAGTAATGGGTGCAACAACACTGTTCTGACAGCGGGAGGGGTGTAAAGGTTAAATAGAATCTAATCCTACCTGCTGCATACACAGCTCACATACAGTGGATATAAAAAGTCTACACACCCCTGCTAAAATGTCATGTTTCTGTGAAAAAACTAAACAAAGATAAATCATTTCAGAACTTTTTCAACCTTTAATGTGACCTATAAACTGTACAACTCAATTGAAAAACAAACTGAAATCTTTTAGAAGGGGAAAGTAAAAATAAAAAATAAAATAATGTGGTTGCATAAGTGTGCACACATCTTATAACGGGGGATGCAGCTGTGTTCAGAATTAAGCAATCACATTCAAACTCATGTTAAATAGGAGTCAGTACACACCTGCCATCATTTAAAGTGCATTTGATTAACCCCAAATAAAGTTCAGCTGTTCTAGTAGGTCTTTCTTGATATTTTCTTAGTCGCATCCTACAGCAAAAGCCATGGTCCACAGACAGCTTCCAAAGTATCAGAGGGATCTCATTGTTAATTATTAAGGTATTAGTCAGGAGACAGGAGAAAGGTACAAAAGACTATTCAAGGCATTAGATATACCATGGGACACAATGAAAACAGTCATCAAATTGAGAAAATATGGCACAACCGTGACATTACCAAGAACTGGACGGCTCTCTATAATTCATGAAAAGATAGAAGAAAACTGGTCAGGGAGGCATTGTGTTCACCAAATCTTCACAGGTTGCCACTGGAGTCCTCTTTCACTCCTCCATGACGACATCACAGAGCTGGTGGATGTTAGAGACCTTACGCTCCTTCACCTTCCATTTGAGGGTGCCCTACAGATGCTCAATAGGGTTTAGGTCTGGAGACATGCTTGGTCAGCCCATCAGCTTTACCCTCAGCTTCTTTATCAAGGCAGTGGTAGTCTTGGAGATGTGTTATTATGTTAGAATACTGCCCTGTGGCCCAGTTTCTTGAAGGGAGGGGATTATGCTCTGCTTCAGTATGTCACAGTACATGCTGGCATTCATGGTTCCCTCAATGAACTGTAGCTCCCCAGTTCTGGCAGCACTCATGCAGCCCCAGACCACCACCATGCTTGACTGTAGGCAAGACATACTTGTCTTTGTACTGCTCACCTGGTTGCCGCCACACAGGCTTGACACCATCTGAACCAAATACTGTTTGGCATTAGATGTAGATACCCATCCCACCTGCTGGAGCTGTGTATTTGAATATCTTGATTTTATCTTCTTTTGTGAGTCTAATATAATTGTGTGTTTTTAATAAATGGTATGGTGGTAACGCACTAGGCGTTTTTACTCTCTTGTGTATGTTTTACAGGAAGACACTGCTGTTCTACACCCAGAAACTGCTGTTTTACAGCCAAAAATAAATAAATGTACCTAACATTCCAGTAGCCTAACTAGGAGGGTGCTATATCCATCCCCCCACCAAAAAGAGGCTCTGTGTTCGTGGCCAGTAACAAAAAATTAAGAGTGGAGCATCCCATATTAATGAGCATGGGGAAAGGGAAGTAATGAAATAACAAAATATAAGTGCCATTCCATATAATAAATATTTGCTTGGTCTAAGTGCAAAATCGTAATGCATACTGCCACGAGACCAAGTAGGTAACTGTTTGGCATCAGAACTCTTACAGCAGATATTTACACAGATGTACATTCTGACTGGGAAGAGCTCTACCGCTAGCTAATAATAAGTTGTTAGTACATTCAAAATAATATCAACACTTTGATCTCTTATCTCTGATCTCTTATCGCCTACGAAAAAACAGAGTTTGCACACAAACATAAACACTATAGTTCTGGCTTGGAGAACTATCCTCTCAGAGATAACCCTCCAACAAATCAGAGCATAACATCCCAAATATTCTGTAAAAGCCTACTTGACTCATATTACAAGCTATGATATAAATTTGAATTCTAAATCATGCCATTAAGAGTCCATATTTTATTTTATCATCTATGATCCTAAAATGTACTGTTTATTGCTACCTTGCCACCCACTGGCCTAAAAATACTATGACACCCCAAATGAGCATGAAGATGCACGCAAATTCTACTTTGGAAATAATCAAAATACCAAAAGGGAGGTAATGCCTCCAAGTGGACAGGATAAAGCACAGTTACAGGACGTTACAAAACTCTTCCCAGTATGGGAGAAAAGCCTGACTCCCACCAGACTTGGGTACTTTGAGATATTCCTAGATTTTCTTGTCTTTTGTATTCTACAGTACTTCCTCTAAGGTCGCGTACACACGATAGGATCATCAGAGGAGAATGGTCTGAAGGACCGTTTTCATCAGTCCAAACCGATCGCGTAGGTCCCATAGGTTATTTCACCTTCGGTCAAAAAAATGAGAACTTGCTTTAAAATTTAACCGATGGACGCCTAACCGATAGGTCAAAACCGATCGTTAGTATGCAAAAGCATCGGTTAAAAACCTACGCATGCTCAGAATCAAGTCGACGCATGCTTGGAAGCATTGAACTTCGTTTTTTTCAGCACGTCGTTGTGTTTTACATCACCACGTTCTGACACAATTGTTTTTTTAACCGATGGTGTGTAGGCGCGACGGACCATTAGTCAGGTTCATCGGTTAACAGTTCTCATCGGTTAGTCCGTTCTCATCGGATGGACTGATCGTGTGTACGCGGCCTAAGACTTTCTTGGGAATACATGGATATTCTATTTGTTATTCCGAGGCCATCCGTCTTCGAACTACTCTTTGCAGCCTGGCTAGACACAGTAGTTTGGTTTTGTCCCCTTTTCCTGGAGAAATATAGGAATTTTTGGCTCTCTGCAATAAAGCCCTTTTTTCTTCATTCTGCTCCTGAGCTTCAGTAACCCTTTCAGAAGTGGGATGTGTTGAACATTTTCTACCAACAGTTTCTTCCACCTTCAGCTCTCTGGCACCCTTCGAGAGTTGCTCATCTGGCTTTCCCTTTGGTGCCACCAGACTATTCTCTGTCCAATCCTTGGCATCTGACTTCCTACCTTGGTCTTGCCAAGACCATTCTGATGATGACGCCTTACCTTCATTAGATTCATCACCCTCTGTATTCTCGGTGGTGCACCTCCTTCCAACTATAGGTGACGCTGAATCAGAGTCAGCGTCTTTTACCTCCTCCACTCCACAGACTTACCCCATCCAACTTTGGAGGCCAAACCCTGACTTGCTGCCATGCACTCTGTCTGTTCGAGGAGGACTCCTGCTCGTGTCCAGCAACTTTCACATTTTGGGACATTCATTTAAGGTACCATAAGTAGTGTAACTAAATTCTGTATGTAGAGGGAAAAAAAATGTTTTTAGCTGAAGTTCAATTTTATTGTTTTGATGGATAATAATAAAATACAGTATATGATTTAAAAAAAAAAAAAAAAAACAGTTATATTAAATCAGCTGCCTTATCACTACTGAAATGCAACTCTTTTACTAAAATATCTTATTACAATTTTTGCAACCATAGCTTAATAGACTTATTCTGTTCTGTGTATGTAAGGATGGCATTTATTTAAAACCCCCTTATACATAATTGAGCATTGAATTGTCATGAATAATTATTCATAAACCAATAAAAAATGTAAAATGTTAAAATTTTAATAGTAATTTTCTCTTCTTTTCATTATTTTCATTATGTAATTTACTTGTGCTCAGTATGTTGAAATTGTGGTAGAGTCACGTAGGGTGATTTATAATTAAGATTCAGGGAGCAGAATTATTGTAAACTTTGCAGCACAGAGCAGAAAATACAAGACCTAAATTTCTAACTGAACTGTAAAACATTTATTAGCTAAGACATGTGAAAAACATGGAATATATATTAATACTGAAACTGAATTATGAAAAAACAGAATAATTATTGCTTCTAATTCTTGCTGAATTTTGGAAACTTGTCATAAATTTTTATAGGTAACTGCCAATCATTAATGAATGGCTATATCTGTAAGGGCTACACATGGAATTACCCTGTACCTTTAAGGTATACGTGATTGCATAGGGAGGATTCCTGGTTCTAGGGTACTCCTGGAAAGCTGCCACATTTCTAATTAGGGATGGGTGAACGGTTCGGCCCGAGCATAAGTTCGGGCCAAACTTTGGTTGTTCGGCAAACAAAGAACATTATGCGGTGTTCGCGGCAAATTCGAAAGCCGCGGAACCCCGTTAAAGGGACACTAACATCAAAAACCAAAAGTGATAATTTTAACGGCTTATATGCAAGTTATTATCATAAAAAGTTTTTGGGGACCTGGGTCCTGCCCCAGAGGACATGTATCAATGCAAAAAAAGTTTTAAAAACTGAATTTTTTTCAGGAGCAGTGACTTTAATAATGCCTAAAGTGAAACAATAAAAATGAAAATGGTTGTGGCGATGAGGCCCTTGTCACCATCAACATGGAGACAAGGGGCCAGATCCACAAAGCACTTACGCCGGCGTATCTCGAGATGCGTGGCGTACGTGTATATATACGCCGGCGTAACTATGCGCCATATCCACAGAACTAGATACGCCTGAAAATCGTCTTCTTCCGACCGACGTAACTTTTCTACGCCGGCGCATATATATGCTGGACGCATCTGGCGCTCCCATTGATTTGCTTTTCAAATATGCAAATGAGGGAGATACGGCGATCCACGAATGTACGTGCGCCCGACGCGGGCTATGGGCGCCGCGCCAAAGTTGTATGTCCGGCCTAAAGTTACCCCTCATAAAGCAGGGGTAAGTCAGCAGCAGACATGCACAGGTCAGCTGGAGAGCAGCTTCAGCAGCACCGTTATGGACGAGCTGAGCATCCACACTTGCCGGACAACAATCTGTATGCCAACATGCCAGGGGCATCCATGGTCATAGCTATACTACTGGCTTCACAGGCGCGTAGGAGGAGGGCACGGGAGAGGATATACCGACCGCACCTAAACGTCTTTGGCATGGGGGATTCGGAGGTGTATCGCATCTTTAGATTCAGCCCTGCTGCCATCCTGGAATTAGCCACAATCCTGCATGATGACACCACCAGCCAGACAGAATGCTCACAAGCAGTGGAGCCACTGGTCAAGGTACTGGCAACACTCCATTTCCTTGCCAGTGGCTCGTTCCATTGTACAAGTGGAGTTGTGGCTGGGATGGCACAATCCACCATTAGCAGATGCGTGCACCAGGTTGTCCCCGCAATCCTCAGACACATGTCCCACCACATCATCAGACCCACCCAGGAGCATCTGCGGCAGAAGGCAATGCGTGATTTCTACAGTATTGCAAGATTCCCACGCACCGTGGGGGCCATTGATTGCACACATATGGCACTACGGCCCCCCCGTGACACAGAGCACATATACCGCAATCGTAAGCATTGGCATGACTGCTGTATAACCTGTATGTCCCTTCAGTACTTAACCCCCTATGTTACCCAATTACTATACCTCCCTTTAAGTAACTTAGACCATACCAAGGGTGTGGAGTAAACATGGCCGTAGCAGCCTCCTTTATTTAAATATATTAACTTTAACAATAACTCAAAACATTTCCAAAACCATACGTCAAAGGTGCCAATCATTTTTGCAGGGAAAAACCTTTATTACACACTTCATTACATTTCTGCACTGCGGTCTTCTCCCATCCGATATTAGGCCTCAAGCCGAACTGCTGACTCAAAGACAATCCTGACCGCAGTGCCCCATTCCCAGTGCTTCCAGCTAAGCCTCCGCTTGCTGAAAGCCAAAACATCAGGACCCATACCACCGACAAGTCCTGACCCATCTTTCACCAGGCATTTCCTTCTCCTGCAAAACGAATAAACACCCGCCACAGCACACCACTGTAAAAGCCTTTACAGTTGGGCGACCCTCCACACACTAAGGGCTCTCTGTATGCCATCCTGTATGCCTAATGCCCACATGTCAATCCCGATGTCATTTAAATGTACCCCGTCTCCGCGTAAGTACCTCCACGTCTCCTCTTCCAGCTCCATGTGGCGAATGACTAAGCCTCCATTCCTCCCCATGAACCTTCCCACATCTCTGTTCACCTTCCTCCTGGCTCTATTAATGCCCTCCCAAGATCTGGCAAGGCGCCACGACGTGCGAGACACCATGTCAGACCAGACTATTACCATGTCCGGGAAAGCCATGCGCAGGCGAAGGACATCAAATTTAATGTCCTTGGTTAGATCTAGCATTGACCTAAGGCCTAAATCATTCCCGCCCACGTGCAGTATAAGAACGTCGGGCGGGCGGTCCAGACGCGCATACTTATGCACTTCCGGGACCATCCTACTCCACAGCATACCCGGCACTCCCAACCAGTGAATCCGGGCCTCCTCCCTGGGAAACCCCAATTGCCGGCCTTCCGGTCTAGCCTCAGCCCTCTTACCCCCCCAAAACACATAGAAGTGCCCTAGTATCCAAACCAGAGCCGCACCTGAAAGAAAAGAAAGAAATTGCTCCGCCGTAACCTAGCAGCCCCAACCACTTACACATATGCATAACCAAAACAGCGATCCTGTCTACCCAGCAATACTACCCCCCCCCTTTTTTTGCTTTTTTCTTTTTACAAATTGACCAACAAATGGGGGCAAACATAAATTCGGAACCTATTAGACTCCCATCTCCCAATCCGCTTCACTGATTCCTCATCCAACCCACTTCTGGCTGCCTCTGTAGCTGCCCCTATCCGAAATTAATGTGACGAATATTCCTTGTCTGCCAAACCCAATGACCTTAAACACGTGAGAAAAACCGCAGTAAACTGAAACCTGGATAGTGGTTACCCATCTGCGTGTATCAGTAAGGACCCTCCCTTATTCGGGCGCTTCTCCAAAAAAGATCAGGCAACCCCTGCCATTTAAACAAAAACGCCAACCCAGCCACTTTCTTTTTTTTTCAATCAAATTTATTTTTATTTTTAAAATGTATTCGATACATAAGAGTTCATACAATAAGAATACCATCACAACGTAATACATGAAGACACAAGTAGATATTATATTTTTCTAACAATATCTAATGGAAACGTAATAATTACCCGCATCTTCTCACATACAACGTTCCCTTAGGTGTAATGCAAATTCATCTTAATCATTAATATTTGACTAGAGCTAACGTATAGTATTCCATTCCAGAAACAGTTCATTCTTAAACATTCATCCTGTGCCTCCTTTAACTTAACGTGAACGAATTGTTTCAATGGAAGCACAATCACATCTCCCTCTATTTCACCCTCCCTTTTTATTTTATTTTCATTTTTAGTTTTATATTATTCTCTTTTTTTTTTCCTGTATTCACTCGTGGTGAACTAGAAGGGGGAAAAAAGAGCAAATAGAGATTGAGAAAAACAAACGAATTTTCGGAAAACCTCTATTTCCGGTCATTGTAATAACAATGTGATACCGTAAAAAATCATCAAACAATCAAATTAATAAAACCAATGAGGAATTGACACCGTTCTTAAGATTTACTCCATGGATCCCAATATTATATATAAGAGAGAAGAAAAAAAAAAAAAACATCATGTCAGGAAATCCTAGTTTACCTATGAAGACAATGGATTCCATCGGAATGGACTAAATAAAAATGTATATGAATAAAGAAGAATACTCTTCCAAACAATACTTTCATGTATTACATGCGCCTTATAGTAGGCAATCAAATAAGAACATAGTATAGAACTTGGATTAAATGAAAAAGATAAGGGAAACGAAAAAGGAAAATTAGGAGGAAGATGCAGAAAAGAGAGAGGAAGAAGAAGAGCCTACCTGCCAATTGTATATCACAGTATGCGGTAAATTGCCTTGTTAATTTCATACGTCATGTAAGATACCCAAATAGCGTAACCATGGATCCCAAACTGCTTTAAACTGGTCATTCGAATTTAGTATGAAGCCCAATCTCTTTTCTTGCTCCATTATCCAAGTCACCTTTCTTTTCATATATAATATCGAAACCAACGTTTTTTTCCAGGCAGCGGCTATAGAAATCCTGGCTCCTACGAGGATAAATGATATCAGTTTCCTGATAGATTTGTGAATTTGCGGTACAAATCCATTCAATAGCGCAGTCATTGGAGATTGATGTACATTACAGCCAGTTACACGTCTTATAATATGAAAAACCATATTCCAGAATTTACGTATTTTCGGGCATTCCCACCAAATATGAATCATAGAACCTATCCCATGACATCCTCTAAAACATAGTGGAGATTGAGAAGGGTAAATAGTGGCTAATTTCAAGGGTACCAAGTACCATCTGGTGAAGATCTTTAAATTAGCTTCTATAAGTGAAACATTGGTAATCCCTTTCAAAGATCTTTCAAAATTAGAGTACCAGTCTTTTATATCCCATTCGATCTGGAGATCCCTCTCCCAAGCTATCATATGTGGTAGTTTTTGACCATTATCTGCAAATGATCTATATATAGTAGAAATTCCTCCCCTCCGTCCTAATGCTTGGTCACATCTCATTTCATATGCTGTCATATCGCCTGATACAATCTTGTCTAACCAAAGCTTTTGAGTAAAATCATAAATTCGAGAGAATCCTGGTTTTTCCGAGGGTGGAAGATCAAGGTTTTCCACAAAATATTTTTCGGAATGGGGACCTGAACTTGAGAAGAAACGTCCAATGCGGTACACCCCCTTGTCAAGCCACCATTCAAAAGATTCCCCATCCATCTTAGAGGCAAAATCAGGATCCTTGAATAGATTGGCTAAAGGATGGCCCTTGGAGATCAGAGAAGTGTCCTTTCTAAGGGAGTCCCATAGTGCCATAGTTTGAGAGAGAGTTGGTGACATAATAGGAGGTCTACATTTGGGAGTGACCCATAATAAATCTTCCAACGTGTAAGAGGGAGTAGCCTGTTCCTCCAAACACACCCAATCAGGTCGATCCCCTCGGATGTATACATCCGAAAGTTGAGCTAATCTAGCAGCCTTGTAGTACCATAGCAGGTTCGGAAGGCCGAAACCGCCTTGTTCAGGTAGATTAAAGAGAGAGCGCGAAGAAACACGGGGGTTCTTCTTTTTCCAAACAAATTTGGTAATTTTGCTCTGGAAGGTTTTCAAATGGTTTGTCTTAATTGGTACTTCATATCCTAATGAATTTATTTTTCTATTCTTTTTCTATGATTCTCTCTATCTTCCTTGTCTTTTTTACCTCTTTAGCCTACCTGCCAATTTATGCTCATATTCAGATGAGGTTATTGATGCGGTTTTACGGTCCATCGACTACCTATTTTTCATATGATTTTGATCCTGGAACCACCGAACTCATGTTGAACATATTGATAGGATTCCTTATTATCCTGACTCATGGCTGGTATAACTAATTCCCCTTCTCCCCTTCGTGTTGTTTCCCAGCCACTTTCTTATTCAACGTGGATACCGACACCCCTCCCTCCATCAACCTTGAAATGAAATAAAGCAAAGGCACCTATGACCAAGGAAATCATAGAGGAATCAAGTTCCTCTCAACTATCTGCATTGCCACTGCTGTCGAGTGCCACCTGCAGTGGAGAATACACACTGCCCCTGTGTACACTCCCCCCCCTCTCCTTTGACAAAGGTTGTCCTCGGCATCCCAACGCAGTAAAGAACAACATATAACTACACAAAACATAATTAAGGCAATGCCAAAAGCATTTCAAACTATATATTCAGAGTACTTTGTAGAGAGTTTCCTGCGGTCAGACTGATTCTGGAGCCTCAGGTGTTTGGGGTTTAACAAGCCCAGTTAAACCCCCTTCAACCGAGCTGAAGGTTGATTCCTCTGAAGAGTACAGGAAGTAAGCAGGACTGGCTGTCTCTGGGAGCAGTGACTTGGGACTGTCCATAGGTGAGTCAATGGTGTTTTCTTCTTCAGAATCAACACAGGCCAAAGGCCCAGGTTCTTTTATTTTTTATTATTAAATTTGTTTTTTTTTTAACATTTCCATTTAACATTATATCACCAATCAAAACAGTGTAATAGTGCAAACATCCTTATCTATATCCTATACTCCCCGCTCCCCCAGAGAAAAAAAAAGGGAACTGTCCCCCCCCCCCCCCACATAATCCCCACAACTCTAGAACCCCCCCCCCCCCCAGAGAAAAAAAATAGGGAAAGAAGAAAGAAGAAGAAGAAGAAGAAGAAGAAGAAAAAGGAAACCTTACTAAGTGTCAGTGATCACCATGGACATCCAAAAAACAATATATAAGAGTTCTAAAAGCCATATTACCCCTTTATAACTTATCACACCCATTACCCCACCTCCCTACTACCTTTTCATATTTCCAATTTCCAAATCCGAGAAAAAAAAAAAAAGGAAACACTACACACCAAAAAAAACCTTTTATAAGAGGCTTCTAAAAGCCATATTACACCTTTATAACTTATCCCACCCATTACCCCAACTCCCTTTCCTATTTCCAATTTCCAAGTCTACAAAAAGGCCCAGGATCAATGGCAGGCAAGTACCATTCGAAAGGGTCTTCCTGTACAGGAAAATTATCCACGGGTCATCATCTCTTCTGTTTGTGGCAGGTTTGACAGAACAATCCCCACTCAGTACACAGGGCCTTAGCAAGTTTCATTAGAGCCATCTTATGTTAGGTTCAGGGCCCTCTGAGACCATGTTGTACACTGGGGTTGATGGAAAAGGTTGCTTCTCCACCCAATAGGGGGTGCGCTCCCACCTAGGTTTCAATTTGCTGCCTCTTATTTTGTATTCTTTACCAACACCTGGTCCAGGTCCCAGCACATTTCACCCCGCCCTACTGTGTCATTAAAAGAGAGGTAGGGTTGCACCTTTATTCAATCCTGCAAGGACCTCCTCCACAGGTAGGCTAGGACTTGTAGTCCTGACTGGCTGCAGAACACCTAAATGTCCCATCAGCCCAATGCACTACCACTCTTAGCACGCTCTGACATGTAAGGCATGCTAGGAAGGGCAGCAGGTCAGTGCCAGCTCCCTACAGTCTTTAATATTACCTAGACAGTGTCCCTTGGGCACCAGATGGGACTTTTCCAGGGCACCTCTACTGCCTCACTGAGTTCCCAAAGCTGCCCTCTGATGCTACTACACCTCCAGCCCCAATTCCCTCACTCTGCCCAGAGGGAGGACAACGGTGCCTCTAGTGAAAGGGTGAACCTAGTGGAAGGGGCTAGGACTGCACTTGCTATGCATATTCAGAATTATAAGACCAGCCATTCACACAGACTGAGAATCTTGTTTTCCAGTTACAGACAGAACTGTCCCCAGGATACAAGGACAAATTGTAACCATAAAGGCTATTTTCTCTCCAGGTTGAATGATTTCCATTCATAAAGAATTAAGGGAATCAGAAAATACTGTATTATAGCTACTAAATGGAGCTGATTATCATAGGGATAATTGGTACTATGATTGTCCAATGGTCATAATTAGGGATGAGCCGAATACCCCTCTGTTTGGTTTGCACCAGAACTTTCGAAAGGTTTAGAACCCCATTGACGTCTATGGGACTCGAATGTTCGAATTCAAAAGTGCTAATTTTAAAGCCTAATATGCAAGTTATTGTCGTAAGACGTCTATGAGAACCCGGGTCTTGCCCCAGGGAACATATATCAATGGAAAAAAAGTTTTAAAAACGGTAGTTTTTTCTGGAGCAGTGATTTTAATGATGCTTAAATAAAAAAAAAATGAAAAA
The DNA here is from genome assembly GCF_905171775.1 of Rana temporaria. Classification (NCBI taxonomy): domain Eukaryota; kingdom Metazoa; phylum Chordata; class Amphibia; order Anura; family Ranidae; genus Rana; species Rana temporaria. The sequence continues at coordinate 469,048,356 of NC_053489.1, read as the reverse complement.
ATCCTTTAAATATTGTACCTGCTGGGTGTCTATAGTATGCCTGTGAAAACGTCTTTGAGAACCCGGGTCTTGCCCCAGGGAACATGTATCAATGGAAAAAAAGTTTTAAAAACGGTTGTTTTTTCTGGAGCAGTGATTTTAATGATGCTTAAATAAAAAAAAAAAAAAAACATTTAAAAATTCCTTTAAATATCGTACCTGCTGGGTGTCTATAGTATGCCTGTGAGGTGGCACGTGTTTAGAACTGTCCCTGTACAAAATGAGATTACTGTACTATAAGAAAAAAGTAATTTAAAACTGCTTGCGGCTTTAATGTAATGTCTGGTCCCTGCAATATGGATGAAAATCATGGAGAAAAATAGCACAGACACAGACAGTACACACACCACGTAGCTTTAGGTGCACACTGCAGAGGACACGGGCAGTACACACTACGTAGCTTTAGGTGCAAACTGCAGAGGACACAGGCAGTACACACCAAGTAGCTTTAGGTGCAAACTGCAGAGGACAAAGGCAGTACACACACTACATAGCTTTAGGTGCAAACTGCAGAGGACACGGGCAGTACACACTATGTAGCTTTATGCGCAAACTATAGAGGACACTGGCAGTACACACCAAGTAGCTTTAGGTGCAAACTACAGAGGACAAAGGCAGTACACACACCACGTAGCTTTATGTTGCACAATGCAGAGGACACAGGCAATACACCACATAAGAATACTGCAGCTACAGTAGCACAATCACCTGCCTGCCAGTAAATTAGGAAGAGCTGATCTAGCTGAACTATACAGTGTATAAATATATATATACAACACCTGGGATGCATATATATCCTCTACACACTGTAACTTTAACTGACTAGGCTGCCTGCCTGCCTGCTCTATCTACCTACTAAAATGACACTCTCTGTCTCTCTCTCTCTGTCTTCTCTCTTTTAACCACCGCAACACACTACACAAGGCCGACCTGTAGGCGGCCTTTTATAGTGTGGGCGTGTACTAAACCCCCTGAGCCATAATTGGCCAAAGCCACCCTGGCTTTGGCCAATTATGGCTCTCCGTTTTTTGCAAGCTGTGATTGGCCAAGCATGCAGGTCATAGTGCATGCTTGGCCAATCATCAGCCAGCAATGCACTGCGATGCCGAATCCCCCAATACAGTATAAATGCACATTTTAGAGTGGCCTTATATTGTGGCCAGCCTAAGGCACACCTGTGCAATAATCATGCTGTCTAATCAGCATCTTGATATGCCACACCTATGAGTTGGATGGATTATCTTGGCAAAGGAGAAGTGCTCACTAACACAGATTAAGGGCCAGATCCACAGAAGAATTACGCCGGCGTATCTATTGATACGCCGGGTAATTTCAAAGTTCCCGCGTCGTATCTTTGTTTTGTATCTACAAAACGAGATACGACTGCATCTGGGCTCGATCCGACAGGCGTACGTCTTAGTACGCCGTCGGATCTTAGGTGCATTTTTCCGGCGGCCGCTAGGTGACGTTTCCGTCGAATTCCGCGTTGAGTATGCAAATTAGATACATACGGCGATCCACGAACGTACGTCCGGCCGGCGCATTTTTTTTACGTCGTTTGCATTCGGCTTTTTTCGGCGTATAGTTACCAGCGTCGAATTTTGCATTTTTTACATCGTTTGCGTAAGTCGTTCGCGAATAGGGATTTGCGTAGAATGATGTCATCGTCATAAGCATTGGCTTGTTCCGGTTTAATTTTGAGCATGCGCACTGGGATACCCCCACGGACGGCGCATGCGCCGTTACATAAAAAACTTTGTTTACGTCGGGTCACGACGTATTTGCATAAAACACGCCCCCATTACATCGATTTGAGATGCGCGCCCTTACACCGCCAAAGATACACTACGCCGCTGTAACTTACGGCGCGCATTCTTTGAGGATTAAAAAAAAAAGTAAGTTGCGGCGGCGTAGTGTATCTTAGAAATATGCGCCAGGGTACGTGGACCTGGCCCTAAGCCCTGGTTCACACTGGATTGTTTTGACATGTGATTTGACATGTCAAATTGTATATTGATTGGCATCAATTGTCGTCAATGGCACTGCCCTAATCGGTGCAACGCCGCATCTACCGCACTGCACAAATTTCATGAAGTCGTTTCTGTACTACTTTTTTGCGATTTCAGGCTGCGATTTACATTGAAATCTGTGCAGAAACCTGCGCATATGTGTCTAAAATCGCATCCAAAATCCGGACTGACATGTGGGACTCGCACAGCTTCATTCCCGCAGCTCAGTGTGAACCTGGGCTTAGACAGATTTATGAACAATATTTGAGAGAAATAGGCCTTTTGTGTACATAGAAAAAGTCATAGATCTTTAAGTTCAGCTCATGATAAATAGGGGCAAACACAAAAGTGTTGCGTTTATAATTTTGCTCAGTGTATTAAATATATTTTTTATTTATGCGGGCGCAGAGTGCCACTTCCCTGAAATATGTTTTTGCAGGCATGGATGTCTGTATATATTTTGTACATTATCTTATCCAAAGCAGTGATTGTCCTGGTAAAATATCAGCATACGTCTACAGTTAACATTTTTAGCCACCTAACCACCCGGCATCCTCCATAGCCACACATCCCTAAACTCTGTTTTGCTTTACACTCTGGAGAGATTATAATTAAGGATTAATTTTTACACAAGGTAAAGTGAACCTATGTTTACTTTAAACATCTAGTTAAGTTTTCTTTGCCGAAAATGACTCCTTTAGTAAATCAATCCCTGTACGTCTACGTGAGATCTAAAAATATGTATTGCCATGGCAGCATTCAATCTCCCAACAATGCAAGCTACTGTAGATTCTATTTGTACAGTCACGCAGAAATAATTTAGTAGATTTCTCTCAGTCCCAGGAGAGAGTAATATGGTTGAATGCCTATTGCTTTCTTTGCCTACCCTGGATTAGAGCAGTTGAAAGATGTTGTATAAACCTTAGAATTCTACATTTAAGATCCTGCTGCTGAGAAATCTGACACAGCTGACACACAGTTCTCCTACAATTTTATTTCATGTCCCATTCCTGGTAAAGTGCCTAGAAAAAGAGAAAACTGGGTAAAATTCAATATAGAAAAACTTAATGAAATCTGTGATATTCACAGTCATGGCATGCTGGAAAGCCTGGGAAGATTGTAAGTCTGGGGGCAAATCAAATATTCTCCCTGACACTTTCAGTCTTCTCATACAGAAAAATGGAGAATAACGAAAAACATAATTGTATTCAGCTTCTTCTATGTAAATTAGTCTGACATTGGTGGCATCTATTAACAGTGATGTTCCCGTGTTCTCAAATTCATCTTTTCTCACAAATCATAATAGCATACCATTATTGGCTGTACCCACGAGATATGAGGTTTGCAATGAATACGAATGACCCAGACCAATCATCACTAGAAATTATCAAAATGATGATTATTGCATTGGTTCAGCTTGCGAATATGCATATGCCATACTTGTGGGAAGGCTGTGGAAGCTGAGAATTGCAGTACTGTAGTCAGTGCTAATACAGTTATCATGTCCCATGCCATGTGGCTGCCCTTATGCATACTAACCACAGTGGGTCTTTCAGTTGGCACAGGCTCCATTCAAAGAACGCCTTGCATTTTTCTTAATTAATGCAAGACGTTCTTTGATTGGACTACAGGGCAGTGACTTCACAATCTCCACCTGATCCAATTAGAGAATGGTTTGCATTTATTGAGAACAATTAAAGGCATTCTGTGAAAGCTGCCTGTGCAAAGCAAGTGCCCATTCGGGTGTGGCATTTTCTAAAACTGGAGCGTGAAAAATCTGGTATAGCTCTTCATAGAAAACCAATCAGCTTCAAGGTTTTATTGAGTAGGGATGGAGGCGCACATCTATATTTGGTTCCCTTATTTAAAGCCCCCCTCTTTGAATGTCTAATTGAGGCATGATGTCCACAGGCTTTTCGTTTTCAACACCATATATGTGTATATATATATGGAGTTGTATTTTGGTTGCAAACCACATCATGACCTTCATATTTTTCTTTGCTTCTTTACAATTGAAACACAATGTGCTATCAGCATTTTCTTCATTCTTCGGCTGGCTTGATCATCCATCTAGGCGTAATTTCGGGTGGAGGGCATTCTGGCTCCAATTGCTTGCCAGCTGATGCCAGTGTGACGCTGGGAGAGGACCAGGGACAAGTCGATGGCTCACCACCACACCCCTACACGGCACGGGACAGGCTATATAGCTGCACACATGGCTCTGTTCTCTTTGTTATTGAGACCAGGGCACCATCTCACATCACGAGGTAACTTTTTTTTACTGTACCCCTTTTCTCCTTTTCACGTTCCATTTACATATACAGTACAGTAGTCTTCCTTTCCACTGCTTTTGGATTTTGGTCACTTTGTTAGTCACATCTACTGCACATATAGGTGACACTTCTCTACTCTTACCAAAGTCTATGGTGTCCCCAGAGTCTACTCTCCAGAATAGACTGGTTACACTTCACTCCCATATGGCAGCACCAATATAGTTGTCTCATTCTTATTGAGTAATATTTTTTCGTAGACAATTTTCTTGGAAGCCGATATTCAGATCATCACTTGTTTGGGGAGGCACCCGAGTTTCCCATGGACCTCTATGACCTCAGCTCTTGAGCCAGACATCCTTGACAGCTCTCCTGTTTATTATCCCGCATAGGTTGAACCCACTTTGATATGAGAGTTTTTGCTGGTTGGAAAAAAAAATCCTCCCAATTTTTTCTTCTCTGAATTTTTTGGTTTTTGTCTAGAGTATAATATCACCTACATATATTTTTCAGATCGGCCGAGCATCTACTCTTGATGAGTGGTAAATAACCATGAAACACGTCAAGCTATACAGGATGCAGTTTAGATTCCCCACAGGGTTTCAACTTATAACATATTTACATTTTTACTACATTATGTAATCTGGTGACATCCATAAGGTCCATTATATCTAGTTTGTATGTTAAGTTTGCTAATGACTCACACATGATCAATTGTTGTCATTTTACCTTTATTATGGAACTATTCACCTTCAACTAAAACCTGGAAGTCAACAGAGATCACTGTAGTTCTCTGTGTCTCACTGGTTCCACATGAATGGCATATGCATAGTTACACTGGTCCCAGCTGACCGAAGTACAGTAACTATGTAATTTAAACAATACCTGAAATTCAGCTTTAATTGTTGTGCTCAGATGCATAAAAATGGCTGTCACGTTGATAATAGGGATTTGCATTCTTATGTCATTGCAAATATTACTGAAAAACAAATAAATTATACCTCATACCTGGAGCAACAGACTGCAAATGCACTTTACTAGCGGGCTATCTTTTCAGGTTGTAATTCAATTCTTGGGAGCCCAGAGTACTACTGAAACAACAATAGGTAGATTGTCCTATGGTACCTGACTGTATTGTCATATCTTGCTTATGACCTTCATAAAATAATAGATTCTGTGCTTTTTATTACTAAAGAGAGGTAGGAGGACATACAAGTTGGGTATAACCATTTTTTTAATCATTGCATTACTGGGTAAAAAATAGGAAAATTTGGCCTATGACTTTTTATGCATTGCTATATAAGATTGCTTTTTGATATTGTACACAAGTGCTGATAGCAGAACTCTGGTTTGTAGAAAAAGACCTTACAACTCATACTCCCTCTATGTTCTCCATTTCTGAAAAAATTGCCTTTATACATAATTTTTTTTTCTTTCAGTCCTCTGTATTGTGAAATGACATCTTCGAGTCATCTACCTTTGCTCCCTGCAGCATTTGGTTTTCAATACCGCAGAGAATGGCACTGATATATGACATCAGCACAGTTATCTGCGACATTGTACTATGAGGCCAGGAGGAGTGACCATAAAAATCTGGGTTCACAGGAAAATGTTTTAAATTATGCTGGCCGTGTGTGGGGGAAAGCACTAGAGACAAGGGGCCAGATTCACGTACAGGTGCCTATCTCAGAAACGCTACGCCGCCGTAATTTAGAAAGGCGAGTACTGTATTCACAAAGAAGTTGCGCCTTTAGTTACGGCGGCGTAGCGTATATCGGGTGGTGTAAGCCCGCCTAATTCAAAAGAGGCTGGTTGGGGGCGTGTTCTATGCTAACTAATTGTGACCCCACGTATTTGACTTTTCTTACGAATGGCGCATGCGCTGTCCGTGAAAGAATCCCAGTGCGCATGCTCCAAATTACGCCGCAAATCGTCAATGCTTTAGACGTGAACGTAACTTACGCACAGCCCTATTCGCGAACGACTTACGCAAACGACGTAAAACGTAAATAATTTGACGGTGGCCCGACGTCCATACTTAACATAACGTAAACGACATAAAAAAATGCGCCGGGCATACATACTTTTGTGAATCGGCGTATCTACCTAATTTGCATATTCCTTGCATAAATCTACGGAAGCGCCACCTAGCGGCCAGCGTAAATATGCAACTAAGATACGACGGCGTAAGAGGCTTACGCCAGTCGGATCTTAGCAAAATTCCGGCGTATCTTGTTTTCTGAATACAGAAAAAAGATACGCCGGAGCATCCTAGAAGTTACGCGGCGTATCAATAGATACGCCAGCGTAACTTCTTTCTGAATCTGGCCCAAGGTGAGTATTGCAACAAGTGCTGGGTAGCTCTCTTAATGCAGGTCCACCACTCTGCTAAATGAAAAAACAAACATCTAAGTATGGTAATTCATGTAAATCGCTATCGCTTTAAGGTCAAAATTATGACTCAAAAAAGTGCACTGATTGTATATACCCTATCATTTTTGGATATCACCAAAGATTTTGGAACTACATGTAGTTAACATTTTTGAAAAAAGAATAAACCATTAAGTAAAATGATTGGTCATCTTATTTTAGCTGAACTAGTGTAAAAGTAATGTAGAAGAAATATGATAACTACGAATTTAGTGTTTTTTTGGCTTCTGCCTTTTTTCCTTCTAGATCGCTGATGAATATATACAAAGCATCAATTATACAGATAGCAAATCAGTTCATATCATTTACACCAAATCAAGGAAAAAGTAATTGAATGTGCTCTTTGCAATCATTATAATTAGTATAGCTAAGTGCATTAACATTAGCATAACTAAGTCCATGAGATGACTATGGAAAAGCAGGAACAGGAAGAAAGAATACATGTAGTCTCTTGAAGCATGTGCACTTACAACTACCGTAATTATTTCTTGCAATTGCATGAAATATCGCACATTTATTCTTACCATCTGTAGGTATAGTGACCCAATGCTTAAAGTTGCATACTTGCCAACTGTCCCAAATTTCCTGGGACATTCCTGGGATTTAGACCCTTTTCCTGATTTTATCGTTTCCCTAGAAATGTCCCGGAAAATATTTTTTTTCACGATTTTTCGCCGCCGCCGCTAGAGGTCCGCGGCCCGCAGAGAAAATGTCTATGCCAGCCGCCATTCTTAAGAAGACCAGAGGAAGTAGAACACCAGCTGGGTGGCTACAATAGAAATTGAGCAGCGGCCTCGCCCCGTCCCGCTGCCGGTCTGTCTGTGAACTGTTATGGAACGGGTGGGGAGTGGGTGGTGCCGCAGCTCAATTTATATTGTAACTCTGCCTTTATTTTTTTCCCCTTGGCCTCTGTTCTGTAATGGCGGCGGAGACACCGCTACTAGGATATCTGATGTAAGGGAGGCTTCAATGGGGGGATACCTGATGTAAGGGGGCTCAAATGGGGGGGATACTTGATGTAAGGGGGGCTGCAATAGGGGCAAACCTGATGTAAAGAGGGGCTCCGCTGGGGACGCCTGATGTAGGGAAGGGCCTCAGCTGGGGATACCAGATGTAAGGAGGGGCTCTGCTGGGGACGGCTGATGTAAGGAGGGGCTCCGCTGGGGGCGACTAATGTAAGGAAGGGATCCGCTGGGGATGCCTGATGTAAGGAGGGGCTCTGCTGGGGATGCCTGATGTAAGGAGGGGCTCAGCTGAGGACACCAGATGTAAGGAGGGGCTCTGCTGGGGACGCCAGGTGTAAGGAGGGGCTCCGCTGGGGACGCCTCATGTAAGGAGGGACTCCACTGGGGACACCTGATGTAAGGAGGGGCTCTGCTGGGAACACCTGATATAAGAAGAGGCTCCGCTGGGGACTTTTGATGTAAAGAGGGGCTCTGCTGTGCACAATACACAGTCCTGAACCCTTCATGATATATATTCCTGAGCTTTGCATAATATGCAATCATGAGCCCTGCACCCTGTGCGCTATGCACTCCTGAGCCCTGCAAAATACACACTCCTGAACTCTATGTATTCCTGAGCTTTGCATTATATACACTTCTGAGCTTTCCATGTTATGCAACCCTAAACTATGCACCCTGCATGATACACACTCCTGAGCTCTGCATGATGCGCACCCCTGAGCCCTGCACCCTGTGTGATATACATTCCTGAGCTCTGCATGATGCACATTCCTAAACTTTGCATGATGCACACTCCTGAGCCTTGCACCCTATGTCAAATGCACTCCTGAGCCCTGCACCCTTCATAATATGCACTCCTGAACCCTGAAATACACACTGCGTAGCTCTGTATGATACCCGCTCCAAGAGCCTTGCACACTGTGTGATATGTATTCCTGAGCTCTGCACCATGTGTCATATGCATGCCTGAGCCCTGCATTATACACACTTCTGAGCCCTGTGAAATACCCACTCCTGAGCCTTGCATCCTGCATGATATGCACTCCTGAGCCCTGCACTATGAGGGTTATGGACTCCTGAGCCCTGCATGATATGCAGTCCTGAGCACTGCACAATACACAATCCTGAGCACTTCATGATATATATTCATAAGCTCTACATGATATACAGTCATGAGCCCTGCACCCTGTGTGATATGCACTCCTGAGCCCTGCATGATGTGAACTTCTGAGCCTTCCACAGTACATGCTCCTGAACCCTGCATGTTGTGAACTTCTGAGCTCTGCACAATACACACTCCTGAGCTCTGCATGATGCACACTGCTGAGCTCTGCATGATGTGAACTTCTGAACTCTGCATGATACACTCTCCTGAGCTCTGCGTGATGCACACTCCTGAGCTCTGCACAATATAAACTAATTTTCCTCAGCCTTTATGTAAGGGAACAGGATCAGTTTGTTCTTTTTTTTTTCTAGGGTAACAAACGCTTTAAGCCTTAGTCAGGAACAGCACTGGAGATCTGAGTACCACAAAGTGTTGCAATTGACATTCATAATTTTATGAAAATGATACATTAGGGCCAGTTCTGCTTAAAAATGTTGTCCATTAATTGTATAGTTGTCTAATTTCACACATAGATTTTGTTATTTCTTTATATATTGTACATACATCTGTTTTATTTTTAACAAGGTGTAGTACAGTAAGTCAACAACTCTTTTCAAATACCTTATTGTTGGAAATCTTGTGTTCTAGGAATACATTTATAGAGCTATATGAGTTGGCCAGCTAGGTATTCTAATTCCACCCATCAGCTGCCATTTAGATTTCTTAAATGAGAAATTTTTCATAGCACAAATAATGCAGTTGGGAATTTGCATTGTTATCCACCAACACGCACAAGATATTACAAAATTAAAATTGCTTACCCATAACTAAGGTTAGAATAAACAGTGTTATTTCTAACTTTAGCACAGTTCTAATGTTTTAAGAGTTCACTGACTGATTTCACTCTTGCTGTATATGCAGTATTGATTGCATTGCATTGTTGTATATTCAGTATTGACTGTGTTGCCTTGCATGCTAAAGGTTGATCTGGATGAACATATGTCTTTTTTTAGTCCTTCACAACAGTATAATACTTAAATGGTAATGTCAACATCCTCTTTAAAGTAGAAAAGAAAGATAAAAATAAACTCTTCTAAAGAAAGTACAGTAAACCCTTTAATAATAACAGACCATTAACTATGCACTTCATTTTTATGTAAGTTTTCTTTATTTTGGCAGAAGATAAAACACTAGATCTTTACATCTTTTAGATGTAATGGAAGGCACATGTTCACTTGTTTCCTTTTCATCAGTAGCCCTTGGGGCTAGAAACAAAAAATGAATATATACATAAATACTGTATATATCATAACATATAGATGGGTACAGAATAGATACAATCAACATCATGGTTCAACACGATACTCTGGAAGTTGTTAAATCCCAATCAAATGTTATTTTTAAAGATTATTCTTTGGCCATGATTCCCATGAACACTTGAATTGCCTGTGCCTATGTGTTAATAATGCCTGTGGAGGATTAGGCACATTATAATACAAAGATTATTCATAAGGCTAAAAAAAACGAACTATGACATTCAACTAAATAAGTCAAGGGCTAGCTGCCTGGTTGTTTTGACCCAATGGTATTGATACTTTCAGCCATTGTCTTGGATGAAAGTATCTAAAGCCTAGTACACAGGGCCCGAATGCTGGATGTCATTGACCAATTCAATAAAAACTGGCCCACCTTTGGCCTGTGTGTGTGGCAGCCACTCCGCTAGCTTCTGTCGAATGAGTATGCTGGAAAACCAGCAGCCGACCAGCTCCCAAAAAGATGACTGAGATCGCTGACCGCAGTGTGCTGGCTGGAGGGCCGCCCCCTGTCTGAACACAATAGCTCAGCTAGGGAGATTGCTGTACTAACACGGAACCACGTGACTATTGTTCGTGACGTCACCCGCGTCCTACATGCTGATTCTCGTTGAGTACACTACGATATGCTGTGAAGCCTTTGCACTGAGACTCAGTGCTTAATTTGTAAGTGCACCTTTTACTATTTTCGATAAATGTTTATAAAGATTACAGAGAGCACTAGATTTGCTTCTTCTTCTATGTACCTACCAGAGATCCTGTTTGCTCATTCCTTAAGGGTACCGTCTCTCAGGCCCTGTACACACGATAGAACATGTCCGATGAAAGCGGTCCGCGGACCGTTTTCATCGGACATGTCCGCTTGGAGATTTTGGTCTGATGGCTGTACACACCATCAAAGCGAAATCCCCGCAGACAGACAGCGCGGTGACGTGGCGGTGACGTTGACGCCGCCACGTCACCAAACAAGAAAGTAAAATACTTCCACGCATGCGTCGAATCCATTCGACGCATGCAGGAGATTTCTGTCCGCTGGTTAGGTGTACTAACCAGCGGACATGTCGGACGGACGGGTTTCCAGCAGACAAGTTTTAAAGCATGCTTTAAAACTTTTGTCTGCTGGAAACCTGTCTGCTAGGCTGTACACACGGTCGGATCTGTCCGCTGAAACTGGTCTGCGGACCAGTTTCAGCAGACATGTTCGGTCGTGTGTACAAGGCCTGAGACCTAACTGATTCACTCAGGGGTCTATTTCTTGAGGTGAGCTGCTAGGAGTAACGTTGGTGGAGGTTGTCACTCAGTCACCTAATCTATCAATATTTTAATCACTTTGCATACTTGTTGGTGCTTGCTGACCATCTTACGAGAAGATTTTATATGAAGAGCATGGACTGTTTCTTCTAATCATTATTAATTTTAGTATTGTTTTAAATGTTTTTCGCTGCGCTGCGCTGCTTTTTTATCTTGTTAGTACATCGGCTCCAACCTGAGCTGTCATTTTTTTCTGTTCAACCAGCTGGGTTGAATGAAAAAAAAAACTGATAGTGTGTACTAGGCTTTAGACTCGGTTTAGAAAGAAAGAAATCGTGCTAAACATTTAAACGTGAGCCAATAAAGGCATAAACTAAATAAATTTCAAAAATAACACTCTTCATGTAATAGTGAACAGGTATGCAGTAAAAATATGTTTAACCAAAGAGTCCATAGATTAAGTGAATAATTAAATATGCATTGCTTCAAAGGTCAAAGAGGGAAAAAAAAGGATCTTCCTCCACCAGTGTGAAAAAGTTCTTAATTGATATGGATAAATAATATCACAGATGAAAGTGACAACCCATCCAGTTCAATCCTCCACCGATAGAGCACACAGATCTCCTTTACAGATCCCGGTGGTCCCTTGATTATGAGGGACCCCAGGTAGCATGTAGATAAGGAAAACTGCTAGGCTGGACTTGATTCAGATAGTCTGCTAGTGGTCATCTTAATACTCCATAGCGTTGGATACCGAATTTCATAGAATATGGAAAGAACACAAATGCCTCGATAGTGTAAAACCTTATGGATTTTTAATAAATAATAAACATAGAAAATGTACACTCACAATTTAGCAGTGTCAGAAAACCCTAAAGTCTGCTGTGCCGGCCGGACACAAGCAGACAGACCCGTCCGTCTGGGGAACCAAGCAATCCAGGAGGGTGACGTCAGTGTGCCGCTCGTTCCGCGGAATGAGCGGAACAAAATAACAAAATTGTAATAACAAAATGGGGGGGGGGCGTGGGATTGCTGCAGACCGACTCTCCCCGCTGCTGGAAGTCCTTTCTCAGATCCCGAAAAAATAAACCACCAAAAGTCCCCAATAGGAGTGCTGTTGCTGTTCAGTTCTTCAGTGCTGTTGCCAATAGAAACCTACCAATAGAGAAAAGAGGGAAGGGAGGAGACAAAGGCAGCAGAGCACCCTTTGTACTGTCCCATACTGCCCCTGTGAGTGCTGGGGGCCCTGTCAAGGGAATGTATTTAATGTAAATATTAGAGGGTCATGGAAAACTGTTTGCAAAGTCGGGGGATTCTCAGCCCCCCTGCTGCAGCTGTCAGATGGAGAGGAGGATAGAGGCGGCCAGTCACGTGAGCGCCGAGTAGCGCTCTGTAATCAGGTATAGACAGCATTTTTTTTATAAAACACACATACACACTGGGCACACAGCATTAGGAAACAAAGAGGATTATATAAAAAGGATATAGTGGTTTAACAACCACTTTAAATACATGTACTCGATATTGGAATTTGAGTACAGGTATACTGTAACTTTTCTCTGTTGTAATGCGGGTCAGTGACCAGACCTGACCCTAGTAGCTCTCCCCCACCTTGTGTCTTTATGCCCCATGTTGGCATGGTGTCCACCGTAGCATTTGGAGTGGCAGAGCAGTATAGGACTGTCTGTTAGGCCTCGTACACACGACCGGATCTGTCCGCTGGGATTTATCCGCGGATCAGTTCCAGCGGACAGATCCGGTCGTGTGTAGGCCCGAGCGGACATTTCCCAGCGGATAAAAATCCAGCCGACGGATTTCCAGCGGATAAAAATTTCTTAAGAAATCTATTCGCTGGAATCCAGTCCCTCTGACTTATCCGGTCGTCTGTACAGACTCACCGGATAAGTCTGCCCGATCCCCATCTCTCGCATGCGTCGAAGTGATTCGACGCATGCGTGGAAGTATTTACCTTCCAGGGTCGCGCACGTCGCCGCGTCATCGGCGCGGCGACGGCGCGGCACGTCACTGCGGATGTTTTCCGCGGGGATTTTGATCTGATGGTGTGTACAGCCCATCAGATCAAAATCGGGAGCAGAAATGTCCGCTGGACCGTTTCCAACAGATATCCTCTCGTCTGTACGAGGCCTAAGAGGAATTACTTTGACGCAGTTGGCCAGCTTAAACATGTATTGCAATATGTGTGGACTAAAAAGGTTTTTCACTGCATAGTTTGCTTGAAAGGGCACTAAATTCCCACTGAACTCCCACCTTTATTTGTTAACTATGGAATTCCTAGTTAAGTTATTTAATAACATTTGTGTAATTCAGAAGGTTCTAAATAATGTGTTAGATTAATATATTTCATAATGTGCACAACAAACATTTTCCTATTTTTTTGTTCCGTTTCGTCTCGTTCCGTAGATTTGTAATTTCGTAAGACTTAAGATTTCCTATTCGGACCCGTTTGTATTTCGTAAGATGCAAGTTTTCGTTCGTATTTTCATAACAGTTTTATTTTCGTTTATACTGAATGATTCGTAATTCTGTGTAATTTATTTTCGCTGATTCGAAATTTCGTAATTTTGTTAGATAATAATTTTCGTTTAATGGATTCGTAATTTTGTACTTTCGCAAATACATAGCAACGCGCGGCTAATCCATATTGTGATATACTTTCTCTTAAGCCCCGTACACATGGTCGGACTTTTTGCCAACAAACGTCAAAATGAGCGTTTTCCAAAAAATCCGACCGTGTGTACGCTCTATCGGACAAACTTTTTCGGTTTTAAAAGTCCGGCGAACTCCCTTCAGACAAAAATCCACGGAAAAGTTTGTTTGAAGTCCGATCGTGTGTACGAGGCTTTGCACTGTACAATGTGACTCAGCACAAAAGAGATAAGCTGATTGGCTAAGATATTAAGTAATCACTCACTAACTACACTGCCCAGTGCCCATTCGAAAGAACGATACAAGTACACAAATTTACGAACAGACAAAGAAATGGATTTACAAAACACACAAATGAAAATATGAACATATCAATGAAAATACGAACAAAGGATTTAAAATACGGAATGCAAATCGTTCGTTATAGATGTCATTTTCGTTCATTTGCTTTTTCGGTGTTTCGTATTTTATTAAGATTGTCCAATCATACGTTCGTATTTTCGCTTGTTCGTTATTTTGCTTATTCGCAATTCCGTAATTTTCGTATTTTGGTTCGTTCAGCTTTTCGGAAGTTCGAATTTATACGAATGTACGAAAACTAACAAATTCGTACGAAAATCCATTTGTTACGAACGGGAACGCACATGTCTATTTCATATGTATGGTCTCTATGTCATCTCATATAAATAAAGTGCAACAAAGAATTCAGAGATAAGCATAGTATATATATTAAAAAAAAAACATGACAAATAAACCATTTCCTTTCATCTGCTGTTTTTATTTACATTGCAATATTTTATTCCATAATGTCTCAGATTGGGCATGTTTTATTATAAATTACAGCACTGCATAGTTAAAAATTCTTGAGGCTTGCTTCTAAATTTTTATAGAAGATACTTCGCTAATACTAGAGACATTATAATACAGTGTGAGGACTACTTTGGTATAAATAAGACTGTACACTGAGAAACCTTTTCTATGAAAAACTAGTTTTCAGTTTTAAGATCGCTAAACCAAAATGCAAGAAGGTTATATAAAAATACAAGTAAATTTAGGTAGGAGCTTTAATTTGTGTTAAAATCAAAGCAAGTGTAAATGAGCCTTAAAGTAAGATTCCAGGCAAACTACCTAATACACAATTGGGAACCATGGGCCAGATTCACGTAGACTAGCGGCGGTGTAACGTATCGTAGATACGTTACACCGCCGCAAGTTTTCATCGCAAGTGCCTGATTCACAAAGCACTTGCCATGAAAACTACGCCGGCGGCCTCCGGCGTAAGCCAGCGGAATTTAAATGGGCGTGTGCCATTTAAATTAGGCGCGCTCCCACGCCAGACCTACTGCGCATGCTCCGTTTCGGAATTCCCGCCGTGCTTTGCGCGCAGTGACGTCATTTTTTCGAATGGCGACACGCGTAGCGTAATTCCGTATTCCCGGACGGCTTACACAAACGACGTTCATTTTTAAATTTCGACGCGGGAACAACGGCCATACTTTACACAGCAATACGATTGCTGTGTAAAGTTAGGGCAGGTCAAACGACGACTAGAATTGCGACGGGAAACTAGAGTAGCGGCGACGTAGCGAATGCGAAAAACCGTTGTGGATCGCCGTAACTGCTAATTTGCATACCCTACGCTGGTTTACGACGCGAACTCCCCCCAGCGGTGGCCGCGGTATTGCATCCTAAGATCCGACAGTGTAAAACAATTACACCTGTCGGATCTTATGGATATCTATGCGTAACTGATTCTATGAATCAGTCGCATAGATACTCTGAGAGATACGACGGAGTATCTGAGATACTCCGTAGTATCTCGACTGTGAATCTGGCCCTATTTTACCACCTAAATTATCTGACATTTTTTTTCAGCCATTACACAATTCTGCCATACACAAGTGTTCCACATTACATAAACAAGAAGGCAATTCTATCATTTCATGGTTCGGTTTTAAACGTCCTCTGTCACCTGCCCGCTTGCTGGATAAGGCAGCAGTTTATCAAACTGGTTAATGTTAAAATAAAAAAAAATCTGGATTTTAGCAAACATGTGACTACAGAATTTTCAAACCTGAAACTAGAAAACAGGAGCACCCTGCCTGGATGGGCAACATGGCAAGACTATGTAAAGCATAATACTGACTGAAAAGAACTACAACTCATTAAGCAGGTAAACCAAAATACATACTGTATACACTTTTGTTTGAATAATCTATACTAAAGAAATATAAGAAACATTTAGAATATAATCATAAAGCATACTTCTCAGATTTTAGCACACAAAATGTAAAGCAATTGTGCAATTAGGTAATGGTATGAAAGGCATTTAAGTAGTTTGCTATTAAATGTAGTGATGCATTATGTACAAGCAAAGAAATCAATGGCAGAAACAAATTATGAAATAAGATCTATCAAGGAACAGTAGTTTCTTGATATATAGACTATTGCGCTGTAAAAGTAGAGACCAAGATTTTGCTTGCCTGGAGTAAAGAAACTGTTCCTATGTTCAAGAAGGAAGAAAAAAAGCAAAAAGGAAATAATCAGAGGCAATAGGTGCTGCCTACTGTACCTGTCAGCCTTGGGAATCTGTATTTTAGCTGATGTATTTAACTGTTTACCTAGAGCTTGGGTTTAGGTTTCAGTTTAGTTTATTGAATCTTACATTCTTTATTCTAGCCATACACTAGTAGAAAAAAGTGTTTGGGCGCTCTTTCGAAAACGAACACACATTAGTAAGAGAAAACAATATAGCCATCATGTAATGACCGATTTTTGATTGATAAATCATTTATGGAAATCAATTAAGAATATACATACTTTGCAATTTATGCACAAAAGAAGTTTGTAAAATATTTTTGCAAATTATACCCCAAAAAGTTTTCTTTTGGTGATATTTGATCACCTTTGCGTTTTTTCTTTTTTTTTGCTTTATAAACAAAAAAATACAGACAACTTTAAAAAACAAAAAACAAAAACATTTCTTACTTTCTGATACAAAGCAGATCCAATAAAAAAAATCGAATTTCTTCATAAGTTTAGGCCAATATGTATTCTGCTACATATTTTTGGTAAAAGAAATCCCAATAAAAGTATATTGCAAAAGTTATAGTGTCTACAAACTATGGGATATATTTATGGAATTTTTGTTTATTTATTTATTTTTTACTATCACTGTACTAATGACACTGGCTGAGAAGGGGTTAACATCATTAACTGTGTGCCTAACCAGTGCTCGGTTTCTGTGTGGGAAGTGCTTGTATTATGGGAAGGCAGAGATCCTTGTTCCTGATTTGTAGAGACACAAGATCAATACCTTCCCTATGGGCAGAACGGCAGTCTGCCTTGTTTACATAGGCAGACCGCCATTCTGCTTGTGCCCCGGTGGACCTCAAGTCTGCTGGACTCGCTGATTGGCTCCTGCTGTGTCCAATCACAGCGGGAGCGGGCCCGCCGGCGGTGCATGTGTGCTCCCCAGACCTGGAAGTGCAGGATCACATACTAGGTACGTGATTCTGCACAGGTGAGTTGTCTTGCCGCCGTATATTAACAGTATATGGATGGCAAGCAGTTAATGGACAATGCACACATTAACCTTTCAATTTATTGTTTGTTCGGCAGAGGTTTATAGGGGTTATAAGGGGTAAATAAGGGGTTATAAATAGCAATTTTTTTAATTAAAATTACTCTTGCCATGTACAGTATGGATAAAGCTCAAAAAGTGTTGGATTTAGCTGGTCTTTAAAGTAGAATGCTGGCCAAGTGTTGTTTTCTATGAATAGAGCAAAAAGGTTTGAACATCCGTCAGGTTTTTTAGTACTGTGCAGTGTTTCCCCTCACTTTCTGTCCTAATGATGGGTGGTCAGTGGTGTAGAAAGTGAGAGAAAATCTCCCCAATAAAAAAACATAGGTAGCAATATAAATCTGACATGCTCTGATCCTTCCTAACTCAATACAAAAAAAGTTTAGGTAGATTTACATTTCAAGAGCCCTTTGCTTTAAGGCATCCATTATTTCTCAATGTAATCAATATATGTTCAACAATAGAACTTGTTGGTGTATACATTATCATTCTCATGTTATTATACTGTACTGTCGCATTGCCATTGTATATTATGTATTGTGCAGTACACAAAACAATGGTATAATTAACTGAGCACCAAACTGTCTTGTTGTACATTTGAGGGAGGTGGATGGCAACCGGAATACATCTGTTTGCGGTGTTTTGAACCTTTCTTCCCCTTGTTTTTTTTGGATTTCTTTGAACTATTTTTTTTTGCTTTTTTACTCTCCTTGTACCATGGACCCCAAACTCCACCATTAAGCTTAGGGTTACTTCTTGGATCCTTTGGGGGATAACGCACTGGAACGGCAGATTTATTGAACTGTGCAAGTTTTCTAAGTAACTGCTTTACAACCTCTGGGTACTTTTTTGATAAATCAACTCTTTCATAGGGGTCAGCTGTTATGTTAAATAACCACAGGGACTTTCCACCTGAGAGAGAAACCCGCTCATTGTGCCAACGGCTGAGTCCAACATTGGTGAAACTTTGTGGAGGGACCCAGTCTCCATAACCAGGATTTCCAGTAAGCAATTTCCAGTGGTTCACCCTAATTGCAGATTGGATGGCAGTATTCCAAATACCAAATCCAGCCGCCCAAGAACCATTTCTTGCTTTGGTGTACATAGGATCTATATTGTGCAGAATGTCCACTCTTGGAGAAGGCCTTTTTTCACTTATTGCTTCCCATATGTCATATCCATCTAAGTGCATGTCTTCATCTATTTCTCCACCAGCCAAAGTAACTAATGTGGGAAACCAATCTGTTATATGTATGAGTTCCTTACACACATAACCCTTGTGTTTAAAAAGGGGGCTGTGCACAAAACCAACAGCTCTTATACCACCTTCCCAATATGTGCCTTTGCTACCACGCAAAGGCCAGTTGTTACCACCTGCCATTGGTTGCCCACCATTATCTGATGAATAAATAAGTACACTGTTATTGTAGAAGCCATATTTTTTTAAAGCAATGGTAATATTATTGATTGCATCATCTAAACATGACAACATTGCAGCATATCGTCGCCTATTTACGTTAGTAATGGATTTATAGTTTTCTAGATAAGTTCCAGGAGCTTGTAAAGGTGAATGCACCGCTTGATAAGCTATGTAAAGGAATATAGGTTTCTTAGGATTGTGACTAGCCAAGATGTTCTGCACTCGTTGGGTGTACATCTCCGTGGAATAAATACCGTGATCATGATCCCATGCTGCATTATCATTCTCATATAGATCATATCCACAAGTTCCTGGGCTGTCACATTTATAATGATTGTAGTAATCTCCACTGCCCAAAAGCGATCCAAAGAAAGAATCAAATCCTCTATGCGTTGGCATGCATTCTTTACGATAAAAGCCCAGGTGCCATTTCCCTACCATATGTGTTGCATAGCCAATGTCCTTTAGTCTCTGTGGCAAAGTCAGGTTGTCCAGAGGTAGACAGTTTGGTTGAGAAGGCCTTATTATAGAATGCTGGAGACCTGTGTGAATCTGGTATCTGAAAAAGGAGAAACATACATTAGGTAAACATTGTAATCATTTTTGTTTTTCCATTTTTAACTCAATCATTGCCCAGTTATTGGATATTTGCATATTTACAAGGTCTTAACATGCAGCAAATGAGATCCTAAACAAGCTCCTACTGACCTCTGTTGCCACAGTCAATGTAGAAAAAATATTTCTGAAGCACTTATTTAAAACACAAAATGTCTATCAGACAATAGAACCCATGTTAGTTTCTCTTTTTTGCTGTTTGTAACCCAGTGACCAATGTCACTGAGACTAAAGTGAGGGAAAATCAAAAATGTTGTGTTCCCACCACAACAGAAATAGGAGTAATGATCTCAAATGGGGGCATTTGTTCCAGTGGCAGTTTTCCAAGAGATTTACCTCATGTTGAAGCAGTTTCGTCTCATTTCCTGTTGTGTGTACCAGGCAAGGAAAATCTCTTGAATGAGACACAGATGAAAAAAACAAAAACAAAAAACTGACAGGGGTTTTACCAATTCCATACTCTATCCAAAATTAAAAAAATTCATAAAAAAAGGTTTGGCTTAGATTTGCCTCAAGTTTTATGTCTCATCAGCTCAGCTCATCTTGCTTCTTACTTCTTCAGGAGATAAGGGGAGAAAGTCACAAAAGTCCGGGACCAACCAAAGGAAAGCACAGAAGTCTGGCTAAATGCGTGTATCAAAACCACCCTTGGGGTTGTTGTGAGAATAAAACAAGGTGGCAAAGTACCCCACAAAAGGCTGCATATCACCACCCACTCCAATCAACCAAATGCCAAAAAATAGCTAATAACAGGCAGCAGCCATGTGGCTTTAAACATGCCACAAATTCCAGTGTGGAAAATGCCAGGCCATCCGAGCGGTGGCTTGGCATTTTCCACACTGAATTTTTTTGGCATGTTTAGATTTTGTGACTTGCTCCCCTTATCTCTGAAGAAGCGGGTCATTTCCACGCAACATGTTGAGGATTTGACCAACTCCTACCTAGTAATAGTGAACTAAGAACTCTATATATACATATACACAACCAACTTCATGGAATCGAGTGATGGGCTGTAATGACTGGAGATGGTGTTCCCAATGACAATCACTGCTGACCGCTTATGCCGCGTACACACGATCAGTCCATCCGATGAGAACGGACCGATAGACCGTTTGCATCGGTTAACCGATGAAGCTGACTGATGGTCCGTCGCGCCTACACACCATCGGTTTGTGGTGTCAGAATGCGGTGACGTAAAACACAACGACGTGCTGAAAAAAACGAAGTTCAATGCTTCCAAGCATGCGTCGACTTGATTCTGAGCATGCGTGGATTTTTAACCAATGGTTGTGCCTACTAAAGATCGTTTTTTTCCCATCGGTTAGGAATCCATCGGTTAAATTTAAAGCAAGTTGGCTTTTTTTTAACTGATAGTTAAATAACCTATGGGGCCCACACACGATCGGTTTTGACCGATGAAAACGGTCCACCAGATCGTTGAGCTCTGTTTAACCTATCGTGTGTACGAGGCCTTACCCTAGATCTTCAGATGTGCTTGTTTTACACTGGCTGAATGTAAGTTGCCAATTGTTTGATTTCAATAAATTTGCCCTAATGTCTGCACTTAGAGGTGCTTCTCCTTCACTTTTTTACAAGTTTTACTCACTACAAGCGATGTGATACTAAAGGTTGTAGTAGGTATCTAGCTGCTGGTGGGAGGAAACACGGTGTCCAGTGGAGGATCGGGTATCCCGGAACACACAGTAGTGTTGGACACCAGGAACACCCATAGTTCTTCAAGAGACAGCATATTTTATAGGATACTGGTATTTTTATGATTTTAGCCCACCGACTGGGATTATTTAAGGCTACTTAGAAGCCACACTAATCATATGTAATACTCCATATCACTAGTATACTACAGTACAATAAAGCCAGCCATAGATGGTGTTTTTTTTTTTTTCCTGCAGCCCTTGATGTGCTCAATTCACCCCCTCATCAACACAGTCAGTGTTGACAGGAGAATCCCTCCCACTGAGATTTTGTGTTCTCCCGATGGCTGCGGCATGAGGAGCTGTTCCTTCCGGGGAGAACACAGTGATTATTGCTAGCAGCTATAGCCACTGGCAATAATTGTATAAAACATTTAACAGGCTGTCTGCACCCAATTTGACTGATCAACTTGGGTACAATCAGCCCGTCCATACATGGTTTAAATGTCGCCCGGTCCCTGCTAAACTTACCAGGATTTGAACCGTCTATGGCCTCCTTTTCTTTAAAAGTATAATGTGAGTGTTAGATAAGATGCACACATTTTACTTCATCTATTTTAATGAATAACATGAATTGCACACTACAATACAGTCAATGGTGTCAACTAGCTTTTACAGCTCTCCTATGCCATAGATACAAACCATGCTATAGCTAACAAATTCACAAATGTTAAACAGTAAGTAAAAAAGATCTGGACAGCAATCACCATATGGTTAGTTTTTGCGTTTCAAGTATAAACAACACAAAAATAATACAGCTATGTGTATGACACAAGGTTAGTACTTTAAGCTAACAAAGTATGACAAAAATGCAATCACTAAAAGTCAAAGGAAGCAATTAATCTGCACAGCTGTAAGGGCCAGACCTAGTAAGCTAGGCTAATTTGAACTCGAGCATTTCATCACTCAGATGTTTACGACCATAAATCCTTTGTATCTGTAAGTCCATATGTGTGCACCGCTTATCTTCTGGGAGTCAGAGGTCACAGACTATAGGACATCAAGGGCTAGCTCTGCTATGTGGAAGTACATGTTCAAGAGCTTCCCTCTTTGTTAGCAAGAAGACAATAGCCATGTAGTGTAATAGCAGACAGCTGTGTTAACTAGCCAGAAAACCTTTAGTGTGATAAGAATTTTGAAACTGAACTGCAGGTAGGATAGAATGCCATGTAGTTAACTTGTCTATTTAGGAAAAAGGCTCTTGAAATACAGATTAGAATTGTGCCTTGACATCAGCCTCCTGTATTCTACTGTACAACAACACTCCAAATCAATCAAACTGCAGAGTAGATTTTCTGACAGTAAAAGGGAAAGGAAAACACAGTGAGCAGAGGGATGGAATAATCAGTTTGCTGTTGCTCCTTGATAGTGCAATCTGAAGGCTGAAGGCATACTCTTGACTAGGGATGAGCCGAACACCCCCATGTTTGGTTCGCACCAGAAACTTTGAACGGACCGAACGTTCGCACAAACTTTAGAACCCCATTGAAGTCTATGGGACTCGAACGTTCGAATTCAAAAGTGCTCATTTTATAGGCTAATTTGCAAGTTATTGAAAAACAGGTTGGGGGACCCGAGTCTTGCCCCAGTGAACATGTATTAATGCAAAAAAAAGTTTTAAAATCTGAAGTTTTTTCGGGAGCAGTGATTTTAATGATGCTTAAAGTGAAAAAAATAAATTTGAAAAATTCCTTTAAATATCGTACCTGCTGGGTGTCTGTAGTATGCCTGTGAAGTGGCACGTGTTTAGAACTGTCCCTGCACAAAATGACATTACTATAAGAAAAAAGTCATTTAAAACTGCTTGCGGCTTAAGGCCTGGTTCACACTGCTGCGTTTTTATCAAAAAAGCGGTATTTGCCGCAAATTGCCGGCAATGGCACCGTCCTAATCGGTGCGACGCCGCATCTGCGGCGCTGCACCGATTTCAAAAAGTAGTTTCTGTACTACTTTTTGCGATTTCCGCCCACGATTTACATTGACATCTGTGCAGAAACCTGCACAAATGTCTCTAAAATCGCGGCCAAAATCAGGACTGCCAGCGGGAGCGAAATCGTGCAAGTTCAGCTGAACTCACACGGCTTCACTCCCGCAGCCCAGTGTGAACCTGGGCTTAATGTAATGCCTGGTCCCTGCAATATGGATGAAAATCATTGAGAAAAATAGCATGGGTTTCCCCCCCTCCCCCCAGGTCATTACAAGCCCCGTTGGCCCTATATACTTTGAACAGCAGTATACAGGCGGTGCAAACAAGACCGGGACTGTAGGTTTGTTGTTAAGTAGAATCTGTTTGTAATTTTGAACTGGTACTTTTTTAAAGTGTAGCTCCAGACAAAAAATCTATTTTTAAGCTTTTCGGAAAACATAGAGAAGGGTTATCACCCCTGTAACATTTGTTTTGCTGTCTGTGCGCATCTGTTCAGAAGATTGCACCTCACTTTCTGTCCCAATGACAAATGATTTTTTGAAATTTTTATATTTTTTTTGTGAAACAAGGATTGGTGATAAAGCATCTGTGGACAGGAGACACCTCTTACAGAATATAATTTCCCTTCCTAGGGGTAGATTTCCTCTGCTTCTGCTTCAGGACACCCTGTAAGCCTGGGTACTTGCCCAAGAACCGCTGCACCACCAAGTTAAGGACATGAGCAAAACAGGGCACATGGGTTAGTTGTCCCTGTCGCAGGGCGGGGAGGAGGTTGGTGCCATTGTCACAAACCACCATTCCTGGCTTAAGCTGGCGTGGAGTCAACCACCTCTGAGCCTGCCCCTGCAGAGCTGACAGAACCTCTGCCCCAGTGTGGCTCCTGTCCCCCAAGCACACCAGCTCAAGCATCGCATGGCATCTCTTTGCCTGCGTACCTGCGTACCTGCGTAGCCCCTTGAACCCCTACGGAGAACCGCTGGTTCCGAGGACACATCAGCACAGGAAGAGGCCACAGAGGAAGAAGAAGAGGAGGGGGTGGGGGAGAGAGGTGTGTCACAACCAGTAGTAGCATTTTGGAGGCGTGGTGGCGGAAACAACCTCCAACACTACTGTACCTTGTCCTTCCCAGCTGCCAGCAGAGTCACCCAATGCGCCGTGAAAGATAGGTAATGTCCCTGTCCATGCCTGCTGGACTATGAGTCAGCGGTAATATGCACCTTACCACTGACCGCCCTGTCCAGCGAGGCATGGACATTGCCTTCCACATGCCGGTAGAGAGCCGGAATTGCCTCCCGTGAGAAAAAGTGGCGTTTGGGAACTTGCCACTAAGGTACCGTACATTCCACAAACTCACGGAATTAGGTGTGGGGCAGAATCTACCAACTGATTCAGTAATTCACTAATTCAGCTGGGATCTCCAACGCCACACTAACCTTAACACTAATAATAGTGACATATGTTATATAACACCAATAATCAATTAGTGATAATTAACCCATACTTAACGTAATAAAAACAAGTTAAAAGCATGTGATAGTGAGTCAGCAAAAAAATAATAATAAGTAAAATAGCAAGAAATTAAAAATATAATAATAAATTGATGAAAATTGGGATTATATATAGTGCAAAAATTAAGTCAATAGATGGATTTAAAAAGTCCATATATGAATTGATACAATCAATTTTCAATATTTCTGTTTGCCAGCAGTATAGTGATACTGCTTGACAGTGGGAAAATCAAGGCTGCTGGGATAATGATTCTGGCACTGGGCTGCTGGACACACCCCAGATCTTCAGGACACCAGGATTTTGCTAAAATTGTGGGACAGTTTTGCTGGGATGATGGAATGATTAGGTGGTATGGGTAAAACAGTTCCATATATGTATTTAGCTATTTGCCTGAAGTTCAGCTTTAATAGGAACAGGATTACATGTATTTAATACTTAACGCCATGCTTATCTTGATAAACTATTGTAAATAATTGATAAGGAATTATTTTAATTACCATTTTTCTATTATGCATGAACAGCATGAGACCAATTATTTTGCTATACTGGTAAAAAAACTGCCCTGTGGCCCTATGCCTATTATGGTTAAAGAAGTATCACTATCAATATGCTGTCTTAAAATAGTGTATATAGCTCCTGGTAACTATACAGTGTATCAGACAGATAAATGTAGAAGCAAAAAATATGATAATAACCCTATAAAGAGAATGTATTTTACTATGAGCACCTATAGCCTCGAAGCAAGAGCAACATCTAAAGTGCAGTAATCAATTACAATCATTCAGAATTCACTTCAAAGCGATTTAATGCCATGAAGTTTGAATTGATTGCTGTTCATTTCTTCTATCTGCACATCATTGCGCACTGCTTTATTGAATGAGTCTGAATGTTTATTCTTTTTATAATATTATTATTATTATTATTATTATTATTATTTAGGTACTTATATAGCGCTGTCAATTTACGCAGCGCTTTACATATACATTGTACATTCACACTCAAGGAGCTTATAATACCTATGTTTATTACTTAAAATAGTTAAAATGACACTATAGAGTTCACATGCTACTTGTCTGCAATACAATATGTGTGGAAAGAAGCTCCAATGCTTTTATGGGAGACACAAGAAGAGACCCAGAGAAGAAAGGGGGTGGGTGGAGTTTTGTAGTCCAGCAGGCAGGACTGACAATATGGCTTGAGATTTCACTGCAGTAAAACATATGTTTTGACAAAGCTATTTTTATAATGATTTCTTAAATTAGGGAGAAATAATTAGATTTTATTGTATTGAAAATTATAATATTGATGATTTAAATAATAAATCTTTAGACCACCTTAAAAGTCCCAATTTAGTATTTCTGCCTTAGCCGAAACAGGAAGGTGGAACCACATTGTATTTTTGGTGGACCAACAGGTATTTTTCTTTTCTTGCAGCATTTGTTAATGGGAACACATAACATGTGTTGAAGAGATGTTATGAATGTGTTTTTCCCCTAAAAAAAATGCTTTAATTCCCCTATAGCAGTGGTTCTCAAGTACCCCCAACAGGCCATGTTTGAAGGTTTTCACAGATTCTTCAAATTTAGAGTCAATGGCTTGGTATTTTGGACAGCTATTTTATATGATGCCCCGTACACACGATCGGAATTTCCGCCAGGATAAACTCCAATGGATTTTTCTGATGGAATTCCGTTTAAGCTGTCTTGTATACACACTGTCAAACTGTGAAACTAAATTCCGACCGTCCATAACGCGGTGACGTACAACACTACGACGAGCCGAGAAAAATGAAGTTCAATGCTTCCGAGCCTGCGTCGACTTGCTTATGAGCATATGTGTTTTTTTCTCCGTCTGAGTTCCATACAGACGGAATTTCCGATATAATTTTTTTTCATTGAAAAAAAAGAGAACACGTTCTCTTTCTAAGTCCGTCGGAATTTACGATGGAAAAACTCAGATGGGGCACACACAAGGCATCATCCCGGTACCGTTGTTTAGAACCGGCGATTGGCTATCCAGGCATAACAACCGATGCGGCTAAAAGCCGCTCGGTTGTTATGCCGAAGGAGCGGGAGGGGACATCCCCCCCTCCCGCCGCCTCTCGCCGCTCTGACCGATCCTCGATCCTGCAGCTCCAGTGTCCAGGAGCAGACTGAAACAAAGCTGTAAATGGCTTTGATTCAGTCTCCGCAATGTAAACATGGAAGCGGTGTCATGACGTCACTTCCGGGTTTCTCGGCTGCCAATGGCGCCGGATTTATAAAAATACACAGTATTCAGAATCGCCGTTTTCGGTGATCTGAATACTTTGAAGTGCAAAGGAGGGATCGGGGGTCTTTTAGAGTTTCCATAAAGAGTACCTGTCACCACCTATTACTGTCACAAGGGATGTTTACATTCCTTGTGACAGCAATACAAGTGATCAAAATGTAAAAAAAAAACAAAAAAAGACACAATATTAATATTATAAAAATAAATAAAATAAATAAGATTTTTTTTCTTAAAACCGCTTCCCTCCCCGCGAGCTCGCGCAAAAAAGAAAACGCATACGGAAGTCGCGCCCGCATATGAAAACGGTTTTCAAATCACACATGTGAGGTATCGCCGCGATCATCAGAGTGAGAGCAATAATTTTAGCACTATACCTCCTCTGTAACTCTAACCTGGTAACCGTAAAAAAAGTTTAAAGTGTTGCCTATGGAGATTTTTAGGTACCGTAGTTTGTCGCCATTCCACGAGTGTGTGCAATTATAAAGTGTGACATGTTTGGTATCTATTTACTCAGCGTAAAATTATCTTTCACATTACACAAAAAAATTGTGCTAACTTTACTTTTTCTTTAATTCACGAAAGTTATTTTTTCCCAAAAAGTTGCGTTTAAAACACCGCCGCACAAATACCGTCCGACATAAAATATTGCAACAATCGCCATTTTATTCTGTAGATTCTCTGCTAAAAAAATATATATAATGTTTGGGGTTCTAAGTAATTTTCTAGCAAAAAATATGGATTTTAACTTGTAAACACCAAATGTCAGAAATAGGCTTAGGCATGAAAGGGTTAGGTACGTCTCAAGAATTGAAAAGCGGGTCAAACGTGGAAGACATATATAAATCATAGCCAAATATTTGGTTAAGTGAAGTTACCTATGGCTGCCTTGATTCCCCTTTGACTCATTAGTTTACTTTTCTAAATCAACCAGGTATTTTAGTTGTACTGGTGAAATAAGATTTAACATATGCTGTGTGCAGGAAGAAGTCACCTCTGAACCTTGGCTAGTCTATGACATAACTCCATTGTGCCTAGTATTAAATCCAGACTTTAGTTTAACATTAAACACTTTAAAACCTAGCCAACTCAGTGGCTCACAAAAATGGACCACATTTTGATTTGTGTGATACAGTATTTCCCAGAACAATCATTGTCTTAAACCATGTAATGATATTTTATTGTTTGCAAAAAAATCCATTGAAGAGACAGAATAGTGTACAGACATAGGCATGTCATACTATCCCTTATTAGGAGCAAGGCAAAAACAATTCTGTGTATATATATATATATATATATATATATATATATATATACACAGTGTATATATATATAATACAAATATATATCCAAAAATATATCTGAGTGTACAACATCAAAGTACATTTGTATTTTCTCAATAATGAGATACCAATGTCATTACATCATTGGCTGAATCTGACTTAGATTATAGGAAAAAGACTAACTCAAATTGACCATATAAATATATTTTCAGGGAATGTGAAAGATCAGAAGCACAATTTTATGGCTAATATTTTCAACTTTGATTGGCCATCATTGTTAAAAAATACCAAAATAATAATCATTATGCGTTAATAACCTGACTGCTCTATAAGGATGTATGTGAACTTTAAGACTAGTGTTTTTAATAAAATAGCTGGACTGTATTAAATATTAGTGCTCTTTTTTACACATATCTGGGTTATATAAAGATATAATTAAATCCTCAACCTTTCAACAGAGCATAGGGCAGGAGCCAGCAACCTATAGCACGCATGTTGTTTTTTAGTGTCCCGTAGAAGTTCCACTGCCACAGGCTGTCATTGATAGCTCACCTACGCCCTAACACCTGTTATGTCACTGACATTCAGGTGCTGGCTCTCCTCTGGGGGTTGTAGACATCGATGCACGATCCATGAAGAAGCCCGACCTCCTACCTTCTCTCTTCTCCTATTGGAAAGGCTAGTAGTAGCTGTCATGCATGTAAAACCCCTGCCTTTCTGGTCGTGCAGGATTTGTGGCTGATCTCAGGTGTGGAGGCAGGGCTCAAGTCCTGCGGGAATGCGTGGGAACGGAGTTCCTGCACTTTTTTCACAGCAGGAACTCCGTTCCCTTTGCAGGACTAGAGCAGCCGAGCAAGTTCTTTCTAAATCCCGCGATAACTCATGGCAGACCTCCGCAATGTCTCCTGAGAACAGTGACAAATGCTCCCAGGAGACATTGCGGCATCGAGGAAGTGACGGAATACCCGCACACTACCCGATGAATCCATATACAGGAAGCGGCCAGTAACATAAAGGATTTCTTAAGGTACAGTGGATCGAAAAAAAGGACTTGACCCCTGTGTGGAGGTGTATAAAAAGGGACTGATCTGAGGTGTGAAGATGCTGGAACTGGGGCTGAATTGAAGGTGCAGGAATTGAAGATGATCAGTAGACTGAAGGTGCAAAATTGGGGCTGATTAGTGGACTGAAGATGAATAGGTTTTGTGTCTTTGTCAGTTAATAGTTTATGAATTTAACTTTCCTTAAGTAGAAATATGAGTGCAGAAATGAAAAAAAAAAAAAACTATACTGCTATGGCATGCTATTATTTACTGGCACGTTAGATGATCAGTAGACTGAAGGTGCAAAATTGGGGCTGATTAGTGGACTGAAGATGAATAGGTTTTGTGTCTTTGTCAGTTAATAGTTTATGAATTTAACTTTCCTTAAGTAGAAATATGAGTGCAGAAATGAAAAAAAAAAAAAAAACTATACTGCTATGGCATGCTATTATTTACTGGCACGTTAGTTGTCTAAAGCCTCGTACACAGACACCCGCCGAGGCACCCCAGAAGACGAGGATCGGGGCCGCTCTGTGAAAAACGAACTGCACAGTGGAGGTAAGTATGGTATGTTTGTTATTTAAAACATTTTTTTTATCCTTTACAACTCCTTTAAATTTGCAATGTTTCAAGCAAACTTCTTTCACGTTGTCATTATGGGGTATTGTTTGTAGGATTTTGAGGAAAATAATGAATTTAACCCATTTTGGAAAAAGACGGTCATATAACAAAATGTGAAAAGGTGAAGCACTGTGAATACTTTCCAGATGCACTGTATATACACTGTATAGTTGCTTTTTTTTTCTGAAACAAGGAGAAAAGTTCCTAAATATAACATATGTGTTTTTGTCCTCTGTCTTTAATATTTAATGTTTTCGATTAAAAAAGATAAACCCCTAATTTTACGAATAATTAGACAGTAATTATAAGTCATTTCCCACAAAGGAAACATTATGCTCTGGAAATGCTAATAGCTTGAAGCAATTAGGACATTTCTTATCATTTGTATATCAAAGTGCAGTTAGCTACATTCCCACACAAAACATCTCTATATCTCAGCTATGGATGGCACCAGCTGTGGGAATCTGGCACTTCTGCCCATTATTTTGCTTTTCTTAGAGAAGCTGCTTCATCAATCTGTATAATATTTGAAACAAAAGTGTCACGCTCCTGCAAAAGCTTGTCATGAGCTAGCTCCCATTTTACACCCCAAGAGACCAAACCAATTTTTCCAAATGCGCCATAACATGTACACGATCTGAAAATTTACTGAAGACCGCCAAATAATATACTGTATTATCTGAAAGTACCCATAGATTAAAAGGGTAGTCTTTTTAGCACATGTCCCATAATGCTCTAACAAAGGTTAATCGTAATTATTTTTCAATTAAAAATACATTACTATATATGCAAACAATATGATGTTCAGAATTCAAGTTAATTATAAACGATGAACTTGCATGCTTCTGAAGCAGTCAGATCAAAATCAGAAATATAGAAGAAATTGAAAATATGTGAAAGCATAGTGAATTAATGGTACACTCTGGATACATAATTGTTTACATTTTACAAATAACAGAGCTTTCATATATGCATAGGTGTGTGCAGCCCAAAGCATATATACAGTATTTACATACACAAACACAGACACAAAAATTCCTGCTAAATCTAAAAGTTAAAACTGTATAATTGTATTGAGTTAATAAATCAAGTTATGTGTGGGAATGAGGTTTTGGGGCCCATTAACATAGGTGCTGGGGTTTTTATAGTGCAAATCAGTTTTTTTTTTTTTTTCACGTGCAATTTCTATGCTGCCCTAGCCCCTTGGAGTCAGTTGCACACCAGGGGGCAGATCCACAAAAGAATTATACCGGCGTATCTATTGATACGCCGCGTAATTTTAAATTTCCCGCGTCTTATCTTTGTTTTGTATCTACAAAACAAGATACGACTGCATCTCGGATCGATCCGACAGGCTTACTTCTTAGTACGCTGTCGGATCTTAGGTGCATTTTTTCCGCCGGCTGCTAGGTGGCATTTCCGTCGAATTCCGCGTCGAGTATGCAAATTAGCTAGTTACGGCGATCCACGAACGTACGTCCGGCCGGACGTCGTTTGCATTCGGCTTTTTCCGGCGTATAGTTACCCCTGCTATTATGAGGCGTACTCAATGTTAAGTATGGCCGTCGTTCCCGCGTAGAATTTAGAATTTTTTACGTCGTTTGCGTAAGTCGTTCGCGAATATTTGCGTAGAATGACGTCACCGTCATAAACATTGGCTTGTTCCGGTTTAATTTCGAGCATGCGCACTGGGATACCCCCACGGTCGGCGCATGTGCCGTTCAAAAACAACGTCGTTTACGTCGGGTCACAACGTATTTACATAAAACACGCCCCCATCACATCCATTTGAATTCCGCGCTCTTACGCCGCCAAAGATACACTACGCCGCCGTAACTTACAGCGCAAATTCTTTGAGGATTCGAAAAAAAAAAAAGTTACGGCGGCGTAGTGTATCTTAGATACACTACGCCCGACGCAAATATGTGCCGAAGTACGTGGATCTAGGCCTAGGTCATTAGGGTGTCATTAAGGTGTGTCCACGCACATCCGGCACACCCTGTGCACACGCCTTTGCATATATGCCTGTTACAGTTTATGTATGTTTTTTTAATTATTTATTTAAAAAAAAAATTATAGTATAACTAAATATCTTTTTTTTTTATATATCAAGACATACTGTAGATGAGGGTAACATACAGACATCACAAGTGTTGTTGCATTCAGGTAAATTCAGTAACCACATCCACGTAAGATAAATAATTTGACAGAAAAGAGTGGGCATTACAATGTAAGCAGTCAATAATATAAATCCCATCTTTTTTATTAGCTTTATTTCTGTTGTGTCCCCCCCCCCCATCCCCCCATTTGAGAAATACTAGTAGGTCAACTGGCTTCTTCACAAATATAACGCAAGTGTGTGTATGAGTATGGTAGAGAATTGGATTGTAAGATCCCTAGGGGGATGGAAAATTATGCAAATTGATCTATGTACTATATATAGTGCTGTGCAATATGCTGATGTTAGAGAAAAAAATGCAAATATAATAATATTGTCATCTTCTTTTTTTAAATTGACATGCCACTATGTAATGGTAAAAATGAGCTCTCCTTAGTGAGATTTTTGAATTACTGTACAGCCATCTTCTTTCAGGGAAAGTGTAGTGTAGGTTCAGCTAGGTTTTTACTGCTATCCGAAATTCTGTTAGACAGATTTCCCCTCAATTTCTATCCTGCTGACAACTTTTATTAGACAGGAAGCTATGGAAACTCTTTAACAACAACATATTTGTAAGCTCTCTCACGAACAGGGCCTTCCTAACCATCTTCTATTGAATTGAATTGTATTTTAATTGTACTGTACTGTGGATATACTGTCTCCCTTATTTTGTGTAACACTGAGGGATTTGCTGGACCTGTACATTCTGCATAATAAGGATTTTTAAAAAAAAAAAAAGAGAGGGAAGGCTTGTCAGATTAGTATTTTCTTGTTGGCACCCAAGTGTAGACTTGTCCTCACTTCCTGTCTTGTGAAATTGTTGACAGTTGGATAAGTGAGAAAAGTGCTCTTTAAACGGACCCCAGGTGTGTCCACTGTAGAGAGACAGTGTTCCCCCTCACTGGACCCCAAGCCCTGGGACTCTAAACAGACACTGGGTAGCTATGAAGACTTCATGGTGCAGTCCTGATCACCAGGTCTCCACTGCTGTCCCTTCTGAGCATGCAATGCTGTCCTGTTTCTGACTGCAATTGTCAAATTTGAAAAGTGTACTTGCCATAAATTAAAGCACTAAAGCCCCGTACACACGATCGGAATTTCCGATGGAAAAAGTCTGACTGACTTTTTCCATCGGAAATTCCGACTGTGTTTATGCCCCATCCGTGTAATTCCATCGGAAATTCCAATGAAATCCATCGGAGTTTAGATAGAGAACATGTTCTCTTTTACTCCGATGGAATTCGGTCGGAATTCCATGTGATTTTGGTTGAACAAAGGTCTGATCGTGTGTACGGGGCTTAAGTGTAATTTCTGTCTGCTGCTTTGCTTACACGCACATGAACTTTAATGGCATCCCAGTCTTAGTCCGTAGGGTTCAATATTGAGTTGGCCCACCCTTTGCAGCTATAACAGTTTCAACTCTTCTGGGAATGCTGTCCACAAGGTTTAGGGGTGTGTTTATGGGATGGAAAGAAAAATAAATTGCGCTGGCCCCCTAACCATGTGGTATAAATAACATTAAAAAATTAAATCACCAAAAATTATAAATATACCCAACAAGGCTAGCAATGAACTGATATATAACTAGTGACATGAATACATCAATTACCATTATTGCAAAGGTTTCATGACAATTAAAATATTAATATAATTGTGACCAATGAGTGTGATTCAAAAAATCCCTAAATAGTACAATCCATAAATACTTAATATTAGTGAACACCAAATAATGAACACCAGTGCTCAGTGCAAAAAGTCCATAAGCTGATAATTATGGTGTCCAAAAATGTGATGAATCCTCCACCAATCAGCACCAACCTTCTT
Organism: Rana temporaria; assembly: GCF_905171775.1. Taxonomy (NCBI): domain Eukaryota; kingdom Metazoa; phylum Chordata; class Amphibia; order Anura; family Ranidae; genus Rana; species Rana temporaria. The sequence continues at coordinate 469,014,344 of NC_053489.1, read as the reverse complement.
AAGAAATATGTTTATACGTTTAATGCACTATTAAGGGATTTTTTGAATCACACTCATTGGTCACAATTATATAAATATTTTAATTGTCATGAAACCTTTGCAATAATGGTAATTGATGTATTCATGTCACTAGTCATGTATCAGTTCATTACTAGCCTTTTTGGGTATATTTATAACTTTTGGTGATTTAATTTTTTAATATTATTTATACCACATGGTTAGGGGGTCAGCGCAATTTATTTTTCTTTCCATGCTGTTTTCTGTACCAATTGTTTACATGTTAATCGCAGCTCCCATTTGAACAAGCTGCGACTTGGTTTTACAGCTGTTCCTTCTTTCTTTCTAGTATGTCTAGCGCAGTTTTCTAATTTTTCCATGTGTCTATGGGAATGTCTGACCATATTTTCACCGATGGATAAAAAAACGATGGGGCCCACACACGATCGGTTCGACTGATGAAAACGGTCCTCACTCACTTTCCATTGTCCACTCTTCCATTAGGTTCAGTTATCAATGAACCAAAAGGTGAAAACCGTTTATCAGGCTCTGAATAGATTGAAAGTTCCCAGCTACAGTGCCTTGAAAACGTATTCATACCCCTTGACATTTTTGTCATGTTACAACCAAAAGCGTAAATGTATTTTATTGGGATTTTATGTGATAAACCAACACAAAGTGGCACATAATTGTGAAGTGGAAGAAAAATTATAAATGGTTTTCAATTTATTTACCTATAAATATCTGAAAAGTGTGGGGTGCATTTGTATTCAGCCCCCCCTGAGTCAATACTTTGTAGAACCACCTTTTCCTGCAATTACAGCTGCAAGTCTTTTTTGGGGATGTCTCGGCTTTGCACATCTAGACCGAAAAGTTTGTGCAATCTTCTCTGAAAAATTACTCAAGCTCTGTCAAATTGGAAGGAGAATGTCTGTAAACAGCAGTTTTCAAGTCTTGCCATAGATTCTCAACTGGATTAAGGTTTTGGACTTTGACTGGTCTATTCTAACACATACATATTCCTTGAACTAAACCATTTCATTGTAATTCTGGCTGTATGTTTTGTCCTGCTGGAAGGTGAACCTCCTCCCCAGTCTCTAGTCTTTTGCAAACTCTAATGCCGCGTACACACGGTCGTTTTTTGTGATGAAAAAAAACAAAATTAAAATTAAAATGATCGTGTGTGGGCAAAACGTTGTTTTTTGTCTTCTAAAAAACGACCAAAAAAAATTTGAACATGCTTAAATTTTTTATGTCGTTTTTCAAAATGTTGTTTTTTGTGTCATAAAAAATGACCGTGTGTGGGCTAAAACGACGTTTAAAACAACGTTTTTAAACCCGTGCATGCTCAGAAGCAAGTTATGACGTGAGCTTGAACGGAAAAGAGTGCCGTCGTACGTGCTGTATGTAACCGCGCTTTGCTAGAGCTGTTTGAAAAAATGATGGTGTACACAATGTCGTGTCGTGTACGCAATGTCGTTTTTTAAAATGAAGTTTGAAAAACGTCGTTTTTTTTCATGATGAAAAACAACGTTTTTTTCCAAGACAAAAAACGACCGCGTGTACGCGGCATAACAGGTTTTATTCTAAGAATTCCCTGTATTTGGTTAAATCCATCTTCCTATCAACTCTGACCAGCTTCCCTGTCCCTGCTGAAGAAAAGCATCCCCACAACATGATGCTGCCACCACCATGTTTCACGGTCTCGATGGTGTGTTCAGGGTGACGTGCAGTGTTACTTTTCTGCTACACATAACATTTTGCTTTTAGGCTAAAAAGTTCAATTGTGGTCTCATCTGACCAGAGCACCTTCTTCCACATGTTTGCTGCGTCACCCACATGGCTTTCTTTCAACAAGGACTTTTTTCTTGCCACTCTTCCATAAAGGTTTAGATTTGTGTACTGCCTAATAGTTGTCCTGTTGGCAGATTCTCCAACCTGAGCTGTGGATCTCTGCAGCTCCTCCAGAGTTATCATGGGACTCTTGGCTGCTTCTCTGATTAATGCTCTCCTTGCCAAGCCTATCAGTTTAGCTGGACGGCCATGTCTTGGCAGGTTTGCAGTTGTGCCATACTCTTTCCATTTTCGGATGATGGATTGAACAGTGCTCTGTGGGATGTTCAAAGCTTGGGATATTTTTCTATACCCTAAACCTGCTTTCAACTTCTCCACAACTTTATCCCTGACTGGTCTAGTGGGTTCCTTGGCCTTCATGATGCTGAGGGCACCTCTGAGGGCTTCAAAGAACAGCTGTACACTGAGATTAAGGTACACACTGGTACACTCTATTTACTAATTAGATGACTTCTAAAGTCAATTGGTTCCACTAGATTTAACTTAGGGGTATCAGAGTAAAGGGGGCTAACTACAAATGCACGCTACACTTTTCAGATATTTTTTTGTAAAAAAAAAAATGAAAACCATTTACCATTTTCCTTCCACTTCACAATTATGTGCCACTTTGTGTATATCTATCACATAAAATGTACGTTTTTGGTTGTGAATGTGGAAAATTTCAAGAGGTATGAATACATTTTCAAGGCACTGTACATTTATATCAACAGAGCTGTTTGTACTTCAATGTATTAATCTAATGAGAGATATCTAGTACACCTTTTTTTCTGAATACAATTAAGAAAAAGGCCCTATAGATTCATAAGCGCCAGTCAAGGTTATCTTTTGATTAAACACTGATGTCTGGAAAGGATGGAATGATAACCTTGAATTTACACATACATACCAGTGGATTCATTTAACCACAGGTGTACATGAACATATATCTTCAGTTGCAAGCACAAGGCAGAAGTAATTGCCTTGAAGCCTGGTGGGATTTTTCTCTTTTCCAGTGTGATGAATTCCAACTACTGTGTTTGGCTTTTTCTCTGTAAATCCCTTCATTAAAGCTCTTGAGGTTGAAGAAATTCCTATCATCTTTTATTAAAGGACATATAAAAAGTGCCCTGAGCAACAAGAACCCTGCTTCACAATACAACTCTCCAGGAGAAAATATTTATGACTACGGTATGTGTCATTTGCATCCAGTGATGCAATGATATCTTACTATGCATTAAGATCCAGTGATATCTTACTATGCATTATAACTGCAGCCGCTTACTAAAACATAGTAATGATTTCCACTTGTTTAAAGTAACCTTCTATACAAATGGAAGGTCCGCTTTCATGCCATCCCCATGTTGCCCAAACAAAAGTGCCTGCAAAAAAACATAAAAATGATATAACAAAAAAAAATATTCATATAATTTTGGTACAGACTTCTGTCACATCTAGGAGGCGTGATGGTGACATTATCGTTCCTCACTGATGCCTCCTGTACACTCAAAATCCTGACAGAATACATACCCTTCTGCAATGAACTGAGGTGCAATGGCAAGAAAGTGGACCTTCACCTTTCACAGGTCCACTTCAATTCAAAGTATATGTAAATCCTAATGCCGCATACACACAAGAACCCTGCTTATTATGCTTTTTAGGATAAGCTGATCCTGTCCGAAATCTTACGATAACTTTCTGTGTTCTCAGTCTGTTGACAGTTAGAAATTAGCATTGTGCCCACTTCCTCTGTACGTCTTAGGCCTCGTACAGATGGACGGACTGTTCGCTGAAAACGGTCCGCCGGACTGTTTTCAGCGGACATGTCCGCCCGGAGATTTCTGTCTGATGGTTGTACACACCATCAGACAGAAATCCGCGCGTACACGATATGCGGTGACGAGGCCGCGCCGTCGCCGCGACGATGACGCGGCGACGTGCGCGGCCCTGGAATTTCAATGCTTCCACGCATGCGTCGAAGTGATTCGACGCATGCGAGGGATGGCGGCCGATCGGACATGGACGGTGAGTCTGTACAGACGACCGAACATGTCCGACGGACAGGCTTCCAGCGGACATGTTTCTTAGCATGCTAAGAAACATTTGTCCGCTGCAAAACGGTTGGCTGGACAAATGTCCGCTGGAAACCTGTCCGGTCGGCCATACACACGACCGAACATGTCTGCTGAAACTGGTCCGCGGACCAGTTTCAGCAGACATGTTCGGTTGTGTGTACGGGGCCATAGAGAAGCATGGAGGGGACAGCATGTAGCATTTTAGGATGCATTAAGGTGAAAAAACATGAACCTTTACAACCCCTTTAAGACTGACATACACGGATTGAAATTTGAGTCATGCCCCTGTTGGTACCACCTGACAACAAAAGTTAATTGTTCATTTGAGTTTTGTCAAAAGATTTGGCTGGAAAATCGACAGTCAATCATCATCTGCATTCAATGCCTGTTCAGGGATTTTACTGTCGAAATACAGTAGGCAGCAGGGTTTTGTGTGAATGAAGGAATCTTGGGATAGTGATGGGATATTCCAGGAGGGTGCGGAAGCAGGGCACATCAAAGCCTAGGCGATATAGGCAACATCAGATATAAAAGAAAATAGAATGAGTCCAAAAAAGACAAACCTTTTGTATTGAGGAGTGTAAATTTACATTATGTGTGTATCTGCATCTTGACCACAGTGATGAATATTGCCTAGCAAAACACAGGAGTGATTTTGTAGACATAACACATGTAAGCACTCCATACAAATGCAGTAAAGGCGAGGAAACAAGCCAACCACCATCTGAGGGCAACAACATAATTCTTATAATCTTATACATGATATCTAACAATATATAAACCTAACAATCACATATGTTTAAAAGAAATACAACAATTTAGTCAACATGCCACTGTAAAAACTAATTTTTTGTGTCTGCTATTACAAACACTATACCTGCCAGAAGAAATGTAGCGCTTGCCTTCATTAAAACAAAATCATTAAGCATTCTTTAAACTTTTTATTTAATCCTTCATGGTTCCAATAATGTAAATATGATTCCTTTAGTTTATTAAAAAATAAAAATAAATTAAATAAATTTTTATTGTTTTCCTGAGACCGTACAACACATTTACTGACAATGTGTAAATCCCTGTAAATTGGATAAGTGCATTGCTGCTGATGATGTAAAAAAGTGTGGGCTCATCCTATACAGGGAAAATCCTTCTGCTTGCCTTTGCTGCCCATAGGTACAAATCTACTGTGCATTATGGCGAACCTGTGTGTTATGGCTTTATTTTTATTGTTTTTGGATAACGTTTTTTTTTTTTGCAGCATTTATTCATATATTTTTCTTCTTTAGGTTTCCCATTAAAGGAAATTTAAAGGATTCACTGTCATTTGTTTTGCTGGTAATTTGGGGAGGAAGAATGCTCTGATGTCAGCAGTTAGTGGACAAAAGAATTAGTATTAGTGGAATTGTCAGTGTACAATCCCTTAGCATTAGTGTCAGAAAGACAACTCTCCCGTAGCATTGGTGTGAAAGGGTCACGGTGACCTCATGGACTTCGACGAGCATGCTCTCGTCACATTTGATGCCGTCGCCGCCATCTTGCTTCACCCTACCTATGCCTTGGAAGCTACCGTGCATGTGTCAAAGTCATTTTAAGCATGTGCGGGTTTCTATGGCGGCAGGTAAGTATACACACGCTCGAGTTTCTCGGCATGACGAGAAAATAGAGAGCAGGTTCTGTATTTTTCCTCGTCTAGATTCTGGGCAGTTTTCTCGACGAGAAACCTCAAAGCCTCGTTCACACGCACGGTTTACTCGGCAAGAAAGCTCTGCCAGCAGTTTTCTTTCCAAGAAAACCGTGCGTGTGTACAAGGCTTAAGACTTTAGAATTGATGTATAAGGAATAACCATAATGGAAAATCTGCAGAAAGAGGCTTATATGATAAAGCATTGTGCATCGTTATATCAAAGATGAATTATTATTTTTTGTAAAAAATCATAATTTTTGGTTACCACACATGTTGATAAATTTAATATGCTTGATAGGTGATATTACCTTGCCATGTTTCAGGTTTCACACACACCAGTTTTTCCTTAATGTGAACCTGTGCTTTGCATAAACAGGCCAAGTAAACACGTTCACATCAATGCCCCATTCCCACCAAACATACTTGTTTTTTCTTTGTTCACCACCGCTCTGTTCATCCAGTGGGAGCAAACTAAGAAAGTTCCGGGAATGCCCAAGTCACTAAAGTCTGAGTTTAAAAAGGGAACTGCCTGACTGCTGCTACTGCTTGATCGGCAGGGGACGGGTCTGGCGCTGGCAGTTCAGAAGCCCTAATCTCTGGCTAGGAAAATAACGGCAGAGGCTGCTGGGCTGACATGAGTGGAGGAAGACACGGTGCCAGGACTCTGGTCCAGCGCTCGTATTGGTGTGTCATATGTACTGTAGATCAGACTCCTCCCCCTCCTTAGGGGGCTCTTTGAAGGTACTAAGGGGGCACTCTGGAGGATGTAAGTGGGTACTCTCAAGGAGGATGTAGGGGGGCACTTTCAAGGAGGATGTAGGGGGTCACTCTGAAGGGTCTAAGGGGGCGCTCTGAAGGCACTAAGTTAGTAAGTTAGTACCACCAGAGTGCCTCTTAGATCTCCCAGAGTGTGCTCTTTTATCCTCCAAATTTCCCCCTTAGTACTACTAAGGGGCCACTCTGGATATTGAATACACCATAAAAGGAAGTACATATAGAACATATCAACAAACAACTATTTTTTTACATTTTTATAAGATAAATATAAATGTGATCAATACTCTTTGACATGTTTGTCATGCATCTGTATTTTTGTACAGTGATTTCTTGATTTATGCTGCATTATATTTACAGAAAATTAATGGAATAGCACAAAGTTGCATGTGTAAATAAAAATGCTATTATAACAAGCAATCAATTTTGAACGATCAATGTGTGTGTATTTATGAAGAGTTAACTGTAGGCTAACAGTGGACCACAAAATAAATAGGACAGGCTATCTTTATGAAAATGCCTTTCATGAGAAAATGCTGTTCAATATAATGCCGATAGGGCAGACTTAGAATAAAGAACAATGCCTAAGGAGTATCTACAAAATGACTTCAATGTTGATGCTAAGTATTGGCAAATATTTGATATGATGTCAAGACCCATATTCTATGTTAAAAGTGCAATCACTTCTCTATAATAAGCTTATACATACTGCTAATAGTCCTGTAAAGTAATGGATATGTCACTAAAAGAGCAACAAAGTTTAAGGAATTGCAATAAGCAAATTGGTTTACCATAAACAGAATCACATTTGATCCACAAAATTGTTAGAAACCCCCACTAGATTATTTTCTTGCTAATATGTGTAGGAAGCTTTTGGTCAGGGAATGAGTGAGACTCATTGTTGACTGTTTATTATGTCACATGGAAAGCAGGGGAGGGGCAAGAGTCTGCAGAGCGTTCAGTGCACGCGAGCAACGAGTATGTGTAAGAATGTAAAGGCTGGGGAGTCAATGCTACGTATATGGAGGCATTTAATAGAACTGATGGGACTGTATTTTCCTCCACTTGCAGCAACTGAATTGCGGCAAGAGAGAGAGAAGAAACCAGATTTTAGGTGCTGCAAGTGGAGGAAAATAGAGTAAATCCTCTCGCCGCCGCTCCGGCAGCCTTGGGGCATATGACCCCTGCCTCCTCCCTGTTTCGGCACTGGTTCCCACAACAGTGTGTTTTGCAGCCAGAAAAGATATCAGACAGTGTATCTGATAATCATGTTGATCTTAATGGGAAGGCTGCTGGTTCTGTTTTACCATGCGCAGTATAACTAAATTACATAAGGTCTGCAATACTCACCTCTTCTCCAATAGTCATACCAAAATTATGTAAAGATATATTACCACACCACAGCGCCCCTTCTTTTAATATATCTTTATGTAATTTTGGTATGTATTGAGGCTTTTTAGCCCTATTTTTAAAATTTTTGTAGATTTCACTGGTCTCCTTTTTGCCCTCTGTAGCCACACTGTGGTAGTGTTGGCTTGCCATCCTTGGGATCCACACCACATTGACCCTGCCCCATGGGGGCAATAGGGTAGGTTGGGTGATTCGTTTTTGGGGTGGTGGTATGTTTATCCCCACCATTGGTGTGGTGTGGGGGGTGGACTGGGGAGGATGAGGGGACTAAGATTACCTTATCGCCCAATTATTCTGCCCACCATGTCTGACATTATACTTATGCTTATTTGATGTTGTGTTTTCTAAAAAAAAAAAAAAATATTTTATAGAGCTATAACTATCTTGGTCACGTCTTATTCCCCTGATGATGTGTTGGCGAAACTAGTAGGAAAGACTTGACCCGTTACTATAACAAGCCAATATCATCTTGGCCAACAGTAAATTGTATATGCTCCTTTCAATATTCATGTGAATTAATATTCGGAATACTATTTTAATTCAATGTAATAAAATGTGTTATTTTAATGATATCGTATTGAGTTGTTTTTAGCACCGCAATAATCCCCTTCCCTCTGTTCCCTTATGCACAGATTAATGTACAATCTACAGAAGACTGTTGGCAGACATAACATGTCGCTTTAGAAATAAAGAATCTGTCTGCATGTGCATTTTGCTCTAGTTCCGCTTTAACACACCTATTGAGCCTCACTCACTTTCCATTGCCCACTCTTCCATTAGGTTCAGTTATCAATGAACCAAAAGGTGAAAACCCTTTATCAGGCTCTGAATAAATTGGAAGTTACCAGCTACAGTGCCTTGAAAAAGTATTCATACCCCTTGACATTTTTAACATTTTGTCATGTTACAACTAGGGATGTCCCGATACCGATACTAGTATCGGTATCGGGACCGATACCAAGCATTTCCCCGAGTACTTGTACTCGGGGAAATGCTCCCGATGCTTCACCCGATACTTGGGCGGGCAGGCAGGGGAGTTGCAAATCTTCTCTCCCCCATGGTCAGTGTTGTCTTCCCCTGTCCGTGCCGTTCTCTCTCCTCCCCTTCCCCCGTCCGTCCGTCCGTCCGTCCATCCGTGCAGTTCTTCCCCCCCCCCCTCCGTCCAGATCTCTCTCCGTCCGTCCGTGCAGTTCTCCCCCCCCCCATCCAGATCTCTCTCCGTGCAGTTCTTTCCTCCCCCCCCCCGTCCAGATCTCTCTCCGTCCATCCGTGCAGTTCTTTCCTCCCCCCCATCCAGATCTCTCTCCGTCCGTGCAGTTCTCTTCTCCCCCCCCGTCCAGATTTCTCTCCGTCCGTGCAGTTCTTTCCCCCCCCCCCCGTCCAGATCTCTCTCCGTCCATCCGTGCAGTTCTTTCCCCCCCCCATCCAGATCTCTCTCCGTCCGTGCAGTTATTTCCTCCCCCCCCCCCGTCCAGATCTCTCTTTGTCCATCCGTGCCGTTCTCTCTGCATTCCCCCCCCCCCCGTCCGTGCCGCTCTCCCCCCTCAATCTGTCAGGGGGAGAGCGGAGGTAGAAGCCGCTAAGCCCGGCTCCTACTTTTTCCGAATGAACAGAGTCGGTGATCACCGACTCTGTTCATTCATATAACTGAGCATCGTAACCTCCTGTGTTTACGATGCTTCAGTTTATGAATGGAGGAGCTTTCCTCCATTCATTTCAGCTGAGGCTGCTGAGAAAGGGACTGGGGAATCTGTTTCCCTAGTCCTTTTCTCTGTCTTAAAGGGGAGATGCCAGAGGTCTGTTAAGACCCCTGAAATCTCACCAAAGACCCCCTACAGGGCTGATTAAAAATAAAATAAAAAATTGCAATAAATATTAAAAATAAATAAAAATAAAATGTAAAAAAATAAATAAACAAAACCACACTGACAATTCACCCCCACCTAAAAAAATAAAATAAAAAAAAAACTGTAAAAAAAAAAATAGTAAAAAAAAAAAGTAAAAAAAAAAAAAAAATACTGCCACTGTCACATGACATTCAAAAAAGTATCGGTATTCGGTATCGGCGAGTACTTGAAAAAAAGTATCGGTACTTGTACTCGGTCTCAAAAAAGTGGTATCGGGACAACCCTAGTTACAACCAAAAGCTTAAATGTATTTTATTGGGATTTTATGTGATAAAACAACACAAAGTGGCACATAATTGTGAAGTGGAAGAAAAATTATAAATGGTTTTCAATTTGTTTACCTATAAATATCTGAAAAGTGTGGGGTGCATTTGTATTCAGCCCCCTTTGTAGAACCACCTTTCCCTGCAATTACAGCTGCAAGGCTTTTTTGGGGATGTCTCTATCGGCTTTGCACATCTAGAGAACGAAAAGTTTGCGCATTTTTCTCTGAAAAATTACTCAAGCTCTGTCAATTTGGAAGGAGAATGTCTGTAAACAGCAGTTTTCAAGTCTTGCCATAGATTCTCAACTGGATTTAGGTTTTGGACTTTGACTGGTCCATTCTAACACATACATATTCCTTGAACGAAACCATTTGATTGTAGCTCTGGCTGTATGTTTAGGGCCGTTGTCCTGCTGGAAGGTGAACTTCCTCCCCAGTCTCAAGTCTTTTGCAAACTGTAAGGCCGCGTACACACGATCGGTTAAACCGATGAGAACGGTCTGATGGACCGTTTTAACCGGTCCAAACCGATCGTGTTTGGGCCCCATCGGTTATTTATCCATAGGTTAAAAAAAGCAACCTTGTTTTAAATTTAAAATCCACGCATGCTCAGAATCAAGTCGACGCATGCTTGGAAGCATTTAACTTCGTTTTCTTCAGCATGTCATTGTGTTTTACGTCACCGCGTTCTGACACGATCTGTTTCTTAACCAATGGTGTGTAGGCACGACTGACCATCAGTCAGCTTCATCGGTTAACCGATGAAAATGGTCCATCAGACCGTTTTCATCGGATGGTCCGATCGTGTGTACAGGGCTTAACAGGTTTTATTCTAAGAATGCCCTGTATTTGGTTCCATCCATCTTCCTATCAACTCTGACCAGCTTTCCTATCCCTGCTGAAGAAAAGCATCCCCACAACCTGATGCTGCCACCACTATGTTTCACGGTCTCGATGGTGTGTTCAGGGTGATGTGCAGTGTTACTTTTCTGCTACACATAACATTTTGCTTTTAGGCTAAAAAGTTCAATTGTGGTCTCATCTGACCAGAGCACCTTCTTCCACATGTTTGCTGTGTCACCCACATGGCTTTCTTTCAACAAGGGCTTTTTTCTTGCCACTCTTCCATAAAGGTTTAGATTTGTGTACTGCATGACTAATAGTTGTCCTGTGGACAGATTTTCCAACCTGAGCTGTGGATCTCTGCAGCTCCTCCAGAGTTATCATGGGACTCTTGGCTGCTTCTCTGATTAATGCTCTCCTTGCCCAGTTTAGCTGGACGGCCATGTCTTGGCAGGTTTGCAGTTGTGCCATACTCTTTCTATTTTCGGATGATGGGTTGAACAGTGCTGCGTGAGATGTCCAAAGCTTGGGATATTTTTCTATACCCTAAACTTGCTTTTAACTTCTCCACAACTTTATCCCTGACTGGTCTAGTGGGTTCCTTGGCCTTCATGATGCTGTTTGCTCACTAAGGTTCTCTAACAAACCTCTGAGGGCTTCACAGAACAGCTGTACACTGAGATTAAGGTACACACTGGTAGACTCTATTTACTAATTAGATAACTTCTAAAGTTAATTGGTTCCACTATATTTAACTTAGGGGTATCAGAGTAAAGGGGACTAACTACAAATGCATGCTACACTTTTCAGATATTTTATTAAAGGTTATGTAAACCCTAACAATATATTTCTCTGTTTGCCTGTGCTGAATTGTTACCAATATATTGATGCCAGATATCTCTGAAGAATATAGAATCCCTCCCTCTATGCTGTGAAAATGAGGAGAGAGGGATGTGTTCTGTTGTCTAATGACAACATTGCTCCTTCATAGAGTGAGCATTATTACCCTAGGACAGGAAGTGTGTTACTGGCATGATCATCAGGGGGAAAAAAACGATTGCAGCCATCACATCTAGGGACTGGTAAGATGCAATATATGACATTTTTCTTGGGTTTAAATACACTATAGCTGACAGGAAAGGTAGAGTTTTTTTCAGTTTAGACTTCTTGCCACCATGATGTCACTGCTCTAATAAAGAATTTCTACATTTCAGTTATTCGGGATAAAGGCTGGGTGCCTAGAGCGTAAGTAAACCCATTTACTGTTTCATCCTGAAATTTTCTCAACACTTCATATTATTTTTGCACAGTAAAACCTACGATAAAGCTGAATAACAAACAACAAAAGATTACTCCTAATCCAGCGCTGGGGGGGGGTGATGGCTACAAACAACTTGAGGCATACCTCGGAAAAGTCATAAAAATGTCTATGCTACGTGTCTATGCCATGTGATTAAACAATGTTAAATAGTTACATAGTTAGTCAGGTTGAAAAAAGACACAAGTCCATCCAGTTCAACCACAAAAAATTAACAAACAAAATAAAAAACACAGTACAATCCCATACACCCAACTCCATACCCACAGTTGATCCAGAGCAAGGCAAAAAACCCCAGCAGAGCATGATCCAATTTGCTACAGCAGGGGAAAAAATTCCTTCCTGATCCCCCGAGAGGCAATCGGATTTACCCTGGATCAACTTTACCTACAAATCTTAGTACTCAATTCATTTATGTACATTTAGGAAAGTATCCAGGCCTTTCTTAAAGCAATCTACTGAGCTGGCCAGAACCACCTCTGGAGGGAGTCTGTTCCACATTTTCACAGCTCTTACTGTGAAGAAACCTTTCCGTATTTGGAGGTGAAATCTCTTTTCCTCTAGACGTAAAGAGTGCCCCCTTGTCATCAGTGTTGACCGTAAAGTGAATAACTCAACACCAAGTCCACTGTATGGACCTCTTATATATTTGTACATGTTGATCATATCCCCCCTAATTCTCCTCTTCTGAAGAGTGAATAAATTCAGTTCCTCATAGCTGAGCTCCTCCATGCCTCTTATCAGTTTGGCTGCCCTTCTCTGCACTTTCTCCAGTTCTCCGATATCCTTTTTGAGAACTGGTGCCCAAAACTGAACTGCATATTCCAGATGAGGTCTTACTAATGATTTGTACAGGGGCAAAATTATATCTCTGTCTCTGGAGTCCATACCTCTCTTAATACAAGAAAGGACTTTGCTCGCTTTGGAAACCGCAGCTTGGCATTGCATGTTATTATTGAGCTTATGATCTACCAAAACCCCCAGATCCTTCTCCACTACAGATCCCCCCAGTTGTACTCCCACTAGCATGTATGATGCATGCATATTCTTATTCCCTAAGTGCATAACTTTACATTTATCAACATTAAACCTCATCTGCCACTCAGTCGCCCAATTAGACAGAGCATTGAGGTCGGCTTGTAAATTGGTGACATCCTGCAAGGACGTTATTCCACTGCATAGCTTGGTGTCATCTGCAAAGACAGAAATGTTACTTTTGATCTCAGACCCAATATCATTTATAAATATATTGAAAAGTAAGGGTAATGTATTGTGAAATTAAAGTCAAAGGATTCCAAGAATGGCTGACAGACAATTGATGATAAACATTATGCTTTAATATGAATCTTGATCTCAAGCAAACTTTGGCAGGCTGACTAAGGGACATCAGGAACGGTGCTAGGGTGGCCAAAAGGTGTAGGTGCCAGATGTCACATGGGCATCCACCCAATGGAAAGGATGACAGACCACTGATTGAACCCATAAAGGTCAGTGATGTAGAGAGGCCCCCAATGGGCCAGGCAGAGGACTCCAAACCCCTGGATGGTGCAGCTGGTGTAGTCAAGCGACACACTGTATGTGACATTACCAACACGGAGCACTGTCAGACAGACTCACAACAATGAGGCTTGGGATGGAACGCAGATGCAGTAGTAGAGCAGATGGAAGGCTGTCAGCCGGCTATAGTCATGATAATGTGTTTCAGGCGTGGGCTCCTTGAGCTTACATGGGGTCTGGACTTTCAACTTCGACAGAGGAATGGAGCAGAGGGGGGAAGTTAGGGAAGGCAGTGGTAATCAGTCTGTTCATCTCATAAGAACCTGCCACTTTGTGCTAAATGGGAAAAGTGACAGAGTCTCTTTAAGTCACCAACCAAAAGTGCTCATGCAAGATGCTATAGAGTTTTTGATAGTAATTTGTAGGTAAATCTATTGGATCCAGGTTATCACTGTAATAACCACAACTTAATATAGGCAGCTTTATCATCATGTAGGGGACTTAGGCAAACTAGTAATAAAATTGTCCAAGCTTTGTCAAAAATATGTACCACGTATAGATGGAGGTGTAGGATGGAAGACAATGACTGCATATAGAATAAAACATCACTATGGAAAAATGAACTATGCTAAATGAATTTCATGGAACGTCAAGCTTTGTTTCTGAACAGATAAAAAAATAAAAATAACATTGCTGAAGTCACGCTAGGTGTGCTAATTACCATTCATGTAGAGGTTCATTGACATAACAGATTTGCCTTCTGCAATTATTCTTTGTTCAGTGAAATGCCAAGACACCTATACTAAATGCAGCTATGCATTAAATCTTTAAAAGTAATTCAAAGCTTTTATGAAGTTGTTTTTCTATGTTGCTGTCAAATGATGATATAAATAGAATATTCGCTTGTAGAGAATGCATGCTCTGTTCTCTGTAGCAATATATATATATATAAAAAAAGCCTGAAGAAATCCTGCCCTGAGAGAATACAGGGGATGCCATTGCTGACCTCCATCTAAGAATATTAATTACCTGACTTTCTCTGGTTTCACAATTACTCACACAGAACAAACATGCAGATTGGAAAGTAGAACTGGAGTCAGTAATTTGTATTAAAAGAATACAATGTTATAATAACATTTTCAAGTGATTGCCTTTTTTTTATATTGTTTATGATTATCTTCTTTTGCATATTAAGATTTATTGATCTCCATCTAGATGGGTTTTTCCAAGAAATGCATTAAGGGCACAAGTTCCCTTGGGTGTCAGTAAGAGATATTATTGCCAATGTTGAGGGGAACAGATTGTCCAAATCTAATAACAGATGTATGCAATTAATATACTGAAATTAGAAAAGCCAAGGGATAGTGTATCAGGAGGGATTCCTATACCCACATTTGAGGGGGAAGGGGGTATTATGTTTGCTATGTGTACAATGATCCTAACAGATGTATTAATACAATTTGTATACATTTTTAAAAACATGTATGTGTAGTCCTTGGACACCTAAACAGTCCACTCTTAGTGGTATGGTGTGCAACTTTATTAGAGTATAGAGTCGGGGTGTGGTGCCCACTTACTTAACCCACCAAAGAAATTTGTGATCTTCTTACATATCCCATGGTACCTTGATGCCAGCAAGCAGTAATTCCTGTACTGACTCTGCCTCCTGAAACTCTTCTTCTCAGCACCTCTGTAGTTCAGACGGCAGTCTCTGTGAAATGTGTGACACAGCAGTGCCTACCAAGATAACAAGGATAACTTGCAACAAAATTGTAGCAGTGTTAAATTGAAAGTCTTGTTAACTTGCTGCACATTTCCACTGACAAGTTGTACACTTGCAGAGCACTTGAAGCACAAGTTCTAGTTGATACTTTTCCAATTTGTAGCAAATTTACATGCCAAGTCTCTAGCAGGAGCAAAGCTCCAAAGACATGCTGGTAGGTTAATTGGATTCTGTCCAAATTGGCCCAGTATATATGTATATATGTGTGTACGACTGTGTGTCCCAAGCGTGTCGTGATCTTACGGGGTAAATGGTCGCACCAGCCAGGAAGACACTGGCTGCAAAAAGCGCCTAGAGGTGATTCAGTTTGCATGTGTAGCGCTATACAAGTCATTCATTCATTCATTCAAAGCTGCAGTGGTGAGTCTACAGCAAGAGCTCTGCAAGTCACATGACCCCTGTGGTGGGATGACTATTGCACAACATAACTAAACCAAAACTTGCAGAAGACTTGCAGAATGTTTGCAAATAAAGTTGATCTGAAATTATGCAATGCGGACTTGTGCAACAAACGTGTGAAGCCTGGCAAGTCTAGCAATAACTTAGCAAGTCATTTTCAAAGTTGCAGCTCAATTGCTTGCTATCTGAGAAATTACAAGGCCCAGTGAATATGTGTCACATAATTTAAAGAACCAAATATGTAGGGATCTTTAAAAAGTATCTTTTCAAACAAGATTGTTCATTGTGGGGGATATTTGATTTTTACTTTACTTTACTTTATTTTAGGTGTTATGACTCCTGTGACGGTATCGGTATGACATCCCCGTCAAGCATTCCCTCCTCTCCATACAAGAACATCACAGGATCATCCACACATGAGTCAAGACTGAATGCTGGAACCAAGACTGATTTATTGGCAGCTTGCTGCTGGTTATAAATACAGTTTTACAAGCTAAATCCTTAATCAAGGAACAATGGGAGCTCCACCCCCTTTTCACCCACTCTGGAGTTTCTCATACAGAATATAGCCAGACAATTCGGAGCCGACCTGAGACACATTTTCTTTAAATAATGACATCAGGGAAGTTAATTACAAGGTGTACAGAACACATTAGGTGGGCAGCCTGGCACCGCATAATGAAGCAATCAGAATACATAACATGAGTCACCTCTAATCACAGTAAACAGGTTTAACATCCCTTTGAAATAAGGAGCTAGCTGCAGACGGGTCATTAACATGTCAATAGCTTGTAACACATGAATCCATTTTACCTCTAACCCACAATTTAACCAAGCAGGGAGAATTACACTGACATATCCTTCACAACTCCTTTGAGAGCCCCCTCAGGCAACCAAGTGAAGGGTAAGGTGGGAAAATCCTCTCCTTGTGCCACTTCTGGTGCCTTTTTTCCTCTCCTAGGCTTCCCTATAAAAGAGCACATTTACATCTCAACATCTGTAAGCTGGATCAGCGAGCTCCCCTGCCTCCCTTGCAGAGCTTCTCTTGGCTCTCTCCCTCCTCATTGGCTCAGACACAGCTTCTCCTGCTGATGTCAATTAAAGTCACACACAGAGCATGGCTTGGTCCCACCCCCCACTCCTGCCTCACTGACTTTCTGATGGCTAGTACCAGCCAGGGAAGCAGCCAATTAAACTGACCTTAGTTTGATCAGCTGTCTTCAAGGTCAGAGGGGGGATCAGGGGTTGAATAGACTTCTGATCTCTCCATAAAGAGGACCTGCCACTGCCCAAGCTATCACAAGGGATGTTGTTCATCCCTTGTGATAGCAATAAAGTTGAATGAAAAAAAATGTAAAAGATAGTGTAAAAAAAGTAATACATTTAAATAAAAAAAAATAATGCACCCTTGTCCTCCTGTGCTCACATGCAAATGCAAAAGGGTACGTATGTCTCGCACACATATGTAAATGGCGATTGCACCACACATGTGATGTTTTGCCACAGACGTCAGAGTGAGAGCAATAATTTTAGCACCAGAGCTCACTTTTAAGTCTAAACTGGTAACTGTAAAGGCTTTTAAAGCAGCACCTATGGAAATTTTTAGGTACCATCGTTTGTCGCCATTTCACGGGTGTGCGTAATCTTACATTTTTACGTATTTGGTATCTATTTACTTGGCACACCACAAATTTTATTTTACCAATATGTAGGTATTATATTGTGTTTGTATGCACTAAAATGCATTCAAGATTGTTTTTGCTGGAATATTGAATTTTATAAGCGGCTGCCAAAAAATGTGTCTCTGATGACAAGTGGAAGTTTAATTTAGTATAGCTTCTGTGAAAAAATAATAATAATCTTAGTGTTCATTGGGTCCTCATGCCTCATTTGCTTGTGGCTCCATCTTACTCCTAGTAATCTAAAAGCAGAGAAGACACATGTATTCTGAATGAGGCATGCACGCACTGTTGTTATGGAAACCATAAAATGAACTGTTAGGTCGATTCCTGATTCCTATCCATACACATGAATGACAGCTTATGAATGTTCTCTTAAGCACTTGGGGGAAAAGGTGCAAATTAGCTACAGATAGTCTTATAAAGATGTAAAAAAAACTAACATATTCCTCCATCCACACAAATGAAAATGTGGAATTGGAAAGCCTGGGAATGGCAAAGGGATTGGTGTGATTGCTTGGATCTCTTTTACCAGAAAGTCCATCGCCCAGCAATTAGAAAATGATACCTGGATCATGGCTGCAGTTGCAGCCATGGTCCTGGTATGGCCATTTGTTCCCAAGGCCATATATAAACAGCCTAATGCCGCGTACACATGACCGTTTTTCATGACGTGAAAAATGCCATTTTTATAAATGGTCATTAAAAACGATTGTGTGTAATCTCCAGAGCATTTATCTTGACGTAAAAAATGGGCATTCAAAATTTAGAACATGCTCTAAATGTTCTCGTCGTTTTTCACGTTGTTGTTTTTCAAGTCATGAAAAACGGTCGTGTGTAGGCTTTAACGACGGGAAAAAAACGCGCATGCTCAGAAGCAAGTTATGAGACGGGAGCACTCGTTCTGGTAAAACTAGCGTTTGTAATGGAGATAGCACATTCGTCACGCTGTAACAGACTGAAAAGCACGAAGACTGAAAAGCGCGAATTGTCTCTCTCCAAACTTTTACTAACACAAAATCAGCAAAAGCAGCCCAAAGGGTGGCGCCATCTGAATGGAACTTCCCCTTTATAGTGCCGTCGTACGTGTTGTACGTCACCGCGCTTTGCTCCAGCATTTTTTTTCACGATCGTGTGTATGCAAGGCAAGCTTGACAAGAATCACGTCAAGAAAAACGTTGTTTTTTCTAGGACATTAAAAACGGACGTGTGTACGCGGCATAAGAATTGCTAATGGCTAAATAGCAAAGCTCAGTAGATAAGTAATATATAATTCAATAAGGTGCAGCGCTACAATATTAGACTCATATAATGAGTAAAATGAAAGGTGAATAAATAAGTAAAAAAATAAGTGTCCTTCCTAAGTCCTCCTCTCTTACCTTCTCCTCCTCGGTCTCTCCCAGGCAATGGTACACCCACGCACAGCAGCAGACAAACTCGCAGCAGCACCTCCCACTATCCCCATGTACTCCAACGACTGCGCTCTGAGTCTGGGTGGTCCAAAATTCTGGATTGTCCCAAGAAAATCAGGACTATTGGCAAGTATGCAGGATGACAGAGGCATGTAAACTGGACACGGTATCATAAATCAGCATGCATGATTACCATGGTCAGCACACACAGGGGGGAACAGGAACACGCAGGATCAACCAGGTATTTTAGATCAAAGAAAGGGACAAATTACACTGCAACAGCACTATGCTACTGACCATGCTTTAAAGGAACCAGATTTTTTTTTCCTTTTTTAAGGGTTACAACCATTTTAAGTCTTCACCGGGTACGTGCTAGGGAATCAGGAGGACTACTATGAAGTGATCAGTGCATGCTTCCTGACTGGAAATTTGGGGAGTCGACACCAAAAGTGGCCCATTTATTAGGGGTGCATGGGTGCCACCCCCCCATCAATGCGTCTGGCCCCCATGCAGGGCGTCGGAAGCATGGATTCCAATGGGGGTGGGGGTGTTTTTTTTAAGGACGTAATTAAAGCCAGAGGCTCTAATAGGCTTCACAATAGGGGGGGGGCTCAGGGCGTAGAGAGATGCTAACCGAGCCAACCCAGTTGTGTGATAATAGCAAATTAATATTTGCTATTTTTACACTGAATCTCCTCCCTCTTAGCACATCTCCAACCATAATGCAAGTTTTATTTACATAACAATGCAGATAAAAAAATAACAATAAGATAAAATTGTGCATGGGAATATAAAAGTAGCATGTACTGTATTTACTGTTCCATAAAAATCTACATATTTGTCTTCTGATTAGTGTCCTTATGCCTGAACAATAGAAATGCTCACTAGGTGTTACAGGGAACTTAGAATTCAAAGCACGTTGAACGCAAAAGTAGGTTACACAAGGTCTTATATATACTATAAATAGCTGGGAAACACCAGCACAGGGATATACTTCTATATGTATTTGCCAGCAATGCTGAATTGATGCTGCTACTAAGCACAAACACTAATGCCGTGTACAGACGGTCGTTTTTTGTGATAGAAAAAAAACAGCGTTTTATGTGATGAAAAAAAACAACGTTTTTGAAACTTCATTTTTAAAAACGACGTAGCATACACACCATCATTTTTTCAAAATGCTCTAGCAAAGCGCGGTTACGTTCAGCACATACGACGGCACTCTGTTCCATTCAAGCTCGCTTCATAACTTGCTTCTGAGCATGCGCGGGTTTAAAAACGTTGTTTTGCCCACACACTATCGTTTTAAATGACACAAAAAACAACGTTTTGAAAAACGACACAAAAAATTGAAGCATGTTCGATTTTTTTTTGTCATTTTTCAGAAGACATAAAACAACGCTTTCCCCACACACAGTCATTTTAAATGACGTTTTTAAAAATGACGGGTTTTTTTTATCACATAAAGTGATGGTGTGTACGCGGCATAAGATGTTTATGTTAAATCATAACATATATTCTATGAATAAAGAGTGCTTAAATATGAGAAGCAGCAATTAAATAATTGCTTTGCTTTATGTGCAACCCAACCTAATATAGAGTGAAGTGGAAAGTTTGGAAATCAGCAAGTACTGAAGAGATGATATAGGTTTGTCTATATCACTTTGCACTTTTCATGCAGTAAGTGAAGTCACAGATTTTTTGCACATCCAGAATATGATCCAGGTAATCCAAGAATCTATCTACTTGGACCAATGTAACTATGTATATATTGTACCTGGCTGATGCCCCTGAAAGCTGGAAATCGCTGCAGTAGATAC
Source organism: Rana temporaria (assembly GCF_905171775.1). Lineage (NCBI taxonomy): Eukaryota > Metazoa > Chordata > Amphibia > Anura > Ranidae > Rana > Rana temporaria. Next base: position 468,993,654 of record NC_053489.1, on the reverse strand, counting down.
CACTACAGTTATGTTCTCTAGATTCTGGAACCGTGGCTGAGCAGCTGACCTGGTGCTTTCTTAAAACAGGTTGGCTGTTCATCACGGGGGACATTCAGAGGATGCTTTGCAATTTCTGAAGGAATGCAAAGCATTCTCTGATTTAACAAGGGGGAGAGCATGACATCACTGCCCCACCTCTCTGTCTCGTCCAATCAGACAATGCTTTGCATTGAAAAATGCAAAACATTCTCCTTGAACGGTGCCCATATCAAGCCACTGACGTCCCATGTTCAGTAAGCAAGAATGCAGCCACTCGCCGTGGGACCCAGAAAAAAGTGGAAACTCTATTTCAGTGGTTTCTAGCTTCCAGGGGGGTCGTCCACGTATGGTTTATACATAATTACATTGTCTAAACTGCACCAGTGTAACTATGTATAATATTGCCACGCCTGGAATTATTCTTTTACCTTACATACTGTGTGAAAGTACAAAAAAATCTATGCATAGAATCAGCAAATGCAGAGGAAATGCTGAAACTAATGCTGTATTCACACTGGGCACGATTAAACTGAATTTTGTCCCCATTTTATTCAAGGAAGCATTCCTGGAATGCTTACATCATCACCTCTGCCAACCAGACCACAGTGATCCCTTTTTCAATGCTCAGTGATCTATGAAGAGTTCTGTGCTCAGGCATGGTTTGTGTTCATACTGGAGCACAAGTGAACCATGCCTGGGATCATCTCCTCCAAGCAGTCCCAGACACAGTCTGCTTAACCGTACTCAGGAGAGGTTCACAGCACTCACACTACACAAGTGAACTGGGCCAAGGGGGTGAACTGTGCCCAGGTACGGTTAAAACTGCCACTGTGAGTACATCCTAAAATAACAGGGCTAGCAAGGTGCAATTTCCCTATATGGTTACTAGGTGGCAGCACAGTCTATAAGACACTCATTAGAGGCCAATAAGAATACAGTGCCACTTGCTACCTGCATTTTCTTTGGAACATCACCTTTCTCACAGGAAAATAGGAAGAGTCTGATAGTCCAGGTGGGCTGCTGAAGGCATCCCTAGACCTGCTCCATAGGGTAGTGGAAAGAAAAGTCTCTGCTCCAGATGTAAAGAGCTACCCTATTATAGGCTTAGCACTCCAGGCACATCTGACACAGTGCCATTGCACAGAGCAGGTAAGTATACCCTCTTTTTTATTTTATTAAAAAATATATATATTAAAGCGGATTACCACTCATTTCAAAGTCAGCAGCTACAAAAAGTGCAGCTGCTGACTTTTAATAATCAGACACTAACCTGTCCCATGGTCTTGCAATGTGAGTGCCCGGCTATGCCACGGGCAATCTTCTGGGACCTGTGACGTATCTCAGAAGATTGCAAGGAGGGAGGGGGTAGAGGTGATCTTCCTTCCAGCTCTGCATCGCCAGGGAGGAAGTGGGAGCTGGGTGCCCATAAAAACAGGGTATCAGCTCCACCCCCCAAAAAAATTACATGCCACATGTGGCATGTCAGGGGGTCACCTACACTTAAAGTGGACGTTCCATTTTTGGGTGGAACTCTGCTTTATGCTTTACACTTACTTTAAGGGAGTCTGTGTCTGCAAATGGTAAGTAAAGGAGCAGGAGAAGCTAGCTGGAGTGTTCTGAGGGCCCTGACCAATCCCCAACATAAGGGTTTGTAGGGGGCAGGCCTCCTCAATACTCTGAGTTAGCCCAGCAGGGTCATTGTGAAGTTTGGGTGGAAGCTGGAGATAGAGTGTTAAGCTGACGGGCCTGTGAGAGTAGCTCCCCAGTCTGGGGGGGATTGAACTCAGGCCTGGGTTTGGGTGTGGAAGGGACACCTCTTCATGACACACAGGGGCATCCTGACCAGGAGGCACAGAGGCAAGGAGAGGACAGCAGGAGGACACTGCCGGGCAAGTCTCCAGGGAGACAGACAGCCACGTGGGCTGGTGAGTGATACAGTCAGAGGACTGAGAGGCATGCCTGAAGGGACTGGGTGCATGCAGTCTGGGATGATTGCAAAGTCAGTCTGGGAGGACTGTGGGGAGGAAGCCAGGAGGGCTAATGAAAAGGGCAGCTGATGCCAGGCAGACTGCCAATGCCTGAAGAGGTGGTACTGGGGGCAGTAGCTAAAGAAAAGTACAGTTAGCACCAAAGACCTCTCTATTTTTGCTACACCAAAATGGACCCGCGGTCCCTGTCTGCAAAGAGTATTTGATATGGTCTGAGTAAGCCTTTATCAGACCATCCTCAAAGTGCTAGCTGGTCCTGGGAATTGTAGTTCTACAAGCAAATGTGTGCTGGAGGTAGAAGAAAGGAGTGTGTATATATTGGCGGTATATAGGCTGAGTCCATGAAGAGTTCTGCTGATCAAATGGGCATTCCATATTAACCCTTCCCCATCCAAATTCATGTAGCAAGGCCTTGTCTAGTCTAATGAGGACCTCCAAGGCCAAAGATAGTTGACATCCTTCAGTATGTAGAGGGTTGTGAGGGGTACAAAGAAAGTGAAAGCCATTGGGTGCTAGACACTTCTTGGTTGTAAAAGAGGTTTTATTTCTCTTGACAGTCCTTTTTGTATTTTTGGGGGAAAGAGGGTTAGGGCCACCATTAAGTCGTTATAGATCCATTTGGAAGACTCTGAGACTTCAATAGGAGGACAGCCGTGCAGGGAAAGGCCCCCAGCAAGGCGCCCCACTTCTGCACATGCAGGAATGCTGTCTCCTATGGCTACAGTCCTTTAACAGTTCCTAACTCAAATGTAACGGTTCCTTCAGCTTCACTAAAACTGCCTCTTGTAGTTCTTCAATAGGGATGAGCTTCGTATTCGAGTCGAACTCATGTTCGACTCGAACATCGTATGTTCGATCGTTCGTCTAATTACGAACATTTTGGGCCGTTCGCGCCAAATTCGAGTTGCGTTTCACAGCCCATAATTCACTGCGGCATCTCAGTGCAATGCTGGCTGATGATTGGCCAAGCATGCAGTATGACCCGCATGCTTGGCCAATCACAGCTTGCAAAAAACAGTGGCTTTGGTGGCTTTGGCCAATTATGGCTCAGGGGGTTTAGTACACGCCCCACACTATAAAAGGCCACCTGCAGGTCGGCCATGTGTAGTGTGTTGCGGTGGTTAAAAGAGAGAAGACAGAGAGAGAGAGTGTCATTTTTAGTAGGTAGATAGAGCAGGCAGGCAGGCAGGCAGGCAGGCTAGTCAGTTAAAGTTACAGTGTGTAGAGGATATATATGCATCCCAGGTGTTGTATATATATTTATACACTCTATAGTTTAGCTAGATCAGCTCTTCCTAATTTACTGGCAGGCAGGTGATTATGCTAGCTGCAGTATTCTCACGTGGTGTATTGTCTGTGTCCTCTGCAGTGTGCACCATAAAGCTACGTGGTGTGTGTACTGCCTTTGTCCTCTCTAGTTTGCACCTAAAGCTACTTGGTGTGTACTGCCGCGTCCTCTGCAGTTTGCACCTAAAGCTACGTGGTGTGTCTACTGCCTTTGTCCTCTGTAGTTTGCACCTAAAGCTACTTGGTGTGTACTGCCCATGTCCTCTGCAGTTTGCACCTAAAGCTACGTAGTGTATGTACTGCCTTTGTCCTCTGTAGTTTGCACCTAAAGCTACTTGGTGTGTACTGTCCATGTCCTCTGCAGTTTGCACCTAAAGCTACGTGGTGTGTGTACTGCCCATGTCCTCTGCAGTTTGCACCTAAAGCTACTTGGTGTGTACTGCCCGTGTCCTCTGCAGTTTGCACCTAAAGCTACTTGGTGTGTACTGCCTGTGTCCTCTGCAGTTTGCACCTAAAGCTACGTAGTGTGTACTGCCCGTGTTCTCTGCAGTGTGCACCTAAAGCTACGTGGTGTGTGTACTTTCTGTGTCTGTGCTATTTTTCTCAATGATTTTCATCCATATTGCAGGGACCAGACATTACATTAAAGCCGCAAGCAGTTTTAAATTACTTTTTTCTTATAGTAATCTCATTTTGTGCAGGGACAGTTTTAAACACGTGCCACTTCACAGGCATACTATAGACACCCAGCAGGTACGATATTTAAAGGAATTTTTCATTTTTTTTAAGCATCATTAAAATCACTGCTCCAGAAAAAACTACCGTTATTAAAACTTTTTTTCTATTGATACATGTTCCCTGGGGCAAGACCCGGGTTCTCAAAGAGGTTTTACGACAATAACTTGCATATTAGGCTTTAAAATTAGCACTTTTGAATTCGAACGTTCGAGTTCCATAGACGTCAATGGGGTTCTAAATGTTCGCCTGAATGGTCGGTCCGTTTGAAGGTTCTGGTGCGAACCGAACGGGGGGGGGGTGTTCGGCTCATCCCTATTCTTCAACACTTAGCTCCTGGTCGCTCACTAGACCCTCTGATTCACTTTCTCTGAATCCCTTGAGCTCCTCCAAGGTTGGTGGTGGTATCTCCCTCAAGCTTCACGCATGCTTCCCTGCTGGGTCCCTAGCTTGGCACTCCAGATACTTCTCAAGCTTCACCCCTGCTAACCGACTCGGTCCCTGGCTTGACTCACAAGGCTGCTCTGCAAGCATCTCCTCCGCCGGTTGTTTGACTGTGTTTGCTTCTCTGTTCTTTTTTGAGACTAGGCTGGCCTGCCACCCTGATCTGTGCCAGCTGGATGAACACTTCCCACTGTTGAACTCTGGGTGAGGCCTAAGTTCTGACTTTAACTCTTTTAATGAGCCTGATAATCTGGGAAGGGGCCCCTCCCACCAGGGACTCTAAAGAGAACTGTTTCAGTTTTAGTTTCTCTGTCAGCAAGATCCTAAGTCCCTGTTGACAGTATGGAAAAAGAAAAATGTGTGTTTACTATTGCCTTTCTGTCAGTGGGATCATAACCCCCCACAGGCAGAAAATATGTACAGTTAGTTGTTAGTGGTAAGATGTGTTCTTTTTGTCTCTCTGTTTGCAGGTTTCGGTATGGACCGCTGTTCATCCTGCTCCAGGCGGATTCAAGATTTCAGCTGTGGGAGGATTTCCCATGAGGGTGAGGTGCTCCCACGTGATACTATATATTTGTTGATGTTATTGTGTTAACTGCAGGGACCTGTAGTTAGGGTGTACATATGGTGTAAATATTTACTGGAAGGATATGGTGTATGATTTTGATTCTGTAATTTATTTGTAATATAGCCCTGTCCCAGTGTGTTCCCTTTCCCCCTTTAAAAACTGTATTTATATGGGATGCCCTTGCTACTGGGCCCAGGACTGGCTGGACGTTAGAGGGGGGGATGGGGGGAACATAGCACCCCCTAGCGATGCTAGACTGCTAGTGTTAGGATTTTTGTTTTGTTAGTATATGTGAATTTCTGGCTTGGCTGGCAGCCAATCCTGTGTACTTTTGTGTTGGGTGACCAATCCCCAATAGAAGGGTTGACAGGGGTCAGGCCCCCCTCAAATTCTCTCAGTCAGCCTAGCAGTATACATGTGCAGAACAAAACATTTGTCTAGTTTTGTATAGATTTGTTATGTTACTAATTTTGCTTTATGGAATTCATTTTGTTTTTATTAAGTTTAGTTTAATTTTCATAAAATGTTGTTTAATTTAATAATTTTTTTAACAAATTCCAACTTTTCATAATGATTAGAATTCAGGTTGTTCGAAAAACGATCGACTGATCCGTATTCTGTGTGATGAAATAGCTGGTTGTTAAGCAGCGAGTCGGGAAACCGGCTGCCTGCATCCTTAACAACCATGAGTCATCATCTGTCAGCGGGATGAATGTAAAGAAAGGAACTCGCATTGCTAAGACATCGCATGTGATCGGCACCTGAAGTGCAGGTGCGAATCGCATGCGATGTCTGAGATCGCACTAGTCTGAACCTAGGCTGAAGATCATTTTTAAGCACCCTCCAGGTTAAGTCTGAGAGTTCTGAATACAGGTTAAGGTGGTAAATACTGTGTGAAGTTTTCTATAGAGCTCTTTAGAGTAACGTTTAATATATACTGTATAGAGATCAAAAAACATACTACACCATGTACATTTCAGCCTGAATGGCTTTTTTTCCTACAGAAAACATACCCAGTTTGTGTAACCATTTGGTATAGCATAAATATCAATATCTTTAATAAACACTCACCCACCACTATACCTATCAGCCTAAAATAGAAGAGATTCCTCTGTACTTGGGTGAACATATTACTCATATAAGAAGCTATTCCTTGCAAACGGACAGCATTAATTATTTACGTAAATTGAAAATGTTAAGTCTAATTGTGCAGAACAGATTAAACCGCTTATGTTTTATGTACACTTATATCACTTTTTTGCAAAAAAGCTTTGTTAAAATTACTGATGTGGTTAAAGCAGCTAGGCCTAAAATTCCTAAAACTGAACTTCACCTTATCTTTCTCCACCCCCCTCCTTATTGTACCTAGTTTTGGCAGATACAGTACTTGCTCCCACTTCAACTGGGGCAACGCAAGCAGAAGTTGGTCCTGCCCGCAACCTCCTGGGACACATCACAGGTCCCAGGAGGCTGTGGGACCATTCACAGAGAGCAGCGCAGATCTCGTATACGCAGTGGGGAGTTGGCTGTGAATCTGCAGGGAGTCACAGCTGGCTTCCAACAGTCAACATGGCGGTGCCGGGGACAAAAAAACAGCAAAGAACCAGCCCGGGTGATGACAGTACTGGATCCCTGTACTGGTACTCCATGTTGAAAGGTGTGTTTTAGCTCAGCAAAAATGCACCAGTGTGAAAGAGTTCTAAAAGGAACTTTGTACTGTAAAAAAGACTATGATGCCACAGTGGACCTCATCGTCTGAAAATTTGAGTTTTCTTTCTGAGAGGCTCCAACTAGACATGTGCACTGCCGAAAAATTTGTTTGTTTTCGTTTCATTTGTTTTTACGTTTTTGGGGTCATTTGTTATGATTGAAGTTATTTTAAATAAATTCGTAACTTCGTACAAATTTTAATTTGTTATGTTCCATTAGTTTAGATGCAGTAATCATAAATGTGTAACTTCGAAAATGCGGAAATTTGAAAATTCGATCATTTTAAAAATCAGAGAATTTGAAAATCAGAAATAATAACTAACTAACTAACTATTATATTATGGGGCCCCTAGATCCGGATATGCACCACCCCCTGATACAGGTCCATACTATCAAGGGCAAGCATTGAAATCAAGAGGGCAACACTCTCGAGGGAGGGGTTGGGGACAGAATACCCAAAGAGAGAGGGGTTCCTTTATTGATAATTTGGATGGTTGGAGACATGGCCAGTATGGAAACTCAGATCTCCCATCCCCCTCACATTACCAACCAGAAGGGTGATATTATAATATTCCGGTGTATAATTCCTTCTTCCCTCTCAGGGACAGGGTGGGTCCAGAGAATGACCTAATCTCTGATGGGTCCCAATACTCCGTACAGGGGAGTGGGACTTGGTTTGGTCCTCCCCCTTATCTACCATATAGTAGACCTCCTAATCCTGGGGGTCCTCCGGCTCCCAATGGATCCACCCAATGGGGTTTCCACAAACGCCACTCAGGGGGTAAAAAGGCAGGGGGAAAGAGGAGAGGGAGTAGAGGGGGGAGGCAGAGCAGAGCAGCCAAAGCGTACAAAAATGTAGCAGGGAAGGGTATTTTTAATTTAAGAACTAAAATACTCACTGACTCAGAAAAATCCATATTGGATAAAGGCCTTAAATTTGCGTCGCCTAAAAGTTTAGATAAATTCCATACCTTTATGGACATTCACAAATTTATCAGGAAGTTGAACATAAAACGTCATCCGGCGTCCAATGGTTATGTGCACTCCAGTTTAGTAAATGCATCTCTGTTTAACTCCCCAGGGGTTTTAGCACCATCCCTAAAAATATTCTGGGATGTGCTAATCAGAGATCTTGAATTAATAGAGGTAAAAAAAGCGAGACTCAATAAGACCCTTCAAGAGGGATTAGACTCTCTCTGTAATAACAAAGATCTGGTAGTGAGACCAGCTGATAAGGGGGGGATTGTGGTCCTAGATAGAGCTGATTATCTACTACAGATGCACAACATTGTGGATGATACCAACACATACACTTTATTACCGGGCGATCCCAAGGCCAAATCTAAAAAGGATTTGGAGTCACTGGTAGTGAGGGGACACTATGAGGGAATTCTTTCCCTCAAGGAGAAGTTGTACCTGGTTCCAAAAGCCCCCCGGACTCCAACTATCTATTATCTACCCAGAATTCAGTCTGCCCCCCGGGACGTCCCATAGTTAGTGGAATTGATCCCATCACATCCCGGGTGGGCAGATATATAGATTTTTATCTCCAACCCCTTGTGAAAAAAATCATGTCCTATGTTAAGGACTCTAAACACATTATCAATATACTATCTAGGTGTTCCCCTACGGTAGGCATGTGGATGGTAACAGTGGATGTAACATCACTGTATACGATCATTCCACATGAGTTAGGGTTTGAGGCGGTACAGGGATTTATGGAACGAGAGTCAGGACTTCAGTGCCAACAAATCGAATTTGTGATGTCTCTTTTAAGGTTTGCAGCACCCTCTAACTATTTTTGGTTCGATGGGAATTTTTACAGGCAGGACACGGGAGTGGCCATGGGGGCTAAATATGCCCCTAGCCTGGCAAACCTTTTTATGGCCAGGTGGGAGGAGGATGTCATCCAATCAAGAGATATACCTCAGGTGACCCTATGGACCAGGTATATTGATGACATCCTCCTCCTATGGGCCAGGGAATATTGTGACCTAGTGGAATTTATGACATCTTTGAATAACAACCAGAGAGGCATAAAACTCAAGTATGAAGCCAGCCAATCAGAAGTTCACTATTTGGACCTAAGAATTATGATTAGAGGTGACAAGTTTGTGACCTCTACGTTTTTAAAAGGGACGGATAGAAATTCCTTTATACCAACTCATAGCTGCCACCATGAGCCCTGGCTGAGGGCGGTCCCTAAAAGCCAGTATCTTAGACTCTGGAGGAATTGTTCTGATCCTAAGGAGTTTTTGGCTCAGGCAGTGATACTAACAGACCACTTTTTGGAAAAAGGTTACTCGAGGGAATCCCTCCAGGGGTCTATTAATGGAGTCTTGGCCACTAGGAGGGATGATCTTTTGGTGGATATAGTGGCCACTGATGGCAATCAGCTTCCAGTGGGAGTACCATTCATAACATCTTATTCGGTTCAGCATAGATGTATTACACAACTTATTAATAAACATTGGCATATACTGTAGCTATGAACGTGTCAAAAATAGATATAAAAAAATGTGCAACCCAAAAAAATTATATATACAAAGAGTACTAAAACAAACAAAGTGTCCTGTGTTAGAAAAGGGTTATATATATATAAATAACCAGAAGATGTAATAATATAATGTAACACCTAAAAAAGTGCTAGTGAAAATAATACAAAGAAAATAGTCCACTGCAGATGATATAGATTAGATGTAAATTCATCAAACACAGATATCCATAAGATTTTCATCCATTGGTGTATATTCAGACAGAGAGGCCGCTTACCAGATTTGATGGACCTCTATTACGGAGGTTATGTAGGCTCATCAGAAACCAGGGGTCACTCAAGAGGATCCTCTATGGCTGCACTCCAGTGTTTGATCGTATCTGTCTTACTTCAAACTTCCAAGGGCTGTGCTGGATCCTGTACCAAGCACTCTCAAAGGCATTTGTGTATCTAGAGGAAAATATGAAGATCTTCAGTTATCTGCACCAGAACTAAGCCATTTTAGTTCTGATGCAGATAACTGAAGATCTTCATATTTTCCTCTAGATACACAAATGGTACAGGATCCAGCACAGCTCTTGGAAGTTTGAAGTAAGACATATACGATTAAACACTGGAGTGCAGCCATAGAGGATCCTCTTGAGTGACCCCTGGTTTCTGATGAGCCTACATGACCTCCATAATAGAGGTCCACAAATCTGGTAAGCGGCCTCTCTGTCTGAATATACACCAACGGCTGAAAATCTTATGGATATCTGTGTTTGATGAATTTACATCTAATCCATATCATCTGCAGTGGACTATTTTCTTTGTATTATTTTTCACTAGCACTTTTTTGGGTGTTACATTGTATTGTTACATCTTCTGGTTATTTATATATATAACCCTTTTCTAACACAGGACACTTAGTTCGTTTTAGTTCTCTTTGTATATATCATTTTTTGGGGTTGCGCATTTTTTTTTATACCTATTTTTTACATATTTGTTTAGCTGTGTATTCCAGCTTTTTGTAGTCTTGCAGCACCTATCAATTTTTATTGAAACCACACCCTTTTCCTTCCGCCAGGTTGGAAACACCTAGTAGCACATTTAATGTGAGGAAGGGCACACGGCCCTTGTCTTTTTGTGTTAACTCATTAGACCTCACTTGAAATACTTTGTAGCATTTGTTGCACGATTCACTGGTTGGGAGGAAGCGCAGATTGCCTAAGCTTTACATATAGCTATGAACAACAGTGTTTTGAAGGATATCCTACCAACAAAACCTAGGGTTATCTTTAGAGGAGTACAATCTCTAATAAACCAAGTGGCAACAAATGTTCTGAACCCTCCAGTTGGAGGTATAGGTTTTTTTCGATCAATTAACAGGCTATTACAAATGTAAACGGTGTAGAGTTTGCACTCTGAACTCCTGTTTACAGAGACGCATCACCACCTTTACTTCCACAGCCACTGGGCGTGAGTACACTATTAAGCCTTGTATTACCTGTGCCTCCACTGGAGTTGTGTATCTACTGCAGTGCCCTTGTGGCCTGCAGTATGTGGGACGGACTAAGCGATCATTGCAAGTCCGTCTCAATGAACATATTACCAATATATTGGTAGGTTTCAAAAACCACTCTGTTTATAACCATTATCGGTTGAAACATAATAGAGATCCATCAAACACCCTTTTTTGGGGGATTGAAAAGTTTAAGCCTCACTGGAGGGGGAGTTTTTTGGTAAGGGAAATTTCTAGGATGGAAATGGCCTGGATATACCGATTAAAGACCTATGCCCCCAACGGGTTGAATATAAAGACGGATGACAATGCGTTTATAAACAATGCTTGAATTTGTGAACTTGCTGTGATCCGTATCAATAGAGGCGGTTATAGTTTGAAGAGATATAGGGGTCTGGTTTAGTTTATGTTAATCCTCACTTTTTAATATTTTTTTGGGTGGGGCATATACTTGCCACTTAATAGTTACGGTTTTGATACCAGAATTTTTATATATACACTAATTAACTTTTGTTGCACATGTATTTTTAAGCACAATGTTCAACGATAGAATGTGGCTTTGCCATTGGGGTACACATGTTTCGAGAATATTGGTTCCAAAAATACTTATCGTAATTTAATTTATTTTTCTTCCATGATGATCTAAAATTGTCATCACTCTATTCACTTAAGGGTTATGAATGGGAACAAAAAAAAAACTCTTTACTTTTTTATTTTTTTCCTTTCTTTTTAATAAGAAAGGTTTTTGTGCAAAATTAAGTCTATAAAAAGACATGCACTTACGTACTCTATCACTTAGTAAGGAGTGTTTCTTTCCGTCTTATTGATGGAGGGTATACACATATGTTTTTTGTGTTTAGTTTTTTTGCACTAGCATGCATAATATCCCAGAGTAGGGAGGGGGGTTTTCCTTTTACCCCTATATTAGGATTTACACAGTCACAGACGTTTTTGTATGATCCCGCAAGGGACTGAACATTAAACGTCCTTTAGTAAGTAGTTAGCTTCACATTAAAATTTAGGCTCACATAATAAGTTCACTTTAACTGGTATCAATTACCGCTTCTCCTCTCTTAATAAAAAAAAATTCTGGGAGGGATGGAGTTAATTTGTAACCTAAAGGAATTTATTTTTACTGGTGTTATTCATATAATTTAAATTGATTTGACACCCCATAGTTGTATCGCGACCCCAAGATTGCTATGGCCGAATAGGCTGAGCGTTTTTTGGGTGTATACAATGGGCTAGTATGAGGGGTGGGACTGCCCGAACTATGGAGGTGATACTCTAGCATTTTTTGTTACATCTAACTGCGAGCGCACAATGCGCTGTAACTCAGAGTATGGTGCTGGTAGTCTTTTCCCACAGCTAAAATGGCGCCTGCGCCGCTATTGATTCGGACTTCACAACGAGGCTTGGGTATAAATATGAGGTGAGTTACTGCTGTGCCCTATCCCATTGAAAACGTCTACGTAATGACGAAACGCGTCTGGAAGGACACGCAGTGACGTCACCACGCTAAGGAGGAAGGGCTCCGTTTGTTGCCGGCCGGCATCTGTGTTTTTATACTGCATGATTTTACCTGCTTTCTTGTAAGTACATTCTAATCCTCTAAATAAAAACTAGTTTTATGGAATTACACTATGTTGTGTATTCCATCCATCTATGTCATCTGGATGAGATTGTGATCGTGCTGGATACTCTTGTTTTTCCTGGAACTTGTGGAACTTGTGATACTGGGAGTCCACTAAAGTAAAGGCCGCAGCTGGGCTATAGCCGACTGCTAATCAAGCTTGCCCTCTGGTAAGCGGCTTTATATCTCGGTGGTGGGTCCTCACTTCAGTGTGCAACAGTTAAGATATCACGGAGGTGTTGTCGTCAGGATCGTTTTTGTTTATATATATATATGCCAAGTGGCTACAGGGACTCTTTTATTCATATACAATTGAGCCCAGGAGACCTAGTATTAATATCATCTATATTGCATTGGCGCAGCTTTGTTTTTTCTTTTATTAAATTATAGGTATTGGAATTTCCTTTCAAATTTGGCTGTAACAAATTCAAATTTATCTGAAGTTATGAAATATCTGAAAAATAACCAATGCCGCATCTAAATGAATAGAACATAACAAATTAATAATAATAAATAATAATAATAAAATGTTTTCATTATTATTATTATTATTTATTATTATTCATTTGTTGCGTTCCATTCGTTTATATGCGGTATTTGTTATTTCGAATAATTAGTAAATTCGGATAAATTAGTATTTGTTGCGTTCACTAACAACCAAATTTTAAAGTAAATTCCAATACCTATAATTTAATAGTTAGTAATAGTTATTATTATTATTATTATTATTATTATTAGTTAGTTATTATTTCAGATTTTTAAATTTTCAGGTTTTCTAATTTTCAGATTTTCATTCTAATTTTCAGATTTTCTAATTTTCTAATTTACAAATATTCAAATTTACAAATTTTTGGGTTTTCGTTTGAATGAACTAATTTGTTGATTTTGGTGAAAATAATAATAATTCAGAACGAAACAAATTGCACATGTCTAGCTTCAACACTTTCTCAGTCACTGACTTTGCACAGGCATTCTGACTTGTAATGCAATTTGGATTTGTGTCTATCAGTGCAGGAATTGCAGCTCTGAAAGTCATTATTGGACAAATCTCAAAGTAAAAAAAAATTGAATTAAGGTGCAAAAGTAAATACAAATATACGTTTTTGTTAAGTATGTAGAATTACAACAATTTATACATTTAAACAGCTAGGGCCCATTCTCATTTGCAGCAACCCTTTCCGCCCCTCTGAAGAGCGATGGTGATTGCTTTGCAATTGCAAAGGGTGTTTGACAGGCAGTGAGAATGCAATATGTGATCAGTCAGTCCACTTTGTTGCAGCACAGCTCCCCATCCTCTGTCTTCCTCTTCCTCTCCGGGAAACTAGTGAACTCAGGAAGCAACTTTGTTTACATCAGAGATGTACCAATGCCAAAAATGACCCGACAGCCAGAGCTAAATTCTGGTATTGCTGGGGTCAAATTTGGCAATTTTCCAAGTGTGGCAATGAAAATATAACAAAAAAGACTAAATAATAAAAGTCAATCTTACAGAGATTTGTAGAGGAGGTGGGATATCAGCTCTGGAGGTGAGCATCTGTGCACAAAGAAAGGAATGTAAGCTGTTTTTTCAGCGTTTATTAGATTCTGGGGATTCAGTAACCTACAGACAGCTAAAAGTGACTAGAGCAGAGTGGGTCACAAACAGAGCCGGCTTTGCTCGATGGGTAGCTGACCATCTCCTGTACCATGTCTGCAATCTCTGAACATCTTTGTATCATGTCTGCAGTCTCTGACCATCTTCTCTAACAGAACTGCAGTCTCTGAACATCTCTTATGGCATGCCTGCAGTCTCTGACTATCTCCTGTACCATGTCTGCAGTCTCTGAACATCTCCTCTACCATCTCTGCAGTTTCTGAACATCTCCTTTACCATCTCTGCAGTCTCTGACCATCTCCTGTACAATACCATGTCTGCAGTTTCTGACCATCTCCTGTACCACATTCTTAGTCTATGAAAACCTCTTGTACCATGTCTGCAGTCTCTGACCATTTCCTCTGCCATGTCTGCAATCTCTGAACATCTCCGGTACTATATCTGTAGTCTCTGACCATCTATTGTACCATGTCTGCAATCTCTGACCATCTCTTGTATCCTAGCTGCAGTCTCTGACCATCTCCTGTACCATGTATGCAGTCTCTGAACATCTCTTGTATAATGTCTGCAGTCTCTGAACATCTCTTGCATAATGTCCACAGTCTCTGATCATCTCTTGTATAATGCCTGCTGTCTCTGACCATCTGCTGTCCAATGTCTGAAATCTCTGAACATCTCCTCTACCATGTCCACCGTATTTGAACATCTCTTGTATCATGTCTGCAGTCTCTGGCCACCTATTGTATCATGTCTTCAGTCTCTGACCATTTCCTCTAGCATAGCCACAGTCTCTGAACATCTCTTGTATCGTGCCTGCAGTCTCTGACCATCTCCTTTACCATGTCTGCAGTTTCTGACCATCTCGTGTACCATGTCCGTGGTCTCTGATCATCTCCTCTACCATAACTGCAGTCTATGAACATCTCTTTTATCCTGTCTGCAGTCTCTGACCATCTCCTATACCATGTTTGCATTCTCTGAACATCTCTTGTATCATGTATGCAGTCTCTGACCATCTCCTCTACCATATCTGCAGTCTCTGATCATCTCCTGTTAAATATCCATAGTTTCTGACCATCTCTTGTATCATACCCATAGTCTTGGCTATATCCTGTTGTGTGTCTGCTGTCTTTGACTCTAAATATTCCCTGTTTTTTAAGTGTAGCCCTTTGGTGATGTCAAAGGCCACACTTGAGGCCCCCCATATCAAGAAAGTTGACCACTACTGGGCTAGCATATTTGATAAGAAATTGGTGCAAAATTGAGTTTACCCCCCACACAAAATAGGACCTATTCTTTCACTGATTTCTTTCATTTACACCCATAGTGGCAGAATCAGAGGATCATACCTTGTTGTTGCAAACATTAGAACTGATCTAGTTTTGTGATCAATAAACAAACATGGAAGACACAGAATCCCCTTTCACAACACATAACCTGTGAACGGCATAAAATTCACTAATCGGCTTCCCTAAAGCATACATCGCTCTTAGGGGCCATAAATGAATAAATATAGTAGCAAATAAACTTAAGGAAGACAAGATGCAGACTACATTTGTTTTTCTGGCATCATGTGGTGCGTGCGGTATTGTGTCCTACGGATACGTCGTGGCATTTCTAAGCAGTAGACCTCGCTAAAGGACATGGCTCATTTTCCATGAAGATAAGGTATTTTTGCATTAAAAAAAAGACAGTAGTGTGCTTGCCTGATAATGAATTTTCCTGAAACACGATGCCAGAAGCAAAGAGAAACACAATAAAGCATGCATTGCATTATGGCTAATTTGGGCATATTTCTGAAGGAGCTGTCCGCCTACCAGCCAGCAACTGTGATGGTATTTTTAGCTCTCAATGTAATGAAGCAGTAAACTGCACTAAGGATTTCTGGAAACCTACAATGTTATTAGCTGGAAAAAATTCCAGTGACAGTTTTCACTAAACTTGTAATTGAGCTTCTTCTTTGAAGATAGTGTTGGCTTTGGCAGATCACCCTTTGTCAGCTTAGAATTTTATATATTTTTATTGATTTTATTGGAAATATTGCCACCTACATTCCCCCAGCTACCGTTCTTTGCTCATCATGATCTACAGACAAGATTGTTCTGAGCTGTAGCTAAGGTGATATTTAAATTGAATCTCTAGTGGATTTGTACTTATTTTATATCAGCATTTATTATTATTATTATTATTATAATTATTATTATAAGGACTAAAAATATTTTTTTGTTGTTTTTAGTCAGATAGATATGATGTATTGCACTATAATATTTAACATTTTTACGAGTAGCCAGCAAGTGGAGCCTTTGGCTCCTTATCATTTTCCCAGCTTCTCTTTAGCTCCTGTTGTAAAAAAAACTGAGGTTTACACAGGTCAATGGCTGAAGCTGAAATTTAGCTCCTTCTGCATGGCTCTTCTTAGAGCCGGTTCACACAGGGGCGGCACAACTTTGGGGGTGACTCGGCAAGGCGATCTCAAGACGACTTGAGAGGTGACTTGCAAAATTACTTCTGTATTGAAGTCAATGCAAGTCGCCCCCAAAGTCGTACAAGAACCTTTTTCTAAGTCGGAGTGACTTGCGTCGCTCCTATTAGAATGGTTCTATTGAATAGAGCGGAGCGCGACTTGTCAGGCGGCTGTGTCGCCTGACGAGTCCCCCCTGTGTGAACCGTCTCTTAAGGTTTCAGCCAGAGACAGTGCTAAAGGCAAATTGGCTATTTACTTAGCAAGGGGATTATCCATAAGCTTAGTAAATGTGGTGAAGCTTTGCTGATTTAAATCATCCTCTGATGTTTAAGCAAAAGAAAAACAAAATTGTGATCAATATCAATTAAAAACATGCACACATACTGTATATATCATTATGATGGACCCCCAAACCATTACAGTTTCCTATTAAAAAAAGCATACGCTACACCCTCTGAACTTTATTAGGTCCAGTTATTTATAGATATAAAAAACTGTATGTACAAAACACATTTGTGGGTAAGATTGCCCCCAGACATTGGGCAGTGACGTGAAAGGCAGTTCATATGAATGATCTTCTGTAGACAAATCCAGTCCATAGACGCTGAGTGTATGACCCGATCCTGCCCCTCGGTCGGCTGCGTCTTTGGATTTGATTGACCGCAGCGGGAGCCAATGGCTGCGCTGCTATCAATCTTTCCAATCAACGCTGAGACTCTGTGGAGAAGAGGATACCAGGGACGAGCCAAGTAGATGAACTGTCTAAGGTAAGTAAAACAAGGGGGGGGGGGGCGTGATTGCCAGGTATTTTTTTCACCTTAAGATCTGCTGACAACTCCAGGGAGACCTTTGTGATAAAGTCATGAACTCTGGAAGCAGATCTGTAATCTCTTTATCAATATAACAAGCAACACAGCCCCTGCACTACATACAACAGAAAAATAGCATTCCACCCTGTGGTGACTACACTCGCCTATTACATAATATCGTATTTTCAGAATATGAGAGTCCGGCACTTACCCAATCTATGGCAGGCAGCGCTTGCCTGCAGACGAATCACGTGCTTAAAAAAAATCTATTGCAATACACGCGTCTGACGCCCCGCATGTAGGCAAGGGGGTGGGGTGCATGGATGGGGGGCGGCACCCCTGCGCCCCTAATTGATGGGCCGCCACTGCTAATACCAATGATGGGCCACTATTCCTACTCATATTGACCATAGGCACTATGGGCCAAATCCTCAGCCAGGCGGCGTAACTTAACTTTCAGCAGTTAAGTTACACTGACTTAAAGTTTTTACCTAAGTGCCTGATCCACAAAGCACTTACGTAAAAATTTCAAGCCGTGTAAGTTAAGTGCCGCCGTCGTAAGGCGTTCCTCCTCTCCGGGGGGCGTTTACAATTTAAATGAGGCGCGCTCCCGCGCCGGCCGTACTGCGCATGCGTGTGACGTCATTTTCCCGACGTGCATCGCGCGAACGTAATTGACGCCGGGCGGCTTTGTGGATTGCGACGGGACACTAAAGTTGCGACGGGTGAAAAAAAGACGCGCCGGGAAAACAAATAATTAAAAAAAAAAATGACAGCGTCGCTCAGCATGCATTCCTGAGAGGGAGAACTCCATGCCAATTTTCAAAGAAAAAAACGGCATGGGTTCCCCCCCCCAGGAGCATACCAGGCCCTTAGGTCTGTTATGGGTTGTAAGGAGACCCCCCTCCGCCGAAAAATCGACGTAGGGGGTCCCCCTACAATCCATACCAGACCCGTATCCAAAGCACGCTACCCGGCCGGTCAGGAATGGGAGTGGGGACGAGCGAGCGCCCCCCCCCTCCTGAGCCGTGCCAGGCCGCGTGCCCTCAACATGGGGGGGTTGGGTGCTCTGGGGCAGGGGGGCGCACTGCGGGCCCCCCCACCCCAGAGCACCCTGTCCCCATGTTGATGAAGACAGGACCTCTTCCCGACAACCCTTGCCGTTGGTTGTCGGGGTATGCGGGCGGGGGCTTATCGGAATCTGGGAGTCCCCTTTAATAAGGGGGCCCCCAGATACCGGCCCCCCACCCTAAGTGAATGGATATGGGGTACATCGTACCCCTATCCATTCACCTGTAGGCAAAAAGTAAAAGTTAATAAACACACAACACAAGGCTTTTTAAAATAATTTATTATTCTGCTCCGGATGCCCCCCCTGTCTTCGTTATTAGCTCAATTACCAGGGGGGGCTTCTTCTTCCACTCTCCGGGGGTCTTCTCCGCTCTCCGGGGGGGGTTTCTTCTTCCGCTCTCCGGGGGGGGGCTTCTCCGGACTCCGGGGGTCTTCTTCCATCTTCTCCCCTCTTCCGCTCTTGACTCGGCGAACCCCGGTTCTTCTGCAGCTCTCCGGTGCCTTCTTCTTCAGCTCTGGCTGCCTGCTATGTTTGTGTGTTAGCTCGATTTCAAACAGGCAGCCGGCGCGGTCTTCTGTGACGTCATCTTCTCTTCTGTTCTTCTCCCCTCTTCCGATGTTGACTCGTCGCCTGTTGTCGCTGTAATGATGGAAGCGCGCCTTGCATCCCATTTATATAGGCATCACCGTCCCATCATGCTCCGGTAGGTACCCACGTGGTGGGTGCACGTGGGTAGGCACCCACCACGTGGGTACCTGCCGGAGCATGATGGGACGGTGATGCCTATATAAATGTGATGCAAGGCGCGCTTCCATCATTACAGCGACAACAGGCGACGAGTCAACATCGGAAGAGGGGAGAAGAACAGAAGAGAAGATGACGTCACAGAAGACCGCGCCGGCTGCCTGTTTGAAATCGAGCTAACACACAAACATAGCAGGCAGCCAGCGCTGAAGAAGAAGGCACCGGAGAGCTGCAGAAGAACCGGGGTTCGCCGAGTCAAGAGCGGAAGAGGGGAGAAGATGGAAGAAGACCCCCGGAGTCCGGAGAAGCCCCCCCCCGGAGAGCGGAAGAAGAAACCCCCCCCGGAGAGCGGAGAAGACCCCCGGAGAGTGGAAGAAGAAGCCCCCCCTGGTAATTGAGCTAATAACGAAGACAGGGGGGGCATCCGGAGCAGAATAATAAATTATTTTAAAAAGCCTTGTGTTGTGTGTTTATTAACTTTTACTTTTTGCCTACAGGTGAATGGATAGGGGTACGATGTACCCCATATCCATTCACTTAGGGTGGGGGGCCGGTATCTGGGGGCCCCCTTATTAAAGGGGACTCCCAGATTCCGATAAGCCCCCGCCCGCATACCCCGACAACCAACGGCAAGGGTTGTCGGGAAGAGGTCCTGTCCTCATCAACATGGGGACAGGGTGCTCTGGGGTGGGGGGGCCCGCAGTGCGCCCCCTGCCCCAGAGCACCCAACCCCCCCATGTTGAGGGCACGCGGCCTGGCACGGCTCAGGAGGGGGGGGACGCTCGCTCGTCCCCACTCCCATTCCTGACCGGCCGGGTAGCGTGCTTTGGATACGGGTCTGGTATGGATTGTAGGGGGACCCCCTACGTCGATTTTTCGGCGGAGGGGGGGTCTCCTTACAACCCATAACAGACCTAAGGGCCTGGTATGCTCCTGGGGGGGAACCCATGCCGGTTTGGAATTTACAAATTGCCGTGGAGTTCTCCCTCGGGAATGCATACCAAATGCCGTCGCTTGAATGGGCCTTTACAAGGTGTGACTAACTTTACACTTTGTAAAAGCAGCCCTAGTTTTACACCAGGCAAACTATCACTTACAGCGAAAAAACTAGGCACAAAAGCTTTGAGGATCGCCCTAAGTGCTAATTTGCATACTAGAAGAGGCATTTCGACTCGAAATGCCCCCAGTGGCGGATGCGGTACTGCATCCTAAGATCCGGCAGTGTAAGTCCCTTACAGATGTCGGATCTTCTGCCTAACTTAGGAAAACTGCTTCTGAGGATCAGTTCCAAAGTTAGAACCAACAGATACGACGGCTTACGCCGGAGTATCTCTTTTGTGGATATGGCCCTATGTAAATTTTTTACTCCCACTGAAGCTGGGGCACTTTCTCCTCCTACTGGCGACAGCCCAGTCCCACTAAAGTCTGAAGGCCAATAAACTGTCTCTTTGTTTGGAAAGTTTGGAGACCCCTGATCTAAGGCACATTTGCCTGAAAAAAAAAAGATCTCAAAAGATTTGAATAAAGATTTGGTGTTGACACTAGTGTACTATGGTTCTGTGATGTCTGCACCTCTCCTGGTGTCTCCTGAGTATTTCACCTACAGTCATTAGATCACCAATTATCAGAGGGCATTTCTGAACTGAGGTAGCAAAGCCCTGCTCCTCATCTACTATAGCTTCATCCACACAAAGGTATGGTGCAGAGCAAGGCATTGAAAGTCAGTAATGGGTCAAAGATTAGCGGAAAAGAGAACACAAACAATGGTGTAGAATTCAAGAACAACTTATGTAGGACATTGTTTAGGCACATTTAGGACATGAAAATGACCAGACTTGATTTTAAAGATGTGGCTCCCATTGACATTAACCACTTCAATACAGGGCATTTTCACCCCCTTCCTGCCCAGGACAATTTTCAGTTTTCAATGCTGTACTGTAACACTTTGAATGATAATTGCGTGGTCATGCAACATTGTACCCAAATGTATGTTTTTTTTCTCCACAAATAGAGCTCTCTTTTGGTGGTATTTGATCACCTCTGCGGTTTTATTTTTTGCGCTATGAACAAAAGAAGGGCGACAAGTTTGAAAAATGCACTGATTACTGAGTAAATGTGACTGGCAAGGAAGGGGTTAACACTAGGGGGCGATCAAGGGGTTAATTGTGTGTCCTAGGGAGTAATTTTAACTGTAGGGGGCAGGGACTCACAAGGGGAGGAGAACGATCAGTGTTCCTCTGTACTGGGAACACACCATCGGTCTCCTCTCACCTGACAGGACGTGGATCTACAGTTGTGTTCAAAATTATTCAACCCCCCAATGCTGTAAAGGGTTTTAGGGAATTTGGTGTACATTTGTAATTGTATTCAGAATGAAATCCTACAAGGACTTCTTAAAGAACCATATGCAACTAAAATGACATCAATTGGTTTTGTAATACAGTAGTAAATGTTTATTTTGTGAATTCTTCATGTACACAATTATTCAACCCCTTAAAGACTACCACTCTGAAGAACAGAGGTTCATTGAAGTGTTTTCAATCAGGTATTGAAAACACCTGTGGATGTCAGGGAGCAGCAATAAAGCCTAATAAGCACCAATCAGGCAGCTTTAAAATGACTGTGATACTCAGCTCATTCTAGACATTTACTGGTGTGGTTACAAACATGGTGAAGTCAAGAGAATGGTCCGGGAAGACAAGAGAAGAGGTGATTACTCTTCACAGGAAGGGCAATGGCTATAAGACGATTGCAAAGATGTTAAACATACCAAGAGACACCATAGGAAGCATCATTCGCAAATTCAAGCCAAAGGGCACTGTTGAAACGCTACCTGGTCGTGGCAGAAAGAAGATGCTGACTTTGACTGCTGAGCGATACCTGAAGCGTAGAGTGGAGAAAAGTCCCCTTGTGACTGCTGAGGAACTGAGAAAAGATTTGTCAGATGTGGGTACTGAAGTTTCTGCTCACACAATACGGCGCACACTGCGTAATGAAGGCCTCCATGCCATAACTCCCAGGCGCACCCCCTTGCTGTCTCCAAAGAATAAGAAGAGTCGACTGCAGTATGCAAAAATCATGTGGACAAACCACAGAAGTTTTGGGATTGTGTTCTGTGGACTGATGAAACAAAATTAGAAGTGTTTGGGCCCGTGGATCAACGCTATGTTTGGAGGAGGAAGAACAAGGCCTATGATGAAAAGAACACCTTGCCTACTGTGAAGCATGGCGGGGGGTCAATCATGCTTTGGGGCTGTTTTGCTTCAGCAGGTACAGGGAAGCTTCAGCGTGTCCAAGGTACCATGAATTCTCTTCAGTACCAGGAGATATTGGATGACAATGTGATGCAGTCCGTCACAAACCTGAGGCTTGGGAGACGTTGAACCTTTCAACAGGACAATGATCCCAAGCATACCTCCAAGTCCACTAGAGCATGGTTGCAGATTAAAGGCTGGAACATTTTGGAGTGGCCATCGCAGTCACCAGACTTAAATCCGATTGAGAACCTCTGGTGGGAATTAAAGAAAGCAGTTGCAGTGCGCAAGCCTAAGAATGTGACTGAACTGGAGGCTTTTGCCCATGACGAATGGGCAAAGATACCCGTAGATCGCTGCAAGACACTTGTGTCAAGCTATGCTTCAAGTTTAAAAGCTGTTATAACTGTAAAAGGATGTTGTACTAAGTACTAAGATTGAATGTCAATTGGGGGTTGAATAAAACTGATAATGATGTGAGCACAGAAAAGACATTTGTGGTTATTTCATTATAAATGTTATGTTATATTTGTCTGACCTACACGTGCCTCTTTGATTTAATTGTAAGCAGGATGACAGGATGATCAAAATCAATGTCAAACTGGGCAAAACAATCAATTTCAGTGGGGGTTGAATAATTTTGAATACAACTGTATGTGTTTACATGGCATGCCCCCTAGACGGCCGGGAAGCCCAGGACGTCATATGACGCCCACCCAGGATGGGAGATCCCTCCTGCAGACGTCATATGTACATGGCCGGGATGTGAAGTGGTTAATGTGGTTTAGATCAACATACAGAACTTCAGCACAATATGGTAAACTTCCTGCGAGCTGGACCTAATTACATTCGTCTCCAGCCCTTACTGTTTCTCCAACAGTTGTCTCCCAATTATTTTCTGTTGGTTAAATTGACAGCTTTTAGGAATTTTGTGGATGTGGGTTTGCAGAGTGAAGTGGGATGATAGAGGAAGATAGATGTGCTATTGTGGGTGTTTTCACTTTCATTCCCACTCTTATCTTCATTAGCAGTTAAGTGACAGTTCCTACTACTTTCAATGTCATAGCTCTATAGAGCAGATAACAGCATGATGACAACATCAAGCAGCCAAGAGAAAGAATTTTACTTTTCTATAGAATATTGTCATGCTTGTTATTTCACAGACTGTGTTCTGTGTACTTTCGGGGGCAGATATAGTGAATGCTGGGTCTTGGGTTTAGTAAAACTTTAAGTTAACAAAGTAAGGCCCCTTTCACACTGAGGAGTTTTTCAGGTGGTATAGCGCTAAAAATAGCACCTAAATACCGCCTGAAAAACTCCTGCCCAGCATTCTCAAAGTGAAAGCCTGAGGGCTTTCACACTGAGGCGATGCGCTGGCAGGGGAGAATTTTTCTTCCTGCAAGCAGCTTCTTTGGAGCGGTGAGAGGAGCGGGGTGTATACCGCTCCTTCACATTTAAAACAATGGGAAACCGCGGTAATACTGCAGAGGCGCATTGCAGGCGGTATTAACCCTTTTCTGGCCGCTAGCGGGGATTAATACCACACCGCTAGCGGCCGAATTCTGCGGCAATTCCGACGGTATAGTGCACCTCCCGCCCCAGTCTGAAAGGGGCCTAATACATATATTGTTTTTTTAGGACAAACACGGCTTTATTTTGGTAATATTAACTTATAATAATAGCAATATTTTATTTTATACCCAATGTATAATATGTCAAACCCCCTGGATATCAGACTCTACAAACTCTGTCCAAAATGTCAATTCTATATATAAACTTAAAGCGATTTTAAACCCCAAACCAAAAAATGAATATATTACAGCTTACCAATCATTAGATGTGGTGGCTGCATTAGATATATTTTCTTTGGATTTTTTTCCCCCTCTCTTTTCACCTGGTGATCTGGCTAGTAACACACCTCCTGTATTAGAGCGCCCCCCAATCTTAATGAATGAGGAGAGGGAGCACAGGAGACAGCAGCATTGTCAGTCTGGAGGGGGAGGGCAGTAATAAATGTATTGGTAGATTTAAATACACTAAAAAATTGAAGCCAAACTCTCAGTGCCACCATGGGGTCCCCAATTTAGGGTCAGCGTGGGCTCAAAAACCAGCTGCTTTGAGGGAAGTGCAGGGGCCCCCCATGCAGCTGGGGCCCCTAGGCAGTGCCCAGGTGTGCCCTCTCATTAAGACAGCCTTGATAAGGGAGCTGCGGTGGCTCAACGTGATTGGCACTGCGCTGACAAGCCATTCACCTCTGCAGCTAGGGGTTTGGATCACGCTCTCGGCTACATGTGAATTGAGTTTGGTGGTCTCAGCCTGGCCCCTGGTGGGTGTGCTATGCGAGGTAAGCCTGCGCTTAGTACGCCCACCCCCCTCCCACAAAAACCACCACACTTACACGCACTCGAAATTGGGTTAACATGTACGCACTTTGACCATGCGGTCTCTAAAAAAGAGAGGCAAAGGACTAACGGGGCTGGTTGAGCGGGCAAATCCTCTCACTCCCTTAAAGGTAATCCCTCTGCCCCGTTGTGTGGGAGGACCCCCTCACACACCCGCCATTGCCACCCGGGGCATGGAGAAAGGTGGCAGATTGCCTCTGGGGGAGGCCTGCCTACTCCCAACTCCTGCAGTCTGGCTCCTCTCTCGAGTACACGCACAAAATACACTTTAAAAAAAAGAAAGGAAAAAAAATGTGGGTAGAAAAAAAAAAAACTCCAGTTAAAACTTTAACCACTTGAGGTCCGGAAGATTTTACCCCTTTCATTACCAGGCAATTGTTTGCTATTTTGGCACTACGCTATTATAAGTGACAATTTTGCAGTCATTCAACACGGTATGCAAATGTAATTTATATAATTTCATATAAATGAAAAAAGACCGAAAATGTAGAAAAAAATAACAATAATTGTTACTTTATGCTTCATAACATATTTAAAATAAATAAATACATTTAGGCCAAAGTGTATTCTGCTACATGTCCTTGTAAAAAAAATTAATTGGTTTGCATGAAAGTTATAACATCTACAAACTATGGTAAGTGGTTATATTCAGTTACAGCAAACTGAACAAGTTTTTTTTTTCCTTTTTGGATAATGCCAGGTTCACACCTATGCGAATTGAGTGCGGCTTCAACCGCATCCAAATCGCAGGACATTTCAAAATACATTGTTTTCAATGAGGCTGGTTCACATATGTGCGATGCATTCGCACTGCGCATTGCCTCCAAACTGTGTGCGGTTTTTATGTCTTGCGGTGCGGCTCAGGTGTGAATTCAGTCCCATTATCTTCTATGGGTACGCATCTAATTCGCACATGTGTTGCGGTTTGAACGGAAGTTTTTCCTCCTCCTCCTCCACCTCCCCATTTTCCTAGTTCCCCCCCTGTCTGTTTCATGCTGCTGAGGTGAGTAGCCATGTCCAAAAGATGGAGCAAAAAAGTGTCTGCTAAGGTGAAGGACTGTGTGGATTCCGAGGAGCTTATCCGCCTTGTCAGGGAGAACCCACAACTCTATGACACCCGGCATACTAAATATATACATTCGGCAAGGCTCGGCGTCGCTCACGCTCTGTGACGTTTATGCGTGAGCACGAGCTAAGCCGAGCCTGGCCGAATGTATCCGAGTGTACTGCACTCGGTATATGTCGGCGCAGGATTTTAAACTGAGCGCGGGAAGCGGCTATCGGCGTATATCGCGCACCAGCGACTTTCCCCTTATTTTATGGGGAAAATAGTGCGCGATATACGCCGATAAATACGGTATTTATTTTTTTAAATTGGCATTTGTTTTTGTTTATAGCGCAAAAATCAAATACCACCAAAAGAAAGCTCTACTTATGGGGGAAAAAATTACATACATTTTATTTGGGTACACAGTCGCACAACCGCGTAATTGTCAGTTGAAGTAACGCAGTGCCGTATCAGAAAAAATGGCCTGGTCATGAAGGTGGGTAAATCTTCCAGAGGGCAAGTGGTTAATACAGTATTTCTTCTATAGCAGGGGTGTCCAAACTTTTTTCAAAGAGGGCCAGATTTGATGAAGAGAACATGCGTGATGGCTGGTTGGCAACCCAAGATCTGGGCTTGCCATCCCAGAGCAGGAGGTCGCGGGCCACATCAGAGGGCTCTGTGGGCCACATGTGGCCCCTGGGCCACTGGTTGGGCACCCCTGAGCTACATGATAGTAGTGTCTGATGGATAAAGTGAACTTCAGGTATGCTACATGATATACAGAATATATAATTGAAAATTAAAATGTCTGTAAAATTGTCAGTAACAGAACAGCATAATAAAAATGACTCAGTCAAAAAACAGTTAATGAAAGGAATGATTTGCTTAGCTGATTGGCATTACTTGCTTAAAAATGATTGGCAGTTTACTGAAAAATGCAGCTGCTCAGTGCTGTAAAATGAATGCAACTGCATTCTAATCAGTTCAGTTGTAGGCACAATACATAAAACATTAAATTTATTTCGACAGGTATATCATTTTGCCATTCTGCACATACAGTCCATTCAGAACACACTGGAGCTGATATATTAGGAGAGAGTAATTAGTAGAAAAAAATGGCAAATGTCCAAAGCAACCAATCAGATTTAGAGCCTGTTGTCCACAAGCTTTGGGCTAGAGTCAATGGGCCAGATATAGAAAGGAGATACGACGGCGTATCTCCGGATACGCCGTCGTATGTCTGAGTGTGCGGTGTCGTATCTATGCGACTGATTCATAGAATCAGTTACGCATAGATTTCCCTAAGATCCGACCGGCGTAAGTGTCTTACACCGTCGTATCTTAGGCTGCATATTTACGCTGGCCGCTAGGTGGCGCTTCCATATAGTTACGCAATGAATATGCTAATTAGGTAGATACGCCGATTCAGAAACGTACGTCCGGCCGGTGCATTTTTTACGTCGTTTACGTTAGGCTTTTTCCGGCGTAAGGTTACCCCTGCTATATGAGGCGTAGCCAATGTTAAGTATGGACGTCGTTCCCGCGTCGAGTTTTGAAAACTTTACGTCGTTTGCGTCAGTCGTTTGTGAATAGGGCTGTACGTAAGTTACATTCACGTCTAAAGCAATGACGATTTGCGGTGTAATTTTCGAGCATGCACACTGGGATTATTTCACGAACGGCGCACCATTCATTTAAATAAAACACGCCCACATCATCCACATTTGAATTAGGCGGGCTTACGCCGACACACATACGTTACGCCGCCGTAACTAAGGGCGCAAGTCCTTTCTGAATGCGGAACTTGCGCCCTAATTTACGGCGGCGTAACGTATCTGCGATACGTTACGCCCGCCGATAGATAGACAATTCTATCTGAATCCGGGCCAATGACATTGCAGATGCTTCTGAGATAATAGTTATATAATTACAAATGTAATGAATGCAAGAAAGATGGCAAACCCATATTTACAAAATTCCTTTAGTGGGGAAAAGGGAGTAGTAAATTATTTTCACGGATAGTAGAGATTTAGGAGTGGACTGAATGGAGGTTACTGAGTGAGAGGTGAAGTCTCAGCATGGTAAATGAAAGTGACAACTTGGCTTTATCTGTTGTATATTGTGATGTTTTGGTTAATAGAATCAGCTAGGAAGAGGTAAGTGCAGGCCCGTCGGAACCCGACAGGCAAAGCAAGCATTTGCCTGGGGCCCCGTGCTGGCCAGGGGGCCCCCGAGGTGGCCAGGGGCCCCAGCAGGGAGGGCCCTTGCCGCACCGCTGCGTCCTCCTGCAGTCCGGTCGGCGTGTACCATAACCGCGCGGTACAGGAGAATCAGGTTCCTGTTCCCGGCCGGACTGACAGGAAGTGCACACACTGAGTGTTCACTTCCTTTCAGTCCGGCCCTGGGAACAGCAAACTGAATCTCCTGTTCCGCGCGGTAATGTTACACGGCCGACCGGACTGCAGGGGAGGACGCAGCGATGCAGCAAGGGCCCTCCCTGCTGGGGCCCCTGTGCGGACACCAACATCTGCCGGCGTGTGCGTGGTGCGAGGATAGAGGTAAGCCGCCAATCCATCCCCCACCCCCCCCCCGCTTCTCAACTTAAAAACTGAAATGTCACTTTTTTTGCCTGGGGCCCCCAAATGTCTTCAAACGGCCCTGGGTAAGTGATCATCTGGTGTGTAGCGGGGGGGTTGGTGCTGGCAATGGATGTAAAAAGGAGATATTAAAGGTTGCCAGGTAGAAGTTTGTTGTTCGATTGGCAGAGGTGATTTGCGTTAGGGAAAGTCTTCAGTAAGGAGAAGGGGTTTTTATTTTTTACAGATTTACAGTGGTGACAGGACGAACTGTGGAGCAGTAAAAGGTGGGCCAGCTATATACATTAGCAGCAATATCAAGCTTCAGAACTTTAGAAAAAAATATTAATATCTTATACCCAGAGATATAAACAGCTCTAAAAAAACACAATGGGGGTTATTTACGAAAGGCAAATCCACTTTGCACTACAAGTGCAAACTACAAGTGCAAAGTGTACTTGGAAGTGCATTCGCTGTAAATCTGAGGGGTAGATCTGAAAGGAGGGGAAGCTCTGCTGATTTTATCATTCGATCATGTGCAAGCTAAAATACTGTTTTTTTTTAAATTTTCCTTCCATGTTCCCCTCAGATCTACAGCGACTGCACTTCCAAGTGCACTTTCAGTGCGATTTCAAGTGCACTTTGCACTTGTAGTTTGCACTTGTAGTGCAAAGTGGATTTGCCTTTATTAAATAACCCCCAATATATTTTATGCCCTTCCATTTGTAGACAAAAAAAAAGTGAGTACAACCTGTTGGGCGTTTCAATATGAAAAAAATAAAAAAAAATAAAAAAAAAAGAAGAAATATAGGTTCTAGGTAAAAATAGCCCACAGATTATTTATTACATAGAACTATTTTAGTAATTAACCACTTCCCGCCCGGCCTATGGCCGATTTACGTCCGGGAAGTGGTTATGAAATCCTGACAGGACGTTCTAGAACATCCTGCAGGATTTCATGCCGCGCGCGCCCGTGGGGGCGCGCATCGCGGCGATCGGTGATGCGGGGTGTCAGTCTGACACCCTGCATCTCCGATCTCGGTAAAGAGCCTCCGGCGGAGACTCTTTACCACGTGATCAGCCGTGTCCAACCACGGCTGATCACGATGTAAACAGGAAGAGCCGTCGATGGCTCTTCCTCACTCGCGTCTGACAGACGCGAGTAGAGGATAGCCGATCGGCGGCTCTCCTGACAGGGGGGGTTAGCGCTGATTGTTTATCAGCGCAGCCCCCTCTCGGATCGCCACACTGGACCACCAGGGATGCCCACCCTGGAGCACCAGGGTGGGCAAAAAAAAAAAAAAAGGCAAAAAAAAAAAAAAAAAAAAAAGTCTAAAAAAAAAGTCTAAAAAAAAAAAGCATAAAGAAAAAAGATGCCAGTCAGTGCCCACAAATGGGCACTGACTGGCAACCTGGCAAAAATAAGTGCTGCCACCCCAGTGTCCATCAGCGCCACCCCAGTGTCCATCAGCGCCACCCCAGTGTCCATCAGTGCCACCCCACAGTGCCCATCCATGCCCAGTGCCCACCTATCAGTGCCCATCTGTGCCACCCATAAGTATCCATCAGTGCCGCCCATCTGTGCCGCTTATGAGTGCCCATCTGTGCCGCCCATGAGTGCCCAGTGCCGCCTATGTGTGCCCATCAGTGCCGCCTATGTGTGCCCATCAGTGCCGCCTATGTGTGCCCATCAGTGCCGCCTATGTGTGCCCATCAGTGCCGCCTATGTGTGCCCATCAGTGCCGCCTATGTGTGCCCATCAGTGTCGCATACCAGCGCCGCCAATCAGTGCCACCTCATCTGTGCCCGTCAGTACTACCTCATCGATGTCCATCAGTGCCATCTCATTGGTGCCCATTAGTGCCGCCATATCAGTGCCCGTAATTGAAAGAGAAAACTTATTTACAAAAAAATTAACAGAAAAAAATAAAAACGTAATTTTTTTTCCAAATTTTCAGCCTTTTTTTAGTTGTTGCGCAAAAAAAAAAAATCGCAGAGGTGATCGAATACCACCAAAAGAAAGCTCTATTTGTGGGGAAAAAAGGACGCCAATTTTGTTTGGGTACAGTGTAGCATGACCGCGCAATTGCCATTCAAAGTGCGACAGTGCTGAAAGCTGAAAATTGGCTTGGGCGGGAAGCTGCGTAAGTACCTGGTATGGAAGTGGTTAAGGATTTGCACATGACTCTTTAAGGATGAAATATAAAATGGTAATTTTACAGAACATCTTGTAAAAACATCAGGAACGTTTAAACAGACACTGATGAGGCCCATTTGGAAAACAGATGGCACATACCCCTGCACTGCAAACAGCTGTCACCTTGCACATTTTATGGACAGAAATAAAACAAATAAAAGCAGAAATAGAAGTTCCGAAGCTGAGTGATAACAGAATTGTTTATTTCCATGCCCTGTATAAGTCTTTTTGTGACCAATACTTAGATTTAACCAACTAAATACCTACAGTAAGAGTCGGTTCACACAGCAGCGGCACGACTTCGGGGGCGACTCTGCAAGTCGTCCTCAGGACGACTTCAGAGGCGATTTGCAAAACGACTTCTGTATAGAAGTCAATGCAGGTCGCCCCGAGCCGAAGTCGTACAGGAACCTTTTTCCAAGTCGCTCCTATTAGAACGGTTCCATTGCATTCAATGGGACGCGACTCGTCAGGCGGCTGAGCGGCTGAGCTTTGGGAGTTGGTCCCCTAACTCAAGTGATTCTAAAGGCTGTGCCCCCATAGGAAGCGATCTTATATGGGGGCACTGGATGAAGGATCGCCGGTGGGGGATCGGAGAAGAAGAAGATTGGAGCTGCTTTGTGCAAAACCATTGCTCAGAGCAGGTAAGTATAACATATTTATTATTTTTGTAAAAAAAAAAAATTCACCTTAAAGCGGAGCTCCACCCTAAAGTGGAACTCACGCTGATCGAAACTCCCCCCCCCCTCCGGTGTCACATTTGACACCTTTCAGGGGGAGGGGGGTGCAGACACCTGTCTAAAGACAGGTATTTGCACCCACTTCCGGCCACACAGTTTCGGGTAAACTGCGGGCAGAACGTCACCTCCTGTCCTCCCCCCGTTGTGCTCTGGGAACACTCAGGTCCCAGAGCACAGCGGGAGCCAATCAGCGGTGCAGCGAAACTCACGCATGCGCCGTAGGGAACCAGGTAGTGAAGCCGGAGCGCTTCACTTCCTGGTTCCCTCACTGAGGATGGCGGGGGGAGCAGCAGAGTGACGAGCGATCGCTCGTCCTCTGCTGCGGACGGCGCTGGACTCCAGGACAGGTAAGTGTCCTAATATTAAAAGTCAGCAGCTGCAGTATTTGTAGCTGCTGGCTTTTAATATTTTTTTTTCATGGCACATCCGCTTTAAGAAACACTTTAATGATGTAGATTTGTCATGTTTATCTAGGGTCTTATTTACATATGTTCTGGGGCTGTCGGAGTATAACAAGGTCCTGGTTGGATGTGTTTGATTTGATTATTCTCAGATTACAGATGTTTGCTTCCCTGGAGCTGGCCCTTCTGGGAGTCCATGAGGATGACCAGCGTTCTCACCATGCCAAACTGTTAATTTCCTATCTTTTTATTGTTTATTATTATTTTTATTCTATGCAAAAAAAGCAATTCTCCTCAAGTGGACCTCCTCAACTCCCCCCATGGTGTCCTCCTGGGAAGCAATGGTGGACGTGGCTTCACCCATGTACAAAATTACTTATATATCTGGGCCAACTTTCAGAGTTCAGTTCTTCCTTAAAGCGTTTGTTAACCCCAAAAAATTAAATAAAATGGGTCCTGCTCCTATTTCTTCACCTACTTACTTCCTGTCCCAGTGACCACTTATTTTTCCCAGTGGTCACACAGACAGAAATAAAAGCCTAAAAATGGTACACCTTTCCACATTTTCCCAAAAAAGTAATTGGCAGGCAGAGATATCATATTTATAATTTATTCAGGTGATCTGTATCAAGTTCAGTAACAGATTTCAATGTAGGTAGAAGAGCGTCTAAACAAAGTTTAAGGCCACATTCCAGAAAGCTTGGCGCCTGGGTTTGTCCAGACCTATGGTTTGTTAAAAAATCCTCATTATATTCTTGTAAAATGTATTCTGTGCTAATATCTGCCAAAGGCACAAGAAAACTTTACAGATTATTTTACCGTTTAACGGCGTATTGACAGGTGTGCAGGTCATACGGCTATGGAGAACAATGACATTTATTGTTCAGATGGGTTTCATTTTGAAATCTAGAAGTTGCTAATCACATTTCTAAGCTTCAAAACCTCACATCTCTTGGACGTTTTTCAAAGCGAAACGAAACAGAAACCTCGGAGTTAGCGTACAAGTAACAAAAGTACTGAAAAGAAAGATTTGTTCCAAATCACTCAACCATCACTCAACCATGTGGAAGGGCATAATGTTCATGCTAGGTGCAGTGTTTAAAATACTTTTTGCTAGGGACATCCTGCCATTCCACTGTTATCGTTATATATTATGTTTTGGTTAACACGGATATTTTATGTCCTAAGCAATACAAATATTATGCCACCAGGCCCAAAAACAGTTTGACATACCAACTGTGTAAAGGAAAAGGCCCAATGGTGGACAGTACAATGGGAATTTGTCCCAGCAATATGTAGTATAAAAAATAAAATTGTTTTATGAATTTAGAAACTGCTGCGTGTTGCTGCGTGAATAATTAGCTGAGAACCAATTAACACAATTAAGGGAGACTTTTGGTGTTCAGCAAAGGCATGTGAGTGTTTGCTGGGAGACCAATACCAGATAAGGACTCACCGTAATGGTACTTAAAGCGGGGGTTCACCCTAAAAAAAAAAAAATTGGTCTACCATGCCATCCAGCATACTAGCGTCAGCTACAGTATGCCTTTATTTATTTTTTTGGCGCTGTACTTACAGTTTAATCCTTTAGTTAAGTTTCAGACTCCCGCGGGGAGTAGGCGTTCCTATGAAGAGGGGAACATGATTGACGGCCGGCTATGGCGCGTCACGCTTTCCGAAAATGGCCGAGATAGGACTCGGATCTACACAGATGATCGGAATTTCTATTTCTATTTCTAAACTCCGACGGAAAAAAAAGTCAGATGGGACCCACACACGGTCGGAATATCCGATGAAAAAATTCCATCAGACTTTTTTCATCGGAAAGTCCGATCTTGTGGCATAAGGGCACATCAGTTACACAAACAGGTATGTTAAGTAGTGTTACCGTATGTGGTAAGGACAGCAAACGGCATAATGAGCTGTACCACTGACTTAAATGGTACATATTCAACCAACGGCTAGTTCCCACCAAAAGCTGGCTGCTGATTTGGTCAATGACATCAGCCAGCTGGTTTGCTGACACTCAGTTGCTGGCTTGGGAGCTTTCATTTGTGATGAGATTCTGGCAGGAGGGGACTGCAGTGCCGACATGGGTCGCCATGTTCATGTCAGGGGCTCCTTGGGGTGTCATTATCATGTCATGATTCTTGCCACAAATGACAATTCCCAGGATGCCAGATAAATGTCAACAAACTGGGTGTGGAAAAAAATATTGCGCTTGTTAAACAGTGACAAAGAAAAAACAAAGGGGAAGCAGCGATCAAAAATTGTTATACTACACTGTCAAATATGCAAAAAAGAAGAGATCGCGCTAAATGAGTGACAAGTGAACAGAAAGTGACATAAAGTTCAATAAAACAAATGTCCCGCCACAAAGGCAAGTAATTGAATCTCCCGGGTGATAAACTCAATCCACAAGGAAAAGTGCTGGACAGAAAGAACCTCCACCAACGATAAAAAAGCCTCTTACCGAATCAAATTGATCTCTGGTTTAAGAGAGATCAAACTGCGCATAAGAGGCATGGATGGATATCCTAAAGGCAGCAATGAACAGCAAACAGCGGTGAAATCCTGGTCAGTAATCTTTACAGATGCATCTCTCGATGGGACATCCAAGGATATAAGGAAGCAGAAAGACTCCACATAGCGTAATAACGTCTGGATTTATTATCAAATCAGTAAAATAACACTTACATGTCAATGTGGGTATAGCGAATAAAATATGAGCCGGCCCGCTCGATACACAGCCTGTATCAGGTAAAACAATACGCGGTGACGTCAGCACGTCGCCTCCCAACGTTTCGTCGCAAACGGACGTGGTCACGGGATTCTGCTTCCTTATATCCTTGGATGTCCCATCGAGAGATGCATCTGTAAAGATTACTGACCAGGATTTCACCGCTGTTTGCTGTTCATTGCTGCCTTTAGGATATCCATCCATGCCTCTTATGCGCAGTTTGATCTCTCTTAAACCAGAGATCAATTTGATTCGGTAAGAGGCTTTTTTATCGTTGGTGGAGGTTCTTTCTGTCCAGCACTTTTCCTTGTGGATTGAGTTTATCACCCGGGAGATTCAATTACGTGGCCTTGTGGCGGGACATTTGTTATAACAAACTGGGTGGCTGATACCAAATATGGTCAATGACTTCTCCTGGGATCAGAACTGTCATTCAGTAACAATAGTTATTTTTTTGCCTGTAGTAGATCTTACATTTACACCACTTCACAAGCAAGTTTGGCCTTCCCGCATGTTGTTTAACCCCTTCACGCCTAAGGGTAAAACAAATCTTAGGGCCAGATTCACGTAGGGCAGCGGCGGCGTAACGTATTGTACATTTTTCATCGCAAGTGTCTGATTCACCAAGCACTTGCGATGAAAACCTACGCCGGCGGCCTCCGGCGCAAGGCGGGCCAATTTAAATGGGCGTGTGCCATTTAAATTAGGCGCGCTCCCGCGCCGGACCTACCGTGCATGCTCCGTTTCCGAACTTCCGTGCTTTGCGCGCGTAGCGTAATTCCGTATTCCCGGACAGCTTACGCAAACAATGTTATTTTTTAAATTTCGACGCGGGAACGACGGCCATACTTTATACAGCAATACGATTGCTGTGTAAAGTTAAGGCACCAAAAAAAACGACTAACTTTGCGACGGGAAACTAGACTAGCGGCGACATAGCGAACGCGAAAAACCGTCGGGAATCGCCGTAACTCCTAATTTGCATACCCGACGCTGGTTTACAACGCGAACTCCCCCCAGCGGCGGCCGCGGTACTGCATCCTAAGATCCGACAGTGTAAAACAATTACACCTGTCGGATCTTATGGCTAGCTATGCGTAACTGATTCTATGAATCAGTCGCATAGATAGAACAACAGATACGACGGCGTATCAGGAGATACGCCATCGTATATGCTCTGTGAATCTGGCCCTTAATGCCTAAGCACAATTTTGCAACTTTGACATGTGTAAGTAACCGTACATATCATCACAACTACTTTGTACATCCAGGTGGATTATACCGCATTTTTTGCAGGATAAATTGGGCTTTCATTTGGTAGTAAATGGTTATGGATATCTCCTGATTTTTTTCTTTTTTTATCAAAGGAAAATAGGTCCAAAATGTAAAAAAAATATATTTTTTTTAATTTAGCTGTAAATTTCTTATTACTACCATAACCTACTACCAAAGAACAACCCAAAATAAATTCTCCTACTCCTGATGATTGCAGCGATACCAAATATGTATATGTTCTTTGTTGTTTGCACCATCGTAGTACAGTCCAGAAGCAATAATGCACATTTTTTATTTATTTTTTACCTAAAACACACTAATTCTAACTGACACTGATGCTAATTAAAAAAAAAAAAAAATCCTGCCGAAAAATATACTGACCCTGACCTTTAACCCTGACTTTTGACCCTGATGTTGACCTTTGACCCTGATCTTGACCCAAACACTAACCCTGTCACTAACCGAGATCAAATCTAGGTAATGTTTCTAATGTTTTAAATGTTAAGCCTTATTAAAATACCCCCTACCCACTTACTGAAATCATTTTAACTTCTTGTTTGCATTGGTACATGGACAGTACCCAGCTGCCTATGTCCACGTGTCCATTTTTTCCAAAAATCTTGTAAATCGACCTTGGAAAGTCCACAAGAAAATACAAGATCTAGCTCCCATAGAATTCAATGGGGTTTATGTGCTTTGTTTAGGGATTGCAAATTCTTTGTAGATGTTTGGTAGATATACAGCAAACTGAACTTTGCTTAGTTCACTCATTATTCACTTACTTCACACATCATGTACATGTTGCAAAAGTGATGTGCACCAACTGTCCATCAGTTGCAATTGTACTTTAGGTATATTGATTGTATACAGGGGTCAAGTCCTGGGGGGAAAAGTGTGGGAACTCCCACCCAAGATCCACTCCCCCACCAAAAAAAAAAAAAAATCATATGCTCATATGCATAATTACTAAACCGCATATTTTAATTACTAAAAGCAAGTTCTTTCTAAATCCCACGATAACTCGTGGCAGACCTCCGCAATGTCTCCTGGGAACAATGACAAAAGCTCCCAGGACACATTGCGGCAATCAGGAAGTGACGGAATACCCGCACACTACCCGATGAATCCATATACAGGAAACGGCCAGTAACATAAAGGATTACTAAGGTTCGCCTGCCCCTGACAGTGGCTCGAGCTGGGCATCGCCGCATAGTGAAGGATTAGCTCGGGCGGCTTGGCTGCTCTAGTCCTGCAAAGGGAACTGCGTTCCTGCTGTGAAAAAAGTGCAGGAACTCCGTTCCCACGCGTTCCCGCAGGATTTGAGCCCTGATTGTATATCCCCTTGTTGACCCCTTGTCAATTTTTTTCACTTTGCTACTGCATGAGACAACAAATCAACACGGGGTCCAGCAATGATGCAAAGAAATAGTCCTGTAGTCCAACAGCTTAGGATAGGGAAGGCTAGTCCTTTAATTGCTGAGTATCTGGCCCCTCTGTTAAATCACCACACCATTATAAGTATGATTATCTGTTCAAAGACTGTGGTACAGCAGTGGACATAGATCCATTACAAATTGTAGTCCTGTAATTCAGAATAAAACCTAGAGGATATTACCATAAGTATTATGGTACTCAAACTAAGCTTTAGGGTACAAGCCTTAATGGCTTTAGAAATGCCAGTAAGGTGCTAGTGGTATACTGTGAAGTCCAGGTTTCTCAGTTCTCTGCCATATCAGCAACTAATGCCACGTACACACGAGCGGTTTTCCCTTTCTGGTGAACTTTTGAATGCCAAGAACGCGGTGACGTAAAAGACTACGACGAGCCAACAAAATTAAGTTCTTTGCTTCCGAGAATGCGTCAAATTGTTTCTGAACATGCATGTGTTTTTTTTCCCGTCGGAAAAGCATACAGACAAATGGTTTTCCCGCTAGGATTTTTTCCTGATGGGGAAAAGTCAGATGGAGCATACACACGGTTGGGATTCCTAACGAAAAGCTCTCATCACAGTTTTTCCGACGGGAAAACCGGTCGTGTATACGGGGCATGAGTTTTGGGCACAGCAAAGTGGTAGAAGTCAGATGGCAACAAGAAACAACAAAAAGTAGCATAAACTTCTTGCCATCTGCAGCTCTGGTCTACCATTTCAATTTAGGTATCATTTTATGGGTGCCTCTATTTTGCTGGGAGAATCTAAAGTAAGAAATCTATATTAGCCTTTAAGTCTGTTAAAAAAAGTCTTCTAATCAAACAGTTTTCTGGGGGCTTATGTAATATCTGTGTTAAACTCCTCAAGCTGTATAATTGCTAGCTCTACTAGGAGATCCAGACTTACACATTTTCTGTGTTTACCATTTCCTTCTACTGTAGCTATGGTAAGTTTACTCTTTGTAAGCTCTGGAAAAGCCTAATTATTTTAACTGCATATGGATATAGACACCAGGTGTCCCCGAGAAAGGGACATTACTAGTTCTTTCCAAAGCCAGAGTGTTGAAGGATACCAGAAACTAAATAATATATAATATAATTGTTGATGCAAAGTTTCCTATTTAAATGAAAAGTACAGTATAATGTGAGAACATATTTGTGATATTATTGTAGTGTTTAATTATAATATATTAACTATAGAGCTTCATAGAATATCCAATAGAGGAAGAAAACACTTACTGTACGCTGCAAAGCAAAAAGCAGGGCCTATGCATGTAATAAGCAAATATGTCTGTCTATCCATGTACAAATTGTACATACATAAAAAGCTAACTGCACTCAAAGTTAAAAAATATTAGCAAAAAACAGATGATATAGGCATACATATAATTTATAATTCAGAGTAGTTATTTATATTATTATGCTCTTCACTTAAATGATAAATGTACTTTCACAGAAAAAATGCATATTCCACAGAATTCCCTGGGTCGGGGGGGGGGGAATACAGGTGGACATTTTTTCATTTTATTTTGGCATGAATAAGCACTAAAGTTTGGTGTGAAACGCGTCAGATTTTTAATCCGTCTGCTGTGGAATGCTTTTTGTGTGTTTTTTCATTTTAAAATAAAAGCAATTTATATTTGGAGTGCGGCTGTCCAGAAAGTTTTTCCTTCATTTTGCATCATTCCATGCATTGCCAGCACCCGTGGCTTTGGATCAGGTGAGGAGACTTTCTGATTAGTATCTTAGAGCGGTGATTTCTCTTTTTCATGAGTAATATTCTACTTGCAAACATTTCGAGAGCTTTGTACTATATTTATATTTATGTATCTAGTTTGTCTTTTTTTGCTAATGTATTTGGTCATGTAAGACATTTTATAAGCAATTCACACAAAACAAGTTTAGTTGTTTTATTCTGTTTGAACGCAAAATGCTGGTAAGGTTTTAGCTAACTAGCAGGCTTATTCTGAATAGGATATATGCAGAGTCGTGGAGTGTAAAGAGCTGCCATACATCACACCCAGCTAATTTAGGAGCATAACTACAAATCGTCTCAAACTTGATTCTGAGCATGTGCATTTTTTTCCCCCTCGGAAAAGCATACACACGAGCGGTTTTCCCGACGAGAAAAAGACTGACTGGAAACACGACGGGAAAAAAGGTTTGAATTTTTTTGTGGCCGGTTTTCTCGTCTGGAAAACTGCTATGTTGCATACACATGACCGGTTTTCCCAACCAATCTAAAAAAATTGCAGTTTTCTCGTCGGGAAAACCGGTCGTGTGTGCGAGGCATAACAGCTAAGCAAAGGCTTTTTACTGCACACCTTGCATTAAAACACACCATAATCTGTAAATAATGTTTTGTGCCCCTGAATAATTATTTTTTGAATGTAGATTCTATTATTGAGTTTCGATATTAGCAAGCTAAGAATAGGGTTGCGGTCAGTTTCGAGTCACTCTGCCTGATGAAATGTCCCACCCTTTGAATATACCTCCAAACATTCTTAGATGAGACAGAAAACCCTTTCAGTACGAACTTTGCAGAAAAATGCAACACTCCCTATCACACAACCACAACAATGAATAATGTGTAAAATGTTACATTTAAACATACTTTTTAACCATTGTTTTTCCTTTATTCTGGATTTTAAAAAGAGCAAACGCAACAATTTAGAAGTTGGAAGAAAGATCTTGTGTAGAATAACATTTTAATTGGTAATATTGGGCCAGATCCACAAAGAGCCGCCGTAACTTAAATATTCTGATTTAAGTTACACTGCCGCAAAATTTCTACCTAAGTGCCCGATCCACAAAGCACTTACCTAGAAATTTTTGGGTGTGTAACTTAAATTCCGCCGGCGCAAGGCGTTCCTATTCAAATGGGGGCGAGTCCCATTTAAATTAGGCGCGCTCCCGCGCCGGACGTACTGCGCATGCTCGTGACGTCATTTTCCCGACGTGCATAGCGCGAAATTACGTTACGCCGAGCTTCGTGAATCGCGCCGGGTCAAAAAAATTGCGACGGGAAAAAAAAAAGATACGGCGGGAAAAAATAAATAAAAAAATAAAAAAAACAACGTCGCGGGTAAGAAGGGTCTGCTTTTACAAGGTGTAAACAGTTTACACTTTGTAAAAGCAGCCCTAATTTTACACATGCAACTTAATACTTACGGAGAAAAAAAAAAGCTGAAAAGCTTTGTGGATCTCCGTAAGTGCTAATTTGCATACCCGAAGCGGCATTTCGACGCAAAATGCCCCCAACGGCGGATGCGGTACTGCATCCTAAGATCCGGCAGTGTAAGTCCCTTACACATGTCGGATCTTCTGTCTATCTCTTGGAAACTGATTCTGTGGATCAGTTCCAAAGATAGAAACAGGGATACGCAGGCGGAACAGCAGATCCGCCTGCGTATCTCTTTTGAGGATCTGGCCCATTGTACATTATTTTAAATAGATCTAAACTTTAGGCCAAAAAGAGAGACAGAGGGATTGGACTGAGACAGTTGCTCCAAATGAGGGACAATTAGGAGGAATCCTTTAACAGCTGCCATGTTAAATTAATATTGCTGGATCTGTCTGCTGCATTTGACACTGTAGATCATGCCAGACTTTTGGAAAGGCTGGTGTCTGTGGCCGGGTTTGAGGACATGGCATTGACATGGATGGCCTCATTCCTGCAGAATAGAACTCAGAGGGTAAGACTAGGGACGTATTATTCATCTAATAGCTCCTTGTCCTGCTGGGTTCCTCAGGGTTCGGCGCTATCGCCGATATTATTTAATATCTACATAAGGCCGCTACTACATATTATTCGGCGTCATAATCTTAGCTTTCACGTTTATGCAGACGATACGCAAATTTATTTTAAGCTACCTAAAAATGAGGAAGTTCAGGTAGATTTGGCATCCTGCCTGGAAGAAATACAGTCCTGGATGGGAGCCAATTATTTAAAACTTAATGGCTCAAAAACAGAATGTATTATTATCAGTAATCAGAGCAAAACCAGTTTGACTGATTTTCCTTCTTGGCCGGTTTCGTTTATGCCATCCCCGACCCTGGCTACCCAGGTTCGGAACTTGGGAATCATTGTGGATTCCAAATTGTCATTGAAGGCGCAGGTAAATCAGGTGGTAAGCGCATGTTACTACCAACTGAAACTCCTGCGCTCTACATTGCATTTCATTGACGAGGTGGACAAAGTCCAAGTGATCAATGCTTTTATTGGTAGTCGGCTGGACTATTGTAACGCGTTATACATGGGGTGTCCAAAAACCCTTCTGCATAAGCTTCAACTGATCCAAAATGCCGCAGCCAGGTTATTAACGGGTGTGGGTCATCGGGACCATATTACACCTTCTCTGAAAGCCCTGCATTGGCTACTGGTTGCTGAGCGGGTCTTGTTCAAAGTGGGTTGTATCGTGCATAAAGCTATCCATAAGATAGCCCCAGGGTATCTGCAAGAAAAATTTACCTGTTACGTTCCCAACAGATCACTGAGATCTGCTGATCAGGCCAATCTGACTGTGCCTAAATTTAGAAGAACTAAATGTGGAGGGAGGACGCTGGATGTGCAGGGTTCAATATTCTGGAACTCTCTACTTCTATACATAAGACGTGAGAAGGATCTATTAAAATTTGGGAAGTTTTTAAAAACGTTTCTATTTTTTCAAGTGTATGGCCCTAATTAGGGTAAGATATTAGTACTAGTATTAGTATTTTAGCTCTTTTAAATGTTATTATGTGATTTTATATTGTTATCTTATAGTAATGAGAGATGTGTTTTGTATTTGTATATGTTGGTTCTATGAGCGCATCGAGGCCTTCGGGTAATGACTGCGCTCCCAATAAGCATTTTAACCAGTTGAGACCCGCGCTATGGTCGAAAGACGTCCACAGCGCGGCTCTCAACTGCCGGGTGGACGTCTCAACTGCCTGCTGTTGTTGTTCCCCGTGCGCGCCGCTGGGGGGCGCGCAGCGGGGAAACAACGTGCCCGGCGCATCGCTCGGGAGCCGATGCGAGTGCCTGGCGGCCGCGATGTCCGCCAGACACTCGCGATCGTCGGTAAACACAGCCGGTAACACAGCAGGACGTGGAGCTCTGTGTGTAAACACAGAGCTCCACGTGCTGTGAGGGAGAGAGGAGACCGATGCTGTGTCTCTTTACATAGGGACACAGCATCGGTCACCTCCCCCAGTCAGTCCCCTCCCCCCACACAGTAAGAACACAATGAGGGAATACATTTAACCCCTTCCTCACCTCCTAGTGTTAACCCCTTCACTGCCAGTCACATTTATACAGTAATTAGTGCATTTTTATAGCACTGATCGCTGTATAAATGTGAATGGTCCCAAAATTGTGTCAAAAGTGTCCGATACGTCCGTCGCAATATCGCAGCCCTGACAAAAAAATCGCAAATCGCCGTCATTACTAGTAAAAAAAAACAAAAAAAACCCCATAAATCTATCCCCCATTTCGTAGGCACTATAACTTTTGCGCAAACCAGTCGCTTATTGCGATTATTTTTTTTTTTTTACAAAAATACGTCGAAAAATACGTATCGGCCTTAACTGAGAAAAAAAAAACGTTTTTTTAAAAAAAATTGGGATATTTATTATAGCAACAAGTAAAAAAAAAATATTTTTTTTTTTAAATTGTCGCTCTTTTTTTGTTTATAGCGCAAAAAATAAAAACCGCAGAGGTGGTCAAATACCACCAAAATAAAGCTCTATTTGTGGGAAAAAAGGACGCCAATTTTGTTCGGGAGCCACGTCGCACGACCGCGCAATTGTCAGTTAAAGCGACGCAGTGCCGGAAGCTGAAATTTCGCCTGGGAACGAAGGGGGTTTATGTGCCCAGTAAGCAAGTGGTTAAATAAATAAATGTGACCTACTGCTATGGTTGTGTCTGGGCCCGGGGCCAGGAGCTAAAGATACTGTTAGGTAAGTATTACACTATTTTTTTTACTTAATTTAGATGATTGGATGGAGGGGTGTATAATTGTATAGGTCTATATGAGGGTTTAAGAAGTCCTCCTTAAGTCTTGCAGATCATACTTAGAAAGATGCTCCTTGGTTCCATTGATTCACAAAATAATTTCTGGGTAGGTCAGGCTGACAGGTTGGTCATCATTGGATGCCAAGCAAGGGTCACATGAGAGGTCTACCCCAGGCACCTGTGACAGGATTACTTGGCTACACATGGGGTACCTTTAATTCTGTGCCGTTGGGGAATACTTGACTTTAAAGTGGTAGTAAACTCTGTTCTGCCACTTGTACCTACAGGCAAGCCTATAATAAGGCTTACCTGTAGGTATAGTGAATACCTCCTAAACTTGCACAGTTTAGGAGATATTCAGAGTGCATGCAGCCGGTGACATTACCCGAGCATGTGCTCTGAAGGTCCGGCATACAGTGCCTGACCTTCAGAGCCAGTACTGTAAATGGCAGCTCCCGTGCGCATGCACTGCGGTTTACTATCGCTTTGAGGCAAGCCTCCACTATTAACCCCCCTGGCGGTATTCCCGAGTCTGGCTCGGGGTGGAATTTCAGAACCAAAAGCGGTAACCCCGAGCCAGACTCGGGATAGCCTTGCAGCATCCAAAGGCAGGAAATTACTTAACTTGTCCCTGGATCCTGCGATGCCTCTCCGCTGTGTGATCGAGCGGTTTCCTGTGTGTCTGTGTGCCCGCCGAGCTCCGTTCCCTGCGACGTTACGACGCACGGGGGCGGAGATCAGCGCCAAATTCAAAAAAGTAAATAAACACATTACATACAGCATACTGTAATCTTATAGATTACAGTACTGTATGAAAAAAATACACACACCCTTAGTCCCTAGTGGTCTGCCCAGTGTCCTACATGCACTTTTATATAATAAAAACTGTTCTTTCTGCCTGGAAACTGGAGATTGTCCACAGCAATCAAAAAGTGTCCATTTATGTCAAAAGTGGTTTTAGACCAGCTAGAAAACAGCGATAATAAATTATAATTACTTGCAGAATAGAACGATAGCGATTTTTGGGGAAATTTGTCATCAAAAATAGATAAAAGACAAAAATTAAAAGTAATGACAGCGACAATTCTGCAACTGAGCAAATTTCAGTTTTTTTAATTTGATTACATTATTGAATAATGTTTATTATAATTATATTATTATTTGTAATAATTATTTATAATTATTTACTATATTATAATTTATAATTTTGTTTTTCAAATTTTATTATACCCGGGATGTCTACTAGACTCTTGTTTGGACAGATTTAAGTGAGTTATTCCTAAGAAATACAGGCCTACAATGTAAAACGCCAAATTTCCATGCAAAATAATGGTACCGCTTTCAGCACCTAAAATCTGAAATAATCATACCGCCAGGGAGGTTAAAGATGAAAGTACACCGTGTACACGTGCATCGTAACTGTTCTCCAGTTACCTCTTGGGTCCCTGTGTCAATGTAAACCTTCTCTTTAAACTGCAATGTGAGGTACATTGAGCATTATGTGCTGCAATGTGAGACATGTTCTTTAGTCCA
Source organism: Rana temporaria (assembly GCF_905171775.1). NCBI lineage: Eukaryota > Metazoa > Chordata > Amphibia > Anura > Ranidae > Rana > Rana temporaria. Next base: position 468,949,001 of record NC_053489.1, on the reverse strand, counting down.
ACATGGTGCCAGTTGCAGTGTAGGCTATACAGGGCATAATGTGCAGGTTTCTGGGTGTAATGTGCTGCATTATAAGGTATGCTGGCTGTAACATTATGCAAGGAGATGTTGGTGTAAAACAGCCATTCTTTGCCACCCCAGAACCATCTCTACCGCAACACCAGTCAGCACAAATTGATTAGATAATAAGCTTTCAACTAGTAGAGGGACACATAGAATGACACCTTGGTCTCCTAACCATCTTGCTTGATCTCACTCAAAAACTGACTTAACATATGCTGAGTCAAGCAACATTACAAAATGTGTTTATATTACTTGGGGAGGCATAGTATGCTGCTAGTTCATAATGGCCATTTCCTTCAAGAGTATTTCAAATTAAAGATTGGAGTGGCTCGTATGCTTCAGAATGGCATGGAAAGAGCTAAAACATATTTTACAAGCAAACACACATATTGTACATATTATTGACATACAATCTCATTCACTTAATTTACATCTTAGTTTGCTGAGAATGAATGCTGGGAAGTCGCAGCAATGTTTTTTGAACAGGGATTGTGCTCCAAAGTTAGTTATACACATATACTGTAAATGTTTCATGTTCAGCCTGCAGGATGATCAAGAGAAGCCTAAAAGATTCCTCCATCCATGATGCAAAGAATGGATGGAGGAACTTCTGTCTATTGCTAACTATTGTATTTGGACAGCTGGCACTCATGGACAAATTTCAATTTGACTCCTTCCACAAAATTTGATTGAAATTTTTTTTGGAGCTGGGTGTTGCTGACAGGGCTACCTATGGCTTGAAATTTCTGCCAACTGTGCCAGCCTTTAGAATATACTGTCATTTTTTTTCTTCTCCAGGGCCAGGTTTAATTTTAGTGATTCTTTAACAGACCAACATAAAATGAATAATTTGTGCATTAAAATATCAAAGCAATCAAGCCTTTTGATACTAATCAGATTTTAGTTAATTCCCATAGCTGTAAATGTCTGGGAACGTTCTCCTGTACATTTAATCTATTATGCAAATGCATTCTTTTTTCTTTGACTTTTTATTTAGTACACTAAATGTTTAAAGTGTTGAAATGTATCTGATGGTGACTTCATGTTGTTCTTTATTAATGTAGCCTATAGGAGTTTTATTGCGTGGCTGCAAAAAAAACAGTGATCCTGTCATGATTTAACCTTCAGTTTTCCTGTCTGTATAATTCTTACCTCCTTGCTGCAGTGCTTCCCCTGTCCTCAGATTCTTTTCAGATGTGTTATTTGAAGTCTGTGCTCACCTATGGGTATTGCATGCTATGCTTTGGGTTAATATTTCCTTTCCCTTTCATCACTTGGCTGCCTCTTATTTTGGTTTCGTATATAACGCACGCTCAGTGCAGCCAGTGTTGCCTGAGCAACTTCCTAGTTCTCTGAGCTCCTGTTTGCCTAGTGTTTTGTGCATTCAGTGTTTGACTTCCCGTGTGCCTTCCCCTGCGTTGGTCTTCCATTTGTGCTTGTTTGTCACCTGCTCTGACCCCAACTTTTTTCCCAGATCCTCGTCTGTCTCCTGTCATCTGTACTCTACATATGCATGTGGTCTCTGTGTCATCAGCTGGGCATACCTGGGGGCCAAGACCTGGTTCCAGCTTGCTGCCAGTCTGTCCCCACCATCAGGGGACCTGGTGAAGAAACAGGCTGGGGCTTATGCCGCGTACACACAACCATTTTTCATGACGAGAAAAATGCATTTTTTTTAAATCGTCGTTAAAAACGGTCGTGTGTAGGCTCCAGAGCATTTTTCTCGACGACCATTAAAAATTTAGAACATGCTCTGTTTTTTCTCATAGTTCTTCACGTCGTTTTTCTCGTCATGAAAAACAGTCATGTGTACGTTTTAACGACGGGGAAAAAAAAAGCACATACTCAGAAGCAAGTTATGAGATGGGAAATTAGCATAATCAGCCCAAAGGGTGGCGCCATTCGAATAGAACTTCCCCTTTAAAGTGCCATCGTACGTGTTGTACGTCACTGCGCTTTCCTCGAGCATTTTTTATCACGATCGTGTGTATGCAAGGCAGGCTTGAGAGGAATCACGTCGAGAAAAACTTTTTTTTTTCCATGACATGAAAAATGGTCATGTGTACGCGGCTTTAGACTTCACTCCCTTGGTTGGCTTTCTACAAGGGCTCACTACCATAGAAACCTGCCAGATCCTGCCAGTTCTTCTTGGTTCCTGCTTGAATCTGATTAAGCCAAGCACAGAAGCAAATCAGTGCTGGTGTGGTAAGTTTGGGTCCATGGGTTTGTCGCTCAGAGGTAAGACACCATGCCAACTCATGTACCTGTATTCCCATAGTCAGATTTGCAGTCGTGCCCCTCACCCAGCCCTGCTCTGCCAAATGACAAAGGATGCAATTAGGAGCCTCACTGTTTGTTAAAAACTACATCTTGAGACACGCTCCCCATGATGGGAAAGAGGGTCAGAACAGAGGCTGTTTGATCATTTGATCACAGAATGAACCAGAATAAAAGGTGATGATTTTTTTTCCATAATAGTTGTTGTTAATACATACACAAAATGTTGCAGTATTATATAGTACATTTTTTGTATTGTCTTTACAAATACTTTAATGAAACATACATCTTATTAGATGAAAAATTATAGGGCATATTAGGTCTTTACTGTACAGAAAACCACTTAAGTGTGTGGCTTTTTTCTCCCTTTGATCCCCTTGAGGCCCAGAGTGTTTTTATTTCAGAGATGTCTCAGTTCTACACCTTATATCTTCTAACGTTCTACGTTAACGTATTACATATTTTTTTTTTTTTTTGGGACAGATAGGGCTTTAATTTGGTAACAGATATGTATACATATATTTTTATTGACCCTGCGCATATTGATTATTGTCCAGCCTGGCAAAAGCTAAAACTAAGGCCCCGTACACACGACCAGTTTCCTCGGCAGAATTCAGCTTCCGACCGAGTTTCTGGCTGAATTCTGCCGAGAAACCCGGCCGTGTGTACACTTTCGGCCGAGGAAGCTGACGAGGACCTCGGCGAGGAAATAGAGAACATGTTCTCTATTTCCTCGTTGTTCTATGGGAGAACTCGGCCCGCCGAGGTCCTCGGCGGCTCCAGGACTGAACTGGCCGAGGAACTCGATGTGTTTGGCACGTCGAGTTCCTCGGCCGTGTGTACGGGGCCTGACGCTGGCATATTGAACTTCTGCGGAGAGCCAGAATGCAGAATGCATTGATCTATAGCTACAGGAACATACTGGACAGAGCTGCAAAAGCTCATTACAGTCCCAATGTAAACTCTAGTAATGAGCAAATGTGCTTTGGTTTGATTTGGATAATTGTCAAATCCACAAATTGCAAACTTTAATCCAAACCGCACAAGTCAATAGCAATCAAATCTCAAAATTGAATTCTGTTAATTTTGAAGGCTTATAGGCAAGGGACTGTAAAGCTAAGGGAAAATAGAAAATATTGTTCAGCTGGGAATAACCCTCTCTATTTTATGTGACTGTGCTTAGTGATATTGGGGGGGGGGGGGTGTTTGCAAGGTGCATTTAAATTTTATCTATGTAAAAAAAAAAAAATTGTATTTATTTTGTTAATAATCTGAACAATTTAGAAGTTTGAAAACTTACTTTTTAAAGAATCCCACGCCTTTAGTTCCTTAAGTTTGGTGACAATTATTTACTAGTTATAAAACAAATGCACTAGTGCAGTGGTCATCAACTCCTCTCCTCAGGGCCCACTAACAGGCCAGGTTTGCAAGATAACTGAAATACATCACAGGTGATATAATTTGCTGCTCAGTGATTGCAGTATTCTAATCTGCATCTCCCCAAGGTAATACATAAAATCTGGCCTGTTAGTGGGCCCTGAGGACAGGGCTGATGACCACTGCACTAGTGCACTTGGAGTCTTATAATCAGATGCTGCTGGCACATATTGGTGAAAATCAAATAAACAGCAAAAAATGTATATGCGTTATGTCGTGCTAATGACAAAAGCAGTGACAATATAAATACCAACAAAAATTCAATAAAATAAACAAATAAAAATAAAAAGTGACAATGAGTACAAATTAATATTTAAAAAGTGTTCAATATATGAATGGCAAATATTCTTCTTAAATGTTCCAAGGTGCTTAAAAAAAACAAGGAGTGCTCTCCATACCACTGTGACCGAGCTGCTTACCAGATATGTATGACCCCCCCCCCCCTTTTCCTTGCACATTCTTCACGTGGTGCCCCAATTCAATTGGCTACTATGGAATATACATTATTATATTATTTTTGTCAGAGAGCGGCACCTATATTTCCCCTCTTTCGCTGCCGGGGGTTTTGGTGTGAGCTTTCGCTGGTCCACGGCCTCAACTGGGTGAGCAGGTCCTTTCAATACAAATAATGATTACATACATGTTGTATCTTGTATTATTGTAACTATGCTGTTTATTATTACCTGTTAGCTTTTTGTATTATTTGCTACACAGAGTTCCTCCTGGAGAAGCGATCATATCTGTCAAACCGGTCGAGGACATTCGGCCACACTCCACCACAACAATAACTTCTCGGGGGCTCCAGTTAGCAGTCATTTGTTGTAATCGGGTGGGGTGTGGCTTGTATATATTTATTTTAATGTTGTCTAGTTTTATGTAATAAACTATTTTATGATACTACATGTGTCAATCTCTATATTATCAGTACCGAGATAGTCCAATCAACTCTCTTCCCAGGTGACCTTATATGGGTTTAGGCAGCACCAGCATCTGCCACCATGGGTCTACCTGGCTCAATCACTTATGACCAAAGATTATAATGGTCATACAAGCATTTTGCACCTCTAAAGGTTAATGGCTCTACCAGCAAGATAAATCAACAGAAACGCCACCCGACTCCACATCAATACCAGCAGACGGAATCTCACACCATAATCAAATGAAAAAAGAAAGCACGCTCCATAATGTAAAACTGCTATAGCGCAAATGTATTAAAAAACAAAATGCAAACTCACATATAAACTCTTGTAAGACAGCATTTAAAATATCCTAACCAGTTTGGCTGGAGAAAGCATCATCAAGGGTACTGGCTAGGCATATTCACTATGTGTACCGTGTACAGTGTCATTCATTTCAGAGAGCCTACTGTCTAAACTACAGAGATTCTAAGAGGCGGAGTCAGTACAGGAATCATTGTTTGCAGGCAGCAAGGTACCCTGGCATATGTAGTTCTTAGAAATTGAAAGTAAGCAGCAGAGGAGAAGTTGCAAAGCATGCAGGGAATCCAGGATGAAAGAGATGGCCAGAAGATAGGCAGCACTCGCAACATGAAAGTAAGCTAATATTAGATTATCAAAAACAACTATTATTTGTATTGCTGTTACAATACTTATGTTATCAAGGCTGTCTTTTTTTTTTTTTTTTCTTTTTAAGTGTATTTTTTTGTTTGTGTGTGTGTACTCGAGAGAGAAGCCGGACTGCAGGAGTTGGGAGTAGGCAGGTCTCCCCCAGAGGCAATCTGCCACCTTTCTCCATGCCCCGGGTGACAATGGTGGGTGTGTGAGGGGGTCCTCCCACACAGCCCGCCCTACCTGCTCTGCTTTGAAGCCCAACGGGGCAGAGGGACTCCCTATAAGGGAGTGAGAGGATCTAGCCCACTCAACCAGCCCCGTTAGTCCTTCGCCTCTCTTTTTAGAGACCGCGTGGTCAAAGTGCGTGCATGTTAACCCAATTTCGAGTGCGTGTAAGTGTGGTGGTTTTTGTGAGAGAGGGGTGGGTGTACTAAGCGCAGGCTTACCTCGCATAGCACACCCACCGGGAGCCGGGCTGAGACCACCAAACTCAATTCACATGTAGCTGAGACCGGGATCCGAACCCCTAGCTGCAGAGGTGAATGGCTTGTCAGCGCAGTGCCAATCGCGTTGAGCCACCGCAGCTCCCTTATCAAGGCTGTCTTAATGAGAGGGCACACCTGGGCACTGCCCAGGGGCCCCAGCTGCATGGGGGGCCCCTGCACTTCCCCCAAAGCAGCTGGTTTTTGAGCCCACGCTGCCCCAAAATTGGGGACCCCATGGTGGCACTGAGAGTGATGGATACACAGGGGAGGCAAGCTGGTAGAGGTGCAGAGGGGCCATAGTGATGGGGAGGCATCAATCTAGCAGATATATTATATGCACAGGACTTTGTTACTTTATGTATGTAGTATTTTCCCACTGTTTCTTTGCTGTACAGAATGATTGTTCATGTAGTTAATGCGGAGCTACACCCAAAAGGGGAAGCTCCGCTTGTCTGCCTCCTACCTACTTGATATCAGTTTACCTGCACTGTCTCCATTGTAGGGGCCCCAGAGCATTACTTTGCCCAGGGGCCCATGATGCTATTAAGACGGCCCTGGATGTTATAAAATGAAAGTGTCAGTTGTGACTATAGATTTCCTTTAAGCTACTGTAGATGTGGTGTTATCAAGCTATACATTTCTCTGAAACAGCATCAGCAACACCACATTTTGGAATCACATAATCTTTTTGTGTAATACATTTGACATTATTCTCTGGCTTTCATAGAGCAGCAGCAACACAATCGAATGAATTTAATAACAAAAAAAAAAAGGTTACGTTCTGCTGTGACACGTGATTTTATCAGTAACAGGCCAGAATTGAGCGAAAGAAAGTGTTAGACAGAAGGGATCTAAAAGCTATTAAAAGATTTGCACTTTACAAAGGAAAAAGCTTAATCCTTCAACTTCCTAACAATTGTAAAATGTGTTTCATAGCATAGCTTGTGATCGTCTTTTATTGCAGTACAATACTGTATTGTCTATGAACAGTGTCATCTTAAGAGCATTATAGGCCCCCGGGCAATACAGTGCACTGGGGCCCTGTCTACACAATCACGCACGAGAATTTACTGACAAAAATCATAAAATCTACTGGCAGAACCACATTTTTTACTGCCACTGCAAAAAAAAGTACCTAAAATTATAGTTTTCAGTGCCAAACAATGCAAATGTCAGTATTTAAACTATAAACATGTAGCTAGTGCTATTAGCAATGTGTTTAAGTTAAACAAAAGTAAAAACAAATAAATATGTCTTCATTGAAATGAAGGTCAGGTTACTATAACCCAGGCAGCACAGAGTTTCCTCTTACATCAGAGTCTGCAGGATTCCCCCTTACAGTGAAAGGGAACTCTTATGTAAAGGGGAACGCTGCAGATCATGATCTAAGGGGGAACTCTGATGTGGAGGGGGGCTCTGGTGACCAGAGACCACCTTATATCAGAGTCCACTGCTTTCTCTTTCCCACTTACATCAGGGTCCACAGACTGAGTTCCCCCTTGCATTGTAATGGGGGAATCCTGCAGACTCTGATGTAAAGAGGAACTCTGATGTGGGGGGCACTCTGGTGACCAGAGACCACCTTCCGTAGAGTATACACTAAGGTAAGGGGGGTCACTAATATAGGAGGGGGAACCTTTATATCAGTGCCCCCTTACATTTTTGCATTCACTCTCCTCTTACATCAGCAACCCCCCGCACTCATGGAGGACCGGATCTTCTCTGTGATTTCCGCAAACTGGGCATGGGCAGTTCTAACCCGTCACTCTCCACATTTATTTACTGGGCAGCCGGTGGGGCCCCCCAGGCAAGCGGGGCCCCCGGGCAACTCTTGGTGGACTGCAGCCGTTCGAAATTGGAGACCGAGGAGTCAGACCCGTAAGTGTCCACCGCCTCCTCGATCTCCCCCTCCAACCGCAACGTATTGGCTTGTTGATTCACCTTCACTACCTTAATTTCTGACATATAGTGTCCTCTAGTGAACGCCTTGAATGCGTCCCATACTGTGGGAGGAGAGGATGACCCTGCGTTATGTTCCCAAAATGCCCTCAATGTATGTGGAGTCTGCCCTGAAATCTCGTCATGGGAGATCCAGTGGGCCCCCAGGCGCCACATGGAACCACTGCGTTTTTCTTAGGTGTGCATAGTGATCTTAAGGGGGAGTGGTCAGACAGCCCGCTAGGTAGGTAGGTTGCCTCCACTATGTCAGTCAACATGAGTTGATTTGTAAACCCCTTAATCAATTCTGGAGGAGGTTTTGTATGAGGTAGAGAAACATGAGTATGCTTTAGTCTGGGGATGCAACCACCTCCACACCTCAGTAACCCCTGCCGAGTGTGCCTACCCCAGCAGGCTCCCGGCAGAAGATTGTGATGGTGTGGGCCTGTCAAGCTCAGGGGAGAGGGTGTTATTGAAGTCACCTAGGATTAATAACTTAGCTGGGCAGTACGGGGCAATTCTCTCCAAAATAGTATATAACACTTCCGTTTTGAAGGGTGGTGGGATATAAACTCCTACAATAATATACAGTTGCTGCCAGGCCGACAATACCACAATTACAAATCTGCCATGGGGGTCTGTATGGACCGCCTCAACTTTACACGGATAGGATCTATTAATCAATATGGATACCCCCCCTGGCATATGCTATAAAACATATTTAATAATTAAAAAAAATCTTTATAAATCTAGGTCAATATGTATTCTGCTACATATTTTTGATAAAAAAATATCAATAAGCATTAATTGATTAGCTTGCGCAAAAAGTTGGAGCGTCTACAAACTATGGTAAAATATATATATCTAGGGTGATCAAAGGGTTAAATGTGTGCATAGACTGTGTTTTGGTGTACTATGTGTGTGGTGATTTTACTAAGAGAAGTGATGCTTTGAGAGAAAGAAAATCCATCACTTCCACGCTGACAGGACAGAACTCTGCCTTGTTTACTTAGGCAGAGCTCTGTCCTGTGTGTCTTTCCGACGATCGGCAGGTGCCAGTGGTCATCCATTGGCTGGCACCCGCTGATCGGCATCTGCTGTGTCCAATCACAGCACAGCTGGGTTGTCGGTGGCGCACGCGCTCCCCTAGTACCTAGTACTTGATCCAGCGCAGGAGAGTCGCTTTGCCACTGTATATGTATGTTATACGGTCAGCAATCAGTTAAAGTGGTAGTTAACCCTTACATATACCCAGTTAAGTGATGGGCCTCAGGTAATACACAGAGATGAAAAATATCCTCCTACATAAGTTATACCTGTTTATCTCTAGCATCTGTCCTGTACATCCATTCAAAGTGCTGAATTTACACAGGATCTCTCAGCTCTGAAAATCAGGGGATCGGAGAGCTGAAGTCACATCATTGAGGAGAGCTCCGAGAACTGATTGGAGGGAATGGACACACCCCGCTTCCACACAGCACACAGGAACAGAACTAAGGCTGTCAATCAGCTGGAGATCCCTCCCCATCACCTTTTTTCTCTTGGTATCAGGAAAACTTGTCAGAAGGGACTCATGCTAATAGTAGAGGAACGAAGCAACAGACAGAAATTACACTTAGTTCTCCGAATTCAGACAAGTAAACACTATGGGCCATATTCTCAGAGAAGTTACGATGGAGTAAGTCAGATACTCCATCGTAACTCCCTTTTTAGGCCAGTGTATCTATGCTCCTGATTCTCAGAATCATTTTTGCATAGATACACGTAAGATCCGCCATCTGTAAGTCACTTACACTGGCGGATCTTAAATGCAATGACGCCGGCCGCCGCTAGATGGCATTTACGTGAAGGAGTCATTTGCATATGCAAATGATCCTTCTACGCCGATTCCCGAACGAGTTTGCGTCGCGTAACCGTCGCTAACGTCGTTTGCGTAAGCGGAAACTTACCCCTGCTATATGAGGGGTAAGTTTCCGCAAGTCTCGCGTAGGCCATGTTACGGATGGCGTCGGGTCCCCGTCGTGTTTTTTCGTCGGATACGTCGTTTACGTAAGTCGTTCTTGAATACGACTTTACGTCAATGACGCACACGTCGGTGTCATTGACGTTTTCCGCCGAGAACTGGAGCATGCGCACTGGGCTTTTTGCAGCCCGGCGCATGCCCAGTTCTTTCGCATCGGGGGCGCGCTTCATTTGAATAGAAGACGCCCCCTTGGAGATCCGCCAGGCTACGCCGGGACACTTACACTCCGCTGTCCCAACTTATGGAGCAAGTGGTTGGGGAATACAACACCTGCTCCAGTAAGTTGGGACAGCGGAGTGTAAATGTCCTAAGCGAAGCAGGCGGAGATTCTTTGAGAATATGGCCCTATAGAGGGATATGCTTTGTTCATATTTTCATAACCACTTTAACTAAGGTGACCAGATTTTTTAAATGAAATCCGGGGATATATATATATTTTTTTTACTAGTAATGATGACAATCGGGGACTCTCTGCCCATCGCCATCGCTGCCCGACTCACAGCCTGTCAAGTCTTACTCTTCGGGCCCCCGGCTACTACTGGGTGGGGAGCGTGGGAAAATCACCCTGCCAGGGAAGGCAAGAAGATAAGCAGGCAGACGGCTGGCTGGGACTTGAGCCAAGGCAGAAGAACATGAGTGGAGCTGAATGGGCATGCACCCGAAACTGAAGAAATATTCCCTCCGCTCCGACTAGCGCATGATCATCAGAAAGGGGCACAGATAATGGAAAAAAAATACACCCCCCTATACTAGTAGGAGCTGGGGTTCATAATTTAGATATTTTTTTAATTCTGCACTGACTGTCTTTGAAATTGCCCCAGCCCCTGTTCAATTCCAATCCAGGGACAAAACCGGGGATAGACTTGGTCCGGGGACAGTGTCCTCAATCCAGGGACTGGGGATGTCTGGTCACCCTAACTTTAACAGGTAAATGTCTACACCTATCAAACAAATATAACAAACCACTTCTAAGGCCCCGTACACACGAGAGGATTTATCCGCAGATACGGTCCAGCGGACCGTTTCCACGGATAAATCCTCTCAAAGATTTCCGCTGATTTCGATGGGATGGAGTGTACACACCATCGCATTGAAATCCGCGCGGAAATCCTCTGCCGATGACGTGTCGCGCCGTCGCCGCGATTATGACGCGGCGACGGGCGCGACACTGTCATATAAGGAATTCCACACATGCGTCAATTCATTACGACGCGTGCGGGGAATCCCTTTGGACGAATGGATCCGGTAAGTCTGTACAGACGAGCGGATCCATCCGTTGGAATGGATTCCAGCAGATGGATTTGTTGTGCAGCACAGCAAATATCCGATCTGCTGGAATCCATCCCAGAGCAGATTTCTCCGCGGAAACAGATCCGCTGGCGTGTACACACCATAGGATCTATCCGCAGAAACCCATTTGCTGGGATTTATCTGCGGATGGATTCTATCGTGTGTACGGGGCCTAAAGGTATACTTAACAGAACAACTGGGAACAAAAATTGAAGTTCAATGTTAGGGTTTAGATACTATTTAATGGAAATATACCAGCAAAGTGCTTCAGTAGCTGTAAACTATCAATGAAAGGACAATGAAAATCTGAAAAATTCATATATTATGTATTACTCACAAAAGGCTCATCTGGAATTACTTATGAATAAACAGAACAGTGATTCACAAAGTTATTTTGCATAATTCCATTAAGAAAACATACCACAACAAAATCTTACCAAACTATTTTTGTGAGAGATTTTGTTAAAACCGATCTCCAGAAAACTGAAAAGCCCCCCTTTGCAGTGAGTCTGTGCCCACACTGGAAAGTTTTACTACTTGTCTAGTAGTACTTACCTGAGATGGCCAGTGCAAAGCTGTGGTCCCTGCATTGGTCTTGATGACATCAGAGGAGCTTAGACCTTCGGAGTGCACAAGAGAAGAGGCTGCAAGGACTGGCCCAGCAACACAGAGTAGCTTTAGGGAGTATAGAATCAGGTAAGGACATAAAGGACCAGTTAACCCTTGCAGTGGGGCTGTGCCTGCAGAGGACTTTTTCGTTTTCCAGAGTTCAGCTTGAAACAATTTAGAAAAATAGACATGGAGTTCCAGGATACCACATCCCAGCATGCACATGAATGTATAGAAAATACTTAGCAAAATATATTTGTTTCTATTTTTTCTAATATATTGCAGCTTACCAATCATTGGATGTGATGGCTGCAATCATTTTCTTTTTTAGTTTTGTTCCCCCTCTGTTTTCAACTGCTGATCTGGCCATTAGCACGCCTCTTGTATTAGAATGCTCCCACTCTGGATGAAGGAGCGCTGCACAGGGGCAGCAGTATTGTTATTCTGGGAGGAGGGGCGTGTTAAATGGAACAGCAGATTTAGAATTTAAACCAAAGTCCAGATAATACTTTATAAGCAGTTACAGCAACGCAGCTTTTTCCTTTTGGGATAAAGGTTTTTGCGTAAATAAATAAAAACTCATCATTGTAAGCACCATTGTCTGTAGTAAATGGTTTGTCTCATCCCTATAACTGCTAAACCTGCAAGAGAGCTTGTTCATTTGAAAAACAAAAGATTTAGGCTGCTTTCACACTGAGGAGCTTTGCAGGCGCTATAGCGCTAAAAATAGTGCCTGCAATGCGCCTTGGAAGAGCCGCTCCTTTCTATCCAGTGTGAAAGCCTGAGGGCTTTCACACTGGAGCGTTGCGCTGCCGGGAGGCTAAAAAAAGTCCTGACAGCCGCATCTTTGAGGTGCGGTAGGAGCGGTAAAAATACTGTTCCTATAGCGCCCCTGCCTATTGAAAACAATGGGGTCGCGCCTCCAACCCGCCCGCAAAACGCTGCAAAGTGGCGTTTTTGCAGGCATTTTGAACCCTGTTTCGGCCGATAGCGGGGTTAAAACCGCAATGCTAGCGGCCCAAAATCCCAGCAAACACAACAATAAAACGCCACTAAAATAGTGGCGTTTTACCGCAAGCGCAAGTAGCCTTACTGGGCAGATCACCAGGTGAAAATAAGGCAAAGAAAGTCTAAAAAAGAAAACAAATGCAGCCACGTCATCTAAGAATTGCTAAGCTGCAATATAATAAATGTTTGCTTTTGGTTTTATTACCACGTTAAGACTGTTTTCAAGAATCTATAACAAGCAGTTAACCGCAACAGGTCTGCACTTGCAGCTTGTCCTGTCACTTCCATTAGAACTGTTTAGTCTGCAGTGACAGTTCTTTCCTGTCATAAAGTAAAGCAGAATATTGTCTTCTTATAACACAGGGGTATTCATCCATCAAAACTGTACATCCACAGCTTACATTTCCAAAATAATAATTAAGCCTTGTTAACCTGGACATCCATGAGAGGTGCTGTTAAATCCACATCTAGGGTCTGGCTATGGATAGCGTCCTGTGTGATCCTCTGTGGTCAGCTTCAAAACCTCCTGGTGGACATCGATGGTACTCAGCTGACCACAGAGGATCACACAGGACGCTATCCATAGCCAGACCCTAGATGTGGATTTAACAGCACCTCTCATGGATGTCCAGGTTAACAAGGCTTAATTATTATTTTGGAAATGTAAGCTCTCTGTGAGCCCACCTCATTCAAGACTATATTGGAAGATTCCTGAAGGATCGTCATCATTTATTTTCAGCCATTTAATATTTTATTTGGGACTTTATTCACTTGCATTAATTATGTTCTTTTACCATAGCTGTTAGCTGTGGTTGCACATTATTTGCACCAGTATTAATGTTTGAGACAATTTTTCACTGTTTACTGGTTTATTTCACAGCAATGTCATTTACTTATGTGTGCATTTTTTCACTGGCCACCTGCTAGTTAGTTCTTGTTTTTTGGTTTATTCAGTCACTGTGATTTATGCAGGTCATGATTGGTCTGGTTCACTGATCATTGCCTTGTTTCACAGCAGACTCACTTTTACTGCGCTTATCACCCCATTATATCAACACTTTCAGTTATTCATATTCGCATATGTATACACTATTAGATTGAGCAGCAGTACATTATCTTTATATATTCACTCTTTTTATTCTAAGTTTATTGGGTAGGCGCGAGAGTTCCTCCCACACTTTAGTTAATGAATACTGCCATTGATCTCGAATGCAGTAGTGCCCAGTAGAAGTTAATTAAACCCCTTGTGCTGTATTAGTGGTCAGTGTCAGTGTTAATGAACCCATTCATGTTTCAATAAAAAGGGGTAACTAACACTGACCACTAATACAGCACAAGGGAGTTCATTAACACAGCCACTGGCCACTACTGCATTAGTGATCCATTGCAGTGTAAATTAACTCCTTGTGCTGCAGGGCTTTAAAAAAGCATTAATGCCACTGACCATCAATGCCAGGGCTATTATTGTAGTTACTGCACCAATGCTTTGAATCATTGTAGAAATGGACACCAATGTTGACAATTATTTTTGCAGAAACTGACACTGTACTGGCAGCTATTATTGCTGAAACGGGTACTGATCCGGATGGGGGGTAGTTATTTCCTGGGGAGTTCAATTTTTTTTCATATCATATTGTTAGTTAAATGTGCTAATTGCTTTATAGTTGTTAACGGCACTACTATTGGCATTATATGCAGTGTGATATGGGAAAAAATACAATGGGGGGGGGGGGGGTGACACCATTTCTTACCGCACCAGGTGACACCAACCCTAGTGACGCCCCACCCTTGGCTGTGTACAACCCCCTACCACCCCTGCCTGTGTCTAACTCCTCTACCACCCCTGCCTGTGTCTAACCCTCTACCACCCCTGCCTGTGTCTAACCCCCCTCCCTACCACCCCTGCCTGTGTTTAACGCCCCTCAATACCACTCCTGGCTGTGTTTAACCCCCCACCCTACCACCCGTGGCTGTGTATAAACCCCCACCACCCCTGGCTGTGTCTGAACCCCACCATCACTGTTGCATGTAAATCTGACTTACTGATAAATTTAATTTGGGTTTTAATTGCAATGATATAAAATAATTAATGTGGGGGCCTTTTGGTGGGCAATATTTTTTTTTTTTGGAGGGGGGGGGCAGCACTTCATTCCTGGGCCCAGGCAGCACAATGTCTTGGGCCGTTCCTGATATATATATATATATATATATATATATATATATATATATACACAGTATATGTATTTTTGAGGTGGGGAATTTCGGGTGAGTTCCCACACTTTTTTCCCAGGACTTGACCCCTGATGAGAACCCTAGTGTGAACCCAGCCTAAAAGGAACCTGATAAGGAAGTTTTGATGGATGAATACCCCTGTGTTATAAGAAGACAATATTCTGCTTTAAATGAAATTAAAGCGTTAAAGGAAACTATGTCATCTCATAAGGAGAGCGATGAATATAAGGATAGATCCTCTAACCTTTTAAAAATTTTAGATAGAGAAGAAAAGGAACAGAAAAAAAAGAAAAAGAAAAAGTATAATAGAGATTTTAGTGACTACCAATCGAGTCTAGTTTTTGAATGGCAGAAAAAACTGGCTGCTGAGGAACAATCTGAATCAAACTCCCGAATGGAAGCTATTATGCAGGGTGAGGAGACCCCAATCACAAGGGTCACTCTCCCACAAACCCCGAGGGTTAATAAAGATCAAGGCAAGACTCCTAAAAAGAAAAAGATTGCCAAAAAGGTAAATAAGACTCCACATACACTTCCAAACAAAACAACTGGTACCTTCCCCAATAATTGCCATCAAGAACACAACTCGGGTTGGGTCAAACCATCTCATGGTAAATATGTGGGGAACACAGAACGTAATGGAAGTACTTATTACCAGGGTCAACATCACCATTATAGTGACTCCCCAAGGAGAGAAAGAGGCAATGCAAGGCATGGTGCTGAAGGCCATTATTATGGCCCCAATCAGGGACCTATAAGTCACCATGGTATTCGCCACCATACAGGTAGAGGTGGAGACGACTACGATGATGACAGTGATACTGATGGGAGAAACCAATTTTATCCATTAAGAGACAGAGATGGACCACGCAACACCAGTCAATTAGACTATGAAAGGGCTAACCAGATTCAGGAACTGTATAGGTTAGGCCCCTCAAGAGATTTCCCTTTAGACCAACTAGGCACTCGTACCAACGATCAATGGGGTTTTCCCAGGGTCAATCACGGTGTGAAAAGACCAGTAGAAAACAAAGAGGGTGCAGAGGGGGGAGGAGAACAAGACCCAAAGAAACAAAGGATGTAGGGGATTTGGGCATTTATAATTTGAGTTCCCACACTTTGACACAACCGGAACTGTCATTGTTGGATAGAGGACTCAAATTTGCCCCCCCCAAAAAAATGAATAAATTTTCCACGTATATGGACGTTCATCGTTATATACGGAAAATTAATATCAAGCGATATTTCGCTGGCCTCCCTAATCAAGATAGAGTTATAACTCAACATTCCTCTATCCACTCAGGGTTGGCTAACGCATCCACATGGAACCCTCCAGGGACGCTGGCACCATCCCTTAGGGTCTTTAGGGATGTTGTACTCAGGGACTTGGAATCCATCAAGGTAACCAATCATAAAATGGACCAGGAATTAATTAAGGGTCTTGACTCCCTATGTAACAATAGCCAATTGGTCATCCGCCCAGCGGACAAGGGAGGAGGCATTGTTGTCATGGACCGTTCGAACTACATTGAAGGTACCATGAAATTGGTAGATGATCGAAACACTTATTCACTTCTTAGGGGTAACCCAGTGAATCTATACCAAAATGAATTGGAGGTGTTAATTAAGAAAGGCTTTGATCTAGGTATACTGAATGAGAAAGAACGTGAATTTCTTATTCCTAGGGCACCTAGAACCCCAATTCTCTACTGTTTGCCAAAGATCCATAAAAGCCTCACTTGCCCCCCTGGACGCCCGATAGTCAGTGGCATAGACTCGGTTACGTCCAGGGTGGGCAAGTATATCGACCATTTCTTACAACCCCTGGTCCAACAGATGCCATCATATTTGAAAGACACCAAGCAGGTTATCAATATGCTGTCTCAGATTCAGCCTAGTGATGATACCTGGCTGGTGACGGCTGATGTAAGTTCATTATATACCATTATTCCACATGAGTTGGGTATATCAGCTGTCAAATACTATCTAGATGCTCTCTCTGATGTACCTCAAGTACAGAGAGATTATTTGATTGAACTTTTGGAATATGCTGCTGGACATAATTATTTCTGGTTCAATCAAAATTTCTACCAGCAAATTAGAGGTGTCGCCATGGGCGCAAAATATGCGCCGAGTCTTGCCAACCTATTCATGGCCAAATGGGAGGAGGATGTCGTCTATAAGGACCGGAACCCACACATTCTGTTGTGGGCAAGGTATATCGACGACATCCTCCTCCTATGGAATGGCACTAGGCCCCAACTTGATGAGTTTATAGGTTCCCTAAATAACAACAATAGGGGGATCCATCTCGTTCATGAGATGGACAAAGAAACAATCAACTTCCTTGACCTTACCATCAATAAGAAGGGAGGTAACTTTCAAACACAAACATACTTCAAGAAGACTGATAGGAACTCCTTCATTCCGGTGGGGAGTTGCTGTTGGAGACTGAACATTGTTTCATGCTATGTTATACATTGCTTGGTTTATTTCCCTGTGTATTTGGAGTATGTCCACTAGATGTCACTATACACAGATAGTCTATCATAATGTTCTTTGTGTTAACTATCTGTTACTGCATCTTTCCTGTTATCTATGGTTGTTGTTTTTCTATATCTTGTGTGCTAACATGAGCACCATGCTCTCTGCTGTATGTCTCTTCAATACAAATGAATCCAAGTAAACTACAGCCATCCATATATGTCTGATTATTCTTTGCATCATCTGCACCAGCCAACAAAGGTTATGGGCCCAGACAACGTGAATCATCAGACAGCTGGAACAGAGGCCTAGTCTTCATCTGCACACCATCTTTGATCAAGCTGCGGAGGAAATCTGCTCTGAGGTATCCAGGTGTTTGGAATACGAGCAAGGTACATTAATCATGGCTAGCAGCGGGGATCTTAAACTGGGGATCACTAAGCTAAATAGTGACAACTACCAGATGTGGAAGTTCAAGATGGAGATGTTGCTGAGCAAAGATGACACATGGGATGTCCTCACCACAGACAGGCCGGATGTAGACAACCAGGAGTGGGATAAGAAAACAGACAGGCAAGAGCCACAATAGCCCTACTGGTAGAAGATGAACAGCTTATCCACATAAAAGGGGAAGATACTGCCAAAGGTATGTGGAATGCACTCCGTAGATTACATGAGAGCTCTAGCTTAAACAACAAGTTATATTTACTAAGGAAGCTGTACCAGTCCAAACTGACTCCAGAAGGGGATATGCAAGAACATATAAGAAGCGTGCTGGAGATTGTTGCACAACTCAGGGACCTCGGAGAGGAGATCAAAGATAACCATGTGACAGCAATACTTTTATGCAGCCTGCCAGAGTCATACAACCCTCTGATTAATGCATTAGAGACAAGATCTGAAGCAGAACTCACATTACAGTTAGTGAAATCTCGACTTTCAGATGAATACAAGCGCAGAAAGGAGCAAGCTTCTCACAGGCAAGAGAGCGATACAGGAGCAGCACTTAAAGCAACAGACACTAAGATGCCAAACTGGAAGGCCAAACTATGTTTCCGGTGTAACAGGGCTGGGCATTTCAAGCGCGACTGTCCATTGTGGAGGAATGAGCAGAGGGAAAAAGATCCCAATCAGGCACTCATAACCATGATGAAAAACAACGACCAAGCAGCGTGGCACGGAACTTTTAAAGTGACAGATGCCGTCACCAACCATAAATGGTATATAGATTCTGGAGCAACAAGTCACATGACTAACGACAGAGAATTCTTTGTAGAGCTCAATCCAGACAAGAAAGAAGCCATATATCTTGCAGACGGGAGTTGCACAACTGCTGAAGGAACAGGACATGGAATAGTCACTTGTAAAAATGAGGATGGACAAGTGTTAAAAATACCAATGACGGATGTATTGTATGTTCCCGGACTCAATGGCGGCCTTATATCAGTCAGGCGACTGGCAAGCAAAGGACTAACCACAACGTTTAAAGGTGACCAATGCACTATCCAAGATGGGGAAAGAGTGATAGCAACAGCTAAAGCGGGCAAGCACCTTTATGAACTTGATGTTGTTGAGCAAGAAACAAAGCTCTGCACACATAAACACAAGAACTGTATTCATTTATGGCACAGACGTCTGGGCCACAGGCACCCTGACAGCATACAGGAGCTGGCCAGACGGGATTTAACGAAAGGCTTCAAGTTAACAGGCTGCCCAAACACGCTAAGGTGTGAATGCTGCATCAAGGCCAAAGCCACCAGAGTAACCCCACCAAAGGCAAGTGAAAGCAGAGCAACAAGACCGATCGACCTAATACACACAGATGTATGCGGGCCTATGAGAACAACCACCCCAGGAGGAAATAAATACATATTAACTTTTATAGACGACTACTCAAGGTTTACAGTGACATACCTAATGAAGAATAAGTCAGAAGTATTCGACAAGCTGAAGGACTATGTTACCAAAGTAAGCAATAAATTTCACAGAAAACCATTAGTACTCAGAAGTGATAATGGTGGGGAGTACACTGGGTTTCAAGTTGAGAATACACTCAGGGAACTAGGAATAGAACATCAAAAGACTGTCCCATATACTCCAGAGCAGAACGGGGTAGCAGAGAGGAAAAACAGATCCCTGACTGAAATGATCAGATGCATGTTGACTGATTCTGGACTCCCTGAAAAATATTGGGGAGAAGCAGCACAAACGGCCACCTACTTACAAAACAGATTACACTCCAAGGCAACAACCAAAACTCCATACGAGCTATGGCACAGTCGAAAACCAAGCATAGGACACCTCAAGGTATTTGGAAGCAAAGCTTTTGCTTACATTCCGGGAGAAAAGCGCAGCAAGCTCCAGAATCGAGCAATTGAAGGTGTCTTTGTTGGTTATGCCGACAACACCAAAGGATATAGAATCATAGACCCGAAGACCGATAAAGTGACAATCAGCAGCAGCGTAACATTTATCGAGGACCCGAGAAATGAAGTAACGGAGCCAGCCATGCCAAGAGCAGAAGAACCAAATAACGCTGAGCAGGTTTTCTTTCCCATGGAACGAACCCCCGAAAGTGATACTGTGTCACAGAAAAGACTGGAACAAACTGAACCAGCTAATGACGCTGAACCAAGACGCTCAGTGAGGGAAAACAAAGGTAAACCCCCCAACAGACTCTCGTACAAAGTAGAAACATCCTGCGTAAGAGAACCCACTTGTTGGAAAGACATAACACAACTCCCAGAGAGGGAAGCCAAGAGATGGATAAAGGCAGCTGAGGAAGAAATCATCTCACTACAGGACACACAGGCTTGGGTACTAACACAACTGCCGGCCAAAAAGAGGGCAATTGGGTGTAAATGGACTTTCAAGGTCAAGTACAACACTGATGGCACAGTTGAGAGATATAAAGCGAGACTCGTAGCCAAAGGATACTCCCAAAAATATGGAGAAGACTACGATGAGACATTTGCCCCAGTCGTCAAACATACCACAATCAGAGCTCTACTCACAGTTGCAACTACAAAACAAATGCTAGTAAAGCACTTTGATGTAAAAACCGCTTT
Organism: Rana temporaria; assembly: GCF_905171775.1. Lineage (NCBI taxonomy): Eukaryota > Metazoa > Chordata > Amphibia > Anura > Ranidae > Rana > Rana temporaria. The sequence continues at coordinate 468,928,516 of NC_053489.1, read as the reverse complement.
CCTACACAGTGACTTAACAGAAGACATCTACATGGAGCAACCAGAGGGCTTTGTAGACCCACAAAAGCCAGAACAGGTGTGTAAACTTAAGAAGGGGATCTACGGGCTCAAACAAGCAGCCAGAGCATGGAACATGAAGATTAATGAGGCGCTTTTGAGAGAATCCTTTCAGAGGAGCAAGGCCGATCCCTGCCTATACACCAAGAAACTAAATGGTAGGTGGATCTTTGTACTCATTTATGTAGATGATCTGTTAGTATGTTATGAGCAAGAAGGGGATTGTTCCAGACTGCTGGAGGTCTTAAACATGGACTTTGAAACAAAAGATCTAGGTGATGTCAAACACTTCCTAGGCATGCAGATAGAAAGAGAAGAAGATGGTAGTTTTCTTATTAACCAGAGTCACAAAATACAGGAAGTAATTGAAACTTTTGGGCTCAATGATGCCAAACCAGTCAACTCGCCTATGGAGACAAATTATCTTAAAGAATTAAACAACTCAATTAACCCCTTGCAAAATGACTCACAATTCAGAAGGGCAATGGGGAAGTTACTATACATAGCTACAGTGGCAAGGCCTGACATAGCTACAGCAGTGGGATTCTTATGCAGAAAAGTATCCCAGCCAACCCAGATGGACTGGAACGCAGCAAAAAGGATCATACGCTATTTGAAGGGAACAATAGACTTTAAACTGAAATTTTCATCAACAGGGAAGAGTGGTCTGACTGGATATGTGGATGCAGACTGGGCAGGTGACCCCAGTGATCGGAAATCCACCAGTGGACACCTGTTTCTATTTAAAGACGGTCTGATCAGCTGGACCACCAGAAAACAGTCCACAGTGACACTGTCCTCCACCGAAGCAGAATACGTGGCCGCATCACAAGCAGGGCAAGAGGTAATCTGGTTGAGACAATTGCTGGAAGATCTAGATCAGATCCAGAAAGAGTCCACGCCAATCTATGAGGACAACCAAGGATGTATAGCACTCGCACAGACAGAGCGGATAAACCCGAGAACCAAACACATAGACGTGAGATATCACTTCTTAAGAGACTTGCAAGAGCAAGGACAGATGGATCTACAATACTGTCCCACTGAGGAAATGTTAGCAGACATCCTTACTAAGCCTTTGCCTGCAAAGAGACATATGGATCTTACAAGAAGAATCGGTTTGTCTAATTAAGCACTTCACAATGAGAAGGGGTGTTGGAGACTGAACATTGTTTCATGCTATGTTATACATTGCTTGGTTTATTTCCCTGTGTATTTGGAGTATGTCCACTAGATGTCACTATACACAGATAGTCTATCATAATGTTCTTTGTGTTAACTATCTGTTACTGCATCTTTCCTGTTATCTATGGTTGTTGTTTTTCTATATCTTGTGTGCTAACATGAGCACCATGCTCTCTGCTGTATGTCTCTTCAATACAAATGAATCCAAGTAAACTACAGCCATCCATATATGTCTGATTATTCTTTGCATCATCTGCACCAGCCAACAGTTGCCACCATAGAAACTGGCTCAATTCTGTACCCAAGAGCCAATTCATCAGAATGAGGAGGAACTGCACGTCTCTTGAAGATTACCAAACTCAATCTGAAGTCCTTAAAACCAGACTAGTTGAGAAGGGTTACGAACCTAGTGACTTAGATACTGTAAGGAAAGAGGTTGCTGATATTGACCGCTCTAAACTTTTAGATTCCACTATTAGGTCACGCAGGGAGGGCCCCATCATACCATTTGTTACCAGTTACTCTACCCAGCATTATCTTATTAAGAAGATTATTAAAAAGCACTGGCATTTGCTGGGTAATGACAGGTTAATTAGCACTTTTCTCCCTGCCAACCCCCAGATTATATTCAGAGGTGTCCCCTCATTAAGGGACAAAATATCACCAAATGTTGTTGATCCACCAACGAAAAAGGTTTCTTTTTTTCAGAGGGGTATCTCTGGATACCATCAATGTCGCAGATGTCAAATCTGTACATTAAACAAAGTTGCATCTAAAAAAACTCTGAAGTTTGTCTCAACTAGCACGTTGAGAGAGCATTCTATCGAACCATTCATCACCTGCAGCTCAACGGGTGTAGTCTATTTGCTGCAGTGCCCTTGTGGGCTGCAATATATAGGCCGAACCAAGAGGTCCATGCAGGTTAGATTGGGAGAACATGTAACCAATATACGATCAGGGTTCCCAAATCACTCAGTATCACACCATTACGATTTGTGTCACAATAGGAATCCTGAGGGAACGTTATTTCTGGGCATAGACAAATATGATGCCCATTGGAGAGGTGGTTCTCTAGTAAGAGAACTATCCAGGCTAGAAATGGCCTGGATACACCGTGTCCGCACATATACCCCATATGGATTAAATATAGACGTTGATGTCAACGCTTTTATTGACAATAGTTAGGCCATTTCAGAATAGGAATGCTTAATATCATCTTTGAAATATATGCTGTGAACCTGACTTGACATCCGGGGTATCAGGACTCCCTTATGGACACAATTCCTTTTTGTAGTTTTTTTCTTTTCACTTTTTTCTTTTTTCATTTTACTAATTTTCTGTTCCTAGCAGTACACCTCATGTGTGCCGTAATGGCTCAATTTTGATATATTGCTAATTTTCAAATATTTTTTTAAATTTTTTTAAATTTTATCATTGTTAATTTCCTTCATTATTCCGATCGTTTTTCTGCCATATATGATCGGACAATTTTGAAGGGTATACAATCGGACCATAGGTGGGTTTATTAATATGAATCCTTTTCTGATTTGATTTTACATTTTATATATAGATAATCTTGATTCGATTCATGATTTGATTTTTATTTTATATTTATGATGTCACATCGTCAACCAATAACAGGTTTGGGATTTGCACCTTAACAAGTGCGTGCACCCGGATTAAGTTCAAGTTGAATGTGTCCTCATATTAAGTTACACCTTTTAATTTAGGTGTTTTTTAATGTTGAAATGTTTGCGGCACACAATCTATGTCGGATTAATCCGATTAGTGTGAATGACCGTAAGACATTATACCCTTTCGTATATTTTTAGCCTTAGTGATCAGCTGCCACATAGTTTGATTTAACTTATTTTTGGGAATCATTGCCAGCACCAACACTCAATTGTAGTTGGGATATACACTATTAGGTATAGGATCCCTCATCAAAAATGGCGGATCTGTGTCCACGATCCCCGGAAGTCAAGTCTGGGCGGTCCTATCGACACTGAATGCACATAAATAGTGGCGAGTCAGCACGCCGCTCGTGCCCCTGGAAGATGTCATTCTACTGACGAAACGGCGTAGGGAGGAACGGCGTGCTGACGTCATCATTGTTTGCCCGCGACCATCCGGAAGGAACGAGCGGATTATACAAGCCGGCCGGCTTTTACATTTTTAAATACACGCCAACTTACTATTTTGGACATGTGAGTGCATAAACTTTATTTTTTTCAATAAATCGCTGTGTTAGCAGTACTACTCTATGTTTGCCCTTCTTGTTTTCACTCCTGGGTTTAACGCATGAGTGCGTTCTGGCTAAGGACTACCCATTGTTTCCATCTGGTGTGGAAGAACCTAGCTGGGGAACGGAGGTTACCTATCAGTACTACATGCGATTTATTAATTGGTGTTCGGTAAGCAGAAAATTTTACCTAAGGTGGAGGTGCTTCAATCAGCTGTTTTTTCACTCATTGTGGATTTTCTTTCCAACACAACTCGGTGCTTATATGAAGATTTGTCACGTTCAATCAACCTCTAGCTGACCACAGCTATATGGACTTTATATATTTCTGTGCACTATTTCACTTTTGTATTTATTAGCACATAAGCACTTTTCTTGTGATGTGTATAATTGTTCACTTTATCATGTCAGTAATGATTTACACACACCTACCATATTAGCAGCGCAGCAATCATCCTTTTTATATTCCACTATAATATATAGAGGTAGATGAAGCATGCAATTTTCCCCAGTGTAAAATCTACCATGCAGTTTCATCTCCGCATGGTTATGGACAGGGCATTTTTTCTCAAACAATAGGTGCTGAAACTCAACCACGACCCCCCCCCCCAAAACCCCTGCCCCCACACACACCCTCCAATCACATCAAATAGTGGGTGTGGTCAGATTTCAGAAACAGTAGGATGGTCTTAAAGGGGCATTAAAGGGGTTGTAAAGGTTAGTTTTTTATTTTCTAAAGAGCTAGTCCACACTCAAGCTCCCGGTGGGTGGAAAACAGAGCAGCGCAGAGGAAACTACAACTCTCTGGGACTAGATTCTTGGAAGCAGGCAGAGGCATGCCAGGGAGTTGGAATGCAGGGCTGGGCGCTGGCTGAAACTTGACCCCAAGACCAGGAGCATTACCCCCCCCAGGAGGCCGTGGCGTGCAAGGACCTTCTGAGCTGAGATCACTGAGATGAGAGACCCTGACACCCCTAGCTGACCCCCCATACACCCCATGTAACCTGTCCCAGTGATCAGGCTGCATTGATGGGCACTGGAGTTGGCTGCACTGGTGAGGCTGCATTGAAAAACCAGATGGGTGATGGACAGGCCCGGACTGGGACAAAAAATAGGCCTGGGCATTTTAGACTGAGCAGCCCGCAGGGGGCACGCGGCAGGGGCTAATGATGGGATGTGGGGGGAGAGAGAGAGAGATAGAAATGAAGGGCACCCCTACATCAGTGTACAGTACTCACAGTACTCACTCAGAGGCAGGAGGGACTGACTGGATGGATATCAGACTCCATCTTTCCTTTCTGTTTGGCTTTATCTTGAATATTCCCGCCCACATCCCTTAGGCAGCAGAACAGTGTCTGTCAGGGAGAGTGGGTGGGGCAGACACAACAGGAGAAAACAAGAGGAGGGGGAGGAGTAGAAGCAGCTCCTCTCCTCTAATTGGTCGTGCGGGCAGCAAGGGGAGGGGAGAAATGTCAGAGCTGGCTGTGATACGCCCAGCTCATCTCTCTCTATCTGGAGCTCTCTATCTGGCGCTTTGTTGGTGGGGGGGGGGGGTGGTTGGGATCTCTGCTATTAGATAAACTGGGCGTCCCCTCTCGGCCTGCAACCCCTTGTACACCTCTGTACACCGCGGGCCGCTGGGTATGCCCAGTATGCCCTATGGCCAGTCCGGGCCTGGCCATGGATGGTGAGCTGATTCAGCAGTTCAATGACTGGACTTGCCCCCCAGGCCTAAGGCTGCCAGCCCTCCCCTGACACAAAGTGAATAGGGTGTGCCCAGGCACATCTGGCACACCCCATGCGCACGCCTATGATAGTTAGTCTGAACATCTGCTAAAAAGGTACAAGATGTTACTCAGCAAGCTTGTACAGTCCTGGTCAGTCAGTCATGATAGCAAGAAACAATGTTCTGATGAATAATTTTTCAGAATTTTATGGTTGTTTCAGCTGAAATCTAACCTTGTATGGCAGGCTTTACTTGATACATAGGCCAAGATCTGCATGACATCCGAGGAGCCCATACTAAGACAAGTAAGCAATGGCAACTCCTGTAGTTCTGTTCTCACCGGTCCACTTTAAGATATATTTGTGGAAACTAAGCAGTCGGGCCTCTGACAAACAGCAGAACAGGTGCCAGAACATCAGACCACACAACATGCATTATTCCTGGCTTGACGCACTGCATTATAAGGACAGTCTAAATATTTCTTGGCTAGATCTTGTTTCAGTGAACATCCAGTCCTTTTTAAGCCAATAGTGTGGGCTGTAATTGCCAACTGTAACAAAAAGGTGGTAACGGTATGTTTATATAAACTACCACAAGAGTTTAGGATTGAGAAAACACAATTGCAGATATTTAAAGTGGAGGTTTAGCTGAAAACTAACTAACTCCAAATCTACTGGCAGCTACATTCTAAGACTAATCTATCTTACCCAGAAAGCAAAAAATCGCTATACATACTTTTTCTGCAGCCAATCCGTTCCCATCTCCAGCGGCGGCTGCTGTGCGCAGACAACAGCTGTGAAATGCCTGGGAAGTGACATCACCCATAGAGTTACTATGGGGCTTTAGTTATCGGCTGCCTCTCCTGCACACGCGGAGTGGGGGCAGAAAAGGTATATATGTATTGATTTTTTTTCTTTACAGAGTTTGATAGACTAGTAATGTGGCTGCCAGTAGATTTAGAGTTAGCTGGTTTTTGTCTTCACTAAAAAGAAGTTACCCACTCCCTCTCCAAAAAAATGTCATGCCAAAATGGGGGCGAGGAGTGCTTAAAGCAGAAGTTCCACTTTTGGGTTGAACTCCGCTTTATTGCATCGAATGCATTAAGATTAAAAAAAAACTTCTGACTTTAGAACCCCTTTAAAGGCGCAAACAATGCTGCTCTGTATTCATTAAAAGAGAAGTATGGGAATCAATACCATTTAAAAAATCATACTCACCTAGATGACTGCAGCATGGATCTGAGCTGCAGCTGTCCCCCACCACCTCTACCTGTCAATCGCTGCTGATTGCTCAGTTCTCCCCCTCCACTCTGAACAGAGTCATGACTGTCAGTCACTGGCTCTCTGCTCTGCACCTCCAGTGCTCACTCTTCTTTAATAAATTATTAAGAGCCCATTTAGATCTATGAATTTTTTTTAACCACTTCTCTACTTTGGGTGTTTTTCAGATTTGGTGTTTACAAGACTAAAACAGTTTTTTTTGCTAGAAAATTACTCAAAACCCCCAAACATTATATATTTATTTTTTTCTAATACCCTAGAGAATAAAATGGCGATCATTGCAATACTTTTTGTCACACCATATTTGTGCAGCGGTCCTACAAGCGCACTTTTTTTTGGAAAAAAATCACTTTTTTGAATTAAAAAATAAGACCGCAATAAATTTGGCCCAATTTTTTTATGTATTGTGAAAGATAATGTCACGCCGAGTAAAATGATACCCAACATGTCACGCTTACAAATTGCGCCCGCTCGTGGCATGGCGTCAAACTTTTACCCTTAAAAATCTCGATAGGCGACGTTTAAAAAATGCTACAAGTTGCATTTTTTGAGTTACAGAGTAGGCCTGAGGCTAGAATTATTGCTCTCGCTCTAACGATCGCGGCGATACCTCACTTGTGTGATTTGAACACCGTTTTCATATGCGGGCGCTACTCGCGTATGCGTTCGCTTCTGCGCGCGAGCTCGTCGGGACGGGGCGCTTTAAAATTTTTTCTTTTTTTTTCTTATTTTTTTTTATTTATTTTATTATTTTTTACACTGAAATAAAAAAATAAAAAAATAAATGATCACTTTTATTCCTATTACAAGGAATGTAAACATCCCTTGTAATAGAAAAAAGCATGACAGGTCCTCTTAAATATGAGATCTGGGGTCAAAAAGACCTCAGATCTCATATTTAGGCTTAAATGCAAAAAAAATAAAAAATATTTGAAAATGTCATTTTTTCAAATGACAAAAAAAAAAAATGTTTCTTTAAGAGGCTGGGCGGGACTGACGTTTTGACGTCACTTCCGCCCAGCAGAGCTATGGGGACGGGTGAAGGAGATTTTTCCTTCACTCGTAACCCCGCTCAGCTGCCGAGCGGTCCCGATCTCCTCCGCCGCTACCGACGGCTCCGGTAAGCGGCGGAGGGCGCGGGAGAGCGGCGGGCCCTCTCCCGCCGCCGATAACTGCGATCTCGCGGCGAATCCGCCGTTATCGTTAACAGAACCGCTGACACTAAAGATTGATACCTCGGTTGTGGCAGCAGCTGCTGCCGTTACCGAGATATCAATCTTTAAAGTGTGGACGCATATATGCGTACAGCGGTCTGGAAGTGGTTAAAGCGTTAGACAGGTGCATTGTCATGTGTCAACATCTGTTTCCTTTGTATGTTGACATACTTATTGACACACATTTTGGTGCGATTCCAATGGCATTTTTGAATTTGAGTTAATAGCCCTTGGCCAAGTATTTTTAATACCTATTGCCCAAGCATAAAAATGCACACTAGGTATGTTTGTTTGCATTGCAAACATTGTCTTCTATGAGCTTGGATATGGCACATATTAAAAAAAGTGTTGCACTGCAGTGCATAGATCAGGGACGTGTAGTCAGGGGAGGCAGGTGAGGCAGAGCCATGAACATAAAAAGAAAACAGACAAAAAAATTATCGAGCTTCGAGGGTCGTAGCTCAGTGACCTAGGGCATAGGTAGCTGAAGTCCTACCACATCACTGGTCAAAATTTGGGGCTCCTACGACTTATGGTTTTCGGAGATACAGGGATTCGTGTGCAGCCCCACAATCCCATGTTTTTCCTCACAGAGTAAAGAGGGAGAATGAGAATCTGCTGCTGCTGACAAGGTACAAGCTAAATTAAATAGTTACAGTGCCTTGCGAAAGTATTTGGCCCCCTTGAACTTTGCGACCTTTTGCCACATTTCAGGCTTCAAACATAAAGATATAAAACTGTAATTTTTTTGAAGAATCAAAAACAAGTGGGACACAATCATGAAGTGGAATGAAATTTATTGGATATTTCAAACTTTTTTAACAAATAAAAAACTGAAAAATTGGGCGTGCAAAATTATTCAGCTCCTTTACTTTCAGTGCAGCAAACTCTCTCCAGAGGTTCAGTGAGGATCTCTGAATGATCCAATGTTGACCTAAATGACTAATGATGATATAGAATCCACCTGTGTGTAATCAAGTCTCCGTATAAATGCACCTGCACTGTGATAGTCTCAGGCCCTGTACACACGACCGGTTCATCCGATGTGAATGGTCCGACGGACCGTTTTCATCGGTCCACCGCTGAAGTGGCCTGATGGTCTGATGTGTGTACACACCATCGTTTCAAAAACCGATCGGGTCAGAACGCGGTGACGTAAAACACACGACGTGCTGAAAAAAACAAAGTTCAATGCTTTCAAGCATGCGTCGACTTGATTCTGAGCATGCGCGGGTTTTGAACCGATGCTTTTGTGTACTAACCATCGGTTTGGCCCGATCGGTCAGCGGTCCATCGGTTCGATTTTAAAGCAAGTTTTAAAATTTTGGTCCGAAGGACAAAAGGCCGATGGGCCGTACACACGGTCGGTTTGGACCGATGAAACTGAACCTCGGTCCATTCTCATCGGTTTTGACCGGTCGTGTGTACGCGGCCTCAGAGGTCCGTTTAAAGCGCAGAGAGCATCATGAAGAACAAGGAACACACCAGGCAGGTCCGAGATACTGTTGTGGAGAAGTTTAAAGCCGGATTTGGATACAAAAAGATTTCCCAAGCTTTAAACATCCCAAGGAGCACTGTGCAAGCGATAATATTGAAATGGAAGGAGTATCAGACCACTGCAAATCTACGAAGACCTGGCCGTCCCTCTAAACTTTCAGCTCATACAAGGAGAAGACTGATCAGAGATGCAGCCAAGAGGCCCATGATCACTCTGGATGAACTGCAGAGATCTACAGCTGAGGTGGGAGACTCTTTCCATAGGACAACAATCAGTCCCTGTATACTGCACAAATCTGGCCTTTATGGAAGAGTGGCAAGAAGAAAGCCATTTCTTAAAGATATCCATAAAAAGTGTTGTTTAAAGTTTGCCACAAGCCACCTGGGAGACACACCAAACATGTGGAAGAAGGTGCTCTGGTCAGATGAAACCAAAATCAAACTTTTTGGCAACAATGCAAAACGTTATGTTTGGCGTAAAAGCAACACAGCTCATCACCCTGAACACACTATCCCCACTGTCAAACATGGTGGTGGCAGCATCATGGTTTGGGCCTGCTTTTCTTCAGCAGGGACAGGGAAGATAGTTAAAATTGATGGGAAGATGGATGGAGCCAAATACAGGACCAGTCTGGAAGAAAACCTGATGGAGTCTGCAAACCTGAGACTGGGACGGAGATTTGTCTTCCAACAAGACAATGATCCAAAACATAAAGCAAAATCTACAATGGAATGGTTCACAAATAAACATATCCAGGTGTTAGAATGGCCAAGTCAAAGTCCAGACCTGAATCCAATCGAGAATCTGTGGAAAGAACTGAAAACTGCTGTTCACAAACGCTCTCCATCCAACCTCACTGAGCTCGAGGAGGAATGGGCAAAAATGTCAGTCTCTCGATGTGCAAAACTGATAGAGACATACCCCAAGCGACTTACAGCTGTAATCGCAGCAAAAGGTGGCTCTACAAAGTATTAACTTAAGGGGGCTGAATAATTTTGCACGCCCAATTTTTCAGTTTTTTATTTGTTAAAAAAGTTTGAAATATGCAATAAATTTCGTTCCACTTCATGATTGTGTCCCACTTGTTGTTGATTCCTCAAAAAAAATTACAGTTTTATATCTTTATGTTTGAAGCCTGAAATGTGGCAAAAGGTCGCAAAGTTCAAGGGGGCCGAATACTTTCGCAAGGCACTGTATATGCTATATGTTATAAGATAATAATGTATTACATACAATGCCGATCCTGACGTCCCTGGGGCCCTAAGCAAGATTCTGCTAAGGGGCCCTCTACGGCGGCGGAAATGGGCGTGGTTTACGTGAACAGTGGGCGTGGCTTACATGGGCGTGGCTCGGAGGGTGTGTGGTTAGAGTCTGAGATGAATGAGGGATAAAGGGAGAAAGAAAGAGGGAGAGAAAGAGGGAAAGAAAGAAAGAAAGAAAGAAAGAAAGAAAGAAAGAAAGAAAGAAAGAAAGAAAGAAAGAAAGAAAGAGGGATGGAGGGACAGCAGGCCCAGATCCTACACCACAATAGAAATATGTGTTTTCCCGTAATTTTAACAAATCAGCAGATACAGATACTCCAAACACCTGGTGTTGGTCCTTCAATCATCCCGGCACCATGGTTGTTATGGTGTCAGGATGATTGAAGTGCATTATTTCTATTAGTACATTGTAATATAGAATGAAATTATTCAACTCACCATAATGCAGAATCAGTGGAAGCCCGGAGTCCCTCCTTACATCAGGCATTCCCAGTGGAGCCCCTCCTTACATCAGGGGTCCCCAGCGGAGCCCCTCCTTACATCAGGGGTCCCCAGCGGAACCCCTCCTTACATCAGGTATTCCCAGTGGAGCCCCTCCTTACATCAGGCATTCCTAGCGGAGTCCCCGTTACACCAAGCAATCCCAGCGGAGTCCCCCCTTACACCGGGCATTCCCAGCGGAGTCCCACCTTACACCGGGCATTCCCAGCGGAGTCCCCCCTTACACCAGGCATTCCCAGCGGAGTCCCCCCTTACACAGGCATTCCTAGCGGAGTCCCCTCTTACACCAGGCATTCCCAGCGGAGTCCCCCCTTACACCAGGCATTCCCAGCGGAGTCCCCCCTTACACCAGACATTCCTAGTGGAGTCCCGCCTTACACCAGGCATTCCTAGCGGAGTCCACCCTTACACCAGGCATTCCTAGCAGATTCCCCCTTACACCTGGCATTCCTAGCGGTGTCCCCCCTTTACACCAGGCATTCCTAGCAGAGTCCCCCTTACACCAGACATTCCCAACGGTGTCCCCCCTTACACCAGGCATTCCTAGCGGAGTCCCCCCCTTACACCAGGCATTCCTAGCGGAGTCCCCCCTTACACCAGGCATTCCCGGCTGAGTCCCCCCTTACACCAGGCATTCCTAACGGTGTCCCCCCTTACACCAGGCATTCCCAGCGGAGTACCCCCTTACACCAGGCATTCCCAGCGGAGTCCCCCCCTTACACCAGGCATTCCCAGAGGTATTATACATATTTGCTATACAGTGTATTATACAGGCTGTTTGAAGAACTAAATTGAAAACAAAGAATCCATCTACATTTCAAGTGGAAACTACTAACTACAATAGCACTATCCTAAACGTATATAGATTCCTATTATATACTTTAGGGTGCCATAGACATCCTACTATTGAAATTCAAGTGTCTTTCTTAAATACACTGGCCATTATAAATGTGTCTGTGATTGGGTAAGGGAATTAAATACGCTATGCCTCATTCTAGTATGTCTGGATAAAGTTTTCAGGAAGCTTATGAAATAGGATTTGATATGTCTCTCATGAGAGATTACTTACTAGTTACAGCAATTTTTTTTTACATTCACAGCTGTGGCTGTGTCTTTGAACTGCATGCAGAATCTTCTGGAATATCATCTTAAACTAAACGTGGTTGTAAACCTCAGACATAAAATATAAACAAAGCATATTCCTCTATAGTGTGTACTGCTCTCAATTAAAAGCACAGGAGTGCCATTTCTGTCTGCTGCTTCATTCCTCTGCTATCAGCATGAATCACTTCTAAAAGTTTTTCCCGACACCAAGAGAAAAAAGGTGACAGGGAGGGAGTGCCAGCAGATTGACAGCCTCTGCTCTGTTCCTGTGTGAAGGGGTGTGTGTTTCTTCCCACCAATCAGCTCTCCTCACTGAGCTTTGCAAAATGCACTTTAAAGAGGAACTGCAGTCGGCTCACATAATTTGTAATAAAAACATCTTTGCCATTCTGATGCTTCCTTCCAACCACTTTGTATATTATTTTATATATGTAGCATTACCCCTGGAGGAGCTGCTGGTTGTTTTGGGTGGCACATTTACCTTGTGTCTCTTCTGAATTCCTAGGGGTGAACGGTGCATATAGCAATAGTAAAAGAATGTCCGCAACAAGTGTCTTTGCTGTGCTCTTTATTATTACCCAGCCGGTTAAAAACAATGAACTGGTGATGAAAGGATAGAGTTCGCAAGAAGAAGGAGAGCAGCAGATTCAGACGTAGTATTTGGAACAGTCCTGCTCGCATATGTAACACTCTCTGCACCACTCCTGCCTGAGAGGGTTTAGTGTACCCGGACAGGCCTCTCTCACTGACCTGGCAGCCACTCGAACCTTTGTAGGATAAAGTTTCTGCCACAGACCCTCCTGAATGAACGTGAACTTGAGGAAAAGTCTCTGCCACAGACCCTCCTTGGTGAACATCGGGGAGACACCTCTGTCACAGGCCCTCTCTGATTGTAGTTACGTAGGAGATCCTCCTTGGTGAATTACGCCTGGGTCTCCTTCAACTTGTCGCCCAGGTACCGACTGATAGGTGATCAATCCTTCAGTGTCCAGCTACCTTGATCCCCGGTGGTTTGTCAAAATCCTATTGGACCGCCAGCCTCTCAATGGTGCTCCTCAGACGGACTCCCCACCGAACAGCACTACCGCTTGGGATCCTCAAAGGTGGGAACCCAGTCGCTCGCTGGGTCCCCATCGCTGCTCAAATGTTCCGGACCAACATGGTCCCGGAACCAGGAACACCGTGTGGCACGCACGCCCCGGCCAGGTAGGCCATAACGCCGGGGCGCCGTGATGTGGACACCCTAAAGGTGGGTGCCACACTGGATGAAGAAGAACCAGAACTAATAGCATCTGCCCCATAAATACCCTCCCCCAGCATGCACAGCGAGGCCCAACCCTCCTGATTGGCTGCTGGGGAAGAGCACCCAAACCTTGACTCCACTGCTGCCACCTACTGCACTGGGGTCAGAAGAACACCCCAGCACAACAGAATGAGCCCACAGCACAGCCAAGCTGAGACAGAGACCCCGTTTTAAATATAACAATTTGCATCAGAGTTTAACTACACTCTGGTCTACCTCTAAATTTAAATAGCACCGGTACTCAAAAGTAACCAGGCGCTACATATATACTGTGACTCTGTACTTGCCAAATATGCTGCAGAAATCTCTGGCTGCAACCATTTAAAGGGGTTGTAAAGGTTCGTCTTTTATTTTCTAAATAGGTTCCTTTAAGCTAGTGCATTGTTGGTTCACTTGCCTTTTCCTCCGATTTCCCTTCTAAATGTTTTTTTTCTTTGTTTGAATTTCTCACTTCCTGTTTCTCCTCAGTAAGCTTGCCCCCATCATCCGAGCAGTGGAAAGTCAGTCAGAACAGCTTACTGAACACCTTACTGAGGAGGAACAGGAAGTGAGAAATTCAGACAAAGAAAACAAAGAAAAAAAACATTTAGAAGGGAAATCGAAGGAAAAGGTAGCTTAAAGTAACCTGTTTAGAAAATAAAAAACGAACCTTTACAACCCCTTTAACTGTGGGCAGCTGAAGCTGCTGCCTATTTACTTCCTGGATTTACACAGACACACACCTCCAGCTCTGAAGCTCTCATTGGCCCTCTTATGACTCCCCCACCTTCCTTCCTGGCAAACTCTCATAAGGCCTCGTACACACGGCCGAGGAACTCGACGTGCCAAACACGTCGAGTTCCTCGTCGAGTTCAGGGATGAAGCCGCCGAGGAGCTCGGCGGGCCGCCTTCTCCCATAGAACAACGAGAAAATAGAGAACATGTTCTCTATTTTCTCGACGAGTTCCTCGGCGGCTCCATCGGGCCAAAAGTGTACCAGACAAGAAACAGGAAGTGGGCTTTTCAAGGTATTTACTGGCGGAAAAAAAAAATGTTTTACTATCCAAACTTAAAAAAACAAGGGCAGAGGATTTAATAGATGGAAAGATGAAAAAATGACTGAAGTTCCACTTTAAGCTCTCTGACGCACCCTACACCATATTAATGCAAAGAAAATACACATCTGATGTTCAAAAAGAGATTTATAGGGAGCTATAACACATTTTTTTGATATTTATTATTTAATTTGAATCCTCTTCTGAAACAGTTTTTTTTTTTTAGTCATGTGACTGGCACAACATCAATCAGGACTGTGCAGACACAGACTCACACTGTAGAGAGCATACATCAGCAGAGTACAGGCAACGTTTATGTGACCACACAATAGTGCTGCAGGAATAATGTACTTATGCCGCGTACACACGATCGGACATTCCGACATCAAAACCGTGGATTTTTTTCCGACGGATTGTTCGCTCAAACTTGTCTTGCATACACACGGTCACACAAATGTTGTTGGAATTTCCGAACGTCATGAACGCAGTCACGTACAACACTACGACGAGCCGAGAAAAATAAAGTTCAATGATTCCGAGCATGCATCGAATTGATTCCGAGCAAGCGTAGGATTTTTGTGCGTCGGAATTGGCTACAGACAGAAGTTTTGCTGTCGGAAAAATTGAGAACCAGCTCTCAAACATTTGTTGTCAGAAATATAAAAAAAAAAAATGCAGTGCCATGATATATATGTGAATACATTCTGCCAATTAACACGTTTATGTTTAGTATCACTTTAACTAAAGGAAAGTATATTCACAGCTCAGTTAGGGGAAAAGTCACAAATTCTTTCAGCAAGAACAACAGGGTTGAGATACCTGCCAATTACTGAGTTACTGAATGACTTATACACCACCCTGACCTATAACAAACTTCTTAATATTGCTTCCAGATGGCGGTAGCTGTTGATTGGAAAGGCTTCTAATGAGCAGAAATACCGGTTACCACATCCCTTATGTACTGTAGGCCTAGAAATTCGTTGAACAAAATCCCAAATCCCAAACTTCCAGCAGCCCTGAAGTTCCTTTTACAAGAAAAGAGAAACAAAACGGATTGGTAAGAACCTAAGCAAGGGAGCCTCTGTTGACTGCCTCAGGCCACGTACACACGGTCGAACATGTACGCTGAAACTGGTCCGCGGAACAGTTTCCGCGGCCATGTTTGACCGTGTGTACGGCCTAGCGGACAGGTTTCCTGGCCTAGCGGACAGGTTTCCAGCGGACAAAAGTTTCTTAGCAAGCTACATGTCCGATGGTTAGTACACCTAATTGGAACATGTCCGCTGGTTATGACGTGTAACCAGCGTCCCGAAATCCTGCGCATGCGTCGAATTGATTCGACGCGTGCGTGGAAGCATTGCACTTCCGTGTTTGAGAACGTCAGTGTCTTCTACGTCACCGCGTTCTCTGTCCGCTGGGATTTTGGTCTGATGGTGTGTACACACATCAGACCAAAAGCTCCCAGGAGACATGTCCGATGAAAACGGTCCGCGGACCGTTTTCATCGGACATGTCTCCTCGTGTGTACGGGGCCTCAGTGGTCTTTTCCACTTTATTTGCTTTGTACGTTACAAATGGCCAATTTCCTAGCAATGTCCAGTACATTCAATTTGTTTTTTATTGTAAACATGATCACGGAAACCTTTGAACATACCTGCTTCATACAGTGCAATTTTCCACATCTTGTCATGTTACAACCAAAAACGTAAATTTATTTTATTGGGATTTTATGTGATAGACCAACACAAAGTGGTACATAGGTGTGAAGTGGAAGGAAAATGATAAATGGTTTTCAAAATGTTTTACAAATAAATATCTGAAAAGTGTGGCCTGCATTTTTTTTCCATCCCCTTTACCTAAGGTGACCAGATTTTGAAAAATAAATTCGGGGACATTTTTTTTTACTAGTAATGGCGTCAATCAGCGACTCTCTGCCCGTCGCCGCCGCCGCCCGTCTCACAGCCAGTCAAGTCTCAGGCCCCGTACACACGTCCGAGAAACTCGACGGGCAAAACACATCGTTTTGCTCGTCGAGTTCCTTGTGAAGCCGCCAGGGATTTTGGCGAGCCAAGTTTCCCCATTAACTAACGAGGAAATAGAGAACATGTTCTCTATTTGGCTCGACGAGTTCCTCGTCGGTTTCCTCGGCCAAAAGTGTACACACGACCAGTTTCCCCGGCAGAATACGGCTCCGATCGAGTTTCTGGCTGAATTCTGCCTAGAAACTCGGTTGTGTGTACGGGGCCTCACACTTCGGGCCCCAGCTACTACTGGGTGGGGAGCTGAGGAAGATAACTCCACCAGGGAAGGCAAGGAGATAAGCAGACAGGCGGCTGGTCGGGACTTGAGCCAAGGCAGAAGAACATGTGAGCGGAGCTGAATGGGCATGCACCCGAAACTGAAGAAATATTCCCTCCGCTCCAACCAGCACATGGTTATCAGAAAGGGGCACAGATAATGGAAAAAAATACACCCCCCTAAGCTAGTAGGAGCGGCAGAGCGGGGGTGTGTAATTCAGATTATTTATTTTTTTATTCTGCACTGACTGTCTTTGAAATTGCCCCAGCCCCTGTTCAAATCCAATCCGTGGACAAATCCGAGGACAGACTTGGTCCGGGGACAGTGTCCTCAATCCTGGGACTGTCCCTGGAAACTGGGGATGTCTGGTCACCCTACCTTTACCCCTTACTAAAATCTAGTGGAACCAATTGCCTTCAGAAGTCTCCTAATTAGTAAACACAGCCGGGCATGCACTGTGCATGCGGGAGCCGCGCTACGTGCTGTGAATGGTCGGGAAATCTTCTGGAACCTGTGACGTGTCCCAGCAGCTTGCAGGGAGGGAGGGGAGAGGTGATCTTCCTCCCAGCCCCGCGGAGCCCCGGAAGGAAGTGGGAGCTAGATGCCCCTAAAATAAAAATGACATGCCAGATGTGGCATGTCTGTGGGTCACCTGCACTTAAAGTGGTTGTATAGTCAAAAACATTATTTATTTTTGTGCCATCTGTAAAGCAAAAAGCATAATGAGCTACTATGCAGTGCATAGTAGCTCATTATGAAATATTTACCTTAGAACGAGGCATCAGTAACTCACCTGGTCCACGCAGAGGCAGATGACATTTTCCCTTGGCATGTTTCCGGGTATCGCGGCTCCAGCGCTGTGAGTGGCTGGAGCCGCAAATTTCGTCACTCCCGCACATGCACGCTGGAGACTTCTTTCCGGCAAGGTCCGGCATCTGCCGGGCCTTAAAGGGTCACTAAAGGATTTTTTTTTTTAGCTAAATAGCTTCCTTTACCTCACTGCAGTCCTGGTTTCATGTCCTCATTGTTTGTTTTTGCTCTGATGTTGCTGTAATCCTTCTCTGTTCTGGACACTTCCTGGTTGTCTGTTTCCTGATCACCACAGTACTGGGAAATTCTAGTTTTGTTTTCCAAACCATCACTGCTCTATGGCTCTGTATAGCACAGAGGCAGGAAATAACATGCAAAAACGAAACGAAACTAGATGCAAAAACGAAACTAGAAACTACAGGTACATTATATGATTGATTTTTATCTATTTTTAATCGTTTTTAAAAGGAATCAGTTAACTATTATGTCTCTATACCCTGTAAACAGTAATTTCAGCAAAAAAATGTTTTTCCTTTACAACTCCTTTAAGCCGAGAATCCCCTGTGCGCATGTGCTGCTGCATTCAGCGACTCATTGCAATTATAGGCTTACCTGTAGGTAAAAGTCAAAAAAAGACTATACAACCGCTTTAAAGCAGGAGTTCATTTTTTTTGGTGGAACTCCGCTTTAAGATCATACCTGGAGTTCGGCTTTAAGTTGTGGAAAATCTTCCATAGGATTTTACTTTTGTGATCGCCACAGTTTCCTTGGTTTGTAGTGTAATACAGCAACAATAAAAAAATAAAGCTTCAATTCATATTTTTGAAGAATTCTTACTGGACAGGGCCATTTAATGTGACATCAGCAGATGATGTAAGAAGAGAACCAAACACACCCAATCCTCCCTCACTGTAGAACGTTTTATGTAAACTTGGAACACATTTAAAAATTCCTGAGCTGTACCTTATGTCAGCCTTTCAAAATCTTTTTTACTGTAGAGGAACTGCTGAAATAATTTTTAGGTCCCAGGGAACCCCTGGTAATACAAATTCATTGAGGGTGAGTTGCAAATGCCCCTTATAATGGTAGCCAGTGAAAAGAATGCCACCCTGATGCCCTGTACACACGACCGGTTTTCCTGACATGCCAAAAACCGAAGTTTTTCCCAACGTGAATCCTCTCAAGCCGGCCTTGCATACACACGTTCAGTCCAAAGCGCGGTGACATCCAACACGTATGACGGCACTATAAAGGGGACGTTCCATTCAAATGGCGCCACCCTTTGGGCTGCTTTTGCTGATCCTCGTCTTAGTAAAAGTTTAGTGAGAAACTTTTCGCGCTTTTCAGTCTTCGTGCTTTTCAGTCCGTTACAGCGTGACGAATGTGCTATCTCCATTACGAATGCTAGTTTTACCAGAACGATCACTCCCGTCTCATACTTGATTCTGAAAATGCGTGTTTTTTTTCTCCCTCGGAAACACGATGGGAAACACGAAAAAATAGAGCACGTACGAATTTTTTTGCGGGCAGTTTTCTCGATGGGAAAACTGCTATGGAGCGTACACACAACCTGTTTTCCCGACCAATCTAAAAAATTTCTCGTCTGGAAAACCGGTCATGTGTACAAGGCAATACAGCAGTGGCGGTGCGTCCATAGAGGGCGCAGGAGTGCTGCCCCCTCTCTCTCCTGCACCGCCACTGAAAAACAATACATATTTCATGCATTGCATGAATCTGTGTATTGTCGACGTTGCCGCCCACTATTCAGATGCCCGGCCTCCAAGTGAGTGCCGGCCATCTGAATAACGGCAGCTGGTTGGCTGTGGAAGTGTCTATCAGAGCCAGCGGCTCTGATAGGCATTCCAATTATAGCCTGAGGGCTGTAATCGGCTTCCAAATAGTTAGCCAGGGGACGCACGGGGTGTGCGTTCCTTGGTTAACACTGACACGCATCTCAGCCAATCAGGTTCACCAGATCTGGTTACCGGTAACTGATGGGCACAGTGACGACAATGGCATGGCACAGTGGCGACAATTGATGGCATGGCACAGTGGCGACAATTGATGGCACAATTGCTGCGTTTGATGGCATGGCACAGTGGCGACAATTGATGGGCACAGTGGCTGCGTTTGATGGCATGGCACAGTGGCTGCGTTTGATGGCATGGCACAGTGGTGACAATTTTAATGCACAGTGGCAACAATTTTATGGCACAGTGGCTGAATTTGATGGGCACATTGGCTGTGTTTGATGGGCACAGTGGTGGCAATTAATGGGAACAGTGGCGGCAATTGATGGGCACAGTGAGGCTACAATTGATGTTTTGTTTGTTTTTTTTCGTTTGTCCAAGCCCTCTAGAAAGCTCTGGGGGAACCCCATGGTTTTACACAACCTTGGTTGCGATCAGCTGCTCTATGTCACATTCAGAGTCAGTGAGTTAGCAAAGACTCTGTGTTTGTTTAGATTGTTGCGATTTCCTTCCAAGATCCAAAGAAATACTAATTAGCGTCAGAGTAAATTGTCCATTTTGTATGTGATGTCTGTGGTAGGGTACGGAAATTAGATTATATACAATGGGGAAGAATGTAATGTGTTTGGACAGAGTTGTCGGGATGTAGCATAAACTGTATATTACTTTTACTACTCCTAGTACCAAAGCATACAATAGTTCTGGTTTGTGAGAGTTAACTTTTTTCAGAAATATGACTTACAATTCCTGACAAGGGGATACTTCATGCCAGCTTTCTGTAACTTTGAGACATTTCTGCAGATTGTTAGACACTGGATGTAATTTATTGCACTCGGTTAGCAGAAAGCTAATGAGCTCATCTTGTACCATACAGAGCAGCTAGCGTTTCCTTTTCAGAAGTGCAGGGATCTAGTGGTGAATCAGTGTCTAGCTCTGCTCTCCAGCCTTTATCCTCTCAAAAGAAAAATCTGCTGACAAAACCCAAGAAGAATTCAGAAATGGGAAATAAAAGGGCAGATTTGTACTTTTCCTTTTTGGACAGGATGTAATGTGTGACTGTTTATTAAGAAGTGTCTAATAAAATTGTCATAAAATGTATGAATGCATTAAATATGAATTACTCGTTGGTTCACTTTTAAAGTATGTCTAAATACAAAACGTATTTGTTTTAGTTTTGGATAGAAAAAAAGGAAACAGTTTAAAGTCATTGTAAGGCTTTGTGTTTTTTTTTTAAATACTTACCTTCACTGAGCAGCTCGTTTTGCAGAGTGGCCCCAATCATCGACTTCTGGGGTCCTCCCCGCATCAGATAACCCTCTAGGAGAAGCCTGCGTCATTGGATTTGATTGATAGTAGCGGGAGCCAATGGCTGCGCTGCTATCAATCTATCCAATCAAGAGCCGGCACCCAGTGCATAGAGGGAGAGCGTGTCTCCGTCGAGTGAATGAAGGGGCTTGGGTAAGTAAAACAGGGGAACTGGGGGTCTGGTGACTGGCAGAATTTTTTTTTCACCTTAATGCATAGGATACATTAAAGCGGAGGTTCACACAAAAAGTGATCCTCCGGTTTTTGGATCCCCCCCCTCCGGTGTCACATTTGGCACCTTTCAGGGGGAGGGGGGTGCAGATACCTGTCTGAGACAGGTATTTGCACAACTTCCGGGTTCGGATCCCCGCGGGGAATCCAGCCTGTGACGTCACAACACCCCCCCCCCACGCTGTCTTCTGGGAAACACTGTTCCCAGGAGAGAGCTGGGACCAGTGACGGCACGCCGCGATCCTCGCGCATGCACAGTAGGGAACCAGGCAGTGAAGCCGCAACGCTTCACTTCCTGATTCACTCACTGAGGATGGCGGCGGAAGCAGTCGAGGACCGAGCGATTGCTCAGCCTCGGCTGCTGACATTGTGGGCGCTCTGGACAGGCAAGTGTCCATTTTTTAAAAGTCAGCAGCTGCCGTAATTATAGCTGCGGTCGAACCTCCGCTTTAAGGTGAAAAAAAACCACAAGGGTTCACAACCCCTTTAATCTTCACCCATTGCAATGACTTGGCCTCTGCTGCACATATGTCAGTTCTTTTACTCGCCTAGGCGAATCAAGTAAGTGCCCCAGGCACCTCCTGGGATATGTGGCATGCATATCCCAAGAGGCACCGGGAGCCCTGCACATTACCCCATTCACCACATGAGAAGGGGGCGGGCCTAATGGCACATCATCGGTATGCTTCACTAGAGCCTGGAAGGTGCAGCATCCCGATGACATCACTGATACACATGGCAGCGTGGGACCCAGCAGTGAATGCAGAGAAGAGGGTTTCAGCAGGATAACGCTGGATCCTCTGTGTGGGTGAGGATCTGAAGTGTGGCCAGCTCAGATCAGGGGGAAGCAAAAAAAAAAGTCAGTTTTTATTTCTGTCTGTTTTCCATTTGTGCGAATTTCACATCCTTCCCCAGTATCATAACAGGAAGTGAGAGGAAATTTCTCCATAAGGGAGGAAACACCTTCACTTAAACAGCTGTCTTTATAATACAGGTGCCCCCATTTGGTGATTTCCCTCTTACAATGGTCAACCAGGACAAATAGAGAGGGTGAATCTCCTCTCTGGGGCACAGACAGCAATAAAAACATGAAAACATAACATAAAACATTTCATCACTTTATTTGTCACACTTTAAACATTTTAGGAAGTATTAAACCCCAAATCATTAATGTATTATATTGCAGTTTACCAATTCTTCAATATGGTTTCCTCATTAGTTTTCTTTTTTTTGGCTTGATTTTTATCTGTCAATTACATGTGTGGTAAGGACAGCCTCTTTTCCAAAAAGTGATCCATGCTCAGATCGCTTTTTAAAGTCATTTGACAAATGGTGAGGAGGCAAAGAATGCATTAAGGTGAAAAACTTTGAGACTTTACAATCCCTTCAAGTGGGAGCTGCTGAGCACAATAAAAGCAAGGCTCAACAGTGTGTTTGTAGTGCCCCCCCAAACACAAGTGTAAAGAGGCCCTGAGTTTGTTATTTTTCAACTTCAAAGACCCAGATGCCCAGTAAAAGCAGCAGTCAGAGTATTGAGACAAATCAATCAATGATCAGCTTCTATTCATTAACCACTTCAGCCACGGAAGGATTTGCCCCCGTAATGACCGAGCCATTTTTTGCAATACGGCACTGCGTCGCTTTAACTGATAATTGCGTGGTCATGCAACGCTTGTACCCATCCTTTTTTTCCTCACAAATAGAGCTTTCTTTTGGTGGTATTTTATCATCTCTGAGATTTTTATTTTTTCCGCTATAAACAAAAAAAAAGCGACAATTTTGAAAAAAATATTTTTTTTTTACTTTTTGCAATAATAAATATCCCCAATTTTTTTTTTAAAAAACACATTTATTCATCAGTTGATCCCCAATATATATTCTTCTACATATTTTTGGTTTAAACAATCACAATAAGTGTATATTGATTTGTTTGCGCAAAAGTTTAGCATCTACAAAATAGGGAATAGATTTATGGCATTTTTATTTACTTAATTTTTTTACTAGTAATGGCGGCAATCAGCGGTTTTTTTTCCGGGACTGCGACATTGCGGCAGACAGATCGAACACTTTTGACACATTTTTGGGACCATTGACATCTATACAACAATCAGTGCTATAAAATGTACTGATTTCTGTGTAAATGTCACTGACATGGAAGGGGTTAACACTAGGGGTTAAATGTGTTCCTTGGAAGTGATTCTAACTGTGAGGGGATGGGACTGACTAGAGGAGGAGCCAGATCCTTGTTCCTACTTAGTAGGAACAGACAATCTGTTTCTCCTCCCCATCAGAACAGGGATTTGTGTGTTTACACACACAAATCTCCGTCCTGGCCCTCTTGCCTGTGAATGCGGGTGGCTGGAGGCGTTAGCGCCTGGCAGCCACGTGCATCGGGTGCCCGTGCGGACCTGCTATGGCTCCTAAAGGAGCCGCCGTACATATACGGTGATTCGCACAGGAGAGCCATCCTGCGGCCGTATATGTACGGGAGCCCGGTCAGGAAGTGGTTAATGCAAAACAATTATCTAAAAAGAAAAAGCTGTTGCTGTAACTGCTTAATACATGCTAGCTAATTTGTAAGTCAAGTACATCTAAATCTACTAGTGCATTTAACACTACTGTATCCCCAGATTGACAATGTTGCTGTTGAAAGGTGTCTCTGCTGCTCCTCCAGTGGAGTGGAGACACCATAGTGCAGGACATTGGATACTAAACAGATCACTAGGTGAAAATGTGAGGTTTTCATTGTCAGATTTCTGATCCCCCACTGTACCCCCACTGTACTGAGTTTGTTACTTCTGCACTATATTACCAAAAGTATTGGGACGCTTGCCTTTACACGCACATGAACTTTAATGCCACCCCAGTCTTAGTCCGTAGGGTTCAATATTGAGTTGGCCCATGCAGCTGCTGTATAACAGCTTCAACTCTTCTGGGAAGGCTGTCCACAAGGTTTAGGAGTGTGTCTATGGGAATGTTTGACCATTCTTCCGGAACAACATTTGTGAGGTCAGGCACTGTAATTCATCCCAAAGGTGTTCTATCAGGTCGAGGTCAGTAGTCTGTGTAGGCCAGTCAAGTTCCTCCACCCCAAACTCGCTCATCCATGTCTTTATGGACCTTGTTTGTGCACTGTTCCAAATCATTTGGGATGATTATGGTATGGGGTTGTTTTTCAGGGGTTGGTGTGAACTAGGGCCATTGGAGTCCATATTAAACACTTTCCGTGCATTTTTGATGCAGAATTAGAATGCTCTGCACTGCGTCTGGTGTGAACCAGCCCTAAGGCTATAGGTTCCCATCTATGCAGTGCCGCGAGCTGTATATGTGCAAGCATGGCAGCCCATTCATTTGAATGGGCTGCTGTGCATGCATTTCCTGCAGGAAAAAGGTTTCCGACACCTTTTTGGAAATGCAGCCGCAGGGAAAATGCATAGGGGTAGATTCACGTACCTTTAGGCGGGCGCAGCGTATCTCCTATACGCTACGCCGCCATAACTTTGAGAGGCGAGTATGGTATTTTCAAAGATTTTGACGCCGAAGTTACGGCGGCGTAGCGTATTAGGACCGGCGTAAGCCCGCCTAATTTAAATGTTGAAGCTGTGGGCGTGTTTTATGCATATTAACTGTGACCCCACGTAAATGACGTTTCGATCGAACGGCGCATGCGCCGTCCGTGGATGTATCCCAGTGCGCATGCTCCAAATGACGTCGGCAAATCATCATGCTTTCGACGTGAACGTAAATTACGACCAGCCCCATTCACGGACGAGTTACGCAAACGACGTAAAATTTGAAACATTTGACGCGGTTCCGACGTCCATACTTAACATTGGCTGCGCCATGTTTTTGGTGGTTTATCTTTACGCCTGAAAACCCCTTACGTAAATGTTGTATCTTTACTGCGACGGCCGGGCGTACGTTCGTGAATAGGCGTATCTAGCTGATTTACATATTCTAGGCGTAAATCAGCGTACACGCCCCTAGCGGCCAGCGTAAATATGCAGTTAAGATACGACGGCGTAGGAGACTTACGCCGGTCATATCCTAGCAACATTTAAGCGTATCTCAGTTTGAGCATACGCATAAAGTTGCGATGGCGCGGATTCGGACTTACGACGGCGTATCTACAGATACGCCCGTCGTAAGTCTTTCTGAATCTACCCCATAGTGTTTTTTCAACATGTGATTTTCCACAGGGGTGCCATTAAGAATGAATGAGCCTCAGTTCACACTGGGTCGGTTTCAAAGTCGTCTGACTCTGAAGCCGCCCCACACGCATGCTTGCAAACTACTTCTTTAATAGAAGTGAATGCAAGCCGGTTTGACGTTGCCCCCAAGTAGTACAGGAACCTTTTTCTAACTCGGAGCGAATTGAGTCACTCCAATTAGAACAGTTCCATTGCTATGTCGCCTGACAGGTCGCCCCAGTGTGAACCGGCACTGACAGTCTGCAAAAAAGCAGTGCAATTGGTGGTTGTGGGAGCTGGAACAGGTGCGATTTAGACACCGTCCCGCACCCGTAACCACCCGCACAAAAGTGAACCTAGCCTAAGGGCCGGTCTGGGTACAGCGAGATTTTATTTTAAAGTGGTAGTAGAGATGTTTTGTTTAGCTTTTACTTACAGGTAAGTCTATAATAAGGCTTACTAGTAGGTACTGTAAATATCTCCCAAACATACAAGGTTTGGGAAATATTTACTTGTGTAGCAGTCAGTGACATCAACCAGCGCATGCGCTCTGAAAGAACAGCATACTCGTGCCGTTCCTACAGAGCTCTGCGCCGTGGCCTTAATTCCAGCGTGCATACATGGGAATGATAGCATTGCAGCTCTGCCATTCAAACAGCTGGAGCCTGCGAACCCGGGAGGAAGACAGGATAAAGATGAAAGCATTGTCAGTGGTGACAGTGCACAGCTGGAGGGTGTTGTAATCAAGGCTTGTAAGCCGGAATGTGTGAGCCCCTGTATATTTTTACTCACTTTTTTTTATGCACCAATAAAGAAGCAACAAGGATGTTTGGAGCTGCCAGCTGCCAGCTCTATTCTTTGAATTTGGGTAAGTTTCACATAATGTGCTAGCATGCGATGCATACTAGCACAATAGAGCATTGTCTTGCAGCGGAAAAAGCTGTTTTTTGCTCAGTTTACTACCGCTTTAACCACTTAAGACCCAGACCATTATGCAGGTTAAGGACCTTGCCCCTTTTTGCAGTTTGGCACTGCGTCGCTTTAACTGACAATTGCGCGGTCGTGTGACGTGGCTCCCAAACAAAATTGGCGTCCTTTTTTCCCCACAAATAGAGCTTACTTTTGGTGGTATTTGATCACCTCTGTGGTTTTTATTTTTTTTGCGCTATAAACAAAAATAGCGACAATTTTGAAAAAAAATGCAATATTTTCTACTTTTTGCTATAATAAATATGCCCAAAAAAGATATAAAAAAAACATTATTTTTTCCTCAGTTTAGGCCTATACATATTCTTCTACCTATTTTTGGTATAAAAAAAATCGCAATAAGCGTTTATCGATTGGTTTGCGCAAAATTTATAGTGTTTACAAAATAGGAGATAGTTTTATGGCATTTTTATTAATAATTTTTTGTTTACTACTAATGGTGGCGATCAGCGATTTTTTTTTGTGACTGCGACATTATGGCAGACACATCGAACACTTTTGACACATTTTTGGGACCATTGTCATTTTCACAGCGAAAAGTGCTATACAAATGCACTGATTACTGTGAAAATGACAATGGCAGTGAAGTGGTTAACCACTAGGTGGCTCTAAGGCAGGGGTCCTCAAACTATGGCCCTCCAGTTGTTCAGGAACTACAATTCCCATCATGCCTAGTCATGTCAATGAATGTCAGTCTTGCAATGCCTCATGGGATGTGTAGTTCCGCAACAGCTGGAGGGCCGTAGTTTGAAGATCCCTGCTCTAAGGGGTTAAGTGTGCCCTAAGGGAGTGATTCTTACTGTAGGGGGTGTGGCTGTAGGCTTGACATCACTGATCGTCGTTCCCTATATCAGGGAACAGACGATCAGTGTCGCTGCCACAGTGAAGAACGGGGAAGGTGTGTTTACACACACCTCTCCCCGTTCTTCAGGTCCTGTGACTGAAGGCGGGACACCAGTGGCAATCAGGTGAATGGGTCTTGCGGGCGCGGTCACGGTGCTTCGG
The DNA here is from genome assembly GCF_905171775.1 of Rana temporaria. Lineage (NCBI taxonomy): Eukaryota > Metazoa > Chordata > Amphibia > Anura > Ranidae > Rana > Rana temporaria. Next base: position 468,901,314 of record NC_053489.1, on the reverse strand, counting down.
ACCGGGGTGCGCGTGACCCACGGCTGGGCTCTTAAAGCCAACGTACAGCACAGGTACGTGCCTGTGCCCAGCAGCCGTGCCATTCTGCCGAAGTAAATGTGCAGGACGCGGTCCTTAAGTGGTTAATTACTGTAACCACTTAAGTTACTGTACCATGTGATCCGGTGCAGGTGTAGTGTCACAGTTTGCTGCCTATCCTAGAATGCTGCGGAAGTCACGTGGCGGCCAACTGCGCATGCGCGATGCGTTCCAAACGCAAGTGTGATGCGTTCCAATGGATTTTCGACAGTACACACAAGTGAACCCGGCATTCAGGGCGACGTGGATTTAGAGGAAAGTGGCCAGTCGGCCTCACGTCCTCGCTTCGCTCGGACGGCTCGCTCTCTGCTCGCTCGGCCTCCTGGCTCTTTTTTTAACATCCAATCCACGGGATGTTAAGGAAAGAGCCTGGTACTGAGGTTTCACTGGTGTGCACTGTCGTGAATGCATTGGAACGCCGTATTTGCGTTTGGAACGCATTGCGCATGCGCAGTTGGCCGCCACGTGACTTCCGGAGCATTTTAGGATAGGCAGCAAACTGTGACAATACATCGGCAAACACATTACTTTTGTGACCTGTGCTTGGGGTGTTAGGTTAACACTGACACCCACTGCAGATCACAAGTGCAGTGCATTTGTGCGGGAAACATACACGTAACGCAGGTTTCTCGCACCACGTTTTGATGTAAACCAGCACTAAAGAAGATTGTACAATCAGATTGTACAAAAAAATACCGCTTTCTAAGCGATTGTATGATAATCTGATTGTTAGTACACAGCTTTCGATAGCCGATCTCGACACTTCGTCCGATATTATCCAATGGGACAAGCAGGCAAAAAAAGTTATTTTACGATACCAGATTTTGGTTGAATCGGTACAGTTATCATTCGAAATAACAATACAAATACACTACAGCACATAACATCACTTGTGTTACATCACTTGTGTTGTACGAAGATTTTCGTAACTTTTCGTTATCAGATCAGCATGCAAAAAATAGATGATGGTGGATTCGTCTGATAATCACATCCTGTGTGCCAGGAATTAGTAAGTAGGTAAAGTTGTATAATATGTCCGATATTTATTTTTCGGAGCAGTTGTTACTTGTACATGTTGTTACTAGATGTTTGTAAACAGAGAGAAACATATTGTGGGTACCAAAGACACCAACTATCAATAATAATAATAGGACGGTGTGTCATAGATGTGTATAGTGTTATATAGAGGATAGTATAAATCAGGTTTGATGGGTGTAGATGGTGTAGTAGCTGAGTGTGCAGTGCTGAGCACATAGTGGGGATTGTAGTGGTGATGTAGGATACTCGGTTCTCAGTGGTGATGTAGGATACTCGGTTCTCAGTGGTGATGTAGGATACTCGGTTCTCAGTGGTGATGTAGGATACTCGGTTCTCAGTGGTGATGTGGACAGTGTGTGTGTATTGTGATCATGCATTACTTACTTGCCAGTGATGAACTGACTCCTGGAGGGTGAGCAGATCGGCTGGACATAGTAGTTCTCCAGCTTGACTCCCTGTGCCGCTAATGTATCCAGGGTAGGAGTTCTGATCTCCGATCCGTGGTACCCAATGTCCCTGTATCCCTGATCATCAGCCAGGATGAAGATGATGTGAGGCTGATCCCCAACTTCTCTCCCCAGGATGTCTTCTTCTCCTTCTTCCACACCTTTGTCCAAGGACAGGTATCCATAGGTCATGATGCTCACCATAGACAGGGCAGCCAGTGCCCCCAGCCCCGGCATTTTCACACAGCCAGCCTGTCCCATTCCAGGCTCAGTCAGGGGTCAGCCCAGCATAGCCTAGAAGCCATGTGCTGTGTAGGGGTCAGCAAAATGACCATTTGTCCACCCCAACCCCCACCCTGACCTAGGTGAATCACTATCCAGCTCCCTGCTGGAGGAATGTGCTGGGAACTTTGGTTTCCAGGACACAGCAGCAGTCCTCATAGAAGTTGCTTCTACTCCTACTTATTCCTGCTCTACTTCTACTTATTCCTGCTCTACTTCCCAGCTGCACAGTGAGAGCATCTGGCTGCAGTTGGCAGGCTCTCCTATGCCCCCCAGTCCATCCTGGTGCTTGTCTGCCACCCAATAACTTGGAGAAGGGCAGATGTGTCTCTCAGTGCAGAAGTCCCCTCAGGCTGAAGTCCCTTCCATGTGAGCAGGGCTGGGCTTTCTGCATCCAGCAGGCTGAACACATGTAGCTTGATGGCAGGCAGATGGAGAGAAAGGCACAGGAGAGTTTAGAAACTTCTCATGGATGTGTGAGCTCCAGCAAGCCAGGGCTGCCTGCATGCACAGTCTCCTCTTCTCCTCCCTTGGATGTGCTGAATAATGGAATTGTCTGGGGGACTTGCTCCCCTTCCTGCTGCATGGGGAGGTGAGACTGAGCCTCTCTGTATCCAAACTATACCAGCCTCCTATCTACTCCTACAACACACATGTGTATAGTACTCATGGACAGGGGATCACTGCCTGAAAATAAACAGTTTAGACAGAGGAGATTCAGAGAGATTACACTACATCTGACATTGTTGCTGCAATATCCAAATGCTATGTTTGTTTAGTTTTTCCTGTAAACCTCATGGCTCCCTTACACAGTCCATGGCAGGGGAACAGATAAGATCATCCTTTAGAGAACAGCTGGCACGTCTCCTAATTGTGGCTATAACCCTAGGAATTCCATAGATAACCCACAGAGATGGATCTTCTATTTTCCAAGGAAAAGCTGCAGCCTGATCCTTACATGGACAATACAAAACAGAACTTTCTTTTGTTTTGCATGTGTTGATACATAGTAGATACAATAGTATCTAAAGTGTAACCTTTTTTTTTTTTTTAAGTTTTGGACTTTAGAGGAGAGGTATTAGAAGAACACTTGCCATGTTTTTATTGCAGGCTGTGCTCCCATGAGATTCATATAAAGTAGCGTTATCCCGATACCACTTTTTTAGGACTGAGTACAAGTACCGATACTTTTTTTCAAGTACTCGCCGATACCGAATACCGATACTTTTTTTTAAATGTGTCCCCAAATGCAGCCATGTCCCCCCACAAATGCAGCCATGTCCCCCCCCCATATCCAGCCATGTCCCCCCCATATCCAGCCATGTCCCCCCCATATCCAGCCATGTCCCCCCCCATATCCAGCCATGTCCCCCCCCATATCCAGCCATGTCCCCCCCCCATATCCAGCCATGCCCCCCCCCATATCCAGCCATGTCCCCCCCCCATATCCAGCCATGTCCCCCCCATATCCAGCCATGTCCCCCCATATGCAGCCATGTCTCCCCCCATATCCAGCCATGTCTCCCCCCATATCCAGCCATGTCCCCCCCATATCCAGCCATGTCCCCCCCCCATATCCAGCCATGTCCCCCCATATCCAGCCATGTCCCCCCATATGCAGCCATGTCCCCCCCATATCTAGCCATGTCCCCCCATATCCAGCCATGTCCCCCCATATGCAGCCATGTCTCCCCCCATATCCAGCCATGTCTCCCCCCAAATCCAGCCATGTCCCCCCCCCATATCCAGCCATGTCCCCCATATTGCTCTAAGAAGAAAAATGTTACTGCGCTGATCTAATTATCCAGAGGTATTTAATCTCTGGGAATATGGACATAAGTGAAATATCAGGGCCACAATGTACCCAATCTTAAGTGTGAATAACCTGAATACAAACAATAAAAAATATAAGAAATATATGAGTCATACAAATGTGACACGGTGATTTCAAACTTAAATCATATATCTAGATCAGTGTGTCAGCATACAATCCATATGGAACTCCTTACCCAAAACTATCCGTCTATCTCCTTCTCTTTCAGCTTTTCGAGGATCCCTGAAAACCCTCCTCTTCAGAGAAGCCTATCCTACCCACATCTAACAACTGTATTTTAACTTTGCCCACCTGATCACCCCCCACATCTACTACCCTCTGTTCCACTTCACCCTCCCTTCTAGATTGTAAGCTCTAACGAGCAGGGCCCTCTGATCATTCCTGTATTAAATTGTACTGTAACTAAATGTCTTCCCTGATGTTGTAAAGCGCTGCGTAAACTGTTGGCGCTATATAAATCCTGTATAATAATAATAATAATAATAATAATATGCCACAGTGCTTCTATGAGAAAAATGGCTGTTGCTGCTACTGACCAACCAAATAGTGAAAACAATACGAAAGATATTACAAAAAAAATATATTATATATATATGTGTGTGTAAAAACCCAATATGCAGTATGCCAACTGCACCGTGAGTTGTCCAATAACCGATATTGGAACAAAATAAAATAAATATCAATAAAAGTGAAATAATTATCAAACAACCATACAAATGTGCAATGTGCTGGCTGCACTTAAAAATAGTCCAAATGACAGGCAATCTTGCTCTTATACAATAGGTTCCAGCAAACACAAGGTTCAATGTTGGTAATGCTGTGTACAGGAAAGTGCCGCTATCTCTTCCACCCGACAAAGATGTGCCACCATCACCAATGGTTAAAATCAACACTCACCAGACCCCAGATATTATTAGGCTCCAAAGTGGTGTCTTTTCTTTGTCGGTCAGTGGGTGTTGCCTCCTTTTCCCTTTTACAAGGTGTCATCAATTCCTCAAAAACAAGGGGCTCATCATGGTGTAGTATATTAAAATATGTATTTATTTAAAAAAGGTAAAAAAATATAACACTTAGACCCGGTTCACACTGGCGCGACTCGTCAGGCGACACAGCCGCCTGACAAGTCGCGTCCCATTGTAGTGAATAGAACCGTTCTAATAGGAGCGACGCGAGTCGCTCCGACTTAGAAAAAGGTTCTTGTACTACTTCGGGGGCGACTCGGGGCGATTTGCATTGACTTCTATACAGAAGTCATTTTGCAAATCGCCTTGGAAATCGTTTTCAGGTCGCCTGGCCGAGTCGCCCCCGAAGTCGTGCCGCCCCTGTGTGAACCGGCTCTTACAATATAAAGTGCCTCTGACCGGCACTGAGTGTCTTTGGCAGTGTCAACCGTTAAAAGCCGCTGACCAGCATTTAAGTGGCGTCCTAAGAGGTGTGCTTGCCCCGCTGTGCTCCGCATGTATTGCTACAAGGGGTCCGTGCGCGCTGGTGTGCTGCACCCTCAATGTGTGTGTCCAAACAGCCTCTACGCGTTTCGCTAGTTGCGTCGTCAGGAGAGCTGTGGACACTACTGTTTTTTCTTCTTAGAGCACTATTGACCCCCACTAAGGGCACACAGTACTGCAGCAGATCACAGTTCACATTTATTTATTTCCTTTTGCGCCGGTGACACTCACAACCGACATGTCCCCCATATGCAGCCATGTTTACCCCCATATCCAGCCGTGTCTCCCCCCATATCCAGCCATTTCCCCCCCATGCAGCCATGTCCCCCCATATGCAGCCATGTCTCCCCCCATATCCAGCCATGTCCCCCATTTGCAGCCATGTCTCCCCCCCCCCATATCCAGCCATGTCCCCCCATGCAGCCATGTCCCCCCATATGCAGCCATGTCCCCCCCATATCTAGCCATGTCCCCCCATATCCAGCCATGTCCCCCCATATGCAGCCATGTCTCCCCCCATATCCAGCCATGTCTCCCCCCAAATCCAGCCATGTCCCCCTTACCTGCATCCCGCCGCATCCCCGCTGCCGCCGACTGCTTAATACGCGCGGGGAACATCACAGCTTTCATTTGAATAGCTGTAATGATTCGCGCCGCGCTGCGTATAGACACTCAAGGGGGAGTGTCTATATGCAGCGCGAATCATTACAGCTATTCAAATGAATGCTGTAATGTTCCCTGCCCGTATTAACCAAGTAGCGGCGGAAGCGGGGATGCGGCGGGATGCGTTGGCGGCGGCGTTGGTGGGGGGGAGTATTCTATTTCGGTATCGGGGGTATTTGCGCGAGTACGAGTACTCCCGCAAATACTCGGAATCGGTCCCGATACCGATACTAGTATCGGTATCGGGACAACCCTAATATAAAGATATTCCAATCGTAAGGGACTGAAACCAAGAGGGACAGACAGTCCTCCTTTGCAAACTGACGTCACATGTATGTTCTTTTTTTGTAATGTCTTATGTCATAAATGTGTATGTCAATGTGTTGATCTGACCGAAGTCCTCATTGGCCCAGATCCCACTGTAATCGATTTTAGCCCCCTCTCCATATTTTCCTTCCCTATATCATGTACTATGTAATTAAATAAAATATATACTTTTGGATTAACTATCCAGTCAGTTAGGTGGATTCAGAAAGACTTAGGCTGAATGTGCGCCGGCGCTAATTTAAGCGTATTCTGGAAACCAGATACGCTTAAATTAGGCTCAGATACGAGCGGCGTAAGTGTCTTACACCGTCGTATCCTAAAGTGTAATTTTTAGGCTGACCGCTAGGTGGCGCTTCCATTGTGGTCGGCGTAGAATATGTAAATCACTAGATACGCCTATTCACGAACGTACGCTCGGCCGACGCAGTACAGATACACCGTTTATGTAACGCATTATCAGGCCTAAAGTTATTCCATCAAATAGCTAGAATAGTAATGTTAAGTATGGCCGTCGTTCCCGAGTCGAAATTCGAAAATTTTACGTCGTTTGCGTAAGTCGTCCGTGAATAGGGATTTACGCCATTTACGTCCACGTCGAAAACAATAGGACCATGCGGCGTACTTTGCCGCAATGCACACTGGGATATGTAGGCGGACGGCGCATGTGCCATTCGTAAAATACGTCAATCACGTAAGGTCACCCCCCATTAGCATAAAACACGCCCCCTCAGCCGAATTTGAATTATGCGCACTTACGCCCGCCCGATTTACGCTACGCCGCCGTAACTTAGCAGGCAAGTACTTTGTGAATCATGTACTTGCCTCGCTAACTTACGGCGCCATAGTGTAAATGCCATACGCTACGCCGCCGCAACTATGCGCCCGCCTACCTGAATCCACCTAAGTTTGTGTATATCAGTCCCTCTTGGTTTCAGTCCCTTACGATTGGAATATCTTTATATATATGCAGCTAGGGATTAAATCACTGACTCAGAGCACATGATACATATCAATAGCCTCGCTTTTCTTCTCTACTTTAATCCCATGAGATTCATCCTCTCCATTTATTCTGTTTTCCATTATTACAGAATGAAAGTTAAAGTGGAGGTCCATCCAAACGGGGAAGCTCCGCTTGTTTGCTTCCTCCCCCCTCCGCTGCAAATTTGACACCTTTCAGGGGGGCACCAGTTTTTGACCTTCCAGGGGCCCTCGCCACTTCCGGGAGACCTCATTGTGGCGAGGGCCCCCGGGAAGTTCAGCCCCACTCCTTCCACTGCCGCCGGGCCATTTGGAAAGCACAGCATGCCTCACGCATGCGCAGTAGGGAACCGACTGTAAAGTCGCAAAGAATGGCAGTTGCAGTACCCGAGAGCCAACTGAAAAATCGGCTGGGGTGCTGACATTGCGGGATCCCTGGACAGGTAAGTGTCCTAATTGGACATGTGCGGTTCGTTTCGTACGAATTGAAAATTCATACGAATTTCTGAAAATTCATCCATTCGGAAGCATCCGAAAAACGAATTGCTACAGTATGCTTCCGAATTTTACGAAATACGAACTTTCGGATCCGAATTTCTTACAACGGTCGGAAACGTGACTAGTGTTTTGTTGACCAATCAGAGGTTCCCTTCTGCTGCTGAGTGAGGGTTGGGAAAATGACCTTTTTTAAATATGGGAGTGGGAGATTGGTACTGGTAGTCGATGGGAGATTCAGAATCAGACAAAATAACAGTGTTCGTTAATATCGTTACATTATTGTCATAATAATTACGATTATTCACTATGATGAAGTTAAAAATCCAGGGAGTCAGCACAGCACAGGGATGGTGGGAGCCCCTCACAATGAGCACAGCAGGGGCATAGCCCCAGGAGAAAGTCAGCACAGCAAAGGGATGGTGGGAGCCATTTGATTGAATACAAATTTTTGTTGAATGTTTGTTAACTTTATTATGAGGAGCTACCACCATCCCTGTGCTGTGCTGACTTCCTGGGTTTGCTTATTCATCATAATGAATGTTCGTAATTGTTACGAAAAGTTAACGAACATTCAACAAAAAATCGTATTCAATCCAATGTCGACTCATTATGCTCATTATGAAGGGCTCCCACCACTGTGCTGACTTCCTCCTCGGGCTGTACCCCTTGCTGTGCTCATTATGAGGGGCTCCCACCATCCCTGTGCTGACTTCCTGGGTTTGCTTATTCATCATAACAAATATTTGTAATTGTTACGAAAAGTTAACGAACATTCTACAAAAATTTGTATTCAATCCAATGGCAGTCGTCGACTCATTATGCTCATTATGAGGGGCTCCCACCATCCCTGTGCTGTGCTGACTTCCTCCTGGGGCTGTACCCCTGCTGTGCTCATTATGAGGGGCTCCCACCATCCCTGTGCTGTGCTGACTTTAAAAAGCAAACCCAGGAAGTCAGCAGCCATGCTTTTTAACCACTTGCCTACCGGGCATCTAAACCCCCCTCCTGCCCAGACCAATTTTCAGCTTTTAGCGCTGATAGCAGCACTGCCAGGTGGCACTGATGAGGCACTGACTGGCACCACTGTTGGGCATTGATAGGTGGCAGTGATGGGCACTGATAGGTGGTACTGATTGGCACTGACAGGTGGCACTGGTGGTCACTGGCAGGCGGTACTGGTGCACTAAGGCTGATGTGCCTCTTCCACTGGGGACCGATGTCCCTTACACAGGAGCCGGTGGTCGGCTTTTTTTTCTCCTCACGCTGTCAGCTGTCATTTTCAGAGACTGTCAGCATTCAGGAGGAGGATCGTGTATATAGGGAGAAGGTTGTCCTTGTTATTGTTAGAATCAAGCTGGGCATCCCATAATTCATATTCCCCATCCATGTTATTACCCCTAATAAACAACAAAATCCAAGCTCAAAGTCTGTTCCTTGTGTCCGGATGGAAGTGGAAAATGCGTGTCACTTGGCTGCGCAGGAGTAGGGAAAGCAATCATCTTAATCATAATCTTAAATAGATTTGATGAATTCATAGAGTTACATTATATGCATGTGAATATTTTGTATAGTACTAAGTTGAATGAATGTTTCACTTACAAATGTTTGGCCACATTTCTGGGAAGTGCTGATTCTGATTACTGGTTGTGTCAGTACTTTCTCATAGGAGGCAGAATTTGCCAAAGAAGAGGAAAATCTGAGAGTGCATATTTTTCTATAACCACTATGCAGTCAGATTTCCTTCAACGTTTTCCTCTCTCTCTCCTGAGAAATCATATTTACTGCGGTATAAAACGTAGCATGAGATACAATGAAGCAATGTTTATTGAGCGTCCAACATGGTCATCTAAGGGTAATTGAAGAGTGATGTTCTCATTATTGAGCACTTAAATTACTGCATATCCCAAAACACTGATAGAACAACATTTGTCCAATGTGTCCTAATTGCTTAATGAATCCAAACCTTTTATTCATTGGATAACCTTGTCAAAAGATTTACATTTGATAGAGAGTCCAAAGAGACCTAATTTTCAGACACTGTAAAACTCAGCAATTCTGCTGGCATGGTAACAATAAAAATATACATAACATTCATCTATGTTGACTGCTGCCCAATTCATGTCAGTTTCCACTTTTGTAAAAGGATATTTTGAAAAAGACGAGGATAGAAATTATAAGGTCATTGACGTAATTGGATTCATATGCATACATGTTTGATGTAGTCATCTTCATTTTTGTCTGGTTGCAAAAGAAAGGTATCTGCCTTAATGTAAAATAAATGATTGTCACAAAACATAATATAAGACCATCATTGAAGTTAATGATCTCCAGTGAGTAGTGTAAAATTGCCCGGTGAGCTCTGCATCCTTGGGTTCCTTGTTTCCAAACTGTCATTCACAGGCACTTAATGTTTTCTACAGGCACAACTGAGCAGGGCAGAAGAAAAGTGAAAAAACAAGCAGTGTCAAAAGTGCTTTGTGGGTTATGTTAAAAAATAAACATTTGCAAACACAGGAAGCTTCAGCCTCAATGTATACTATTTAAAGGGGTTGTAAAGGTTTGTTTTTTTATTTTCTAAATGGGTTCCTTTAACCACTTGACCACTGGGCACTTAAACCCCCTTCCTAACCAGACCAATTTTCAGCGGTGCTCTCAGAATTTAAATGACAATTACTTGGTCATGCAACACTGTACCCATATGAAATTTTCGTCCTTTTTTTCCCACAAATAGAGATTTCTTTTGGTGGTATTTGATCACCTCTGGGTTTTTAATTTTTTGTGCTATAAATGAAAAAAGACTAAAAATGTTGTAAAACAAATGTAATTGTCTTCATTTCTATTATAAAATTATGCAAATAAGTGATTTGGCACTGATGGAGCACTGATGGACACTGGCGGCACCGATGGGCACTGAAGTGGCAGAGGTGGCACTGGTGGCACCTATGGGCACTGGTGGCACCGATGGGGCACTGATGGACACTGGCGGCACGGATGAGCACTGAAGTGGCAGAGGTGGCACTGATGGGCACTGCTGGCACCGATGTGGCACTGATAAAACTTGTTGTGGCACTGATGAGACTTGTAGTGGCACTGATGGGTACTGTAACGGACCTATGTATTCTGCCTGGACATCCGTGATAATCCTACAGTGAGGCATACAAAGGGTTAATTGTAAAGTGACTCTTTAACTGCTAAATTCTAATGTCCCTTCTTAGTTAATTGACTCTCTTTTGTGTATTGTTCAAGTTAGCAGTCTCCTGTCAGGTGTATGGTGATGGGATGATCTGTGAGTGTGTATTGTTCTAAAGGTTAATTGAATTCTATTGATAAAGGAATGTGTCTGATCAGGTCATGTTAAACATAGCTCGGAGCCGAACCGGCTAGAGACTGATTAGCTCAAGGGGATGTCATTATTTCAAAGTATCTGTATTAAAGCCCCCCCCTGTGTGAGGAGGGGGCAGGGATTTTCATTGTTCCTGTAACAGCTTGTAACCAGATATATACTAGGTGAACGTGCCATAAAAAATTCAGTCTATTTTGACCCTTCAAACCGCAGCCGCGTCTCGTTCTTGAAAGGGGACTCTCTCTCTCTCTGGATCTCGTGGATGGGGTTATACCAGCTGTACTTGCATATTGCAACTTCGGGGATTTCGGTTTGATGGTGTGTGTGTACAACCATCAGACCGAAATCTCAGAGCGGTCATGTCCGATTAAAAAAACGGTCCGCGGACCGTTTTCATCGGGACATGTCCCCTCGTGTGTACGAGGCCTAAGAGAGAAGAACTTGGAGATGCTGTGCATGCAAGTAGCATGTTATGCAAAGGGTAAACACTGTTGAATGCCTGCTAAGTCCTAATTGATTGAAGATACAGGCAGGATTTCCACTCCACCTCAACACTTCCAGGCTGGAGTAAATGGTTGCTTTTAGGACTTCACAAATGCTCTTAATGCTCAATGAATAATCATTAAGCAAGAATTAAAATAGCAGTAGTTATAACTAAGATCAAAACATTTTGTGTACAGTGACTTTAAAAAGTATTCATACCCCTTGAAATTTCCCCACATTTTGTCATGTTACAACCAAAAATGTAAATGTATTTTGTTGGGATTTTATGTGATAGACCAACACAAAGTGGCACATAATTGTGAAGTGGAAGAAAAATGATAAATGGTTTTCAACATTTTTTACAAATAAATATCTGAAAAGTGTGGCGTGCATTTGTATTCAGCCCCCAGAGTTAAGGCTTTGTAGAACCACCTTTCACTGCAATTACAGCTGCAAGTATTTTTGGGGATGTCTCTACCAGCTTTGCACATCTAGAGAGCAAACTTTTTGCCCGTTCTTCTTTGCAAAAAAGCTCAAGCTCTGTCAGATTGGATGGAGAGTGTCTGTGAACTGCAATTTTCAAGTCTTGCCACAGATTTTCCATTGGATTTGGGTCTGCAATTTGACTGGGCCATTCTAACAAATGTGCTTTGATCTAAACCATTCAACTGTAGCTCTGGCTGTATGCTTAAGGTCGTTGTCCTGCTGGAAGGTGAACCTCAAGTCTTTAACAGGTTTTCTTCTAAGATTGCCCTGTATTTGGCCCCATCAACTCTGACCAGCTTGCCTGTCCCTGCTGAAGAAAAGCATGGTGAGTACAGAGTGATGTGCAGTGTTAATTTTCCGCCACACATAGCATTTTTCTTTTAGGCCAAAAAGTTCAATTTTGGTCACATCTGACCAGAGCACCTTCTTCCACATGTTTGCTGTGTCCCTCACATGGCTTCTCGCAAACTGCAAATGGGACTTCTTAAGACTTTCTTTCAACAATGGCTGGTGTATTCAGGGTGATGTGCAGTGTTAGTTTTCTACCCGGCCTGTCAGTTTAGGTGGGTGGCCATGTCTTGGTAGGTTTAGAGTTGTGCCATACTCTTTCCATTTTTGGATGATGGATTGAACTGTGCTCCATGAGATGTTCAAAGCTTGGATTTTTTTTTTATAACCTAACCCTGCTTTAAAATTTTCTACAACTTTATCCCTGAGCTGTCTGATGTGTTCCTTGTTTCCTTCATGATGCTGTTTGTTCATTAAAGTTATCTAACAAACCTCTGAGGGCTTCACAGAACAGCTGTATTTATACAGAGATTACATTGCACACAGGTGGACTCTATTTACTAATTAGGTGACTTCTGAAGGCAATTGATCCACTAGATTTTAGTTAGGGGTATAGGGAGTAAAGGGGGCTGAATACAAATGCACTCCACATTTTTCACATATTTATTTGTAAAAAAAATTGAAAACGATTTATCATTTTCCTTTCACTTCACAATTATGTGCCACTTTGTGTTGGCCAATCACATAAAATTCCAATAAAATACATTTACGTTTTTGGTTGTAACATGATATGAATACTTTTTCAAGGCACTGTACCGTCTAACTGTCTAACTGTGTTAACTTTTAAATTATGTTTTTGCTTTTTATCCCTTCGTGAGCAACACGTTTGCCCTCATCCTGCTGTGCTCTACAATACTTGTATGGACTAATCCTGATGAAACTGATTTGTAGCCAGAGTGAACAAGATTTCCAGGGTACTTTTGGGTAGGACTACAGCCTCATGTCAGTCATTCCGTAGTGTACACCTTCCCAGAGACGGCAATGGTTTGAGATCAGAAACACATTTTTCTTAAATGAACTGGAACTTTTCCTAAGGTGTGTGCATAATTAGAATCGGGTTGTATACTATGATTTATTGTGCTTTCATTAACCACTTGGTATCCCTGCTATAGTGAAAAGACGGCCACAAGGTGGCTCTCAACTGCCGGGAGGACGTCTATAGACGTCCTCGGCTCTTCCGGCCACCGGGGGGCGTGCGAGCGCTGGCCGCATCACTGCAGTGCCGATGCGTGTGCCTGGCGGCTGCGATGTCCACCAGGCTACCGCGATTGGCTGTTACACAGACAAGGATGTGGATCTGTGTGTGTAAACACACAGATCCATGTCCTGTCAGGGAGAGGAGACCGATGCTGTGTCCCTTGTACATAGGGACACAGATCGGTCACCTCCCCCAGTCAGTCCCCTCCCCCAACAGTTAGAAACACTATGCAGGGCACTCATTTAACCCCTTCCTCGCACCCTAGTGTTAACCCCTTCCTTGCCAGTCACATTTACACAGTAATCAGTGCATATTTATAGCACTGTTCACTGTATAAATGTGAATGGTCCCAAAAATGTGTCAAAAGTGTCCGACGTGTCCGCCATATTGTCCCAGTCACAATAAAAATTGCAGATCGCCGCTATTACTAGTAAACCAAAATAATAAAAAATAATATTAATTCTGTCCCCTATTTTGTAGGCGCTATAACTTTTCGCAAACCAGACGCTTATTGCGATTTTTTTTTTTTTTTTAATCAAAAATATGTAGAAGAATACGTATCGGCCTAAACTGAGAAAAAAAAATGGGATATTTATTATAGTAAAAAGTAAAAAATATTGGGCCAGATTTGTGATCTGGCTGTCCTAACTATGCGACTGATTCATAGAATCAGTTACGCATAGATAGCCATAAGATCCGACAGGTGTAATTGAATTACACCGTCGGATCGTAGGATACAATTCTAGGCCGACCGCTAGGTGGCGATTCCATAGAGGTCGGCGTAGAATATGCAAATGACTAGTTACGGCGATCCACGAAAATCCGCACGTTCGTCGCAATCCCGTACGTCATCGCTAGTCGTTTTTACCCGTCGCAAAGTTACACCTGCTTTAACATGGCTTATCTTTAGATCAGCCATGTTAAAGTATGGCCGTCGTTCCCGCGTCGAATTTTCGATTTTTTTTTTTTGCATAAGACGTCCGGGAATACGAAACGCCGTAACGCACGTCGCATTTAAAAAAACTGTCGGGGTGCCGTAATTTCGCACAATGCACGTCAGGAAATTTCCTAACGGAGCATGCGCAGAACGTTCGGGAACGCGCCTAATTTAAATGGTGCCCGCTCCATTTGTATTAGGCGGGCTTGCGCCAAGCGCATTTACGTTACACCGCCGCAAGTTTACAGGTAAGAGCTTTGTGAATCAGGCACTTACGCCGCCGCGGAGTAACGTAATTGTCTGTGAATCTGGCCCTTTGTGTTTTTTTTCAAAATTGTCGCTCTTTTTTGTTAATAGCGCAAAAAATAAAAACCGCAGAGGTGATCAAATACCACCAAAAGAAAGCTCTATTTGTGGGGAAAAAAGGACGTCAATTTTGTTTGGGAGCCATGTCGCACGACCGCGCAATTGTCAGTTAAAGCGACACAGTGCCGGAAGCTGAAATTTCTCCTGGGCAGGTAGGGGGTATATATGCCCAGTAATCAAGTGGTTAATGTAGAGTGGGGATATTGGACTAGATATTAGGCAAAGTAACAGAGAATTCCATGATACAAGATTATTGGCAATTACAATGATTTCCATGGGGATCACGTGATACAGAGGACCAATTTTGGGGGAAAAAATACATTATACAGGTAGGCTATATTTATTCAAAAGGCAGCTCTCTGTGTTGTGATTTTAAAATGATCTAAATAATTACTGCAAACTTTATTTTTACACTTCTTGATTTCAAAGTGCAGTCAGACAATTTTAAAACTGTCAAAAAATGAATATGGCAAGCTGGAGCATTTTATACAATGTGAGGTCAGACACTGATGTTGGACTTCTCGTCCTGGCTCACAGTCTCGGCTCTAATTTATCCCAAAGGTGTTCTATCGGGTTGAGGTCAGAACTCTGTGCAGGCGAGTCATGTTCCCCCACCCCAAACTCATTCATCCATGTCTTTATGGACCTTGCTTTGTGCACTGGTGTGTAGTCATGTTGGAACAGGAAGGAGCCGTCCCCAAACTGTTCCCACAAAGTTAGGAGCATTAAATTGTCCAAAATGCCTTGGTATGCTGACACCTTAAGAGTTCCCTTCACTGGAACTAAGGTGTCAAGCCCAACTCCTGAAAAACCATCCCACACCATTATTCCCCCCTCGACCAAATGATTTCGACCAGTGCACAAAGCAAGGTCCATAAAGACATGGATAAGCGAGGTTGAGGTGGAGGAACTTGACTGGCCTGCCCTCAACCCGATAGAACACATTTGGGTTAAATTAGAGAGGAGACTGCGAGCCAGGTCTTCTCGTCCACATCAGTGTCTGACCCAGGGCTCAAGTCCTGCGGGAACGCATGGGAACGGAGTTCCTGCACTTTTTTCACAGCAGGAACCCTTGCAGGACTAGAGCAGCCGAGCCGCCCGAGCCAATCCTTCACTAAGCAGCGTTGCCCAGCTCGAGTCACTATCAGGGGCAGGCGAACCTTAGTAATCCTTTATGTTACTGGCCGCTTCCTGTATAAGGATTCATCAGGTAGTG
The DNA here is from genome assembly GCF_905171775.1 of Rana temporaria. Lineage (NCBI taxonomy): Eukaryota > Metazoa > Chordata > Amphibia > Anura > Ranidae > Rana > Rana temporaria. Next base: position 468,885,348 of record NC_053489.1, on the reverse strand, counting down.
TGCAGGTATTCCGTCACTTTCTCGATGCCGCAATGTCTCCTGGGAGCTTTTGTCATTGTTCCCAGGAGACATTGCGGAGGTCTGCAGCGAGTTATCGCGGGATTTAGAAAGAACTTGCTTCTTTCTAAATCCTGCGATAACTTGCGGCAGACCTCCACAATGTCTCCTGGGAATATTGACAAAAGTGACGGAATACCCGCACACTACCCAAAGAATCCATATACAGGAAGCGGGCAGTAACATAAAGGATTACTAAGGTACAGTGGATCGAAAAAAAAAAAAACACGCGGTTTAGTAATTATGCATATGAGCGTATCATTTTTTTATTTTTTTTGGTGGGGAGTGGATCCTGGGTGGGAGTTCCCACACTTTTTTCCCCAGGACTTGACCCCTGGTCTGACCTCACAAATGCGCTTCTGAAAGAATGGTCAAACATTCCCATAGACACACACCTAAACATCGTTGATAGCCTTCCCAGAAGAACTAAAACAGTTATAGCTGCAAAGGGTGGGCCAACTCAATATATTGAACCCTACGGACTAAGACTGGGATGCCATTAAAGTTCATGTGCGTGTAAAGGTAGGCATCCCAATACTTTAGGTAATATAGTGTAAATATATATACCATATTTATCGGCGTATATCGCGCACTTTTTTGCCCTGAAAATCAGGGCAAAATCGTAGGTGCGCGATATACGCCGATACCCGCTTTCCCGCGCCGAGTTTTGAATACTGCGCCGACATATACCGAGCGCAGTACACTCGGGTATAGTCGGCCAGTCTCGGCTTCTTCCGCGGTCACGTCCTGGACGTACAGGACGTGAGCGCGACAGTTGCCGAGCCTGCCCGAGTGTACTGCGCTCGGTATATGCTGGCGCAGTATTCAAAACTCGGCGCGGGAAACGAGCGGGGAGGACGCGAGGACGCCGCAGAAGGACGCCGGACCCGCCGAAGAGGACACCGGACCCGCCGAAGAGGACACCGGACCCGCCGAAGAGGACACCGGACCCGCCGCAGAAGGACACCGAAGCCGCAGAAGGACACCCGAAGCCGCAGAAGGACGCCGGACCAGACGAGGCCGCCGATGGACGCCGCGCAAGACACCAAAACTGTAAGTACAAAAATAACTTTTTTTCCACAGGATTGGGGGTCACTTTAGGGGTGCGCGGTATACGCGGGAGCGCGTTATACCGCGATAAATACGGTATATATTCATGTATATATGTTTTTTTTTTCTCACATCACTGTTCAATACTTGTCATATTGTAGTGTGGCTGCTTTAGTTTTTAAATTTGTTTTGGTTAGCGCAATATTTCCCCCCTGTTTTTCCATTCATAGATATATACTGTATACAGGGCTCAAAATTTCAAGTCCTGAGCTACTAGCCAGGCCTCAAGAGTTACTCGCCACCAGTTGTCCCACCTAATTCATACACTGCCCTGCGCCTAATTGCACCTGTAAACACGCCCTCGTAGATCTCATGGAATGACAATGTTTTATGCAGAATCAAGTTACAAAATTAAATATTACCAACAACAACTTTAACAAAATGGGACAGGGCACTGGGGGCAGACCAGAGGGACAGGGCACTGGGGGCAGACTAGAGGGACAGGGCACTGGGGGCAGACCAGAGGGACAGGGCACTAGAACTGGGTCTCTTCCCCATTCTCTTGCTGTCTCCTCTGCAACTCCCATCCATCCTCCCTCTCTCTCCCATTTATCTCATCATCAGGAGCCTGTGTGTGCGGCTCCACGCTTGCATGTCCCCACTTCCCCCTTTTATTCAGGCTGGCAGAGAGGAGAGGAGCTGCAGCACAGCGAGAGGGAGTACAATCCAGCGCTGAGATCCACACAACTGCACAGCCATTGACACCATAGCACAGCGCACACTGACAACGCACAGCACACATTGAGAACAGTCTGTTCACAGTGCTCAGGCTAAACTTACATAGAGCACAAGGAGAAGAAAACTGCACAAACTAGAAGGCTGCCGCTCTCATGTCAGGGCAACTTTCAGTGAGCGCTGCACCGGAGTGGTAATTTTTGCAATCCTCCACCTCACTCATTACTTTCTGCTCTCCAGCTACATTGGTCGGGGCCCGGGGGAGGGGCAGGCTCAGAGAGGTCATACTGTTAGGTCCCATGGCTTAATGAGAATTGTAAGGAGAGCACCTGTGTACTGCTCTGCCTGTGCGCGTCTCACCAGACTACTTTTCCCGAGCATGCACCTTTCCTCTTCGGCCGCCAATCTCATCGGGACTCTAAGTGTAGGCACAGATTGGAGCGAGATTGGCCATGCAGCCCTGTCATCACTCGCCCCCAGCTTAAATCCACTCGCCAAATGCTAGTAGGCGAGTGGAAATTTTGAGGGCTGCTGTATATATATATATATATATATATATATATATATACATATATATATATATATATACATATATATATATATATATATATATATTTGTCCAAAAGATAAAGCGGCACTCATAGGGTGCGATTATATATACTTTGCTGAGCCCCTGGGCCCATTTTCTCTTGGATATGGTGATGCAAAGAAACAACAGTGTTTACAAGAGCATGGCCCGGTACAGCCATTCACTTGTATGGCAGGCTGTATGTGGCACAGTCATAGGTGTGTGCACAGGGTGTGGCGGGTGTGCCTGGGCACACCCTAATCACCTTGTGCTGTGCAGATTGCCCCTGATGCTTGGCTGCAGAGAAAGGGACTGGTAAATCTCTGTCCTTTCTTTTTCTCTAAAGTGAGACATCAGGGGTCTGTTTAGACTCCTGATATTTCACCAAAGCCCCCCAATTAATAATAATAATAATAAAAAAATTATTGTTTTTTTTTTTTAAATAATAACACATTTCAATTGTAAAAAAGTAATAAAACAATAAACTACTGACACCAGTTTCTGCCCTACAGACACCATCCATTGCCCTACTGCCCTATATATATTTACACACATGCATGTACTGTATGTTTGAGCTTTGTGATGCCCACCCTAATGTAATAGGCTGCGCACACCTATGGGCACAGTGGCTTCCCGTGTGTAGAAAGTCGCAAGTAAATTAGTTAATCCATTTAAAATGCCTGTCTAAGCACTGTGTGCATGAACCCTAATTTGTACAATTTGATTTGTTTCAGTAGTCACTTGCATATGTCACAGAATTATATTTGTATGCCTCCCACTTATATCATATGTTCAAGGGGCAAGAATTATCAACATATAATTGAGTGCTGATTGTAAATGAAATAAAACATGAAGCTAATTGTGTTTTATGGAAAACAGCACTGATATGCAGCAAAACAGGGAAATAAGGAATGCATGAATTGCTGCCAAATAAGGTTACCGCTATGTTTAAAAATAAAAATAAAACCTGAAAAATTAGTACGCTTACCTGTAATTAATTTACCTATAGTACACTTGCTAACAGTAAAAAAAAAAAATGTTACATATACTTTTTACCATGTAATACAGCTATGAGAAAGTGTGAAGTGGGGGGGGGGGGCAGCTGTTGGCCAGTATACCTTGTTCTCCTATGACTCACTTTTTATGGCATATCAATAAAAATTTCAGACGGTTACCTTGAGGGCAAGACTCAATCTTTCACAAGTCATACAATTTAAACATGTTGGAAAATATCTGAGTCCAATAAAGGCAACTCCGGGCAGTAGGTAAATTGTTCAATGAAATGCAATCTAGAAAAATCATTTGAAATTAATCTGAGTTTTATATAATACATTATCCCCTGCAGCCATATTGAGCAGTGCTTTAGCATTGCCTTTTAGGATTGCAATAACTTCTCTGATTTTTTCTTCCCTGGGATCTACTGTGCTTTATGTAATCAGGGGCGGACTGAATACTCATGGGGCCCCCAGGCAATAGGAGATTATGGGGCCACACAGTATACACACACATATAGTATACATACACAGTATACACACACAGTATACATACACACTGAAAATGTACTGGAGAGGCGGGGCAGCTATAAACTTGTGATTTTTTTTTAAAACACATGGGTAGATTCACATACCTTTTGCGGCGGCATATCTCCAGATACGCCGCCGTAATTTGAAATTCGCGCCCGCGTAGCGTTACGTCCGATTATCAAAGGCAGTTACGCTGAAAAAATAGGCTTTTTTCTCCACCGACGTAACTTGATTGCGGCGGCGTAGAATTGTGTACAATATAACTTTGGCCACTAGGGGCGCTTCCGTTGTTGTCAGCGTAGAATATGCTAATTTCCTAGATACGCCGATTCACAAACGTACGTGCGCCCGGCGGTAGTTTTTTACGTTGTTTGCGTAAAGTTTTTTTCTGCGTAAGGCGGCTCCTGCTATTAGGAGGTGCAGCCAATGTTAAGTATGGACGTCGTTCCCGCTTCGAAATTTGAATTATTTACGTCGTTTGCGTAAGTCGTTCGCGAATAGGGCTGGACGTAATTTACGTTCACGTCTAAACCAATACGTCGTTACGCCGTACTTGGAAGCAATGCACACTGGGATATGTACACAGACAGCGCATGCGCCGTTCGTAAATCACGTCAATCACGGCAGGTCATCACATATTACCATAAAACACGCCCCCTTCCCCATTTGAATTACGCGCGCTTACGCCGGCCCCATTTACGCTACGCCACCGCGAGTTACGGAGCAAGTGCTTTGTGAATACTGCACTTGCTCCTGTAAGTTGCGGAGGCGTAGCATAAATACACTATGCTGCGCCGCCGTAAATTATAGCGTAGCTACCTGAATCTACCCCCACAGATTTTTACATACTTATCCTAGTTTTACTGAGGCTGGCAACCCTGATGGGGCCCCCTAGTGGCATGGGGCCCTCGGGCAGTGCCCGAGTGACCAAATGGTCAGTCCGCCCATGTATGTAATTGTACTAATTGTGAACCTCCTTAGCCCTAAATTGACTGCTTGCCATTTAGAACTTTTGTCTTGTGCATACACATGTGAATCTTGCATATTTACATCTTTAATAGGTTGGGTGTAAATATGTTTGTTGTGTTGCAGTAGGGGTCGTCTTCAAGCTCAAACACTGAAGTTTTTCAAGTTGGTCATCTCAGCAGCTCAGCTGCCCCTGTTTTCCACTCCCAATAGTGACTTTCAACTTTATAATGTAAAAAGTGAGATTAATGGCTGATATGACTTCAGTGCTTCTTTTGTGAAACTTGATGCGGAATTGCTTTGCGCCTGTCGCTCCAAAGGTCAAAAATGGCTTGTTTTAAAGTTAACTTACCGCTTGTTAAAATATTAAAATACGGTAATGTCTAAAGCCTGGCAGCAGTAGAGCTGGACAGTGTAAGACCAAAATCTGTCCGGTTCAGCAGGGATCATCTGACTTTTGATTTGTGTGTGGCCATCTGCACTTTACAGAAATAAATAATTTGATCAGCTTCTGTTGAAGGAACATGCTGGAAAACATTTATCAATCAACAGCTACAGCCATTGATCAGTGTATTCTGGCAGCTGTGGGATACAATATCCTGATGGGGGGGACTGCCTGTCTATAGCTAGTGTCACATTATAAATATTGAAAGTTCTGATGTGTTTGGTGGTTTAACAGTTCTTAGAGGAAAGCTATGAGCCATATTTTGTTAAAACCCAACTCCATCTTAAAGTGGAACTTCACTCAAAAAGTAAAGCCCCACTGATTCTCTTCCCCTTATAACTGATATACAGTAAAACCTTGGTTTGCGAGCATAATTCATTCCAGAAACATGCTTGTTATCCAAAGCACTTGTATATCAAAGCATTTTTTTTACAGGGTATAAAAGAGAAGAGAGGCACCTCTGAGGCCCGGTACACACGAGCAAACATGTACGATGAAAGCGGTCCGTCGGACCGTTTTCACCGTACATGCCTGCCAGAGGGCTTCTGTACGATGGCTGTACTAACCATCGTACAGAAGTCCGCGCGTAAACACTACGCGGGGCGTGTCCGCGTCGTCGCCGCGACGATGACGCGGCGATGACGCGGCGACGTGGGCGGGCCTGCCATTTAAAGGCTTCCACGCATGCGTCAAAGTCATTCGACGCATGCGAGGGACGGCGGGCGCTCGGACATGTACGGTAGGTCTGTACTGACGACCGTACATGTCCGAGCGGGCAGGATTCCAGCGGACGGTTTTAAAACACGTCCAGGAATATTTGTCTGCTGGGAAAAGGCCCGGCGGGCAAATGTTTGCTGGAATTCGGCCCGCTCGCGCCTACACACGACCGAACATGTATGCTGAAACTGGCCCGCGGACCAGTTTCAGCATACATGTTTGGTCGTGTGTACGGGGCCTAAGGCCTCGTACACACGATAGGTTAAACAGAGGACAACGGTCTGATGGACCGTTTCCATCGGTCAAAACCGATCGTGTGTGGGCCCCATAGGTTAATTAACCATCGGTTAAAAAAAAGCCAACTTGCTTTAAATTTAATCGATGGATTCCTAACCGATGGGAAAAAAACTATCGTTAGTAGGCACAATCATCGGTTAAAAACCTGCGCATGCTCAGAATCAAGTCGACGCATGCATGAAAGCATTGAACTTAGTTTTTTTCAGCACGTCGTTGTGTTTTACGTCACCGCGTTCTGACACGTCAGACCGTTCTCATCGGATGGACTGATCGTGTGTACGAGGCTTTAGTGTAGCAATAAGTTGCTACAGTAAATGTTGTACCTTTACTAAATGTAACCATATTGCTACACTTAGAGGCTCGTCTCTTCTTTTTTATACTCAGTTGTGACATGACGCTACTCTTTTATATCAAGACATCGCTTGTATATCAAGGCAAAATTTATTAAAACATTTTGCTTGTCATGTAAAACGCTCTCAAACCAAGTTACTCTCAAACCAAGGTTTTACGGTACAGTTTTTTTTGAGTGAGAAGAGTATTGATTGCTATTAGTGCCCACTCCCGCTTCCGCAATTCTGGACTAGGCAAGAATGATGACCTTTGCCCAACCTTCTTCTCTCCTGTAGCCTCCTGGGACACAGAAATTGTCCCAAGAAGGGCATAACCATTTAGAAAGCGCTGTGCGAGGTCACACACGTGCAGTGGATAGCCAGCTGTAGCTCCTCAGGAAGCCACAGCCGACTCCTATGTCTAAGATGGCGCCACCAGGGACCTGCAGCTGTAAGAAAAAAAGCTGCAGGAAGACAACTCTGGACCCCAGTGATTTTTAAAAGTGAGCAGTTTCAGCTTAAAAAAAAAGAAAAAACAAACTCAACTTCTTCTTTAATGAAGTAAAACATTATTAGAGCGCTAGTTTACCTTTTCAGAACAATTAAAAGGAGAACTAACACCCTACACCTTCCTCACCTCCCCCAGTCCTTGCTGTACTTACAGCTGACGTAGCAGTCCAGGATTTTGACATCCCCACCCTTTTTTCTTTAGGGCTTCTGGGAAGGATCAGAGCAATTCTATTTTGGTCAAAGCAGTTACGTGCTGGCGGTGACCAATCAGAATTGGGGGTAAGACTTAAAATTCAGACTTTCCTTGAGATGGTCTGTAACCTGGCACAGCTATCACCTTCCATCCAGCCAATCTGGATGGAATCTGGAATCTTCCATTGTATATCTCTTGGAACCAGTGCTAATTCTGAGGATGGTACATTGGTGTACTCCATGCTGTAGAGCAGCCTTTTTCAACCAGGGTGGCACCCTGGGTTGCCTTGGCAAAATGCCTAAAAATTGCACAAAAATTGTATACAAGTTGAAGTGTGGTTGAAGGCCGCCTTTTAGTTATACTAAGTAACAGGTTTTCATTGTGCACCATTGCAACCTTATAGGTCCTTGTTTGACCCTACCCTGCCCCTCTCCATCAGAGTTGTGGTCACATTAGCTGAGTGATGGAGAAAAACTGAGGGAGAAGAGAAACATTGGAATACTAGCCAGTACAAGTTTGCAAAAGTGTATTTTCTTTGGAAGAGGATCGCCCTGCGCCGGGTAGGAAGCTTAGAGATGACTGGTGACCAGATGGTCACCAGTCATCTCTATGACCATCGGAGGCCCGGGCGCGATGTGATGACGTCACGCCCGGGTACCCGTAAGTAAACAAAGCCACAATTGCGGCTAGTAAGCATGAGATCTGTGAATTTTTTTCACAATCTCATGCTTACCAGCCTGGAGGAGAGATGTGGGGTCTTATTGACCCCGCATCTCTCCTTAAAGAGGACCTGTCACACACTATTCCTATTACAAGGGATGTTTACATTCCTTGTAATAGGAATAAAAGCGATCAAAAAAAAAAATGTAAAAAAAGTGTAAAAAATAAATAAATAAGTAAAATAAAAAATAAATAAAATTAAAATTAAAACGCCCCTGTCCCCGGTAGCTCGCGCTCAGAAGCGAACGCACACGTAAGTCCCGCCGACGTATGTAAATGTCGTTAAAACCACACATGAGGTATCGCCACGTGCGTTAGAGCATGTGCAACAATTATAGCACTAGACCTCCTCTGTAACTCTAAACTGGTAGCCTGTAATTTTTTTCAAAGCGTCGCCTATGGAGATTTTTAAGTAACAAAGTTTGGCGCCATTCCATGAGTGTGCGCAATTTTAAAGCATGACATGTTAGGTATCTATTTACTCGACGTAACATCATCTTTCATATTTTACAAAAAATTGGGCTAAATTTACTGTTTTTTTATTTTTTCATTCACAAAACCTTTTTTTTTCCCAAAAATAGACGTTTGAAAAATTATTGCGCAAATACCGTGCAAGATAAAAAGTTGCAATGACCGCTATTTTATTCCCTAGGGTGTCTGCTAAAAAAACATATATAATGTTTGGGGTTTCTGAGTAATTTTCTAGCAAAAGAATGATGATTTGTACATGTAGGAGAGAAGTGCCAGAATAGGCCCGGTATGGAGGTGGGTATAAAAGCCCTGTATTGAAGTGGTTAAAAATACATTCCTTGGTAATGAGACCTAGCTGTTCTGTGCCTAGACTTCAGTGTAGACCACAAACAGGAAACATGGTGCAGCTATAAAAATAATAGCCAACAAATAGCTACCAGCTACCGAATCACAGAAACCTTGCAAAAGCAATGTCACAATTCCCTTTGTCACAGATAGCAGTGAAAACAGAAGAATACGGGGTAGATTACAAAAACAGTATTACAATAGATAAAACACTTTTGGAGAATCAATAAATTATTATACTCGAGTACAATATTTTCATGCATTTGCCACTTATTTGACCCTCATAAAACATATGTTGTGTAGCTAGTAGCTACCTAACATCTGGGTCTAATGTGAATCCCATATTCAGGATATTCTTGTTCTACTACTGATCTCAATACTTGGATTAGTAAATATATGTGTGTGTGTGTGTGTGTGTGTGTGTGTGTGTGTATAGGGAAATTTGAATTAGCAGGTTGTTGATTGTTGTAATTTTGTGCATGTTGAATGTGGCATGTAAGGTATGTAGATTGTATCTTGTGTAGATATCTGCTAAATGTTATGATTGATGAGATACATGTCATACAAAAGATGGCAGAGGAGTGGGCAGGGGCAGAACGTTTCTGGCATACGGTATGTCCACAGAAAAACAGGACTGTTGATAATGGTACAAGAACCACAAATAAGAAGAAAAAACCTCTGAGTGGGTGCTTCTTCGTGTTTTTAATAGACATGCATTTCTCAGGAACATGCAGTGCTTCTAGAGGTGTCAGTTAGATGAAAGATATGTCATCTCCTGTGCTCAGACACGGTTCAGCTGGTTGATTATGGGTTTCATACAGTGTCATTCCTTGTTTTGACAGTTGTAAGGCATTATTTGGTATGGTAGTTGGTAACAGATTATAAAAATGCTGACATTAGTCACTATGACAGTGGATGACAGATTATATAGTGTGACAGCAGTTGATATGATAGTTTGCAAAAGATTATATCTGGTAAGAGTCATTGTAAAAGCCAGCGGCAGACTATATACATTGACATTAGTCAGTATTTTAGTGAGTAAAACAGATAATATAAAGGGATATTTGCTAGTATGATCGTTTTTGAAAGATTCTAAATAATGCTATTAGCCGAGTGATACCAGTCACAGTGTGGGAAGTGATATAAGAGAGTGCTGAAAGTATGGATACAGATGGGAGGGAATTTAGAACTATCTGTAGGCAGATGCAGTTTGTTTTCTCCAGGTGGCGCTCAACCACAGCGGCAGTGCAGAGGGAGAGGAATTCAGGAGGAACATGGCTCCTCTATGGTTTCCTGGGTCACTGGGGCAGCTATCTGGTAGGACACAGACAGCTCATGTGATGCTGGTGGCCATCTTGGGTTAGGCAGAGTCTATTTAAGTCCCTGGCTCTTGGGTTTGATGTGCATTCAACATGTAGGTAGCGTAGGGGTATGTCACCCATCTGTCAGGGACAGTAAAAGTTTAGGAATCCACTACTCTTCTTGGAAACCTTTCCACTTAGGCTCGGACTGGCCAGGCCATATTCTGCCCCTCCAGACATACTCTGGAAGTTTGGCTGATACCTTCCCTGTTACATACTGCTGGTATCTGTGAGTGTTCCCAGTTGGGCTTCCTTCTGCCAGGCTTGTTGTAAACTGCTTTTCATTGACTTCAAAACAAGTTCCATCATCTGCATCTAGACTGAGTTTGTTATTGCCGCCTCACCATGCTGCACCCACCCACACTTGGTGGCAGTCAGAAGGATATGTCACTTCTCACAACGGGTTCAGAAGTACGAGTAGGCTCTATCTTGATTTAGCTCTGGTCCAGGTGCCTACGTTTCTTTTTTTTTTTTAAATCAAAGAGTCGTTTATTTGAAAAAACAATATAACATAACATACACTGTCATACGTATAACTGTATACCGTCAATAACATTACAAGAATACAAAAGATTCTAGACATGAAGAGAGAAACAAATGGTATAACCTACATTCGTAATGACGTCTCCTGCTGTACATTGAGTGTCACCAATCAACAATCAATGCGTATTACAATGCAATGTACAGTACCACATAATAAATGTAAACAGTGTTAAACTGGGTCGAGAATCACATCTCGACAGGGAGATCTTAGAATTGAAAGATCTTGGAATTGAAACTACCACCTAAATAATAAAAGCCCAATAAAACAGAGGAGGGGAAAGGAAAGGAGAGAGAGAAAGAAAGGGAGAGAGAAAAAGAGAAAAGGGGAGAAGGGGAAGAAAAGAAAAAGGTAGAGTGTAGAAGAATAGTCCACCATCTCTTCCATGAGAACTAACAGCATTTTTTCCAAATAGAACAAATATCCTTACATCACAGGGTGACAATGTCTTACATTTGCAGTAGTCTATCTGTAATGAGTTGTGAGGGACCTAAACCGGGAACATTAAGCCATGGTTGCCACATTGAGTAAAACTTTTTCAGCACATTCCTATGTTGATAAGTAATTTTTTCACGGATCAGTAGATTGTTGACATCATCAACCCATTGTCTACCCGTCGGTACCCTGGGAGATATACAAAGCCTCGCAATCGCCATCCTGGCAGTATATAACAAATGGATTATTGCTGTGTGACCATTAGGCGAGAGCGAGGGTACCTCCAGTGCCCCGAGCAGACACACAACGGGATCTTGCGGCATCGGTAATTGATATGCCTGAGAAATGGTAGTAAGAACAAAGTTCCAATAGCGGAATCATTTTGGGCATTTCCACATCATATGCAGCAGGTCCCCGTCATGTATGCAACATTTTGGGCAGAGTGGTGAGTCTCGATATCCCCAACTATGTAGGCGGACTGGGGTCCTGTACACCCTATGGAGCAAGAATAAATGAGAAAGTCTGCGGGACGCAGACACGGACACCAATGGGGCTGAGGTAAGGCACAATTCCCAGGTTTCACCATCTATAGGGCCTAAATCCTTCTCCCAACCCCTTCTGCATGGGAGTGATGAGACATCATGTGTTGTGCTGAGCAATTTACTATATATCCTAGATATCATTCCTTTCTTATCCCATGTCAAAAATACCTCCGCCATCAAAGGGTGCCTTGACAACAAAAACGGTGCTAACCTAGACTCGGACCGTAGTGCATGTCTCAACTGTAAGTAGCGATAAAATTGGGATCTGTGTAAAGAGAATTCCTCCCTGAGGTCTGTGAAAGATTTAAGTGCCGCACCCCTAAACAGCTGAGCTATATAGTGTATGCCTGCCAGTTCCCAAGAGCGGAAATCTTTAAGTTTGAGGAGTTCAACAAAGTATGTATTGCCCCATATTGGGGTGAATGGACATACTCCCCTAATCTTCAGTAGCAATCTAGCGTACTTCCATACGGTGTTTGCCCAAGTTTAATAGCTCCAATATGTCCCTGGCAGAATGGGAGGATAGACTAGAGAGCGCTGCGAACCTGTACCAGGTTCCCATCAGGCTGATCACAGAGCTAGCCATTAGCACATTGGAGGATGACGCCAAACAAGTAGTAATGGCTGTGCCCGAAGAGGACCAGCCCACGCTGGAGCAAAAAGTGACTTCACTGGAGGTCCAAATCGGAGCAAAGATAATGGTCCCAGGGCTGAGGTGCACAGAACAACAAGAGAACGATAGTCTTATGCACTTTGCAGTGGTGCTCCAGATAGGGTTGCCACCTTTTCTTCAAGCCAAACTCGAACGCTTTATCAATGCAGGGCATTTTTTTTCTCATAGTATACACTATGGCCCGTATTCAGATATGAGTTACGACGGCGTATCTCCAGATACGCCATCGTAACTCTGAGTGTGCGGGGACGTATCTATGCGCCTGATTCTTAGAATCAGTAACGCATAGATTTCCCTAAGGTCCGACCGGCGTAAGTCTCTTACGCCGTCGTATCTTAGTTGCATATTTACGATGGACGCTAGGTGGCGCTTCCGTATATTTACGCATAGAATATGTAAATTTGGTAGATACGCCGATTCAGAAACGTACGTCCACCCGGCGCATTTTTTTTACGTAGTTTACGTAAGGCTTTTTCCGGCGTAAAGTTACCCCTCATAAAGCAAGGGTAACTCATGTTAGGTATGGACGTCAGAAATGCACGAACAGCGTCGTATTTTACGTTGTTTGCGTAAGTCGTCCGTGAATGGGGCTGTACGTAAGTTACGTTCACGTCGAAAGCATTGACTATTTGCGACGTGATTTCGAGCATGTGCACTGGGATACGTCCACGGACGGCGCATGCGCCGTTCGAAAACAGCGTCAATTACGTGGGGTCATGATAGTTTAACATAAAACACGCCCACTACTAGCCAAATTTGAATTAGGCGGGCTTACGCCGACACATTTACACTACGCCACCGTAACTTAGGGCGCAAGTTCTTTCTGAATACGGAACTTGCGCCCTAAGTTACGGCGGCATAGTGTATCTGAGATACACTACGCCCGCCAAAAGATACGCAAATGTATCTGAATCCGGGCCCAAAGTATTATAAAAGACCTTTGGGTGGCCCAAGCATAGTAGTAATGCAGCACTTGTAGTTGCTACACCTTTTGCTAGAGAAGCACCATTTAGTCTTTGCTGCCAGCCCGGAGGAATATGTTTTAACAGATGACATTGATCACCTAATTTATAGCGGGGATGTTCCACCAATCTGGAAGTGGTATCATCACATTCCCCCAGCTCTGTGCTTGGGGGTCAAGGACTTATTTACCTTGTGGGCAGGTGCAGGCTGTTTTCTCCACTGCAGGTGGCGCTTAATTGCAGAGGCAGTGCAGAGGAAGGGAGGAAGTCAGGAGGAATATGGATCCTCTATGGTTTCCTGGGTTACTGGGTCAGTGAGATGGTTGGATATTGACAGCTCATGTGACCCTGGCTGCCATCTTCAGGCAAAGTCTTTTTAAGACCCTGGCTCCTGGGTTTGGTGTGCGTTCAACATGTAGGTAGCGTAAGGATAGGTCACCCGTCTGTCAGGGACAGTAACAACTGTACAGAAAGGTTCCAGATGAGTTGGAAAAGCTTAGTGATCCGCCACTCTTTTTGCAAAGCTTCCTACTTGGGTTCGGACCAGCATAGCTGCAAGCCACCTCTCTAGAAAGACGCTGTCAGCTCGGCTAAGGCCTGCTCCACTACATGCTGTTGTTATCCGTGAGTGTTCCTAGTTGGGCTTCCTTCTGCTGGACTTGTTGTGAATTTTCATCAATACAAGTTCCATTATCATTATCTGGACTGTAGTTTGTGTTATTGCTGCCGTACCCCACTGTACCCACCCACATGTCATAGATGAGACCACTGATGACATCCGAGCTGACACATACCAAGTGCTTGACAGTAAGGAGAGACCTTAAAGACAGTGGTGTGTAGAGTATTATGGAACTATAAAGATGAACCCTGGACAAATCCCCAATAACTTACAGTATACTGTGCATGACCTATAGTTAACAAAATACACCAGAATGTATTTGGTGGGTATTGCACACTAAGGGCCAGATTCACAAAGAGATACGACGGTGTATCTACAGATACACCATCGTATCTCTGACTTACACTGGTCCTATCTATGCGCCTGATTCATAGAATCAGATACGCATAGATAGGACTAAGATCTGACAGTGTTACACTGTGTTACACTGTCGGATCTTTTTTTAAATTTAAAAATGGCGCCGGGGGCGTTCCCGCTGATTTACGATAAATAATATGTAAATCAGCGAGATACGCAAATTCATGAACGTACGCGGACCCGACGCAGTCTTCTTACGACGTTTCCGTAGCGGCGTACCCGTCGTATACTTACCCCTTCTTTTATCAGGCGCAGCCAATGTTAAGTATAGCCGGCGTTCCCGCGTCGAATTTGAATTTTTTAACGTCGTTTGCGTAAAACGTTCTCTAGCGACGTCAGTGGGAGCAATGCACGCCGGGAAATTTTGCGGACGGCGCCTGCGCATTTAAATCAGCGTGGGAACGCGCCTGATTTAAATAGTACACTCCCCTAGCCGCGGAATTTGAATTCCGCCGGGGGATTTAGGATCCACCGTCGCAAGTTTGGAGTTAAGTTGTTTGTGAATTAGCCACTATTCTCCTAAACTTGCGGGAGCGGATCTTAATTCACGTAGATCGAGCGGATCTATATATCCGCTACGCTACGTGAATCTGGCCCTAAGAATATAAAGTCCATGGCAGTGGCCCCATTGTGCTTTGCCCCCCCTACTTTTAATTTTTCTCTCCCAAAGTTTTCAAAAAATTGAGTTGTGGTGACTCTTTTTGCTGCTTTTTGTTCTTAAAGCCCAACTCCAGAAAGCCTATAACCCCCCCGATATGTGGCTGCATCCGCACTGCAACAGTTATGTTAGTTCATGTCTACGGAATAGAAAAATACTTTTACTTAACTGATCTTTGCACCTCCTTTGGCAGGAGAATGCTTTGGGTGGAGTTTTTGATTGTTGATGTCCTCACTCACGCTGGGGGGGGCATGGCGGCACCATTAGTTTATGCTGTGTATGCCGATCAGTCAGTGCTTCTATGTGAGTGCCCTTTTATATAATAAATCTGGATAATTTTAAATTCTACGCTATGAGCTTTGCCTTGTGTTCTTCCTATGCCCTATTCACGTATTCATGACATCTTTTGAGTACCACTGAGCTGGAGTACCAGAGATATTTTATTGCTGTGTGACAGCACGTAGATCCTGCTGTGTTGAGATCTTCACATATGTTAAGGATCTGAGACCGCTGGGGATACTCAATAAAACTCACTAAAACACTTGTTTGAGTTTGCAGTGGTTCACTGTTGGGACTTTTTTTCTTCATGACTGACAATGTATGAGAACAATAATCACACATATACAGTATCTGTATTTGCACTAGTATTGTTGTGTTTTAATTTAAAGTAATGAGCATACCTAATTTTATGATTATATGCCTAAATGACACTCCCCCTTTTTCCTATGGTGGACTGTTCTTCAGCATCCTCACATGAAATGAAGGGTTAGGGACCCCACAATGGTCTTCATGATGTGAGAGGATCTTAGATCACTGGAGCATAGAGGAAAAGAGGCTACAGGGACTGGTCTAGCATCACAGAGGAGCTGACAGGAGCTGAGGATTTGATAAGGGAATTTGCGTTCCTAAATCATCTAGTCCTAAATTATCAGTTTACCCTTCCAGTGCAGGCACAGCCACACTATACGGGAAGATTTTTAGGTGTTCTGAAGATCAGCTTTAATACCAATAATCAGTCCAACCGAACAGGTTACACTGGGCCAATTACATTACATTCCTCTAGTTAGGCCCCGTACACACCATAGAATCCATCCGCAGATAAATCCCAGCAAATGGGTTTCAGCGGATAGATCCTATGGTGTGTACACTCCAGCGGATCTGTTTCCGCGGATATATCTCCCCTGGGATGGATTCCAGCAGATCGAATATTCGCTGACATGCAGAACATATCCATCTGCTGGAGTCCATCCCAACGGATGGATCCGCTGGTCTGTATAGACTCACCGGATCCATCCGTCCGAAGGGATCCCCCGCATGCGTCGTAATGATTCGACGCATGTGTGGAATTCCTTATATGACAGCGTCGCGCACGTCGCCGCGTCATAATCGCGGCGACGGCGCGACACGTCATCGCCAGAGGATTTCGGCGCGGATTTCAATGCGATGGTGAGTACACTCCATCGCATTAAAATCTGCTGAAATCCTCGAGAGGATTTATCCGCGGAAACGGTCCGCTGGACCATATCCGCGGATAAATCCTCCCGTGTGTATGGGGCCTTAGAGTAAGTAACTATGCAAAGATTTATGAACAGTCAGACTTTTCAGATGCTACTTCAAAAGAATTCACACATCATTTTTAAAAGTTTAAAACCAGTACTTGAATTCATCATGTAGAAAAATTGATTACAAAGTATACAGTATACACATATTAACATTTAAATACATCTGTCTGTTAATAGTCCTAAATAGGGATGAGCCGAACACCCCCCTGGTTCGTTTCGCACCAGAACATACGAACAGGCCAAAAATTTATTTGAACACGTGAACACCGTTAAAGTCAATGGGACACAAACATGAAAAATCAAGTGCTCATTTGAAAGTTTAATATGCAAGCTATTGTCATAAAAAGTGTTTGGGGACCTAGGGTATCAATGCAAAAAAAGTTTCAAAAAGGCATACCGTATTTTCCCGCGTATAAGACGACTTTCTGGATGCAAAAAAATGCGGGGGTCGTCTTATACGCCGGGTACGGTCTCCGTGCTGCTGCGAGCGTCAATGATTTAAAAGACGCTCCTTCTCCTCAGTGTGTTCTGTGATAGGAGGAACACAAATCTTCCCAGCAGCGCGTCTGTTCTGTGTTCCTCCTATCACAGATGCCTTCTCATCCTCGGACGAGATGAGAAGAAGTCCGTGATAGGCGGAACAAAGAACAGAGGCGCTGCTGGGAAGATTTGTGTTCCGCCTAACACAGGACAGTCTGAGGAGAAGGCGCGTCTTTTAAATCCTTGACGCTCGCAGTACGGAGACTGTCACCGCACCGCACCGCCTGGCCTGCTATTCAGAAAAAAAAGTGAGTACCGTAAATGCACCGTTTGCAGTGATAGCACAGAGAGGGGGCAAGTGATGGCACAGAAAGGGGGCAAGTGATGGCACAGAAAGGGGGCCAGTGATGGCACAGAGAGGGGGCAAGTGATGGCACAGTGAGCAAGTGATGACACAGAGAGGGGGCAAGTGATGGCACAGAAAGGGGGCAAGTAATGGCACAGAGAGGGGGCAAGTGATGGCACAGAGAGGGGGCAAGTGATGGCACAGTGAGCAAGTGATGGCACAGAGAGGGGGCAAGTGATGGCACAGAGAGGGGGCAAGTGATGGCACAGAGAGGGGGCAAGTGATGGCACAGTGAGGGGCAAGTGATGGCACAGTGAGGGGCAAGTGATGTAATGGCACAGTGAGGCATGTAATGGCACAGTGAGATTTGAAAAAGCCTGTTTCTGTCAGCGGTTCTGGCTCCCCCTCAGCTTCCAGAAAGACTAGTAAGAAGGGGGTAGTCTTATACAGTGAGTATATCCCAAAATCAACATTTTTCCTGGAAAATTAGGGGGCCGTCTTATACGCCCAGTCGTCTTATACGCAGGAAAATACGGTATTTTTTCGGGAGCAGTGATTAGAACTGTGATTAGAACTGTCCCTGCACAAAATGACATTTCTAGAGGAAAAAAAGGAATTTAAAACTACTTGCAGCTATAATGAATTGTCGGTCCCAGCAATACAGATCAAAGTCATTAAAAAAAATGGCAGGGGTTCCCCCCAGTCCATTACCAGGCCCCTTGGGTCTGGTATGAATATTAAGGGGACCCCCGAACCAAAAGAAAAAAAAGCGTCCCTCCCAAATTCCATAACCCCCGGCTTCAAGCCGGTTACCCAATGACGTGGACGGGCAACCCCGGACCGTGATGTCACGGGGCGGGGTCACCCATCCACGTCATTGGGTGACACCCGGCTTTCTCCTTGCGCATCATGGGGGTTTTGTTCCGCACTGGAGAATGAGTGGAGACTGCAGCGTTGCTGGAGAATGGATCATCGTTGGACATCGAGAGACGGGATTACATCGCTGGATATTGAGAGATGGGATTACATCGCTGGAATTTTTTTTTAATTTTTTTTATTTTTAATAAAGAACTTGTCCCAAGCTGTGTCTGTGTGTTTTTTTTTTTTTTACACTTTTTTTGTGAAATGTTAGGGGTACAATGTACCCCGTTACCAATTCACATGGGGGGCCGGGATCTAAAGTTCCCCTTTGTTAAAGGGGGCTTACAGATTTCGATAAGCCCCCCGCCCGCAGATCCCCACAACCACCGGGCAAGGGTTGTGGCGATGAGGCCATTGTCCCCATCAACATGGGGACATCCTCCTCATGTTATGGGCATGTGGCCTGGTACGGTTCAGGAGGTGGGGGCGCTCTCTCGTCCCCCCTCCTTTTCTGCTGCCTGCCACATTGCGTGCTCGGATAAGGGTCTGGTATTGTTTTTCTTTTTGGTTCGGGGTTGCCCTTAATATTCATACCAGACCCAAAGGGCCTGGTAATGGACTAGGGGGGACCCCTGTTTTTTTAATGACTTTGATCTGTATTGCTGGGACCGACAATTCATATATAGCCGCGAGTAGTTTTAAATTCCTTTTTTCCTTTAGAAATTAGATTTTGTGCAGGGACAGTTCCAAACGCGGGAAACATGCGCTACTTTAAGGCATACTATACACACACCCCAGGTACGAAATTTAAAGCAATATTTCACTTTTATTGTTTCACTTTAAGCATTATTAAAATCACTGCTTCCAAAAAAAATTACGTTTTTAAAACTTTTTTTGCATTGATACATGTCCCCTGGGGCTGGACCCGGGTCCCCAAACACTTTTTATGACAATAACTTACATATTACCTTTTAAAACTACATTTTTTAATTTCTCCCATAGACTGTTAAAGGGTGTTTCGTGGCTTTTCGAATTTGCTGCGAACTGCAAACAATTTGGGGTGTTCGCAGCAAATTCGAAAAGCCGCGGAACACCCTTTAAAAGTCTGTGAGAGAAATTAAAAAATGTTATTTTAAAAGTTAATATGTAAGTTATTGTCATAAAAACAGGTGAACAGCCAATGTTCGAGTCAAACTCATGGTCGACTCGAACATAAAGCTCATCTCTAGTCCTAAATAACATTCTCGACATATACATTGCCCTAAAACACCTTACCAGTACCAGTCAGCCAATTACAAACATATATAATGGAGCTATAGCTTTTTTTCTTCTCCTTGTTTGCTAAATATTTCAATGAGGTGAGGGAGAGGTTCAACTCAAATTACAGCACTACTGTACTGCTTCCTCAGGAACATAATATAAGATAAACATACTCTATGTACAAAGAATGAAAGACAACTGAACTCAGCACACAAGTCTCCCTCTAACGATCATCGCAGACCAACATATTACACATATGCCGTCAATTAAAGGAGTTGTAAAGGGAAAAAAAAATTCACCTTAATGCAATCTATGCATTAAGGTGAAAAAACATCTGATGATGCCGGCCCCCCCGAGCCCCCGTTTTACTTACCTGACCCCTCGAAAGTCCCGCACTCGGTCCCGAGATCCTCTTCGCCGCTCAGCCTGTCAATCACATCCAGTGACGCGGCTCACCTGAGGGGCGGGGCCGAGTGATACAGTGAGCTGCTATGGCCGCTCGCTGTATCACGGGAGTGCGCCCTCAAGGACTCATCACCATGTGAGCTCTCTCGCATGAATGTAGTGAGTTCTTGCGGGGAGGACCAGAGACAGCCGCCGAGGGACCCCAGAAGACGTGGATCGGGGCCACTCTGTGCAAAACTAACTGCACAGTGGAGGTAAGTATAACATGTTTGTTATTTTAAAGAAAAAAAATGTTTTCCTTTATTAACCCTTTAAGTTCTCGGGTACTAATTCCTCACAAAGATACACCGTCGGTCATTCCCCACGTTCTCCAGTATGTTTATAAGAAGCCATGTGCTTGTTTAAATCTGTAATAAAGCACACATACTATGTGGCCATTGGCCAATTACCGTATTTATCGGGGTATTGCGCGCTCCAGGGTATAGCGCGCACCCCTAAAGTGGACCTGACATTCCTGTAAAAAAAGATTTTAGTACTTACAGTTTTGATGTCTTGCGCGGCGTCCATCGGCGGCCTCGTCGGGTCTGGCGTCCATCTGCGGCTTCGGGTGTCCTCTTCGTCGGGTCCCGCGTCCTTCTGTGGTGTCCTCCCCGCTCGATCCCCACTTTTCCGTGCCGAGTTTGAATACTGCGCCGGCATATACCGAGCGCAGTACACTCGTGTATAGTCAGGCAGGCTCAGCTACTCTCACGTCCTGTACGTCCAGGACGTGAGCGCGAGAGGAGCCGAGCCTGCCCGACTATACACGAGTGTACTGCGCTCTGTATATGCCGGTGAAGTATTCAAACTCGGCGCGGGAAATCAGGTATCGGCGTATATCGCGCACCCATGATTTTGCCCTGATTTTCAGGGCAAAAAAGTGCGCGGTATACGCCGATAAATACGGTACATGGTTGTCATAAAATTAAAAGATCCTCTTGGCCAGGAGAGCATCCTACACTAAAACCACACAGTGAGGCACAGCTCCACATCGAGGGCTCCCCTTCCCCTGGAGGGAAGATAAATTGGTTGTAAAGGCTCAATGTTTTTTACCTTCATGCATTCTTGGCAGGAGGAAGGGGCCGGGAGTGCCAGTGGTTGACCCGAGCAGAGGAGGATTAGGGCTGCTCTGTGCAAAACCACAGAGCAAGTAAGTAAGACATGTTTGTTATTTGAAAAAAAATCTGTCTTTAATATTGTAACGGAATGGCTCGTGATACCCAGAGACTTTTGAAGGATGCGGGGTACTCCTGTGCCAGCTTCACCAATGACTCTTATGTCTAGGGTCATCCTATGTCCAATAGGGGCATGGGATGACTGAGAAATGATATCTCGGATTACATGAGATGGGACAGTAACGATAATTCATGTATTGCAGGATATCTTAAATATTACAGGTGGTTAATTCTGACCCCAACAGGTCAATAGCAGAGTGACTCATTCATGTGGGGACACAGACTGTTGAGGTGCTAATTAAGTCTACCTGGCTGTAGTGATAAAAGCTTGCTGTGTTTGCATTCTAGTGTCTATTGTGCTAATTAAGTCTGCCTCTCAAGAACCTTTCATTGTGGATACTAATGACACTGTATTGTGTGAAAGTTCTATTGATGATAGATATGTGTTGGCAGTCTGAAAGGTCAGATGTCTGACCTTTTAGGTGTAGTGGATTAGCATGTCAATTATGTTTACTAAGGAATGTGCATTATGGAGTCAGAAAGTCTGTCTAAGATGTGGATTGAGGGGGACTCGTTAGCACCCCTTTGTGTGATGTTGTGGGTGGAGTTGAGTCATTGTCCAGATTTGGTTTCTAACTGTATATAACAAGCTGAGTTTACTATTAAAGTTCATTCGTTTTAGAACCAGAGACAGAGCTGTGTGTGTCTCGTTTCTAGGGGAAATCCAATGGATCGTGTCTGCTGGTTTATGGAGTGTCAGATAAGCTGTCTTGGGTTTGTGGAATGGAATATCATAAACGGTGTTAACCCCTGACCATTACAATTGTTGGCTAGCAGTGGGATGATTCCATCACCAGAAGAACAGCTACAAGGACACGGGACAATGGAGACACAGTTTGAACGGCTGAAGCTCTCTTCCCCTCAAAGACTTGCTGGAGAGCCGGGGCAGACAGGCCAGCAACTGTAAGAAAAGGGACATTATCGCAGAACTTGTCGAAATGGATAGAGCTGAAAGGCCCAGCGTAACAGACAGGACACCCAAGGAAGAGAGTTTTGATCGGGCTGTTAAACGAGGACTGGCACAGTATGGTCCTAACCCTCCACCGGGGAGATTACAGTACCTGCCGCCGAGAATGTGTTTTTAGCACGACAGCATCGCGCTGATTCTCGGCGACAGGGTGCCGACATCTCGCACTCGCTTGAATGGTGACAGCACATTCCAGCAAGCGCGTCATAGAAGCGACGGGAGATCCGACTTGGATTCCCGCCAATTCTACACGTGTGCAGCGTTTGTTATGAATCCTGAGGGGGAAGTCCCCGCCGGATTTTAAATAAAAATCCGGCATGGGTTCCCCCCTCAGGAGCATACCGGGCCCTTAGGTCTGTTATGGGTTGTAAGGAGAGCCCCCCTACAATCCATACCAGACCCGTATCCAAAGCACGCTACCCGGTCGGCCAGGAAAGGAGTGGGGACGAGCGAGCGCCCCCCCCTCTTGAGCCGTACCAGGCTGCATGCCCTCAACATGGGGGGGTTGGGTGCTCTGGGGCAGGGGGGCGCACTGCGGGGCCCCCCCACCCCAGAGCACCCTGTCCCCATGTTGATGAGGACAGGGCCCCTTCCCGACAACCCTGGCCGTTGGTTGTCGGGGTATGCGGGCGGGAGGCTTATCAGAATCTGGGAGCCCCCTTTAATAAGGGGGCCCCCAGATACCGGCCCCCCACCCTAAGTGAATGGATATGGGGTACATCGTACCCCTACCCATTCACCTGGAGGAAAAATGTTAAAGTCAATAAACACAACACAAGAGTTTTTAAAATAATTTATTAGTCTGCTCCGGAGGCCGCCCCCTGTCTTCTTTAGCTCTTTTTACCAGGGGGGGGGCTTCTTCTTTGACGTCTTCGGGTGGGGGCCGCTCTTCGCCGCCGTCCGGTTCTCTTCCACCGCCGGGGGGGTAGCTTTTATAAAAGCGCCCACTCCTCGGCACCTACTGTATAGACCTGGTTATAGCGGCTGTGGTTGAAACTTGGCTACATCAAAGACACTGGTCCTGCCCCAGGGGACATATATCAATGCAAAAAAAAGGAGCTGTGTGTTAGTGGGCGTCCTGACAATCCTGTTTGCCCCCTTCCCCCTCAAGAGGCTTTCTCCACACCAGAAAGAAAGCCTTGCATTACAGTGGTGAGTTACAGACAGAAGAACACAAAGTGAGCATTTCTCAGAAGAAATAAGGACATTTAAAAGCAAAATTGAAGGATGAGGTAAGTGAAGGAGGACTGCACTAAGGTAAAGGAAGCTTTAGGGGAAAAAAAAAATTCCTTTACAACCCCTTTAACCCTTCTCTATGCTATCCAAAACATGGATAGCATAGAGAAGTTCCACTTCAAAAATGTACCTGTTCTAACTTACATACAAATTCAACTTAATAACAAACCTACAATAACAAACCTGTTTGTAAATGATAATCTGATAACTTTTTTTTCTTAGTTCAGGTCAAATTTAGGTGTCCAACAGTATTCCATATGTTACAAATGTCCATGATGCAAAACTATTTTATGTTTATGGAAATAATAATTTTTTTATTGCAAGATTGTTGAAGCAGTGTAAGTTAAGCATTGTGCAGTTTTCTCATTGTAGTTGCAGGAAGCATTTGAGAACAGAATGCAAGGTGAGAACTCTCAGATGTGGTTTGGCTCTGTGTCAAAGTTTGATTACTATAAACCCTATTATCGCTTATTTATTCAGATTATAAATCTTTGCCATTTAATTGCAAATAAAGAATTGGGTGTATGCACAAATATTTCAAAATGTATTTTGTATTTTTTATATTGTTTTACACTTTACAGTACTGAATGACTGCCACTCCGCACCAAATTTATTATACTAATGTGCCTTATTAGGCCTCTTGCACATGATACTCCTGTTTGAGCATCCACTTTTTCAGCCTTTTTTTTTGGTATGTATTTGCGTCTATTTATGAGTATATGCGTTTACGCATTTTCACGCGCACCCACTCATTTTCTCGCAAATGCACCAAAATGTATTCTTGAGTTCTCGTTCACGCATTTGAGCGCATGAAGCGTACATTTCTGACCAAAAAAGCAGATATATATATTTTTTACTGCAGAATGCACAGCGCTTGTTTACATGCCTGTGTGCATAGGCACATTGCAATTAATGGGCTGTATTTTAGCTAAGTAAAATAATTAAGCTGTATTAAACTTTTTCAAGCTGCAGTGTGCAAGAGACCTTAGCTGTTACTGAAACTAATGCCGCGTACACACAACCGTTTTTCGGGATGTAAAAAATTACATTTTTTTTATGTCATTAAAAACAATCGTGTGTGGGCTTGTATTCTTGAAACCAGATACGCCTGAATTCTGGCTCCATCCGATCACCGTAAGTCTCCTACGCCGTCGTATCTTGGGTGCATATTTACGCTGGCCGCTAGGGGCGCTTCCGTTGATTTACGCGTCGAATATGTAAATGACCTAGATACGCTGATTCGCGAACGTACTTGCGTCCGTCGCAGTAAGCTACGCCGTTTACGTAAGGCGTATGTCCGGTGTAAGTTTACCCCTCATAAAGCAGGGGTATGTCATGTTAAGGTATGGGCGCGGGAACAGCGTCGTATTTTACGTCGTTTACGTAAGTCGTATGTGAATGGGGCTGGGCGTAGGTTACGTTCACGTCGTACGCATTGAGCCATCGTATCTTAGGGAGTATATGCAACGTGATTCTGAGCATGCGAGCGCATGCACCGTTAGATCGGCCATTCATTTACATGGGGTCATGGTTAATTTCAATACATCACGCTCACTACCTGCCTACTTTGAGTGCTTTGTGAATACTTACCTTGCCTCTCAATGTTACATCAGCGTAGCGCATATGAGATGCGCTACGCCGGCACAAAGATACGCCAGTGTACCTGAATCTGGCCCATGGTGTGCAGAGCAGAAAATTCATAAATGTGTTTATCGGGGGAATTGCAATGGTAACCAAGTTGAGGAAAGCTTGAATTTTTATTTAAAGTGCATAAAGTAAGTTTTTCTGTTCTTTAGCTACTATGCTGAAGCCTGGTGCCTCTCTTATGCTTTATTGATACTTTCAAGTATGAGAGCTTGTTGTTATTTCCATGCATGATATGCAATCTATGCTTTTCTGAATCAAGGAGTAACTAATACACAGAAGTATAATTTAAACTGTAGGCATTCTTATTAATTGTATTGAGTTTGAGAGTTGTTCTGAAAATAAACAAATATATTAATTATTAATAAATTCTAGCAATTTATTTTCAGAAATGTGACTGATCAATTTTGGTCCAATTTCTGATAAACCACCCAAGACTTGAGAAGTGGATGGCTTTGTTAACACCCTAACACTCGACATCCTTTAATCTAAAAATAAAGGGAGATTTTTGATTGAACAGTGACTGCAACCAATCAGCTGCAATCACTGTTTGGCAGTGTTCACTATATTCTGACAGCGGCCAGAACTGGCTATCAGAATGCAACAGCCTCAGTGAGATATTCATCTAGCTGTATAGTTTGGATGGAAGAATGTGTTTTATTGTGGCTGTCTGAATGAAAAAAATCTATTACCATATTGACAGCTTTACTTATAAGATAATAGCAGAACATTAACCCCTTGTTATCTCGCTGTATTAGCTAAACAAATTGAAATATAAGTATATATACTGTATGTATGTATGTGTGTGTGTGTGTGTGTGTGTGTGTGTGTGTGTGTGTGTATATATATATATATATATATATATATATATATGTATATATATATATATATATATATATATATATATATATATATATACATATACATACACAGTATCTCACAAAAAGGGAGTACACCCCTCAAATTTTTGTAAATATTTTATTATATCTTTTCATGTGACAACACTGAAGAAATGACACTTTGCTACAATGTAAAGTAGCAAGTGTACAGCTTGTATAACAGTGCAAATTTTCTGTTCCCTCAAAATAATTCAGCACACAGCCATTAAGGTCTAAACCTCTGGCAACAAAAGTGATTACACCCCTAAGTGAAAATGTCCAAATTGGGCCCAATTAGCAAAGCCGTTGTCATGTGACTGGTTAGTGTTACAAGGTCTCAGGTGTAAATGGGGAGCAGGTGTGTTAAATTTGGTGTTATCGCTCTCACTCTCTTATACTGGTCAATGGAAGTTTACCATGGCGCCTCATGGCAAAGAACTCTCTGAGGATCTGAAAAAATGAATGTATGCTCTACATAAAGATGACCTAAGTTGTAAGAAGATTGCCTAGACCCTGAAAATGAGCTGCAGCACGATAATCAAGACCATACAGCATTTTAACATGACAGGTTCCACTCAGAATAGGCCTCGTCATGGTCGACTAAAAGAGTTGAGTGCACATGCTCAGCGTCATATCCAGAGGTTGTCTTTGGCAAATGGATGTATGAGTGCAGCCAGCATAGCTGCAGAAGTTGAAAGGGTGGGGGGTCAGCATGTCAGTGCTCAGACCATATGCCACACACTGGATCAAATTGGTCTGCATGGCTGTCGTCCTAAAAAGAATGCTCTTCTAAAGATGATGCACAAGAAAGCCTGCAAACAGTTTGCTGAAGACAAGCAGACTGTGTTGAGTTATTTTGAGGGGAAATAAAATTTACACTATTTTACAAGCTGTACACTCACTACTTTACATTGTAGCAATGTGTAATTTCTTCAGTGTTGTCACATGAAAATAATTAATAAATTATTTAGATTGTGTGTGTGTGTGTGTATATATATATATATATATATATATATATATATATATATATATATATATATATATATATATATGACAAAGTACTTTAAAAAAGAAGTGTGGGATTTAGTTTTATTTTTAGAATCATACTTACCTAGGTGGGTGCAGCATCGGTCCAATGCTGCATCTGTCCCCTGCCGGCACCAACACTGAGACTGAGCGATCAAACACCGCAGATTGCTTGATTCTCACAGCTCCATGAGCAAAGAGCTGGTGACTGACAGTCCCCGCTATCTGCTCTGCCCCCCCCCCTGCTCACTGGAGAGCTGGGCTGTGGAGGGGGCGGAAGCGGTTAGATCAGGCTCTCATCGGCTCACTGAGAGGCTGAGCTGAGTGTCGGTCCAGGCATGTGTGTGGATCCCGACTCCATTATCACGATCTTGCCCAAGCCTTGACCGTCCATGTGATGTCAGCCAACAACTGGCTTCAGCGCACCTTCTGCTGAAAACGGGTCACAGGAGTGCAGAACAGGCTACACTCCTGTGATTCACAGGAGAAGTACAGCCAAACAAGCTTTGGCTGTACTTCTCCTTTAAACATTTTGTGAATAACCCAACCCAACCAGTCTGGATAGCCAGAGATATGTCATGTTTCTGTTTTAGATGTTTACTTTTAGACAGTGAATAGGCACTGTTACCAGTTCAAAAAAGGACAGATAAGCTTGAATTAAATTTTGATTTAAGCAATCCGTCATGCTTTTTACCTATAAAATCAATCACATCGGCAAATAAACATTGCCACTTTTTTTTTAAAAGAGGTCTTAATCAAAGTTTTATTAAATCTTAATCAAGCTGTACTACGGTAAATCATGATCAAGATGTTCTATGGTAAAATTATTATTAGAACGGGAAAGGAAGTACCCAGTGCTTCATCAAAGACATGTAATTAAAGCCAGTGGGACATCCAACTTAAATTATGCCACAACTAAACTTTCTACACATCGCTGAACACAATTAAAGAGAAACAAGGAAAACCTAGGGATTAAAATATATTAATTTTGGATTAGTGAACAAATAGCAGAGTATGATTACAGAGTGTTCTTGTTAAAGAGATGCTAAACTTATTACACTGCATTATACAACTAGAAAAGCTATCAGGTTCAATTTGTAAATAAGTATGTTAGGTTTTTGAGGAAATAAATTTTAGCACAGCTTTTCTCCGGCTGCTAAGAGATTGCGTTACAGCAGTGAAGGGTTGCAAGACTTAGTGTGCTGCAAGCTCTAATAAGTGGATGTTATACCTCCTGTCTCCTGCTTTATTTATTCTTTATTTAAGCTGAACTCCAGGCATACAGCTAAATGCACTGCTGAAATACAGTACAAATATAAGAGTCAGGAAAGTAACTAGAGATCACAGGACTCTAAACCAAAAGTAGAAAAAACAACTATTATACAAGGCCCTAATTGGCACGGCAAGTGAAAAAGGACTAAAGAGGATGCAACAGTGATAATGAGATAAGTACAGATCGGGGTACAGCACAGAATACAGAATGGGATAGGGTGGAAGAAACAGCACAGCAAGTACATAGAGGCAGAATAAAATACACAACGTATGCCATGCTGCAGAGTCAAACAGTGCAGAAAAGGGGATTTACAGCATAGCGTAGAGAATCAGACAGTATGGAATATATCATGTACAAAGCTTACAGGATGAGCCAACGTGGAATATACAACGTACAGAATGGTATACAGAACAAGGCGGTGCAGAATAAAGAAAATACAGCATGGCATATGTAGTGAGGTGGTGCAAATTAGGGGGCACACAACATGGTATATGGAAAGAGGAATAAGGAATGTACAGTTTGGCATTCTTAGTGAGGTTATGTGAAAACAGTTTTTTACAGCATGTTACATGGAATGTGTTATGGAATTCCATAGGGAAGGTACAACACGGTATATAGTATGAGGTGTTGTAGAATAGGAAAGGTATGGTATTCAAAATTAGGTGTTGTGGCAAAGGTGAGGAATGGTGAGGAATGGTGAGGAATAGTAAACGTACAGCATGACAGAATTAGACTTGGCGGCATAGGGAATATGCATTACGCCATATGGAAAAATCAGATCTCACCACAAAAAAATCAAGGGCCATACGTAAAACTCAGATGGACCATGAAAGTCTGCAAATTTAATTGTAAAAAAAAAAACTGCTAGCTCATGCTGTACTGCTGATCTGTCTATGTGTTAACTGTTATACATTACCCAGTTTGAGTAATTTAAATGACCTATGAAATATAAAATCTTCAAACCAGCTAAATCATAGCTCAGATCTGTTAATGAAAATATTTTACAAGAACAATTCTGAAAGGGACCTACTATATTGTTACCACTGGATTGTTTTGTCATTGTTAGGGGTCAACAACTATTCTTACCTGTTCTACAGACTTGAAAACAATTACCAGAGGAACTACTGAAAAAAAAGATACCTGAACTTAATTGTAGATGGACTTCATTGCTGGTAAGGTGACAATAATTTTTTTAGCATCCAGACCTTCATTGGGGGGCCCACACAAGTTTTGACAGCTCACCTGATTACTGCTGTTATTTGTAAATACAGCAGCAAAGCAAGGAGAGGAAAGCTTCCATTACTTTCTTCCTCTGCCACGCTCTGCATTGGATCACATCATTTGTCAGAGATACAGAGGAAGTGAATGGTGGAAGACCTCCTCTGCTGGCGTCTGTGTTTATACATGTATGTGTTTTTTTAAAGTGCAATTCCCTTCTTATTTTAAAGATGGCTCCCACATTCTGATAACCCCGCCCACAGTCCATCACACCTACCAGCCAGGGATGTGTGTAAGCAGCCCTTGCCCCCGTCAACATGAAAACAAGGTTCTTTGCCAGGTAGGCTCTCAGATACTGCCCCCCCCATATGAATGAGTAAACACACATATTTATCAAAGTTCTTTATTACAAAAAAAAAATACTGTATGTTGCAGTATGTCAATTCAACATTAATCATATTGACCAGTAACATAGATCCATGTCAATTATGAAGATCAGTGCCTGCTGAGCAGTTGAAGCAAAAATACACTGACATGTTCATTCCAATGCAGGCTACACGTAAATGACAGCCAGCAGCAGAATGTGAACACAGGGATGGGGGATCCCGACTTGCACAGCTGACCAAATATGGACATAACTATATTTAATTAGTGACGTCATGTGGGATGTGTCCAGGAATCATCATCTGTTCATAACCACATGTATAACCATTTGATATGCAGACACACACTTACAGGACAATCAGCCTGCCATTGATTTATTTAGGCTTCCTGGCTGTGGCTGTCTGCAAACACCTTGGCTGCAAGAAACAGATATTTGCAGTATACTTGTCGAACAATGACTGATTTGGCTTTGTGATGGGGGCCTTAAAGGGTCACTAAAGGAAAAAATGTCCTCTCTGTTCTGGACACTTCCTGGTTGTCTAGTTTCTGATCACCACAGTACTGGGAGATTTCTCACTGTGGTGACTAATCAAGGAGGTGTGATTACTGTGTGTCAGCACCAATCCAGTTTCGTTTTACAAAGCATCACTGCCCTCTATTGGCTCTTTGTCTCTGTACATCAGAGAACCAGGAAACAACAGCACAAATGAAACTAAACTGCTGGTACATTATATGATTGTTTTTTTTATCTATTTTTAATCATTTTTAAAAGGAATCAGTTAACTATTATGTCTCTATACCCTGTAAACAGTCATTTCAGCAAAAAAAAAAAAAATTCCTTTAGTGACCCTTTAAAGGCAAGGATAAACTTAATATTAAACATGCTTAGGTTTATTTAGTATTGGAGTGATTTTACAAAAAATCTATTGTAATCCATTTACAAAACACCTTACCTTAGAAATATTGCAGAAATGTTAAGAGTCTAGAAACTATTAAAACAATTATAAAATTGCCTAGCTTCTTTCCACCTTAAACAAAAAATGTAAGACGTTTGGCAATAGAAAAGCAGTAATGAACCAAATCCTGTGATAATTATTAATAATAGATTGAAACATTTTTTTCCATTTATTTCAATAAATGATTGACTTTTTAAAAAATATTACAAGCATAGAAACAATATTATACCACCAAAGTATTATAAAATACTTGCTTTGTGGTAACAAGAGTATTACACTATGGATGATAAATGTTGATTTTAGTATAACACTATCCATATAAATGAAGTGCAAATGTTTGGCTGTACCATTCAGGTCTTTAAGTTACAGACTTGATTCACAGCTTAAAAAGTGTTTCTAGTTAATTCAGTCATCATTTATGCCATGTGAAATGCATAATAAACACTTTGGAAACCTTGTAAAGTAATTTAGATGAAGGACTGCAATACACTGGTAATCCTATATGACATAATGTTTTAAAAAGCTGAAATGGGACACTTAACACATTCATTTCAAATTATGTGTAATCTATACATTTATTGCAATAAACAAATTGAACTCTCATGGGTGAAATTAGTCGTTCCAATCACTTTACAAAATGTACATTAAGATCACTGATATGCTACATAATTAAGGCTTACATTTAAAAAAAAAAAGATAACCTATTGTCTCTACTCTAGGGGTATATTTATAAAGCAGTGAATGTGGCATTCACCAAACATTAAAAATCATATAGGATATCCGCGCTAAAACAAATAAATTACAAATGAGCACCTGCTTAAACAATCTGTAACACTAGATGCAAGAATTGTGATAAATATAGGAAGTAGCGCTACAAAATTGAACTCAATAATGTAAAAACACAAAAATAAATCAATATAATGACATCAAACTTATTAGGTGAAAAATGTCTATAAAGTAATCACATCAAATATGTAAATAAGTGTCCATAAGAGCCCATATACAAGGGCTAAGCAGGAAAAATATATGTGAAACAAGGCAGTCCAAAGCAAACAAATCATCCACTGTTTCCCTTCTCTCAGATATGCGAGCACTTATCAGTCTGTGTTGGTTGCCTGGTTATTAGCTGTCATTTAAAAACGTCTTGCGTGGTGTACGATGTGTAAGTCAGTCCCCGACAACGTCCCCTCTTTGACGAAACTAGTTAAAAACACATCCATATACCTAAAACCACCCATGCCTCACCCATTGGTGAATGTAGAGTGCATATACAGGATAATTATTAATACAATAAAGGGGAAAAATGGTAGGTCAGCTATTATTAATAAAGCAATTTACGTCCAAATCAACATTCATGCCAAAGGGTGCATACGTCTTCAGGCTGTAAATTCACTTTGTTTCTAAGCAAGAAATTTCCCTCCTGGTATTACTGCCTTTCCAATGTGAAGAAAATGTATCAATTGCCAAAAAGTTAGTACCATGGCATCTAGCAAAATGTTTAGGCACACTATAATTTACAACACCTGCCCTAAGGTTTGAATTTCCCTGATGTCCTACGGACATACTGGTAGCCACATGGTCAAATTATCATATACACAATATTTTTAGTGACACATGTAATCAAATAATTAATTTTATAGGTTTTGTTAGTCTGATTGGATGAAAATTTTCCTACCCCTAAAGGCATTTATCCTACAAACCTTGCATCTGCAGAAAGGATAGAAACCTTTCAATTCCTGGAAAAAAATGTTTTCGGCGGGTTGATGATGTTAGGGGATACAATATTTCTCAAAGATGGGGCTCCTCTAAAGATGACATCAGGTTTTGCTGGAATCAGAGGACCTAGAACAGAATCATTTTGCAAAACCATACAGTGTTTTTTAAAAATATTTCAAATTAATCCATGTTATTGTGAATAAGAAGTAAGGAATGCCCAATTATATTTTTCAAAATTAGATGCCTGTCCTTCATATGCCACCAACAAGTCCTCTCTAGTTCTAGAAGCTTATTAGCTACATCAAGTTCACTACTATTATAGCCTTTTTCCAAGAACCTGGACTTTATAGTCTGAGATTGGTCATAAAAGTCATACATTTTTGAGCATTTTTTTCTCAGGTGCAAAAATTGGCCTTTTCGGAATTGCCTCTGTGCATAGACGACATCCTCCTCCCATTTGGCCATAAATAAATTGGCCATGCTTGGCGCAAATTTTGCCCTCATCGCAACACACCTTTTCTGAACATATTACTAGTTACCATAGAAAAAATTATTATGCGTCATAGCAAAATTCTATAATTCTAACAGAAAACCAATTTGTCTGGGTGCAAGGTGCTATCTGTCTAAAGAAAGTGTTTAATGGCACTGAGGCCTTGAGCATGGGTCAATAATAGTATACAGTGAGATAATGTCAGCTGTAGCCAACAGATAGCCTTGTTTCCACTCTTAATTATTCACTATATTAATTACACTTGATGTGTCTTTTAAATATGAAGGTGTATTACCTACCAAGGGTTGCAGATATTCATCAATATATTTGCCTAGTGAGAGGTAATGGATTCTATCCCACTAATAATGGGGCGGCCTGGTGGATTCTGGAGATTTTTATGGACCTTAGGGAGGTTATACATCACAGGTACCTTTGGAGCCAGGGGGACCAAAAATGCTTTCTCATTTTTTAAATTATACCATCCCTAAAACTCCTTTCAATAATATTTACCGAAGCTTTTTTATATAAGTACATTAGTTGGGTTACATTGTAAGGGGGCATAGATGTCAATATCAGATAGAAGGCGATTCATTTCTGCATCGTATGCATCTTTAGTGAGTACAACTATGCCAGTTCTCTTACGCAATTTCCGTAAACCTTTCTCAAAATGCAAATCCCTAAATCTATTTTTTATTGTTAGCTTATCTAAATCTTTACAAACCAGATCACGAAAAACCAAAACACAAGGAGCCATGGCCTTGG
Organism: Rana temporaria; assembly: GCF_905171775.1. Taxonomy (NCBI): domain Eukaryota; kingdom Metazoa; phylum Chordata; class Amphibia; order Anura; family Ranidae; genus Rana; species Rana temporaria. Next base: position 468,851,476 of record NC_053489.1, on the reverse strand, counting down.
GCGATTAAACAAAGAGGCATTAAAAAGTTGAGTATGTCTGTCAATCCCAGTGTACGCTGTATGGGGTTGGTAAGCATATATCTCTTAATATTGATTTTCCTAATAAACTTTTGGATATCAATTATTGTTCCAAATGTATTAAGTGATTTCAGGGGAGCATATTTTAGCCCTTTACTCAATGCCATCTCCTCTTCCTTAGCAAGACAGGTTCCACTGAGATTAAAGATGCCAGAGCAGGCTAAGTTCTTCTTCTTTTTTGACCTCTTCCTCCTCCCCCCTCGGGTCCCTCTCTTTGTTCATTTGACCTTTTTCCTCCCCGCATAGGTGGAGGAAACAAACGTGATCCATCATTAGTTTTGTTAAATCCCGGAGAATTGCTATATCACTGTGGTTGTCTACGATGATTATCCAATTCTGGGATGTCGGTGTTGGGTCATAATATTCTGTTCCCCATAGAGGTCTTATTCAGTGTCTGTTAAAGGGTAAAATCTATTAGCAGTATAAAACTGTTGATAATCCTCTCTAGGGGGGTTGTAAGGACGTCCCCCTCTACCATTATTATATTGAAAATGATGGTAGTGCCCTGACCTCGGTTGTTATAAGAGTTATATGAGTGACCCCTCATATTGGCACGTCTCAAACCCCTAGGGGTAAAGTACTGGGTATTATTACTATATCCTCCTCTAGGTGTGCCACCATTGGGGTACGTAGATCCTCCAGGGACTGTTAGATAAGTTATGTTAGGATAAAAAAATTTAGGGGCATTTCCCTTTACAGTTTGTTTGTTTACTTGGTTTCTAGATAGAAGTGTGGGTGTGGAGGGCTTAACCTCAACCTCCATCTTGTTTGTTTCCAAAATAGGCAATATCTCATTAGCCTGCCTGTTAAACTTATTCTTGTATTCATCCAGTTCCTTAAAGGGGTTAAGTTTGTCCTTAACCACTTCAATACCAGACACCAGACCCCCCCCCCCTGGTCCTGCCTGAGACAATTTTCAGCTTTCAGAGCTGTCGCTGTTTAAATGACAATTGATCTCGTTAGCAGAGAATGAAAGAAAAGGACTTCATAGTGTAGTATAACATTAGATTTATTGAAAAAATATAGCAGCACTTACATCTTCAAACATGGTAGTGAGTAAAATATCAAAACAGCCAAGGCTCAGACCAGCTGGTTGACACGTAGTGACATCAAGGACTAGTCCCCCACTCAACGCGTTTCCTCTCACAAGGCACTGACTGGGAATGGAGGCTATCAGCTGGAACCATTTTATCACCCACATATTGTTTAAGAAAAACAATGTCCCAATTGGCAAGTATTTCTGATGACATAAGGTTTTTTAACCTCATGAACATGCCACTTAGCTCATCACTAATTGCATTATTACTATCAAAGACACCCTGAGTTTTGAGGGTGTGATTGTTCCTATTATCAAACACATCCATTTGACGAACAGGATCAGCTGCATATAATTATATAGGATATCCGCACTAAAACATATAAATTACAGATGAGCAGCCGCTGAACACGATCGGAGCACCGTACACACGGTCAGAATTTCTGACAAGAACAGTTCAATGTGAGCTTTTGGATGAAAATTCCGACCGTGTGTGGTCCCCATCGGACTTTTTCTGTTGGAATTTCTGATTGTGTGTACGCGGCATAAAAAATCTGTGTCATTAGAATTGTGATAAATATATGAAGCAGCGCTAAAAAATTTAACTCATTATTGTGAAAACACAAAAATAAATCATTATAATGTAAATCGTGGCTGATTTGTTTCCTTTGGACTTTCTGATTTCACATTTATTTTTCCTTTTTAGCCTTTGTTAATTGGCTCTTATGAACACTTATTTTACATATTTGGTGTGATTTTTTTATGTCTTTTCAATACGTTTGAGGTCATGATATTGCTTTATTTTAGTGTTTTCACAATATTGAGTTAAATTTTTTAGCGCTGCTTCATATATTCACCATACATTCACTGAGGTGTATCTTCCTGGTGCATGTGTTTTAAATTAGGGCCCTTTCACATGTACGGATCCTGTGAGGATTCGATCCTTTAACATCCGCTTGCTCAGCGGGGATCGCTCCGTTGATCCCTGCAGAGCCAGCAGAGCCGGCAGATGACAGGGCGGTCCCTGCGCATTGTGCAGGGACCGCCCTGTCACATCTCCGCTCTCCTCTATGGGGGGGATAGGATGATATGATAAATAGGATTGATAAATAGGATTTTCCTCCATCTGCAGAAACGGAGCATAGCGGAGACTGATGAGATCGGTTGTCAGCGGATGTTCATTCGCTGACATTTGCAATCCCATAGGGATACATGTATGTCCGTTTTTCATCTGAAAACGGAGGGATGAAAAACAGACATACAGTCTGCATGTGTGAAAAGGCCCTTATAATGATTCATTCATCTGCAGTGATTGTTTGGTAAATGTCACTGTTTTTTTATTTTTTAATAAAGGAAATGTCAAAAACTGCCTCTCTGTTTTTATTACTTTTTGACACTTTTTTGGTGAACCTCATATTCATTCACAGGGGAGGGCTGGGATCTAGGGGCCCCCTTGCAAAAGGGGTTTCCAAATTCCGATAAGTCCTCTGCCCACAGACCCCCACAATCATCAGCCACGGTTGTGGGGATGAGCCTCTTGTCCCCATCAACATGGGAACAAGGTGCCTTCGGGTGGGGGGCTGAATGCTCGGATAAGGGTCTGGCATGGATATTGGGAGGGACCTCACGTAATTTTTTCTAAACTTTTTTTTACTGGCAATTTTTGTTTTTGAAGAAGATTCGACATAGAGAGAAAAGATTCGACATAGAGAGACATGAAGATTCGACATAGAGAAACAAAAAGATTCGACATAGAGAGACAGTTTTGTTGCTCCATCTAATAATTTTTTTACATTTTTTTTTAAAGATTCTGTTGAATCTTTTTTTTTTCTTAGAACATTCGACAGACACCATAAGCCTTCAATGACAGATTCGACCTTATATAATTTGGATTTTCGGACGAATGCATTTTTTTATTGAAAAACAAAATAAATAAAAACGAATTTCGGGAGTAACTAAATAAATAAATTTTTCAGACGAAAAGGAAATTACGAAACTAAATATTTCAGTGGTCACATGTCTACCGTTCCCCCAACTCTAGTGGCAAACAGGTACTGCATTGAACTTTTCCCTGCATAAATAGTCTCATCATGTTCAAAAGGATCAGTGGAGATTTTAAAAGGTTACAGTATGCATTCTCAACCCGGGTTTTGTGGTACCTCCAGAGTTTGCGAGGGATTCCTTCAGCTGTGGCTGAATTCCTTCCCTTCTTTTGTGCCTGCATAGTTCTGGTGCCAACGCCACTTGCACCATGACATCAATGATCCTATGAACTGTTTTTCAAGGGTTCCTCTGGGGTAAAAAGGTTTAGAATAGCTGCAATAGACGCTAACATTTACCGGTAGGTGGATTAGTTAGGGACTTTAGATGCAGCAATCTGTTGGTTAGAAAGGTGAAAATGTGGGTGAGATATGATAGCTGTTTTATTTGATAAAGTGTTTTTTTTTCCAAATCTCTGTTATTTGATAAAAAAATGTTTTTTAAATCTCTGTATCCATACTGTTTAATGGCTTTCTCCAAAGTCAGTGCAAAACATGGACCATATGGTTCTCTTCTTTAGCTATTGGTCCATTACAGGGGTAAGATTATGTCCTCCTAAGATCTGCAAACACAGAAAAAAAGTGTGATTGATTTTGTATGTCTAGAAACAGTGAGAATTACAAGCAGTGGAATATGTCACCTACAACAGTCAATAAAATGGGGATTTGCAGAGCCATACATTCCTTTCTTATAGCTGTTGTACTGGTTACGTAAGGCAGAAAATAATGACACAGTCACAGTACATTCACAACCCATCTGTCTTGGATTTCAAAATCACCACCTTTATCCATCCACAAGTTCATGCTGACTTCTCATGAAAAACTCATTCTTTACTCATGGGAGAATACGTGAAGTAACTATGCCATGATTAATTTCAACAGTAACTGATTTTACAATATTCCCAGTAGGCTTACTAAAATGAGTGTACAAGAGATAAGAGCTGCTATAAAGAGTTCAGCTATTTTAATTGGATTTTTTTTTACTGAATCCTTCTGCTAAAGTAGATAGTTATACAGCATGGTTAACAAGTCAAGTGTTTTGTATCTTTCTGTCTTTACTTTTATGTTTTAAACTATGTTAATATTTCTTATTTTTTAATACAGAAAATATAGGTGCCTGAAATAGGGTAATTGAAGATTTAAAAGTGATCTTAGCAGGCAAAAATCAGATACTGTTTTATCAATTATAAGAAAGTTTGATTTTGCCTTCAAGTATAGGTGGGGTAGTTACTTGGAGTTACAAATACTTTAAAGCCCAACTCCTGCAGTGTAATGGATCAAAGTCAAGTTTTTTTTCTATGAGTCAAGCTAGTTTCCTGCCCTGGAGTCCAGGCATTTTTCCACGCTATTTGTCTTCTTTGGCACTGGTCCCCTTACCGCCCCCAGGCGTTATCCTGCCACTGGAGCCTATAATATAGGCTGCTGCAAGTGTCACCTCCACCATTAGGAGATATGCACATCAAAAAGGCTGTGGGGTTGATACCCAAAAAAAGGACTCCAGGATGTAAATACAACATTGTAGAAGAAGTGAGAATGATTTTCGTGTGACAAAGGCATCGAGTCATCAAAATTGGCATTTAGATTTTTTTTTACATACCAGTGGTTAGTATGAGGATGGTGGAAGGAGGGTTGCTAATATCTTGGAGATGGGCTACAAGCTTGAATCCTCTTTCCCTCTGATTGGAAATTTTGGAGCATTTACTCTACACCATCTCACTGGAGTCTCCTGTGGCCATCCTTACCAGCCTACCATCGGAATTCACCTGGAACATCAACATAAGGAGTTATATCCTCGACGGTGTCCTAGGAGGGCGTTCGGCCCATACAAGCCTTTGGGACCCACCCACCGTACGGTGAGCTGTGGGTCAACAGCAGCTGGTAAGAGTATTTTATCTATCTATATGCCAAGGAATATCTGCCTGGAGATGTGATGTTTCTAACAGAAGGGACAATATATCTGTGTGCATCCATGAGAATTTAAAGACCATCCTTACACGTACATGGGACTATATACATTTTTCATATATCTGTTGAAGTACAGATTCACTTGATTTTTTGGTTTAATTTGCCATATTGTTTTAATATAAAGTGTGTATTCATATATTAGCTTCAGCAATACATCAGTTTAGCTCCAGCAATATATGATTCTTTCTGCACTGTGTTTTGCTAGCACTGGGGACTAAATGTGAGATTTATCTCCCAACGTGATTGCATTTATTTGGAGACCCACCTCACTAGGTGGATCACTTAATTTCAAATTTTTTGGCGCTGCATTTTTTCTTTCTACAAGCTTGAATGGACTAAAATAAAACACATATATTTGTAGCACCCCCAGTATTGCTACAGTGCTAGAGTATGATGCTTTGTGTTAATGTAGGTACATCTTCAAGCTTGGCTGGCAGCACAACCTGTGTGTTCTTTTGGGTCAGGGTTTGAGTAACTCAGTCAGGCTGGATGACTCAGCAGCAACTTCTCTGGCAACTCCTCCCTGGAGAAAGTTCCAGAAGCAGTTAGGAGGGTTCTAAGAGGAGCTAGCTGTAGTGTTCTAAGGGCCCTGGGAAGGCCCCCTCTAACACACCAGCTGGGGCAATGTGGAGTTCGGGTGGAAGATGGAGATAGAGTGTTAGGCTGTCAGAGGCTTTTGAGAGTAGCTCCCCAGTCAAGGGGGGGGTGAACTCAGGCTGGGCTCGGGTGGAAGGGACCTCTTCCCATGACACACGGAAGGATCCTGACAAGGAGGCATGGGAGTTAAAAGATGGCAGCAGGAGGACACCTTCTCCAGGGAGAAAGACAGCCACGTGGGCTGGTGAGTGTGGCAGTCAGAAGACTGAGAGGCATGCCTGTAGGGACTGGGAGCAAGATGTCTGGGAGGACTGTGGAGAAGTAGCCAGGGTGGCTAGTGAAAGGGGCAGCTGCAGCCAGGTGGGCTGGCAGTGCCTGAAGAGGTGGTACTGGGAGCAGTAGCCACAGGAGAGGACAGCTAGCACCAAAGACCTCTATTTTTGCTGCACTATTAAAGGGGCCCATGGTACCTGCCTGCAAAGAGCATTCACAAAGATCTAACTAAGGTTTCATTGGATAATACCTCATGACTAGGGATGAGCTTCGAGTTCGAGTCGAACTCATGTTCAACTCAAACATTGCCTGTTCGCCTGTTCGGCGATTAACGAACAATTAGGGGTGTTCGCGGCAAATTCGAAAAGCCGCGGAACACCCTGTTAAAGTCTATGGGAGAAATCTAAAGTGCTAATTTTAACGGCTAATATGCAAGTTATTGTCCTAAAAAGTATTGTCCATGTATCAATGCAAAAAAAAGTTTTAAAAACGGCAGTTTTTTCGGGAGCAGTGAATTTAATAATGCTAAAAGTGAAACAATAAAAGTGAAATATTACTTTAAATTTCGTACCTAGGGGGGGGGGGGTGTAAAGTTAGCATGTGAAATAGCGCATGTTTCCCGTACATAGAACTGTCCCTGCACAAGTGTCATTTCTGAAAGGAAAAAAAGTATTTTAAAACCGGACTTGCGGCTATAATGAATTGGCTCTGGCAATTCAGAGCGAATTCATTCATAAAAAATAGCGTGGGGGTCCCCCCAAATTCCATTACCAGGCCCTTCAGGTCTGGAATGGATATTAAGGGGAACCCCGCCATCAATTTTTTTAAAAAAACGACGTGGGGTTCCCCCCAAATATCCATTCCAGACCCTTCAGGTCTGGTGTGGATTTTAAGGGGAACTCCACCCCAAATTTAAAAAAAAAATGGCATGGAGTTCCCCCAAAAATTCACACCAGACCCCTTATCCGAGCACGTTAACCTGGCTGGCCGCAGAAAAGATGGGGGGACAGAGTACGGCCCCCCCTCACCTGAACCGTACCAGTCAACATGGGGAGGATGTCCCCATGTTGATGGGGACAAGGGCCTCATTCCCACAACCCTTGCCCATTGTACCCCTACTATTTCACGAAGGAAGTGTAAATAGAAAAAAAATCCAGCGGTGATAATCCACTCTAGGTCCCGGCTTCCTGCTCCAACGTTGTCTGTATCCAGCGACGGGTGCGGGTGATCTCCGGTCCAGCGATGAGAAGATCCATCCATCCAGAGCGCAGCATCGCGACCTCCTCTCACCGCTGGACACAACCCAGCGAATGACGCGCTGTAGCTTTGACATTTCTAATATAGGGGAGGCGGGGCCACCCGTCACGTGACCCTGCCCCCTCTGACGCACCCTCTGCTACGTCACTGGGTAAGCCCAGTCTTCCCCCTTCCTGGGCTTGCCCAGTGACGTAGCAGAGGGTGCGTCAGAGGGTGCGGGGTCACATGACAGGTGGCCCTGCCTCCCCTATATAAGAAATGTCACAGCTTCAGCCGCGTCATTCACCGGGCTGTGTCCAGCCGTGAGAGGAGGTGGGCGATGCTGCGCTCTGGATGGATGGATCTTCTCATCGCTGAACCGGAGATCACCTGCACCTGTTGCTGGATACAGACAACGTTGGAGCAGAAAGCCGGGACCGAGAGTGGATTATCACCGCTGGATTTTTTTTTATTTTTTTATTAATAAAGGACTTTTTTCTACAGTGTGTGTGTGAGTGTTTTTTCCAACTATTTACACTTCCTTCTTGAAATGGTAGGGGTACAATGTACCCCATTACCAATTCACATAGGGGGGCCAGGATCTGGGGGTCCCCTTTGTTAAAGGGGTCTTCCAGATTCTGATAACCCCCCCCGCCCGCAGACCCCCACAACCACCGGGCAAGGGTTGTGGGGATGAGGCCCTTGTCCCCATCAACATGGGGACATCCTCCCCATGTTGAGGGCATGTGGCCTGGTACGGTTCAGGAGAGGGGGGGCCACACTCTGTCCCCCCCTCTTTTCTGCGGCCGGCCAGGTTAACGTGCTTGGATAAGGGGTCTGGTGTGAATTTTTGGGGGAACTCCACGCCATTTTTTTAAAATTTGGGGTGGAGTTCCCCTTAAAATCCACACCAGACCTGAAGGGTCTGGAATGGATATTTGGGGGAACCCCACGTCATTTTTTTTTTAATTGACTGCGGGGTTCCCCTTAATATCCATTCCAGACCTGAAGGGCCTGGTAATGGAATTTGGGGGGACCCCCATGCTATTTTTTTTTTTATGAATGAATTCTCTCTGAATTGCCAGAGCCGACAATTCATTATAGCCGCAAGTCCGGTTTTAAAATACTTTTTTTCCTTTCAGAAATGACACTTTGTGCAGGGACAGTTATATGTACTGGAAACATGCGCTATTTCACATGCTAACTTTACACCCCCCCCAGGTACGAAATTTAAAGTAATATTTCACTTTTATTGTTTCACTTTTAGCATTATTAAATTCACTGCTCCGAAAAAACATTAGTTTTTAAAACTTTTTTTTGCATTGATACATGTCCCCTGGGACAGGACCCAGGTCCCCAAACATTTTTTAGGACAATAACTTGCATATTAGCCTTTAAAATTAGCACTTTAGATTTCAAATGTTCAAGTCCCATAGATTTTAACAGGGTTCTAAAGTTCACACGAACATTTGGTGTGTTCGCAAGTTCTGGTGCGAACTGAACAGGGGGGTGTTCAGCTCATCCCTACTCATGACCACCATGGTGTGTTTGAACTGTAAATGGCATAGGCGTTTTTAAGCTCCAAAAAAAACCCAGGACCAGTGCGTTTTGAGGCGCGGCGCTAGAGCTGTAAAAATGGCAGACTCGCAAAAAATACGGAAATTCCTGTTTGGACATTACCCAACAGTTCTTTGCACAGCCGTGTGACTGTGGGTAGGACAGAGGAGAGACAAAGGAGAGATAAGATGGCCAGTGCTGTGTCTTAGGTGGACCTGATTAGTGCAGTTGAGGCCCATCCTGAACTTTGGGATGTGGCACATCCACTACATAGAGACCATATAAAAAAAGTTAAATCATGGAAGGATATTAGTGCGGCTATAACCCCTGGCTGGGAAGAGATGACTGATGGAGCCAGAAAGAAGACAAGTAAGTCTATTTTCATTGAATGCATGATCTGTTTGTTTAGGCAGAATTTTGAATTGCAGGTGGAAATCCCTCCGCAATCGCGTCAGGAGGGACCTGACAGAAGAGACCTGGAGGGACAGAAGGGACCTGGAAAAGCCAGCATGGAGTGCAGCACCAGCCCCTGCAAAAAAAACAACAACGTGTACCACAACAATTTGGCTTTCTTGCAACAAAACATGATAAATAGTGAATTTCATATGTCCCCACATCTTGCCCTCCCTGACTCGGGAAGAGGGGGAGGCAGCAGTCTGTTTGTTGGGCACTACAGTCTGAGGCTCTTTTGCTTGGGGGTGGGGAGCAAATTCTGTTTGTGTGTGTGGGGGGGCAAAAGTGGTCTCTCTCTCTCTGTGGGGGCAAAAGTGGTCTTGCTCTTTCTCTGTGGGGGCAAAAGTGGCCTCTCTCTCTGTGGGGACAAAAGTGGTCTCTCTCTCTCTCTCTGTGTGGAGGCAAAATGGTCTGTCTCTTTCTGTGGGGGCAAAAGTGGTCTCTCTCTCTTTGTGGGGGGCAAAAGTGGTTTCTCTCTCTGTGGGGGCAAACATGGTCACACTCTCTCTCTCTCTGTGGGGGGAAATTTTGACTCTCTCTCTTTGTGGGGGGCAAAAGCCATCCCTCTCTCTGTGGGGGCAAAAGTGGTCTCTCTCTCTGTGGGGGCAAACGTGGTCTCTCTCTCTCTGTATGTCTGTGGGGGAAAAGTGGCCTCTCTCTCTTTTGGGGGAAAATATGGTCACTCTTTCTTTCTCTTTGGGGGCAAAAGTGGTCTCTCTCTCTCTGTGGGGCAAAAGTGGTCCCTCTTTTTGTGGAAGGCAAAATCAGCTTCTCTTTCTGTGGGGCAAAAACAGTCTCTCTCTTGCACTCTCTTTCTGTGGGGGGAAAAATAGTTTTTTCTCTGTGGGGGCAAAAGCAGTCTCTCTGTGGGAGCAAATGTGGCCTCTCTTTCTCTCGCTTTCTGTGGGGACAAATGTGGTCTCTCTGTCTGGGAGCAAAAACCATTTCTCTCCATGGGGGCAAAAGTGGTCTCTCTCTTTCTGTGGGGGCAAAAGCGGTCTCCCTCACTCTGTGGACATAGGTGACAAAAAAACTGATGGGTTATAATAACCTTCCTCATCTACTGGAAATAACATTACTAATTCTATATTGTAGCTTAAATACATATAAATTTGCACTTAAAACTTTTTTGAAATGCCATTAAAAACTTGGCTGTGCCAGTAAATTTTGGGTGTCTTTTTTCAGTAAATTTCAGTTTGGTAGGTTGGCAACACTGATCAGGAGGGGGGGATGGGGTGTGATGTGGATGTGGTGTGGATTTTCTCTCCAGTCTATGCCCAGAGACATATCCCAGAATTCCCTGCACTTACCATTAAAGCTATGTCACCCAGGAATGGGGTAACAATTCAGCAGAGAGCACAGAGGTCACCCAAACATAGAGAGCCAATCAGGACAGAGGACACCGCATGGGTAAACTCCAGGGAGTCAATGGGGAGTCCATTTTAATCAGGAGAGACAACACCGTTGAAGACCTGCCAGTGCCAGATGAGATTCCAAGAGAGCTAAAGGCACACACAGGGGACGGAAAGAGGAAACACAAAGTGAATGTAGCCAATCAGTAGAGAGCTAGGAGAGTTAGCTGATTGCTGTAGTGAATAAAGTGACGAGTGTTTTTGCGCTAATATAGAACCCTCAATGTGAGATAACCAAAACAAAATAAATACAGTGCAGCAAAACCTAATCGTGTTTACAATACACAAATGTAGAAATAAATAATAATGGGCATAGCATATACAGCGCTGTGGACTCCAACAAAATGGCCGCGATACTATTTCCGGTTTCCGGATTTATAAACAACACCATTACCGCCAATCAGGTTCCCCAGACGAAGACACGTGATCCCGTGTCGTAACGCGTAGGGATTGGACGGACGTACACCTGGAGTGACGTAAGCTGGCGCTGAGGACGCCGCTCGTTTTTAAAACTACTGCACGATTTTAGTTTGTTCTGATGTAAGCACAGGTTTTTCTTTAATAAATTACCCCTGAGTCTTACCGTACTTCACCATTGGAGCCCCTTCTTTTGTTTTCTCTCTCTCCACCCGGGTCTGAGTATCGTTTGGATTAGCCAAGGAGACGTTCCATCAGCTTCAAGGGAGGATTGTCTGAGATCATCCATAGAGGACTGCCAGTAAGGATTCTATTTGATGCCCTTTACTATCGGCCTGGAGGTAAGAGTCCTGTGAGCCCAGTGAGGGATACGATTATTCATCTGTCAATTACCTTTATCTGATTGAGTGGAAATTCAGCAATACCAGCATTTCCATCTGGCAGCTTATTCATCGATTTCTAGGACTTTTTGCACTTCATCACTTTATTATTCTCATTTGGCATTTTGTCATTATTTATCTATGGGACTTTTTTGCACTGCATTGCTGATTTTATTTACTTGCGTTATTTATTGAGCTTGTTAGCTCTCTGATTAATATTTTAATATATTTTTATTCACACCTAATCATCATTCACTCATCACCTGGAGTTTTGTCCTCTTTATTTCGATTTCTTTTTGTTTATGTTTACACTTACCATGTTTGTGTGATACGTTGCGCAGAATCCCATTTATTATTGATTGCTGTAGTGCCATGTACATCTCCTCCTTCATTAGGGCTGCGCATCTTCACCGGTCTCACGATTCGATGCGATTACGATTATTAAGTCCACGATTCGATACAAATCCGCGATGCATCACGATGCATCACGATTGCAGCGCAAGTGCGCATGGCTTTCATCCAAAAAAATGTAAGTACTCCATTTTTTTTTCTATCTGTTCTTAAAAAAAAAACACACAATAACACTTCCTGCATGTAGCAAAGTCTAAACACAGCAGACATGCTACAGGAGATGGTCAGAGACTGCAGACATGCTACAGGAGATGGTCAGAGACTGCAGACATGCTACAGGAGATGGTCAGAGACTGCAGACATGCTACAGGAAATGGTCAGAGACTGCACACATGCTACAGGAGATGGTCAGAGACTGCGGACATGCTACAGGAGATGGTCAGAGACTGCGGACATGCTACAGGAGATGGTCAGAGACTGCAGACATGCTACAGGAGATGGTCAGAGACTGCAGACATGCTACAGGAGATGGTCAGAGACTGCAGACATGCTACAGGAGATGGTCAGAGACTGCATACATGCTACAGGATATGGTCAGAGATATGTATATACCGCGCTAATGTGACTGACTGCCCGGCCCACCTCTCTCCACTCTCTGGTCTCACGTCTCTCCTGGCATTTGCCCCGCCCACTGACTAACTATCAGATTAGTAGAAAGGCGGGAGGGTAGTGTTTGTATAATGTGACTGACTGCACGGCCCGCCTCTCTCCTATGTGATGTCCCAGGAGAGTGTCTCTCATTCTCATGTTCTCTCTTTCTTTGCTTCCTTTGGACTAGCCTCTTACTTTAGACCTCCCATACTCTTGCTGTGTCAGCCACAAGACAAGGCTGGTGGGAACTTCAGCACTCAATGCGTGAAGCTATGATTTATTTAACTATCAGGCTGAGTGGTTTGTGCATAGACAAACACTAAGCGCTGAAGGCATCTGCTGTCAATGCCATTTCAGGGTAGCTATAATGCCACCAAAAATATTCTGTTTTCAGGACAAGATACAAAGCACTTTGGGAGAGGTCATGTTTGCTTTTGCATGCAGATCGTGGTAAATAACAAATCCACTATGGCAACAATTATGCCATTCAGCAAAGTGTTATTTTCTGTACAAAATTCTTTAAAAACAAGGGCCCGGATTCAAGTAGATTTGCGCATTTTTTACGGAGGCGCAGGGCAACGTTTTTGCCCTGTGCCCCCGCAAATTTACTGCGCTGCTCTTGATTCACGGAGCAGTAGCTCCGTAAATTGCGTGGGCGTGCCGGCAAAATGCCCGGCGTAAGCCCGCACAATTTAAATGATCCCGTAGGGGGCAGGAATCATTTAAATTAGGCGCGTTCCCGCGCCGAGCGTAGAGCGCATTCTCCGTCGGGAAACTTTCCCGACGTGCATTGCGGCAAATGACGTAGCAAGGACGTCATTTGCTTCAAAGTGAACATAAATGGCGTCCAGCGCCATTCACGATTCACTTACGCAAACTACGTAAATTTCACATTTCGCGCCGCGGGAACGACGGGTATACGTAACATTGGCTGCCCCTGCTAATAGCAGGGGCAGCCTTACGCGAAAACCTCCGTACGGAAACAACATAAATTGCGTACGCAGGGCTCGCGCAACGTTGTGAATTGGCGTTAGTATGCAATTTGCATACTATACGCTGAGCACAACGGGAACGCCACCTAGCGGCCATCGCAAGAATGCAGCCTAAGATATGCGGGCATAAGAGCCTTATGCCGCGCATATCTTAGGCTGCAGTCGGCGTAACGAGGTTCCTGAATCAGGAGCATTTGTTACGCCGGGGCAAGTAAGCAATTGCGCTGTGTAACTTATGGTTACACAGGCGCAATTGCTTCTTGAATCCAGGCCAAGGCCACTAGCAACAGTACAGAAAGCTACAGATGCTTGGGCAGTGATGTCACATTTTAAAAACACAAAAAAACAAATGGTAATGTTTGCAACTGTTTTGTGTGTGCATCTTCAAGCTTACCTGTGCTTTGCCCATGTAGAGTGATTCAAAAGGTTGTCATTATTGCCCTTCTCTCCAGCAGCACATACTTACCTTTGATTCACACCCCTGCCATTCAGATCAGCCACTGGCACTGAAGAATCTTGAGCTTCTAGCTATGGAGGAACATGTGACTTGCTAATTTTCCTCCCATGTGATTGGCCAAGCTCTGTTTCATAGAGGCAGAGTTTCCTGAGTATGCTTCTACTAAGGTGACTCTGAGCTCACTGCTTGTTTTCTTCAAACTCTTCGCAGCTGAATTGTCCACTCTGCTCTTACGTCTCTCCTGGCATCAGCCTCTCCCGCCTTTCTACTGATCTGATAGTTACAGTCAGTGGGTGGGGCTGACGCCAGGAGAGACGTAAGAGCAAAGTGGAGATAGGAGAGAGGCGTGCCCGGCAGTCAGTCACATTAGCGTGGCATATACAAACAATACCCTCCCGTCTTTCTACTAATCTGATAGTTCTAGTCAGTGGGCGGTGCTGACGCCAGGATAGACGTGAGTTGTAAGAGAATAGAGGCAGGCCGGGCAGTCACATGAGTGCTGTGATAAAGGTACCATCTGACCAGAGCGCTTCCCAGGGAGGGGTAGGGGCTAACATCGATTATTACGGTCGCATGCATCGGTGCCGCATCGGGGACACCCGAATCACGATGCACAGATGCAGCGATTAAATTTGACACCCCTATTCTTCATCGTCACCATCATCTATGTACTCAACTGTCATACAGGAACAAAGCAAAGTGCCAGTCGGTTTTGAGAGTCTGTTTTTTTCAGCCATCACAGGAAAAACTAATAAGTATTCTGGCCTTGTTCATGGAATATTCCATTCATGATTTCGACACATAATAGAAATTAAACACTTAATATGACTGTGACTAAGATTTTCAATGTTTCAGTATTTTATAAATGGATGACATAAGAACAGAATGACTTTCTGTATTGGTATGTTATTATTAGAACTATTTAATGAGCATTTTTTGCTAAGTGAACTTTAGTCTGTCATAATTGAATGACGATTAAAATAGAATTGAATGCATAATTGTTTTGAGAAAGTTTTATAGCCTTAATATCAGATGTATCTATGCACTGGGCAGGTCCATTTTCATATTAGTACTGAATGTACCCATTATTGAAAGGGACGGCTGCTGTGTAGATGAGCGATCTTCAGTAACTGACTATTGAATAACATTAATATGCTCTCCAGCATGTCATCGTTGGATTTATGTTAGATGTGTTTCCTGATGAACAAATCTGTGCTGACAAGAGCTGGATAATGAACTAAGGGGGTAATCCACAAAAGGGATACGCCGGCGTATCTCTGTTTCTATCTATGGAACTGATCCACAGAATCAGTTTCACATAGATAGACAGAAGATCCGACATGTGTAAGGGACTTACACTGTCGGATCTTAGGATGCAGTACCTCGGCCGCCGCTGGGGGCATTTTGAGTCGAAATGCCGCGTCGGGTATGCAAATTAGCACTTACGGAGATCCACGAAGCTTTTCAGCTTTGTTTTTTCTCCGTAAGTATTAGTTTGCAATCGTAAAATTAGGGCTGCTTTTACAAGGCCTAAACTGTTTACACCTTGTAAAAGCAGACCCTTCTACCCCGCGTCGCTGTCATTTTTTTTTTTTCGTTGCGATTCTCAAAACCCGGCGCAATGTAAAACTGTGCAAAGCACGTCGGGAAAATGACGTCGGGAGCATGCGCAGTACGTCCGACGCGGGAGCGCGCCTAATTTAAATGGGACTCGCCCCATTAAATTAGGAACACATTGCTCCGGACGATTTTAAGTTACACCGCTGCAAATTTCAAGGTAAGAGCTTTGTGGATTGGGCACTACCTAGTGTAATTTGCGGCGGTGTAACTTAAATGACCAAAGTTACGTTGCGCCGGGTCTTTGTGGATTACCCCCTAAGCACCTAATTCAAGAATAATCTTGAACTGTGACTGCTGTAAATGCATTCATACTGGGCAGGTCCCTTCTGTAATTTTTGAGATTATTTCTCTATTGGTGAATGGGCAACTGCCATTTAGATGGGCATATGATACACACAGCCCTCAAAATTTCCACTCACCTGCTCGCATTTGGGGAGTGGAAATAATCTGAGGGCAAGCATGGAGAAGGGCCGCTCTGATGTCTCATACAAAGGCCACACCCCTTCCCTCAGGCTGTGCGTGCACTCCGTCACGTCCCCTCCCCTCTCAGCTCGACCAATGGCAGATGGGCATCAGTAGCAGAGTTCCTCAGCTTGCTCTGTGTGGGAAAGACAGTTTCAAAAGTCAGCCATTGAGCACTTCACCGAACCGCAGACCAGCAAACAGCTGCTGGTGGTGATGGAGGTTGTGGACGACATGCTGCTCATTAACGTCATTGGCATGTATATGTTTTGAGACAGCACTGGGCTGGACACTCATGCCATGCAGTGAAGAGGGACACAAGCATGTACACAAGAGAAGAACCGGAGCCTAGAGAGAGATTGGCCAGAGAGGGGGCTGCTCTGGGCTGGGGGGGGACCAACATCCTGGAGAACTGGGCAAACAAGCCTGCTGTGAAGGTGATGCCAAGAAAAGCATGGTGAGGATGACTGCAGGAGTCCCGGTGCAAGAATCCCCAGCTGGGACCCTTCCTACTAATCCCTGTGGGAAAAGCATATTTTATTCCTATTTTATTTACCAGTCAGATCAATGAATTATGATTGCTGGTATTGGTTATATTTATTTTTTTCCTTATTCATTGTAATTATTACACTGAATAAGGTACAACAAAAATAAACATAACCAATACCAGCAATCGGCAATCATATTTCATTAATCTGAGTGTGATAAATAAAATAAGGATAAAATATGACTGGATACTATTGGCACTGTACACATCATTAAGGAGGAAGTAATTAGGCTGCACCATCTTGAGTATTGTTTTCTGAGTCCCCTGTGGATGTAATTTTCACCCTGCCTTGTTTTCCCTTGCTGAAATCTCGCACATGGGTGAGTATGTGTTACCGAGCCTCTATCTCGGGTCAAAGTTCCTATGGCAACCCCGCAAGGAAGCTGGGAATAACTGCCCAGTCTTGCGTGTCTACAAAGCGGTGCCGCAGAGAGCAGAACTCTCTGGCATGGCGTGATGCTGGAGGGGGAACATAACACAGAGTGTGCCGTGAATTGAAGGATGGACAGTGCATGCGCCGGGGACGAATTGAAATAAGAAGAACCAAGTAAGGAAACTTTAACAGGCAGTGATCAGTACATTTATTAATATGGATTGACATGAGCTGAAGTTAGGATAGAGGGTTTAAAAACACTTTAATGCCTTGTTAAGTACATAGTTTAATGCCATATTAAATAGCATTACAAATATTTACTTAACAAGGCAGTAATAATGTGCACAATGTAGTAACCCATAGCAACCAATCATAATTTATCTTTAAATGGCTTACCACAGTAAGAACATTAATTTTACTTTATGATTATATTGCTATATGTTAATATTGTTAAAGTTGTTGATAATATTTATTTTTGTAATTTAATTCTGCATAAAACATTTAACAGTATCATTTCATGAGATACTTTTATGAGGATGTGTTTAGGGGCAGAATTAGGGACCAGACAGGGGTTGGGTAGGGCAACTGATGGCAAGTAACTCTTATGCCGCGAACACACGATAATTTTTAGGGTTGTAAAAAGTTTTTTAAAAATGTCATTTAAAACGATCGTGTGTGGGCTTCAGAGCATTTTTCGGGTTCTGAAAAAGGACAAAAAAAAAATTCGAACATGCTCTATTTTTTCACAACGTTTTAAACTATGTCGTTTATCGGGTTGTAAAAAATGATCGTGTGGGGGCTTTAACGACGTGAAAAACCTGCGCATACTCAGAAGCAAGTTATGAGACGAGAGCGCTCGTTCTGGTAAAACTACCGTTCGTAATGGAGTAAGCACATTCATCACACTGTAACAGACAGAAAAGCGCAAATCCTCTTTTACAAATACAAAATCAGCTAAAGCAGCCCAAAGGGTGGCATCATCCGCATGGAACTTCCCCTTTATAGTAGCGTCATACGTGTTATACGTCACGTCGCTTTGCTAGAGCATTTTTTTTTTCACTATCGTGTGTAGGCAACATCGTTTTAATAATGAAGTTGAAAAAAACGTTGTTTTTTGTAGAGGCTGAAAAACGTAGATTTTGTAGAGGCTGAACAACGTTGTTTTTTGTAGAGGCTGAAAAACATCGTTTTTTACAACCCGAAAAATTATCGTGTGTACGTGGCATTAGGGCCTGGCCATAGCCCTAATACACAGAGTTGACTGCCATGAACAGTATGTGCAAATACAGCTCTCTCTTTATGACTGAGAAATCACTTTTGAATGTTTATCTAATGGATATATACAGTATTTTGTGTAATTTTAAAGTTTCAAGAAGACAATGTAAAGCTACTGCCAATGGAATACCGAAACAAAACCAAAGCTGAACTCACTTTACATACTGTACATTAAAGAGGAACTAAACCCACCAAGGTAACTTTTTCCCAAAACAGTTATGCCTTGTACACATGATCGGAATTTCCGATGAAAAAAGTCAGACGGAGTATTTTCATTGGATATTCCGACCCTGTGTGTGCCCCATTCACAGTTTTTCCATCGGAAATTCCGATGGACTCAGAAAGAGAACACGTCGTAGTGTTGTACGCCACCGTGTTGACAGCTTGAACTGAATTCCGTCAGAAAAATCTGTCAGAGTTTATCCCAACGGTAATTCCGATCATGTGTACGGGGCATAACACTGAAGGCATGTCATGAATGATGGAAAAATTGAAAGAAATTGCGCTAGAAAATACCAGAAAGAAGAAAAAGGAGAGAAAAAAGAACCTGCAACGTAGTCACAGTCTAATCCCTCCAGGTGCTGCGATTACTGTGTAAACAATAAATAAAATAAATAAACATAGGAAAAATATAAATCGCGCTACCTCAACCACCCTTCTTGACAAACACAAACGTATGCAAGTGGGTGATCTATAGTGATATAAGTGAAAGGCTGGCTGCTATATCAAAAGTGACCGTGACGGCCACTAGGGTGCAACATGCAAAAACAAAAATGGGAAGGTCCCCCAGTGGGGTTTTTTAGCGGCATGATGTTCTCAATAAATAAGAGTGGTTGGATGATATTGAAGTTAAAATCTTTACTTGGTTTCAACATTAAATTACAATAAAATGTACAACATGGTTGGAGCATTTGTAAAATAATGTAGATAATATACATATAGTACACTCTGATTATACATGAAAATAAAAATAACAGTGGCAAAAATCAACAATACACGTTACATCATGATTCAATTGTTTCCATATGAGTACCCCGACGCGTTTCGACCTAAACTGTCACGGTCTTCTTCAGGGGAATTGTACTCTGATAGATATAATTAGAAAAATTATTAAAGTTACATCCCTCTAACAAAAATGTTTAACATCTGCTGAGAGAATATTGTTGAAATTATATTTACCACTCAAGGGTTAATGAATTAATATGTAATCAGAGATGATTGCTGAGAAGTAAAAATGATCCGAAGACCCCCATAGCAAGAGAAACCCCCGTTCCGCTTGACGGGAACCCACCAAACCGGGCTTACAAGGAGTCACAAGTGTGGACCATAGGGGGGAGGAGACGACCGGAAGACACCTGTATTGATTGAATATTTAGTTTAATTTAATATAAGTAATAATGTGAGTACTAATAATATTGCATAAGCATAGATAACATCCATTCGGCTATGACCCCGACCACATGTAACGATCTAATAGGATCATAAACATGGGCGTATGTAGGAGGTAAGTATTGGAATGGAATATATTAGTAAATCTTAATACACCAATGCTAGTATTGCAAAGGTGTAGATGGAAGTATACCAAAACCAAAGGTTTTGTACTGGTACAATGAACATCATACTGGTGTCAGTGTGATGTGAATGAGAGGGGGGGGGGGGGAAAGGGTTAAGAAAAATGTGTGAGAGTGTGGTGAACAAATAGATGTGAGTGTATATGTCAATAGAAATGTGTGAAAGGGGCAAAAAAGGGGATAAAAGAAAAAGTGAGCGTGTGCCAGAAAAAAATGTGATTGCAAGTGAGGGGAGGGAATATAAATGGTGAATGAAAGTGTGTGTGAGGAAGTGAATAGCAGTGCTGAGTACATGTCCCAGTGTTAGTTGGTAGCATTAAATAATAATATCAAGGAATTATAAAGTATACCATGGGGGTGTAGCAACAAGGGGGGGATAAATGGAAGTATGCTCAGTAATAGTACTTACATAGGCTCCATCCTAATGTATGTATGGAGGGAGCTGTCCCAGGATCACATCCAGATCCAAGGAAGGTAAGAAGCTTAAATAGAGTCTAGATCAATTAGTATCAGGTGTCATCATCTCCCTCCCGGGGGGGGGGGGGAGGAGACGACCAGGAGGACACCTGTATTGATTAAATATTTAGTTTAATTAAATATGAGTAATAATGTGAGTACTAATAATGTTGCATAAGCATAGATAACATCCATTGGGCTATGACCCCGACCACATGTGACGATCTAATAGGATCATAAACATGGGCATATGTAGGAGGTAAGTATTAAAGTAGACTGTGTTACTAAGTCTTGATACACCAATGCTGGTATTGCAAAGGTGTGGATGGAAATATACCAAAAAAAAGGGTGCAACATGCAACCACCTCAAAATCCCTCAGCAATCATAGTGATGGTGATTTACAAGAAAAATAAACAAAAAACAAAAACAAAAGGCACTTGAATCAAAAAACATCAGCTAAATATGGGTTTTGGCTCTGAATGAGTTAATAAACAGTCCAAAATGTTGACAATGAAGAGTCCATTAAATAGCAGGTAATATGTCAAACACCCGTGCAACTGTGCCACATTACAGATTGGTTGTAACCGTGTCCAAAAGTAAAGAGTGACATCACCTACACCAGACTTATAGATTGGCCTCTACCAAATTCCCACGATCCCTTATGACAGGGGATCAGAAACAGCATATAGTAGGTCCTGATGGATCTTGTTTTCCAAGAAATTTCAGCAGTATCAATGCCCACCATGTAAAAAACAGTGACAGCTCTGCATTAAATGTGTAGAAATTGTATTTAAAGGGTTAAAATTGCACTTACAGTTATGCAGTTTAAAATTTGCCTTGAATCTAATGTGCCGGCCGGTACACAACTCTCAGGCACCCGTCCACTGGGGGAACGTTAGGAGCTGCTTGGGTGACGACAGTGCGCCACTCCTGCTTCCGGTCCTGTCAGGGGGAGAAATGACGGAACATCTGTTCATACAATGTATGAACAGCGATCAGTCGTTTCCCCCAGTCAGTCCCACCCCCCCCCTTCAGTTAGAACACACACAGGGAACATAATTAACCCCTTCCTCGCCCCCTAGTGTTAACCCCTTCCCTGCCAGTGGCATTTTTATAGTAATCAATGAATTTTTATAGCACTGATCGCTATAAAAATGCCAATGGTCCCAAAAATGTGTCAAAAGTGCCCGAAGTGTCCGCCATAAGGTCGCAGTACCGATAAAAATCGCTGATCGCCGCCATTACTAGTAAAAAAAATATTAATAAAAATGCCATAAAACGATATGTAGAAGAATACGTATTGGCCTAAACTGAGGGGAAAAAAAATGTTATATATATTTTTGGGGATATTTATTACAGCAAAAAGAAAAAATATTGTATTTTTTTTCAAAATTGTCGCTCTATTTTTGTTTATAGCGCAAATAAGAAAAAACGCAGAGGTCATCAAATACCACCAAAAGAAAGCTCTATTTGTGGGAAAAATAGGATTTTTGTACTCACTGTAAAATCCATTTCTCTGAGTTCATGGACGGACACAGCAGCAATTGACCTTAGGGTATTTTCCTCCCTTTTAGGAGATTGACTAGGCAGAAAAACAGCATGTTAAGGGTTTAAAACACTCCACACAGTACAGTACATCCAAGGGGGCGGATCCCCCGGGTACATCCCCTATTATCAGTTCTGCAGCCTCAGTTCATAAACAAGCGGTACAAACAAAGGAGGGGTGGGTGCTGTGTCCGTCCATGAACTCAGAGAAATGGATTTTACAGTGAGTACAAAAATCCTATTTTCTCTTCCGTTCATGGACGGACACAGCAGCAATTGACCGCAGAGGGGCGGGAAAACACAGCAAACCAGCTCCACCCCAAACAAACCAGAGTACCTCAACGGAGGACCTTCAACCTTAAACAGCCGCCTGCAAAACCTTGCGGCCAAAGGAGGCATCCGAAGATGCACTCACATCCACCTTGTAAAACTTTGAGAAGCTGTGGACTAACGACCAGGTCGCTGCCTTACACACCTGTAAAACAGATGCTTGATGGCGGAAAGCCCAAAAGGCACCAATCGCCCTGGTCGAATGCGCCGTAACCGGGAAGGGGGGCGTCCACCCCTTTAGGGCATAGGCCTGAAGCACGACCTGCCTGATCTACCTAGAAATGGTAGCCGACGAGACCGCCAGACCCTTCTTAGGACCAGTCACCGACATGAACAGTGAATCTGACCTCCGAAACGGTGCCGTAGCAGACAGGTACACCCGTAGGGCTCGAACCACGTCCCAGGAATGCAACGTAGCCTCTTTTGGGTTCGCAGGTCGAGGACACAAGGATGGAAGAACAATGTCCTCATTAATGTGAAAGGCCGAAACAACCTTAGGAATGAAAGACGGCTGCGGCCACAGCACCACCTTATCCCTGTGGATGACCAAGTAAGGGGCCTTGCAAGACAAGGCCGCTAGTTCAGAAACCCGTCTGACCGATGTAATTGCCACCAGAAAAACCACCTTCTGGGAAAGAGTCAATAAAGGGATTTCCTCAAACGGAGACTTTTGAAGCACCGAGAGAACTAAATTCCCATGAAGGCAGTGGAGGACGCACAGGAGGGGCCACATGTCGAACCCCCTGCACAAACGTACGCACCAGAGAATGCGCCGCCAAGGGTCGCTGAAAGAAAACAGCCAAGGCCGAAATCTGCCCCTTAATCGTACTTAAGGCAAGAGCCTGCTCCACTCCACGCTGTAAGAACAGCAGAATCCGGGACATCACGTATGTACGAGGGTGCCAATTCATCTCCTCACACATAGAGATGTAAGCCTTCCACGTACGATGGTAAATCTTCCAGGAAGTAGACTTCCGCGCCCGCAGCATGGTAGAGATCACAGAGTCCGACAGGCCTCGATCCTTCAGCACCTGTCTCTCAATAGCCACGCCGTTAAAGCCAACGACTGTAAAGCAGGATGAAAGATAGGGCCCTGCGACAGAAGATCCTCTCGCAGAGGCAGGTGCCAAGGAACGTCTGCCACCAGACGCACCAGATCTGCGTACCAGGGATGGCAAGGCAAATCCGGAGCGATCAGGATTGTTGGTATCCCCTCGGCTTCCACTCTGCGCAGCAGACGAGGAAGAAGCTTCAGAGGAGGGAAGGTGTAGATTAGGCGGTAGTGACCCCACAGCGCCACCAACGCATCTGACGCGTTCGCCCATTGGTCTCTTGACCTGGCCACGAACCGTGACACCTTACGATTTTAGACGAGACGCCAGAAGATCCACGTCTGGAGTGTCCCATTTCAGACACAGACTCTGAAACACATCCGGGTGTAGCGACCATTCTCCTTTGTCTAGCGTTTGGTGACTTAGGTTGTCCACCTGCCAGTTCTGTACCCCCGGAATGTACACGGCCGACAGAGCAGGAACGTACTTTTCGGCCCACCAGAGGATGTGAGCGACTTCCGCCGCTGCAGCTGAGCTCCGTGTGCCCCCTTGATGATTGACATACGCCACAGCCGTGGCGTTGTCCGACTGGATCCTGACCGGGCGGCCCTGCAGTCTCAGAGACCACTTGGAGAGGCACAGCCTGATCGCCCGGAGCTCCAGGACATTGATCGGCAGACGGGACTCTTACCGAGTCCAGCGCCCCTGGGCTGACTGAACACCCCAGCCGAGAGACTGTCATCCGTCATGACCACCGTCCAATGGCATGGCAGAAATGATTTCCTGGCCCGAAGTACCAGAGATGTCAGCCACCACACTAGGAAGGACCTGACCAGGCGACTCACCCGGACATGGTAATCCAGTGACGAAGGGAGCTTGTCCCAACGTGACGGAATTTCTCTCTGTAACACTCGAGTGTGGAATTGAGCATACGGAACTGCCTTGAAGAAGGCCACCATCAGACCCAGAACTCGCAGGCAAAAGCGAAGTGACGACCACTTCTGGGTCGCCAACAGCTGCACCGCTGATTGCAGTGTCTGTAGTTTCTCCGTTGGAAGGAAAACTCTCGCCTCCGAGGAATCCAGGACCAACCCCAGGTATTCCAGACACTGAGACGGTACCAACACTGACTTCTGGACATTTAGCAGCCAACCGAATTCCTGGAGGGTCTGGCAGGTGATAGACGTACCACCTCTAACTCTGAGCTTGAAGAAGCTCTCAGGAGAAGGTCGTCCAGGTATCCTACAATAGCGATCCCGCGCTGCCTCAGCAGGGCCAGAATCGGAGCGAGCACCTTGGTGAAAACCTGTGGTGCCGAAGCCAGGCCGAAAGGGAGGGCCACAAATTGAAAGTGGTCCTCCCCGACAGCAAAGCGCAGAAATCTCTGGTGCTTTGGGCATATGCAGGTACGCGTCCTTGATATCCAAGGACGCCAGAAAATCCCCCTGATGGAGTGCTGCCACTACAGAGCGAACAGACTCCATCCTGAACTTTTGCACTTTGACAAAACAATTGAGGGCCTTGAGATCCAGAATTGGACGGACCCCTTCCTTCTTGGGGACTACAAACAGATTGAAGTAAAACCTCTGAAACCGTTCCAGTAAAGGAACCGGCACGATCACCCCCCTGACCAGCAGATCCTGAACAGCCCCAAACAGGGCCTTCCCGACGTTCCGGAGGAAGCTGGAGGTTGGAAGGAAAAAATCTGTTTGGCGGGCAAGAGAGAAACTCTATCTTGTACCCCAAGGAAACTACTTCGCAAACCCACCGGTCAGAAAGAAGAGACCTCCACCAAACCACCAAGTCGTGAAGCCGGCCCCCCACCCGAGAGACGGGCGGGGGCGGACCTTCAGGCGGAAGCATGCTTTTCCGCAGGCTTGTTGGGCTTGCGGAACCAGGGGCGCTTCTGCCCTTCAGGGCGCTTCTTGCCCTACGGCAAGGCTCCTTACCCTTACCAGATTGTGGGAGCAGAGTGCTCTTACCTCCCGTGGCATCTTTCATGATGTCATCCAGAGATGCCCCAAAAAGCCGTTTACCCTTGAAGGGTAAGTCCACCTAGGCCTTTTTAGAAGACTGGTCCGCAAACCAACACTTCAGCCAGACAAGGCAGCGCAACACCACCGGGTGGACCGAGGCCCTGGAGAGCAAGGGAAGCGTATCCAGGGCCGACTCACAGACACATTTTAGGCCCTGCACCAACTGGTCAGCCAGCGCCACACAGTCCGCAGGGGCATCATGCTCCTCCAACTCCTGAAGCAACAACTTTGTCCGTTCGGTAAGTGTCTGTGACACTAGAGCCCCGGCCAAGACTGGTCTCACTGCCGACCCTACCACTGTGAACATGGATTGGGCCACAGCCTCAGCTCTCCTATCTGCTGGGTCCTTGAAAGCGGGAGACCCTTCCACAGGCAACGTGGTCGCCTTGTTCAGCCTGGACAGAGGGGGGTCCACTGAGGGAGGAGAGGTCCACTTTTTTAGAAAGTCCTCCTCAAAAGGGTAACGGACCGCAAAGCATTTTGGAACAGAATAAACTTTCTGCAGCCGATCCCATTCCTTGTACAATTTTTTTTCCAGATAAGGAACACAAGGAAACACTTTTGCGGTGAGGGCCGGCTTGCGGAACCCAAAAGGGACCGACATCTCTAAAGTCTCCGCTGAATCCTCAATCTTCTGAGTATCCAGAACCGCAGTCAAAAGAGCTCCAACATGCACCCTATCATACGCTGACCCTGATGCAGAGTCATCCTCACTGTCCGTGTGGACTAGGCCTGCATCCTCTGACACAACGGAACCATGGCCAGAAGCAGTAGCAGGGCCCGATTCCGCATCAGATGCATCCCCAGAAGAAGGCTGGGGGAGGGGGCGCTTTTTACCCACCTCTGGCCACGCGCCGCTTCAAACCTGGCAACAAACGCCTCAAGGACTGCCGTCATAGCATCCACAGAGGCCGCAGGAACAGGGGCACTAAGGGTAAACTTCGGCATGTCTGGGGGAGAAGCATCCGGTTCAGACGCCATGCTGACCCACCCAATAGCCGCCCTTGGACTGCAAGGCAAGATCCACAGGCCACCCTCCCAGCCGCAGCAGAGAACAGGGAACCCCCCAGAGGACTCACCACCCGACCAGGCTGTACTGCTGCTGACTGCCCCAGAGCGCTGTCCGTGCTGTGCCGTCCCTTAGGAAGTGTGCTGGAGCCGTTTGCGACGATTTTCTAGGCACTAGAGGCAAAAACCCCATTCAAAATGGCCAACAACATGCAAAAACAGCATGCAGGCTACAAGAAAATGGCCGCCGATCGTTAATAAAGGTGCCCGGCGCTGGCAAAATGGCGGCCGTGAAAGTGCAGAAAACACACAGTTAAACACACAGTAAACACCCGGGACCCCCGGGCAGGCCCCCCCGCACACACGGCAGCAATAAAATCAACACAGCACCCCCAACAGCAGCCACAGCCCCCAGCCACAGGATGGAGCCCCCCAGGCGGACCCCCCACCTCACGGCTGACCACCCAGAATTCAGGAAAGGAGGGAGAGGAAGGGAGAGAGGAAAGCAGGGCGAACCCCTGATCGACCTCCCCAGGAATGCACCAGCCGCACCACCATACCAAAACAAGGGGACTGCTACTTACCCGTCCTGCGACCACTGGCTGGAGGCATCCCGGACTGAACCAATGTCCGCGCAGTTACAGCATGGCTGTCGGCCCGGCACACTGTGACTCGGACATAGAGCCCGGTCATATGTGTGCCCTGGAGCGTATAGCTCACCAGCCACCCCTGGAGCAACGGGACATGTCGTGGATGGCCCAGCCCGTAGCTAAAGGCCAGCACACGCTCGATTGCCGAACATGGGGGGACTACAAGGATCGAGGATCCAGCCTGTTACCCAGTCGGCAGTTGATTGTAGATCTCAGGATCCAAAAATACAGGAGAAACAAAAAGAAAAGCGAGAAAATTGCAAAAAAAAAATCTACAGAGCACATGGGCCCAGAAGAGCCATGTCATCTCCTTGCTAGGCAGAATAAAACTGGGGCTGCAGAACTGAGAATGGGGGATGTACCCGGGGGAACCGCCCCCCTGGGAGGTACTGTACTGTGTGGAGTGTTTTAACACTTAACATGCTGTTTTTCAGCCTAGTCAATCTCCTAAAAGGGGGGATAATACCCTAAGGTCAATTGCTGCTGTGTCCGTCCATGAACGGAAGAGAAAAAAGGATGCCTATTTTGTTTGGGAGCCACGTCGCACGACTGCGCAATTGTCAGTTAAAGCAAAAAGGGGCCCGGTCATTGACCACAATATGGTCCGGGCCTCAAGTGGTTAAAGGTGGACCTGAAGATTTGCTATATTTTTAAGGAATACCTAAAAGTGTCAATTGTGCTTAAGTAGTAACCTAAAAATATACCTTTTGTTTGAATTCATCCCAAAAAATTGCTGGATACTTTCTGGTATGTCTTTCTTGTGCCATATTCCTTGCAGCTGTATATCTACAGTGTAAGATCTAAGGCACTGCAGCCTATGACTGCTATTCTCAAAAGATTTGGAGTGAGATTTAATGATACCACTATTTTGCTGCTCATTGCTCTGGCATGAGGAACCAAAATGCTACCTTTACCAATAAAGCCATGTCTATACAGAGACGCAGTGCTAAACAAGGTATGGCAAGTCAGTAATGGGGGGAAATAAACAGCGCAGATACTACAAGATATACTATTGATTAGTCCTCTGCTATCTGTCTACCCTCCAGAGATCAGTTTCTTTTTAAGATCCCATTCACACCTTTGCGTTTTAGTAATGTACATGCATTACATCAATGGACTGGCAACATATCGCAGCATCACAAAAAATGGGCATACACAATTTTTGGGAACACAGAGCACCTCAACGCATAGTAATGTGTAATCTGCACTGACCCCAACACACAAAGTGCAATACCATGCGTTACCATACACTGCAACACATGTGTGTTGGAGGCTGCATTGTCTCAGTGCATTGTAGTGCCATTCAAAATGAATAGCACCACAATGCAGTAATGCAAACCAGCTACTGCAATACACTGCAATGGTGTTATTGGGCTCTAATAAGTTTTTGTTGTAATCTTAGTATAGAATACAGATAGATGCATATAAACCAGAAAATGGGTTCCCACTTTATAATAAATCCTACATACACAAACCCACACAACATTTTATTCGGTAGTAGTAACATAAAGGGTACAGTTATTTTTGTGTTCAGTAGTTGAATGGGAAGGAGGCACGTGATGTCACCCACGGTCATCTCCTTGTGTTTTTATGTACGAGCGCTTGTATGGTAATATTTTCTTTACCTTTTATTAAATGCTTGACAGCAGAGAGCACTATATGTTCTTTGTTTATTTTCCTCTCCTGGAATATTGGTGATCATCTGGAAGCAAGCGATTCTGCAGGGATTTCCGTGTGTATCGATTGAGCTTGAAAGAATTTACTCGTTATGGGAAAGCCTATGTGACCCATGGTAATTTAGGGGTCCTGATGTTCAGGTGAGCGGCTAAGAGTGTCTATGGTGGAGGTTACACAATGTATCACGGAGTCCATTCTCTTAAAGGCACATCTTCACTTTATTTGGGATCTTGCATGCTCATGATATATGAACTTTTTCGAATAGCGCTGCGCTATTTTGTATTTTATTCATCTAGGGTGTTGTAAATTGGCCCGGAGTGTTGTTGCTGTTATCATAATTTTTTGTTTGATGCATTTTATACATTTTGGGCTGATTTTTTATCAATTTCTGTAATAAATAAGCCTGTGCATATCTTAAAGGAAAGTCTGCTACAAGTTAATTATGAAGGCTACCACTGAACCAAAGGCCTTTGGATAACAGCCTATCTTTAAATAATAGTATTGGTGACAATAGTCACCAGTAAAATGAAAGGGTTGACAGCGATATGAACTTAAAACTAAAAAAGCTTTGACTAGACACTTTAATAATTAAAGAGCTGCTTGAATTTGTACTTTTTATATGTCCCTGGAGTACTGTTATTGCATGTTTTTGTAAATATGTTGCCTAAAACATTAAGTCCCTGTTTTGTCTGCGGGCAGTGTAAACTCAAAAAACCACAACAACACAAAACCTTTATATTTCAACCAGCAAAACGAAAAGTCACACAAATTCTTAAACAATACTCCGGAGAACACAGCTGAATGACTCATAAGATTACAATGATATTAAATAAAATAAATGCTCTGGGGATGACATATATTGTAATTCTAGCTTAAAACATCTACAAAAACCTCAGTGCAGATGGACATTGCAGCAAAGGTTTAAAAACCTATAGGTCTTTAATAAATACTGATATATAATTTCTTCAGAAGTTTGTAATAAAATTGTGCCAAAGCACCACATCCTGTTTGAAATTAGTTTCAATTGTTCGTTTTCAAATGATTATTAAAAGCTGCTGCCACAAAATTCTAAACAGCCTGTTTTGGAACATGTTGTCCCAGCGATTTGTTGAATGGCATTTCATTTCAGCTCAATTCTACATAAAAAGAGTGGTTTTCCAATAAAACATGCCAGAGCAGCGAATTGTTCTTATATTGAAATGCAATCATTATTTGTTTATAACGAACCTATTCACTTTGCTGTAGGGGTCTTTGAACTTGGAATAATACCTTTACTTAAATTTTAAATAAAATACTTTTTTACCATAATTCCTCGTGTTTCAGGTATGTTGATGTGAAGCCTTTTGGCAGCATTTTCTTGTCTACATGTATGCAGTGATGGCTGGACAACAATGTACAATGCCACGTGTTTTGAAACAGCATCTTGTTGCCTCCACAAGAAGCCAGTGTAAAAGAGTGACAATGCACAAACACAATTGGGAGACTAGGAAAGAGTGTTGCTGTCTTTTAACAGGAAATGCCTGAACAAGAATCTTTTATGACAGGATTACTTGCTATTATTTTAATAAAACCTGCAGATTTTAAAACTATTGAAATTCATTTTGAAATAATAACATATTTAAACCTATAACAATAAAAGTGTTGCTCTAAAAACATGTGAACAAAAGGGGAATCAAAAAATATATATATTATAGTGCGAATGGATCAGTCATTCAGATGAATGATTAGATCCAAATATCAGGTTCCATAATGATATTGTGGATAAGTGGATCCAAATTCCCTCCACCAGGTGAGTATATCGCCACCACAATGCAAAATGGACTTTTACCAAAGAGCCTGGACCCTTTGTTACAGAGGGTCAAACAGGCTTGATGTAAAAACAACATTAAGATATCACAAAAAGGCAGCAGCCACAGGTATCTGGACATGTACAGAAAAACGCGATAGACATGTCCCGGAAGAAGTCCTTTTGGTGACGAAACCGGTCGGGCTGAGCTGAATGTTCTTGCTATCACATTTTCCTGAACATGTCCGGATGTCTGTGGCGGCCTTTTTGTGATATCATTTGGTCTGTGTTTACAATTTTTTTCACAAGCACAGTATTTTTTGAGATTTTATTATATTTAAACTCTTGTAAGATTGTATTCATTGGAAATTACATATAGTTTAAGTGTATCTGCTATGCGGGCCAAAGGCTCATATTAATCCTAGCTCCTGCAGCTGTACTTACTTACCTAATGTTACCTACATTTCTCTACTACTTTGTTCACCTGCAAGAAAAGAGAACGTTAAAACATGTTGCTACTGCTAGAAAGAGCCTTGGACCTTTTAGGTAACCCAACTATTTACTAACAAGTGTCAAGAGGATGAAATAATAGTCAAAAACAAAAAGTAGGCAGGGGGGGGAGGTGTCTGGCAATGGCGCCAGTACGGAGCACTCCGTAACAAGCTCCAGGACTCCAAACCCCTGAATGAAGCTATAGTGAAATCCTGCATATCCCGCTATCCCCGCCGCCTGAAAATCCCCCTTTAAATCTTCTTGATAGAGTACCTGAAGCAGCCTGTGAGTGCAGTGTGAGCGGTGCCGTCCGTCTCGGAGATCGCGGAGGTAGGGGCTGGGGAGCAGGGAGAATGGAGGTCCAGTGGAGAGAGGAGTACGTGTGTGACAATGCGAACTGCCGAACCCCTGTGTCCCGTTGAAGGTACCGAGGGGCTGAGAATGCATCCGGAGAAGGTAGGAGGGGAGGCTGCTCCGGTCGCTTGCAGGATTAAGGGAAGCCGAGAGGGACCGAATACAGCCGAGGCCATCCGAGTTGAGCCGAGAGGTGTGAGAGCCGTGTAAGAGCCGTGTGAGAGCCTCGAGTGGCTGATAATAAAGGCTGACAGTAAGAGCGATAATATCTGGGGAGAAGTTACGCTGGATACCCATGTTTTGCCCAAATGAATGAATACGTAAAAAAAAATAACTTTTCCCACACAGACATTGCAAACTATTTCTCCCTATTTTCTCCTCTCTTTTTTTTTTTTAGGGGAGCCCATAAACAGTCAGTCAGGTCCTAGGACCTGTTGAATATGCCCTGATTTGGTTTTGACTATGCATCCCTAATAGTAGTCATTTGATGTGGGCAGAAATAATAAAATAATAAATCTCTTTTTTTACAGTCCCTGATTACCATGCGCTGATCGCAGCCGCAGGGGGTTGTTCGCAGGGAGGAGGAAAAAAAAGGAAAAGGACAGGGGAGAAATTACCCCCCCCCCTTTTTTGTCCGTTTTATCTGTTGCTCTAGGATGCGAGTTTGAATTTCCTTTTTGCTTGAATTTCTGCATTTCTAAAAACTCTTGGACTTTAAGGCACGTAAGAGTGCTGCTTGGAGACTACTCTAGGAGGCTGAGAGCTTGGCCCCCCCTTTTTTTTACTATATAGTCTCTTGATACTATCTTTAATATAACCCTGTTACTGTTACTGTTTCTGATTACGATCAGCAAAAAGCTGGACCCAAGAGTACTGAAGGACATTGCGTATTACATTTTGAAGCGGATAACCAGCTGGTGTAGTAGGGGGCCAGGTAAGGGGAGATAGGAAAAGGGAGAGAGTGGTGAGTACCCTCCCAGTACATCAGCCCAGAATTAATTTTTTGTTTGGTTTCCGGAATTTGTAGAACTATATCACTTTTTGTTGGATATAAATGAACTGAATTAAAACCAGTACCTCACTGTGGAGAGACTGTAAGGAAAGTAAAACAGTCACGGTTACAGGAATACAGCGTTTGTGGGATCCAGTGATAATATATACTACAGGTCGCAAGACTACAGAAAGACTACAGAAAAAAGAAAGAAGATATCTACAAGCAGGATATTAGTAGTGATAAGGACTAAGGGCATATCCCTCTCCGCCTCCCCCTCCCTTTTTTTTCTTTTCTCTTTTTTTAGGATGATTGGCAGCATGAGAGGAAGATCAGGAAGGGGAGGAGTAGTGCCGAAGTCACCTCGTTCAAGTTTAAGCCCCGGCCCCATGACTAAATATGTGACATTAGGAGCAAGCGGAGTAAGTGGAAATAACCAGGCCGTAGAAAAACAACAAAATACCAAGGGGTGGTAAAATTTGGTAAAGGAGAGAACAGAAATAAGTACATATATAGACTCTCGCGAAGAAATAGAGGTTGAAATAGAGGGAGAGACAGGAAAAGAGGAGGAACAATTTAGAAAAGATCAGCTTCCAACGAAATGTGACATGGAAAATATGTTTGCAGCATTGGAGAAATCGTTGAAGAGTTTGGAAAGCTCCTTGAAAAAAGAAATAGCCATAATCCACAACGATTTGGAAAAGGTGGAAAATAAAGTGGATATACATACAACTACAATAAAGGAATTAAAAAGAGAAATAAGAGCTTTAAAAACAGAACAGCGAGAACAAGCATATAGAATAGGAGAACAGGAAAATAAGAATAGGAGAAAGAATCGGTGAATAAGAGGACTCCCTGAAAACTCTCAGAGATAAGATCTGACAGAAATAATGGGAAAATTATTTAACCCATTATTGGGAAAGCAAGAAGCAAATACCATAAAAACTGAAGGAGTCTATAGAGTATGGAGACCCATGGGAATCCCAGTAGAAAGTCCAAGGGACATAATAGTAAGATTTGAGAACTTAGGGGAAAAAAAATCAAGTTTGGAGAAGTATGAATGGAAAGCCCCCAATAAAATATGAAGAAAAATTATTACAAATCTTTCCAGATTTATCGCAAGAAACTTTTAGAAGAAGACATATGTTAAAACCTCTCCTGAAAACTCTACAAGAACATGATATTCAATATAACTGGGGGTTCCCTGCATGCCTAATTGGCAAGAAAAACGGGCATACTGCAAAACTCAGGTTCGTGGAAGAAGCACAGGAGTTATGTGAAAAATTGGAAATTCCAGTGCAAGAGGCCTCAAGGGGAAGAAACATCAGACAAGAAGAAGAACTACAGGAGGATGAAAACTGGCATTTGATCCCCAGGAGAAAGATATAAACATGAACTAGAGAAGAACTTGTAAAAATGATAACGGATAAGAAATACAAATTGAGGAAAATGGAGGAGAAAAAGAAAAGAAGAGGAAAAGAAGGATAAAAGGGAAAGCAGAGAATGGGAAAGAACGGGAATAAGAAATGGGGGCGGGAGGTAAGGAGAAGCGTATAGAAACGGAAGTAAAAAGGGTGTAGGAGACCTTGGCTTTTGGAGTGCCCTTGAGCCATCTCACTATATATAAAGGAGGTAGGCAGTAGCGCCAGACAGTACACCACCTCAGCGTAAAATAGCAGGCATGGTAGGAAAAGGGCGTAGAAACCTGCTGAAGACCATGGGTCTAGAACATCTGAAGAGAGGGTGGGAAGTGGGGAGGATTAGGGGGAGGGGGGGGGGGTGTTTTTTTTATTTAAAAGAGAGAAGAAAAAGATTGTCCAGTCGATCTGCTGTCTCCAGAGGGGGAGGGAGCTACCCCCAGCACATATCAGGGCCCGGGATCTTTCCATCCCTGTATAAAGGGAAGAAACTAAGAGGAAAGGGAAAAAGAAGACGGGTTCGATAAAATTTATAACATACAATGTTGGAGGGTTAAATTCTCCACAGAAGCGACATATTGTGCTACGGGAACTAGAAAGAATGGGCGCAGAAATTATATTTTTTACAAGAAACCCATCTGGCATTGGACACAGAAGAGTAAAAAGAAAACTATTTAAACAACAATTAGTAGACGTCTGGAGGATTCAACATCCTAACGTAAAAGACTTTACATACCATTCAACGATACATGGAATGTACTCCAGACTGGACTACATATTGATCGAACATAGAGTACTGAAGGTAGTTACAGAAACATCATTAGAAATAGCTACAATATCAGATCATGCCCCAGTAATAATGAAGTTAAAATTAAAAACAGAAGCGCCGCGGAGAGGAGCATGGAGAATAAATGAAGATACAATTGAAGATCAAGAAGTAGAGAAGATCATAAAAACAGAAATTGACCAGTATTTTCTGACTAATGATACACCAGAATTAAGTAAAGCAACAATTTGGGAAGCACATAAGGCCGTTATAAGGGGCCAACTGATAGCCATCGGGTCTAGAAAAAAGAAAGAAAGAGAAATCAATATGCAAAAACTCTTAAAAGAAATACATGATCTGGAACAAAGACATAAAGGAAACGTGGAAAGAGAAACTCAACAAATCTTAATACTAAAAAGGGAACTATTAAAAGAGCTTATGGAGCAGGAAACAAGAAAGGAGTTTAATAGACTTAGAAAGGACAGATACAAAGGAGGAAACAAGCCTGGAAAATACCTTGCAAAAATGTTAAGGCGCAATAAGTCATTAAATTACATAGAGAAGATAAAGAATGGAAGAGGAGAAATAGTGAATAAAACAGTCGATATTGCAACAGCATTCCAAACATACTAATTAGAAAAGAAGATACACATAAGGAGAAGGAGAAGAAGAAAGAAAAAATACAAGAATACTTAAATGCTGACACAAAATTATATGCAAAAATCCTTGCTACCCGATTAAAGAACTTAATGCCAGATTGGGTCGACCCAGATCAGACAGGGTTTATACCCAAAAGAGAAGGTAGAGATAATAGTTTAAAAACTATGGGCCTGATCCACAAAAACCCTGCCTAACTTAATTTTTCCCGTTTAAGTTACACCGCCGCAAAATCTCTACCTAAGTGCCCGATCCACAAAGCACTTACCTAGAAATTTTGAGCGGTGTAACTTAAATCCGTCTGGCGCAAGGCGTTCCTAATTTAATGGGGCTAGTCCCATTTAAATTAGGCGCGCTCCCGCGCCGGACGTACTGCCCATGCTCCTGACGTCATTTTCCTGACGTGCTTTGCGCGGTTTTACGTTGCACCGGGTTTTGAGAATCGCGACGGGCGTAAAAAAAAAAAACGAGTTGCGGCGGGGAAAATTTTTTTTTTTTAAAAAAAATTACAGCGACGCGGGATAGAAGGGTCTACTTTTACAAGGTGTAAACAGTTTAGGCCTTGTAAAAGCAGCCCTAATTTTGCGACGGCAAACCATTACTTACGGAGAAAAAAACGAAGCGTAAAAGCTTTGTGGATCTCCGTAAGTGCTAATTTGCATACCCGACACTGGATTTCGACGAGAAATGCCCCCAGCGGCGGCTGCGGTACTGCATCCTAAGATCCAACAGTGTAAGTCCCTTACACATGTCGGATCTTCTGCCTATCTATGTGAAACTGATTCTGTGGATCAGTTCCATAGATAGAAACAGGGATACGACGGCGTATCAGTAGATACGCCGGCGTATCCCTTTTGTGGATCAGGCCCTATATTACTACTGCAGAAAACAAGAATGGAAATCCCCAGTCCTACTCTAGTCAATAGATGCAGAGAAAGCATTTGACAGGGTAGACTGGGGATTTATGATGGATAAGCTTCAACATCTGGGAATGGGGTCTAAAATTTGACATTGGATACAAAATTTGTATAATAGACCTACGACAATGGTCAAGGTTAATGGCAAAATGTCATCACCTTTTGAAATGTATAACGGGACTAGACAAGGGTGCCCGCTCTCACCACTTCTATATGTATTAACGCTGGAACCTTTTCTGGCATCCTTGCGAAATAACCAAAATATAGGGGGGACGAGAATACGCAAAGAAGAACACAAGGAAGCGGCATACGCCGATGATATCCTAATGTACATAACTAATCCAAGAGTGACTCTGCCAAACATAGTCAAGGAAATAAAAAAGTACGGAGAACTTTCGAACTTCAAAATAAATCCAATAAAAACAGAAATACTTAATATAGGGGTGGAAAAAGAAGTACTCGTATTGCAAAAACAACACCCATTTACGTGGGTGAGAGGGGAGCTGACTTACTTGGTGGTTAAATTGACACCTACAGTAGATGGCCTGTACCTAGCTAATTATATCCCTCTGTTAAACGAGATAAAAACGGACCTAAAGAAGAATACAACAAGACCACTTTCATGGCTAGGAAGAATAAATGCTTTCAAGATGGCTACCCTCCCAAAAATAACATATAAATTCCAGATGTTACCCATAGACATTCCACAGAGTTTTTTTAAGATTTTGAAATCAATGCTGATAAAATACATATGTAAAAATAAAAAGTCGAGAGTAAACTTTGCCACAATAACAAGAGGAAAAAAACATGGAGGATTAGCAGCACCGGATATAAGAGATATTAGAAGGCCACGATTATTGAACGAATGGTAGAATGGGGGAATAAAGAGAAAGAGAAAAAATGGATTTGAATGGAAAATATTATAAGTAAAACAGCACTTCACAAAAATGTATGGATACCACGAAAGTATAGAGTGTTGGATGCAGATACACACAGATCAACAAAAATGTTTTCAAAGTTTGGGATTTAATTTATAGACAGAATAAATGGACTTATAATTAACCTTTAATTTCACTCACGGAAACTAATTTCTTTATTCCTGGGAAAGGTTCTCGTGGGTAAATAAAAGAGGGACAGCACAAGTAAAGAATATCACAGAACAGGTAAAGATAAAAATTCTCTTGGAGATAAAAGGAAAAAACATGTGGGATATTAATCAATGGGAATATTTACAACTAAAACATCTGGTAAACTCAATACCCTCACCTATAAGAGATGAAAACGAATTAACAGCACTAGAAAAATTACGTTCTACACAAACACCATTAAGGCATGTGATATCAAGAGTATATCAAATCCTGACAGAAACAGAGTTACAAGGAAAACCCTATTTTATAGTGAAATGGGAAAAATAAATAAACAAGAAATTTGAGGACCAACAAGTCGAAAGAATAATAGCATCCGTACATAACACCGCAACTGATATGAATACAATTGAAATGAACTACAAATGCATTTTGAGATGGCATAGGACGCCTGAAGTGATTCACAGATATAGTATAGACAAAACCCCACTGTGTTGGAGAGAATGTGGCCAGATTGGAACAACTACACATATATGGTGGGACTGTCCAAAGATAAAGGAATATTGGTAGGAAATCTGGGACTACGTGGAAGTAATAACTGGAGAAAAGATATCTAATAGCATACAAGCGTGCGTGTTCCACGAATCAACGGAATCAAATATAAGATATAGGAAAACATTAATTTCACCATTGATAAATGCAGCAAAAGGACTCATACCAAAAAACAGGCTAAGTACAAAAAAAACTGATATAAAAGAATGGTTCGAAAGAGTGGATAACTATAACAAAATGGAATATCTATGCGGTAGTGATGCAGGTCAACTCAATACATATAATAAAAGATGGAGACAGTGGAAAGATTTTAAATCATCGGAGGAATATCTGGGAAAAATAATAGAGGACAATAGAAGTTGAAAGAAGAAAAAAAGCAAGGAACAAACCATCAGGGGACAGGGGCGGGAGGGGGATGGGTATGGTTTTATAATTAAATCTGATAGATAAACTAATAAACAGCAGGGAGGGGGGGGGAAGGGGGAAATAAAAATAATGAAGTAAAAGATAAATATAAAAATTAACCTTTGGAAAACCACAAATGATGCAAAACCAAAGAAGAGACGATACTAATGAATGAACTAAATCACAAGCAAGTCTCTTGCTGTGGTTAAGTCTGAAGTGGTTATAAAAAAAAAAAAAGAAGTAAACTCCAATAGTAAAATGTGTCCTTTGGAGCTGCCCCATCCTACCTTTCTTTTCTAGATACTAGCCCATGAATGCCCTATGGTACATACATCTCACAAATTGCTGTTCTATTCAACATGCCCATTTCAGTTCACATAAAGATAAAGTAAGCATTCCTGTTTTACAGAAATATCCACCTGTGTCATATTAATTCATTCACCAAGAACAAGTCAGAGTATACAGTAACTTTATCTTTCTGATATGTAATGTTGGCAATCAGGGCAACTAATGCCCAATTCAATAAAAAAAAATCATAGTAAAAGAGGAAGGGAATAAAACCCCAGTTCATTTTTTTTACTGCTTTTTGTGTCCACGTTGCAAATATTTCTCCCAACACCCTGTCTAATTGACAGGTCCCAGGCAAAATAGGAAGTGGGAGAATATCTAAATGATGGATTTTGAGGCTCTTAGAATATAAATGGCTTTCAGTGGGATATGTTCAGTCTTAGCTTCTAGCCATACAATTTTGTATCCCGACTCCCATGCAAAGAGTCCTCCAACCGTTTACAGGCATGCTGTTGCACAGCTGTAATAATAACTGATGTAAAACAGTGGAGTAACAATAGCCATAGCAACCCACACAGCTGCTATGGAGCCTGGGGGTGGGAGGGGGGCCCCCATTGGAGAGTCGGTTGAGACACATTATGTGTGCATGTGTAGGCATGGTATTGCAGCACTCAGTGGGTTTCTTTAAGCTACACAGCAGAGCAAAACAATCCTATGCATACTTTGTTTCTCTCTTCTACCCTGCTGTGCTATAGCATCAGCACAGGGAGAGAGGAGAACAGCCTTTGATGGGCTGCTGCTGTGCAGACTGGACTGGACTCGTCCCTGGCAAAGAGAGACTGCTGATTGGCTGGGTGGGATAAGATGATCTTCATTAGCCACATGGTTGAATGGTAGGCCCTGCTCACTGCTTGATAGAACTCAATCTGCCAGGACCCGTTATCGTACACACAATCAGAATTTCCGTTGAAAAAAGTCAGACTGAATTTTTTTTTCATCGCATATCCCGATCGACTGTATGCCCCATCGGACTTTTTCCGTCGGAAATTCAGACAAAGTTAGAAAGAGAAAAAAAATTTCCGACGGAAATTCTATTCGTCTGTATGGAACATGCATGCTCGGAAACAATTCAACACATGCTCGGAAGCAGTGAACTTAATTTTTCTAGGCTTGTCGTAGTGTTGTACTTCACCGCTCTTTTGATGGTCGGAATTTGGTGTGTCTGTGTGTATGCAAGACAGCTTGAACGGAATTCTGTTGGAAATTCCAACAGAAACTCCGATCCTGTGTACAGGGCATAAGGCTAAAGCTACACCCGTGAAGTGAGCAGATGCGCCTAATGTGTGTGGAAAACGTTTTTCTGGAGCTTGCTCAGTATATTTTCTGAGATTTCTGTCTGATGGTTGTACACACCATCAGACAGAAATCCGCGTGTACACGATCCGCGGTGACGTGGCCGCGCCGTCTCCGCGACAATGATGTGGCGACGTGCGCGGCCCTGGAAGTTCAAAGCTTTCACGAATGCGTCAAATCACTTTGACGCATGCGAGGGATGGCGGCCGATTGGACATGTACGGTGAGTCTGTACAGATGACCAAACATGTCCGACGGACAGGCTTCCAGCGGACATGTTTCTTAGCATGCTAAGAAACATTTGTCCGCTGCAAAACGGTCGGCTGGACAAATGTCCGCTGGAAACCTGTCCGGTCGGCCGTACACACGACCGAACATGTCTGCTGAAACTGGTCTGCGGACCAGTTTCAGCAGACATGTTTGGTCGTGTGTACGAGGCCTAATGCAAATGATCCCTTACTGCTTTCTAAATTCTGCATTTGATGTCACTTGTTTATTACATCTGACAAAGGGGGATTGATCCCCTAAAACACTATGTATTCTCGGTACACTACTTCTTTGAAGGATAGGATCTTTTCCCCCATGAAAGTTGTTGTTGTTACAGTTGTTGGTTCTTCAAGAGTGTTTATGAGAAGAAACAGTGCCATGTGTCAGAAATAGTTTAAGGGAGACAGTCTTGAAGTTACACGAAGGTATGCAGTATAATGTAGGTTCATGTACATCTATCAGTAAATAAGGAATAAATATACTAATGCATTTCTCAGGGACGTTACAGAGTGTGAAACAAATTAGCTTTATTGCTACTTTCAGCACTTCATTAAAAAATGAATTGAAAATATTGTGCTGAAACTATGAATATATTGTTTCTGTCTACAACAAGGGCTCTTTATGCAAAAATGGCATTACATGTAAAAGGAGGCCGTGCAACATGATTACTTTCCATGTTTAGCCTAAGAAAATACAGTGAAACTGTGGAATAACAGGACAGAAGCGTGTGTGTTGTGGAGCATTTTGTCGTCTTGTGTGCTAACTTTCATTTATTCAAAGCACCTTTATGAATCTTAACGTTACAACTACCTGACTTCTGTATGGTTTTGTGTTCTTCTATTAAAAGTGATATATTGCAGGCTCTCATACAATGGGGAGTTTATACTGAACTCAGCCTTCTCTGTAGTGAGTTATCTGGAAGTACACAGGCTACATCGATCTGTGCAAAAGCAGCATTCATCTCAGAATTATACAACCGCAAAACAGCCAGCTGGACTGGGATTTGTGCTTTTAATTAAAGCAAATGTAAACAAGGAACATGGAAAGCAAAAGAGTGCTGCATGTATAACAAAGTAATCACAGCGCTGGAGCCAAGAACATGAAGAAAGATGGATACTTTTTTAATTAAAGACACGCTGTCCTGTTTTTTGCACTTCCCATGTGTAACTGTTTAATGGACATTTTAGACATTAGTACATTATAATATGGCCATAATGGCTCTACTTTAACTTAAGGTCGTTCTTTGTAAAATACAGTTTTAAACTCTACTGCTATCACTTATTCCTATCTTCTGCTCATACTAAAGCCTTGTACACACGACCGGTTTTCCCATCGGGAAAACTGCCATGAGAGCTTTTGGCCAGGAATTCCGGCCATGTGTATGCTCCATCGCAGTTTTCCCGACAGGAAAACTGCCAGAAAATAAAAGAGAACCAGCTCTCTTTTTTCCCCTCCGGGATTCTCGGCGGTTTTTAACCCAGCGGCTTTCCTATGAAACACTGCGATGGAGCATACACACAGCCAGGATTCCAGACCAAAGCTCTAATGGCAGTTTTCCTGTCGGGAAACCCGGTCGTGTGTAGGGGGAAAAAGTTACCGAGCAGGTTCTCGGTTTTCCCCTCGGGTTTACCGGCATACTTTTTACTGCCGGGAATCCCGTACGTGTGTACAAGGCTTTAGAGGTGCATTCCCTTTCTTGCCAACAGAAAAAGAACTGCAGTACCTCTTGGAGATGCATGCTTCTGATATTCTTTATTACATTCACATTATCATGCAAACAATTAGTCTACATCCTATGCGCCGTACCCACACCTCCCACACATAATCCTGCCTACCTTATAGTGTGCGGAGAAACTTTTCAAATATGTTTAACAGTTCCACTTCTACATTTGCAATGCATGTAACCCTAAGGCCTTGTACTCACAAGCAGACATGTCCGATGAAACCGATCCGCGGACCGTTTTCATCGGACATGTCTGCCCGGGGACTTCTGTTCGATGGCTGTACACACCATCGAACAGAACTCCGCGCGTAAACAATACGCGGGGCGTGTCCGCGGTGTCGCCGCGTCAATGACGCGGCGACGTGGGCGGGCCTGCCTTTTTAAATGCTTCCACGAATGCGTCAAAGTCATTCGACGCATGCGACGGACGGCGGGAGCTCGGACATGTACTGTAGGTCTGTACAGACGACCGTACATGTCCGGGCGGACAGGTTTCCA